>NC_056073.1:45219006-45819006 GCF_016772045.2 Ovis aries
GTGTGTGTGTGTGTGTGTGTTTGTGTGAGTGTGTGTTTTCTTGCAAGTCTGTGCAAAGTGGCAGGATACAGGGCTATCAGTGATCATAACAACAATTACCATTCTTGAGTACATATTCTCTATTAGCCACTATACTAAGTATTTTCTGTGCATTATCTCCTTTAATTTTGTCTTTCCTTAGAGTGGCATATTAGGATATTCAGCTAATGCTATAAAGACCACAATAATAGATACTGAGGTATACTCCTGTACCTTTCTGTGAGTCCCTGAGCTGCTATTCTTAGCCTTGTGGTCCAAGATGACTAGATACCAGCTCCAGGCTCCAAGCACAGGGAGGGGAGGAGGCCGCATACAAGTCATTACCTGTAACATATCTGTGTCTGTCCCTTCTGATGAAATGGGTCACCTGGCCATGCCCAGCTACATGAGAGGCTGGGAAAGTTCTTATTCCAGAGTCACATTTCAAGCTGAAATTGGGGAGGTGGGGGGGGGGTGGTTCTAGAAGGAGAGAGAGCTTCTCTGGTGGCTCAGAGATAAAGAATCTGCCTGCAGTGCAGGAGCCACAGGAGACATGGGTTTGATCCCTGGGCTGGGAAGATCCCCTGGAGGAGAGCATGGCAACCCACTCCAGTATCCTTACCCGGAGAATCCCATGGACAGAGGAGCCTGATGGGCTACAGTCCATGGATGGCAAAGAATCAGGCACGACTGAAGTGACTTAGCACGCACACGCAGAAGGAGCAAATGTGCGTGGGAGCCCACTAGCAGAATCTACACCAGGTGTGTTTTATGATTGTCCTCTTTTGGTAGATGAGAAAATCAAAGTCGTAACTAAAGTAAGACAGAGGATACACGGTAGAGTGAGCTATCTAAACCGAGCCCTGTTTGACTGTGGCTCACTTGCCTCGCCGACTCTTACAGAGCCTCTCTCTTCTTTATTGGAGATGTCATGGCTTAGAGGGAGGCCCTATCAGGGTTTGTCTAGACACGTCGCTAACATATTCAGAAGAGAGACTCTAGAGCTGGGTCTGACATTCAAGATCAGCAGCCTCCTAGTCTGGCAGAGAAAATGCGGGCAAGGATGGTCAACAGTCAGGAATGAGAAGGGAAGCTTCATCTGGCATCTTATTCATCTACAGACTCTGAAGATAAACTTCTTCAGACCAGAGGCATTTTTTATTTAATATTTAAAAAATATTTATTTACTTATTTGGCTGCATTGGGTCTTAGGTGCAGCATGCAGTATCTTTTGTTGCAGCGGGCACGCAGGCTTTCTAGTTGTGGCATGAGGGCTTAGAAGTTGTGGCCTGTGAGCTTAGTTGCCTATCCAGGGATCAAAACTGCATCTCTTTCATTGGAAGGCAGCTTGTTACCCACTGGACCACCAGTTTAGTTCAGTTCAGTTCAGTCGTTCTGTTGTGTCCGACTCTTTGCAACCCCATGGACCGCAGCACGCCAGGCCTCCCTGTCCATCACCAACTCCCGGAGTTTACCAAGACTCATGTCCATATGATGCCATCCAACCATCTCATCCTCTGTCGTCCCCTTCTCCTCCCTCCCTCAATCTTTACCAGCCTCAGGGTCTTTTCCAATGAGTCAGCTCTTCACATCAGGTGGCCAAATTATTGGAGTTTCAGCTTCAACATCAGTCCTTCCAATGAACACTCAGGACTGATCTCCTTTCAGATGGACTGCTTAGATCTTCTTGCAGTCCAAGGGACTTTCAAGCGTCTTCTCCAACACCACAGTTCAAAAGCATCAATTCTTTGGTGCTCAGCTTTCTTTATAGTCCAACTCTCACATCCATACATGACTGCTAGAAAAACTATAGCCTTGACTAGACAGACTTTTGTTGGAAAAGTAATGTCTCTGCTTTTTAATATGCTGTCTAGGTTAGTTTTAACTTTCCTTCCAAGGAGTAAGCGTCTTTTAATTTCATGGCTTCAGTCACCATCAGCAGTGATTTTGGAGCCTAAAAAAATAGAGTCTGACACTGTTTCCACTGTTCCCCCATCTATTTCCCATGAAGTGATGGGACCAGATGCCATGATCTTCGTTTTCTGAATGTTTGAGCTTTAAGCCAATTTTTTCACTCTCCTCTTTCAGTTTCATCAAGAGGCTCTTTAGTTCTTCACTTTCTGCCCTAAGGGTGGTGTCATCTGCATATCTGAGGCTATTGATATCTCTCCTGGCAATCTTGATTCCAGCTTGTGCTTCATCCAGCCCACCAGGGAAGTCCCCTAAAGGCATTTTTTAAGATTTCTGGTTCCCTTGATGGGAAATTAGTCTTACGCAGCTAGAAGGGATTCCCAAATGGCTCAGTGGTAAAGAATCTGCCTGCCAAAGCAGGAGATGCAGGAGGTGCACATTTGATCCCTGGGTTGAGAAGATCTGGAGTAGGAACTGGCAACCCACTCCAGGATGCTTGCTTGGAAAATCGCATGGACAGAGGAGCCTGGTGGATTAAAATTCACTGGGTTGCAATGAGTTGCACATGAGTGGGCATGCATGCACACACACATATGGAGCTAGGATGTTGCACAGCTGGGTCTCGAGGAGAAAAATGTGTGCCCAGCACCCAGATGGAGGCTTTCTTTATAAACTTCTATTCAGCAGAGATGTTCTGATTTCATCAAGGGGAATTCCTATCCTCTGTGGGCTCAGGAGCCTGGATATTTTGAGGTAGAGTACCACGTGATGACTTGGCTGTTGGGAGCTCAATAAAATGAGTCATGGAGAATAATTACAGTTGTGGAAGATCAGGGGTTGGTGAGAGAAGGTAAGTTGAGGTCTGTGGCAAGGGTGACATCGGCGTGAAAGTAACCACAGGCAAGTGATCTGCAATAGAAATATATTGTGAGTCATGGATACCATTTTACATTTTCTAACAGCATTCACTAACGTAATTAAAAAAAAAACAAGTGAATAGACTTTAACAATACATTTTATTTCAACCAGTACCTACAAATATTATTTCAAATAATATATACATACAAATATTGTTTATACAAATATTATAAACCATGTAAAACTTAAAGCTATATTTTACCATTTTGGGGTATGAAGCCTTTGAAATCTGTGTATGTATTTGTACCGATAGCAAGTCTTAATGTGGCCCGGCCTCATTTCAGGTGTGTGATCAGCATATGTGGCTGGTGGCTGTGATATTGAGCAAAGCGATGAAACCCAGTTAGAGCTCTAAGTCCAGCCGCTCAAGTTTGTGTGGGAGAATTTGAGGAAATCTTAGAGAATCTGAACTCCCCAGCCTCCAAAAACACTACATGACCAATATTGACCAATAATACAATACTTCCAACACTGTCTCAGCTGTTCTTGTCATTTCTAATATCATTTCTCTGATGTAAATAAAAGTTTGGATATAAACAGTATTCCTGGAGATAGATTGAGTAAGTTCTCCTATGAACCAGAAATTAGTAAATGGAGAGGGAGAGCATTTTGTAACTTAAAATGAGATGAGAGTAGAAGGAGCTTCAGATAGAAAAGCCAGGAATGATTTATTATCCTGACAAAACCAGCCAGACATGGACATAGGTCAGGGTCACACCACCTCCATTCTGGAGCATAATCAACATGAAAAAATTGATCTGATGCATTTCTACCCAAATCCACCCTGCTCACCTGCCTTTGAAAGAGCCTCCAAAAAAATTCAATTGAAAATGAGATGTGCAGCTTTATGGTCTGTGAACAAGGAAGAATATTTGAAATACTTGAATTTAGAAACTGCTAGGTATCATAGCACAGAATGTTTCTTGTTAATACAATATAAAAGAACATTTATATCATTTGCCAATGTGATGACTTAAGTAAAATAGTAGCTATGTGTTTTCCCCACAAGACTATTACAACGAGCACAAATTCTCATCCTATAATATCAGATACTGATACATTTCCATGTTTTGCTCTTTTTTAAAAAAACAAAAGCAATAGTAAATAATGGCAGCATACCAATACTACTTTACTTATACAAATTATCTCATAGAAATGTAGAATAGTTAGATAGATAATGATTTAAATTATGAAGGAAATGCCTAATAGAGAGATTTTCTATCAATAAACTTTGGATCAAAAAGAATTCAGGGACTTCTTTGGCAGTCCAGCGTTAAGACTGTACTCCCACTGCTGGGGGCACATGGGTTCAATCCCTAGCTGGGGAACAAAGATCCCACATGCCATACAGTGTGGCAAAAAAAAAAAAAAAGACTTCAAACTTGTGAGAGATTGAGCTGCATGTGTGTGTTCAGTCATGTCTAAGTCTTTGTGACCCCATGGACTGTAGCCCGCCAGGCTCCTGTGTCCATGGGATTTTTCAGGCAAGAATACTGGAGTGGGTTGCGTTTCCTCCTCCAGGGGATCTTCCTGACCCAGGGATCCGTCTCTCTTGTGTCTCCTGCATTGGCAGGCAGATTCTTTATCAACTGCGCCACCTGGGAATATAGGAGAAAGGTGATTTAAGTAAAAACACACTGATCTTTAAGAACAAGCAAAATGGAGACTACTGAGTCGTCTGATTCGATGATCACTTGGAGGGTACCCTCCAATTTCCCCTGAACACTCCGATGCTGAAGCATCTTTAGGAGCTTATTCATCTAAAGGGTCTCGAGGGAGAAGGGCAGTGAGCTGAGGAGATGATGCCGTGCATTGGCATCAGCCGTTTTACAAGGTGTGAAGGAGAAAAAGCGGACCAAAACCCTCATCCTGCCTGCAGCTGCCTCTGCTCCCCGTTTCTGAAGGGAGTCTTCCCGGCTCTGTTCATGACCTTCCTCCCGTTCTTACTGCCTTTAATTTGTAAGTGGATGCTTGGAGAAAACATTCAGACACTTCTTTCATAAATTTCTGGAGGAATAACACACATCTGATCATTTTTGACCACATGTCCTATGCTCTGTCTCACCTGCAAACCACACGCTTTGTGTGTGCAAGCCACTTCTCTGATTTCAGCTCATCCACTTCACTCACTGCCAGCCATGGCCTGGCCTGGTGATGGTTAACCTGATGAAGAAGCAAAATTCAGAATGACAGCCCTTGAGAAGGGAGAGTGGCAGAGAACCCACTGCTGTGTAGAATTTCAGAAGACAGAGGAGTTGGCTTAGGTTCTAAACATAACAAGGGCTTGAGGGTTGGGTACATCGAAAGGCATACTTAATAATCTAAATCTATACCATGGTGTCACTAAGAAGCAGTGAATGACTGAATTCTAAAGGACAATAAAATGAAACCTGCCATAAATGTGAGAAGGAGCCAGGGAAAGACTTTTTTAAGTAAGAAGAAATAAGAAGGAATTATAGAAATGCATAGTAAAACCGTTCAAATGATGGTGAGTGATTTAACTGCACTTGGGAAGCTTGTTCCTTTCCATCTCTAATTTTCACTGAGGTCACTTCAAGTGTTCTTTTCATCCTTGCTTCACTCACCCAAGGTCCTCGGGGAGCGCATTTGATGGATCAAGCTCAGGTCACTCGCCAGGCCCCTGGCTTTGTTGCAGGTCGGGGAAGTGGGTTCTGCCAGCCCTTCCTGGCTTCTGTCGTTGGAGACAGGAATCTGGAGTTAGTGAACCAGCAAGACTATACTCACTGGGAACTAGGAAATTGTGATGCTATTAGAGAGAGGAAATGGATGCAGGACAGCAAGACAAGTCAACCAGACTCCCATCAGATAAATGTCCCTACGGTTCCTCAGTCTTGGATTATTTCCTGATCATATCTATTGGCCACAACATCAGTACAGTTAAAACATTGGAGTGGTATATGTGTGATTAGTGGGGTATAAATTTACATACTATTTTTCCTGCACATGTGTGCGTATATATACATATATATAGGTATATGTGTGTGTATATACATATATATGTGTGTGTGTGTGTGTGTATATATATATCGCTTCACTCGGGTACAACTCTTTGCAGTGCTATGGACTATAGCCCGCCAGGCTCCTCTGTTCATGGGATTCTCCAGGCAAGAATACTAGAGTGGGTTGTCAAGCCCTCCTTCAGGGGATCTTCCCCACCCAGTGACTGAACCTGTGTCTCTCACACTGGCAGGCAGATTCTTTACCACTGAGCCATGGAGGGGCCATATATATATATATATATATATATATATATATATACCAAAATACTTTACATATTTTTCCATTTCCTCTTCCTCACTTACTGAAAAGCATATTGATCAAGCATACTGAAAAGCATATTTGCCAAGTGCTAAGCTAAATAACAGAGATGCAAAGGTGAACTCAACAGACATGAACGTTCTCTATGTCATGAAATGTGTTACATAAGCAAAGTCACATTGAGGGCAACTCTTGAGATTTTAGTTGAGTCATCTGGATTAACCTGGCACTCTCAAACAAGCAGTAGTTTCTCATACAAGATTTTTATATCGATTTCAAGATGGTTTAAATCTAATAATCCATTACATTGATTGCTTTCATATTGAAGTATACCACAGTGAGATGAAAAATGTTACTACTGAATGAACCCTTCAGTACAGTATATGAGTCATCATAGATGCAGGGGGAACAGATAATTATTAAATGAATGAAGGCACAATCAGAAATACTCAGTTCAGTTCAGTTGCTCAGTCGTGTCCAACTCTTTGCAGCCCTGTGGACTGCAGCACACCAGGCTTCCCTGTCCATCACCAACTTCTGCAGCTTGTTCAAATCATGTCCATTGAGTCAGTGATGCCATCCAACCATCTCATCCTCTGTTGTGCTCTTCTCCTCCTATCTTCAATCTTTCCCAACAGAAACATTAGGGGGCGATTAACGTCTAATATCAGGTCCTTCCTAATTTGAAAGGTAATATTCTAAACTGTGTACATTAATTTATGGATATGCAGGGTAAGGGCTTCCTTGGTGGCTCAATGGTAAAGAATCTGCCACCAAGCAGTAAACATGGGTTCGATCCTGGGTTGGGAAGATCCCTGGGTTGGGAAGATCCCTTGGAGAAGGAAACGGCAACCCACTCCAGTATTCTTGCTTGGAAAATTCCGTGGACAGAGAAGCCTGGTGGGCTGCAGTCCCTAGGGTCGCAAGAGTTGGACACAACTTACTGACTAAACAACAGCAACAAGTGAATGTTGCCAGGCTTCAACTAGAAAAAAAAAATGGTTACTTTGATATTAGTTTTGTAGGAGTTTTAAATATGCATAAGAAACGATATATTTATACTTAACCTTTGAATTGTCATTATTACTTAAGTAATGGAAAGATCTTCCTGTTTAGAAGTGAGGTGCCTGGGGACCCGCTTTAACTCTGAGGATTCGAGGTCCGGAGGAGCACAAGGTGCATGAATGCCTTGGGGTCCTGTCGGTTGAGCCCTGCAGCAATTATGTACTCTGCGGCACTCCAGTGGTTTGAAAGTGAAAATGCCTGGTAATTTACCACAAGGGAGGGCCTTAGGGGAAGAAGAATATGGCTCAATTAATTAGTACTTGTTAGCAAACTTCAACTATTACCCTATTTAGATTTTCAAATCACTGATATCTCAAATACCCACAAGATTTGGAAAAGAAGTAAGAATAAGCAGTAGAAAAAGATAATTTGTCCAACAGGGCAGCGGCTTTTGAAAACCATGTGAGCAGCAGATCCACCTTCACAGGTTAGCCTTTCTATAAACGAGAAGAAGAAAATGGTATCAATTTGCCTTTTTTCACTCCATGGTTAAAAACTCATGGCTTTCAGTTCGAGTTTCTGGTTAAGATGAATACTCGTGATGACCACTTAGGGATTCCTAAGAAAATTTAAGAAAAACTAATTTGAGAGTTATTTGGAGCTTTATTATGGGTGTTGGTTTCCTACTTACTCATTATATCTCCTAAATGTCTATTGTTGGCATTTTAAAAAATTTATGATTTGTAGTGTTTTTTCAAGGTATTGTTCAAATACTTTGAAAATTATTGTCTTTGTTGTGAAAGCTTTTCAGTCAAATCTCTCATGCATTCATGGTATGGAAACATTGGCTTCAAACACTATTTACACAAAATATATTAATAATTATTTTAAATAATTTTAGCTCACATCCTCCCTTATTTTTGTTCTAATTACTTTGACTAAGGTTTCTAAGAGACTATTAAATAATAATGTGGGAAACCTGGGTTCTATTCCTGGGTTGGGAAGATCCCCTGGAGTAGGACATGGCAACCCACTCCAGTATTCTTGTCTGGAGAATCCCCATGGACCGAGGAGACTGGCAAGCTACAGTCCATGGGGTCGCAAAGAGTCAGACACAACTGAGCAACTAAGCATGAATATTGATACTGGACATTCAAGTCATAGTTTGAGTTTCCTTCCTTTGTTTTTTTTTTTTTTTGGTTTGGGTTTTGTTGTAGTTTTGTTTTGATACTTAGTATAATGAAGACTGATTTAAGATAACGATTTTTATCCTCTCTCTGGTGGCTCAGAGGGTAGAGTCTGACTGCAATTCAGGATACACAGAAGACACAGTTTTGATCCCTGGGTCAGGAAGACACCCTGGAGAAGGGAATGGCAACCGCTCCAGTATTGTTGCCTGGAGAATCCCACAGACAGAGGAGCCTGGAGGGATACGGTCCATAGGGTCACATAGAGTCAGACATGACTGAGTGATGAACACTTTCACTTTTTTCATAATGAAGACTTTGATTTAAGATAATTTTTATAATCTTAAAAAGTAGCTTTGTATCTTTAGTTGCCATTAATTTAAAAAATGTTTGTAAATTAATCTTATAAAAATAGTATTTGGGTGAATTTAGTAAAGTAGGTGGTAAAGAATCTGCCTAGATTTCAGGAGACTCCAGTTCAATTCCTGGGTGGGGAATACCCACTGGAGAAGGATAGGCTACCCACTCCAGTAGTCTTGGGCTTCCCTGGTGGCTCAGATGGTAAAGAATCAGCCTACAATGTGGGAAATCTGGGTTCCATCCCTGGGTTGGGAAGATCCCCTGGAGAAGGGAACAGCTACCCACTCTAGTGTTCTGGTCTGGAGAATTCCATGGACAGAGGAGCTTGGCAGGCCACACAGTCCATCCAGTTGCAAAGAGTTGGACATGACTGAGAGACTTTCACTTTCAGCAGGATAGGGTATGTTTGAGTTTGATATAGTTCTCACTAATCTGCCTTACAACCTCCTGACGTCTATATTTCTGTTTCATACATACATATAAATTCCTTGATCATTTAAATCTGAAGACTTGGTATTAGATTTTCAAAGTGGGGAAAATATAAAAGCTTCCTTAAATTTATTTATAAAATTCACGGGAATCAAATTTAATTATAAAGCTCTAGGCTTCATGCTTTTGAAAGGTATAATGCTGAAGAGACTATTCTAGTTTGGAAAATTTTGGTGCACGGCTGTAATCACAGAATGTAGTGTGTTTAGTTATTTAGTTTGCATGCAGGCCTTGTGTTTATTTAACTTACAGTATATTGTAGAAAGCATCAAGACTGGTGATAAAAAGCTGAGCTGAAGCAGGTGGATTCACAGGAAAAGGACAAGCATGGAATCAATAAACTTCTCTAGAAATGGATAGATGCAGTCACATCTTCTCCCCCTGGAGGTAATGGGGCCGATTCAAAAGGAAGTGGTTGCCTTGTTGAGTCAAGGCGCTTCCTTGATTCACAGAAATCTCCCTCTGGTGGGCAATTCCATTTTCACTCTTATGAGCCCCCAAGGAGCTGCAGGGGAGCACGCTGGAGAATTCCCAGACCAAAGTTCACATTGGGTGTAATTGAAGTGAAAGCCCTGATTACATTCTGTGCTGCTCTGAGTTAAAGGATAGGAGAACCTGCCGTGTGGAAGGGCAAGGCAGGCACATGTGTTTTCCTCTCTCAAAAAGAGCCCTAACTGAGGCTGATTAGACACATCTAATAGCTAATTTAGGAAGCTGGAAACAAAGAAAGAGTATCGAGAGTGTAAACAAAGCTAGTTTACTAACTTACGAGTTTTATGTATCACACCCGATTGCTTCAGTGTAGAACCATAGATCCGTGTATTTATGTAACTGTAGGTTGTTCACATGAATGTCACAAACAGTTAAATATCAGCCATGTTACAGCCTATTGTTATATGTATGTTGCTAGATGCCCTACTTTGAATTTCTCAGTGGGTCTGTTAATTTTCCTGTGAGATGATTTTAGACATATCCAAAAGCGTATTCTGAATGATTAGGGCACTTTTAGGAATTTATCTTATTTAAAAACCTACCTTCTGGTAATATCTGAAACCATCTCACTTTATAAAGTCTTGACATATCCAATGAAGCACAAGCAGAGGAACTAGTGATAAGCCTGTTGTTTCCAAAGTTCTAGCAGGTTCCGTGTGCTGTACCATCTTAAACTCTGCCTACTCTATTTCAGTTATTGGCTTATCAGGGCAAGAAATAACAATGCAAGGAAGAATTATTTTAATATTTAATAATTTCTGCTGCTTAGTCTATAAGTTGTATCTGACTCTTTGTGACCCCCATGGAGTGTAGCCCTTCAGGCTCCTCTGTGCCAGGCAAGAATACTGGGGTGGGTTGCCATTTCCTTCTCCAGGGATCTTCCTGATCCAGGGATAAAACCTGATTCTCCCACGTCTCTTGTATTGGCAGACACATTCTTTACTGCTGAGCTATGAGGGAAGCCGCTAATATTTAATAATAGTAGGTTCTTATTTGATTCATAAGCTGATTTATGTTGTAGCAAAAAATGGCCAAATAGTATTAAACTATACATAATAAATTGTAAATATTACATTATCACTTCATTATCTCATACTTGAGAACATAGTGATTTGATCCTGGACATCCGTCTTCATTTGAAACAAAGATATATGCAAGAGAGGCAGCCTCCAACACTTCTTGGGGTACAAATCATCGTTATCTAGTTCTATTTCCCCTCCATGTATTATCACCTAATACACTATAAAATATACATATCCATTTGCTTTTATTCTTCCACTCACAGACTGTAAGCTCTGTGAGGGGAGAGGTTTTTGAATGTTTGTCTTACTGATATAGTCATATAATAAGCACACAGTAACCCCCTCCAGTATTCTTGCCTGGAGAAGCACCATGGACAGAAGAGCCTGGGGGGCTACAGTCCATGCGGTCCCAAAGAGTCGGACACGACTGAGTGACTAAGCACACACACACACACACACACACACACGTACTTTGAATAATTGAATGGATATGAAACATTCTATCATCATGAAGTGACACTGTAGAACTTAATAATAATTTGAACAAAACCATCAGTTAAGAACCCAGTTCTGGGACGACTGAGCAAGTTTGGATTCCATTACCTACTTTTCTGTGTCGGAACTTTGGGAGGCAGAGAATAATCAGGGAGCATCCACTAACCACACGTGCTTCTCATGTCTTTATGCTTTTGTGTCTTTTTTTCCTCTGATATGCTTCTCCTTCCAGAACAAATTCCTTTCCCCTGTGTTTTCGATATGGCTAACTCCTAATTGCAACTTTTTTTTTAAACAGACGATGTTTTTATTTAGACTGGGATACTGAAAAGAGGTGGGCAGTCATCCTTTGCCTGGGTGGTGGTGGACATGATGATATATTTTTTGTTTTGTAATTTTTGTTTACTTTTCATTTCATACTGGAGTATAGCCAGTGAACAACGGTTTGCTCATTTCAGGTGGGTGGCAAAGCGACTCAACTGTGCATATATATGTGTCCATTCTCCCTTAAACTCCCCTTCCATACAAGCTAAGCAGAGTTCCAGGTGCTATACAGTAGGTCCCTGTTGGTTATCCATTACTTCAAGTAGTAATTTCTCCAGGAAATCTTTGAACTCTCCAATATGGGTTGGACGCTCCTGTCATGCACTCCAACAGAACCCTGTCCTTTACACACTATTAAACCACATTGGATTGAATGCAGACTTCCTTCATACTCAGCTGGGCAAGATCCTCATTTCTCAACAGACAACAGGGCTGTAAATGGTTTGAGAACCTGTGTGTATGCGTGCTAGGTCACTTTAATTGTGTCCGGCCCTATGGACCGTAGCTTGCCAGGCTCCTCTGTCCATGGGATTCTCCAGGCAAGAATACTGGAGTGGGTTGCCGTGGTCTCCTCCAGCAGATCTTCCCAATGCAGGGATCGAACCAGCATCACTTATGTCTCCTGCATTGGCAGCTGGGCTCTTTACCCCTGGGGCCACCTGGGAAGCCCATTTGAGAAACTAGAGACTCAGTTTCTCCAAATTTTTGACTTAAGAATAATTTAGGTTTATTTATTCTCCAGGGACTTGATCCACTTACCGCTACTTATTAATTAATCATTTCAATAGACAGAAAATTGGAGTTTTATATTGAACTGGGGGTGGGGGGGTTTCCAGAGTGTGGGTGCCCGTAGTTGCCTGTTGCTGCCATGGCAAATATCATGAGGAATACAACACCATTTTCACTTTAACAGAGATGAATTATTTTGCCAGTATATGAAAGAGTATGCTTAGAGTATCACAGTGCTTTGTGTAAAGGGGGAAAATGCAACAATTACGGTGAATTGGGTAGAATAGCTGTGTTATTGCAGAACATAAGACTTTGATTACACACTGCCAAGATTCATATCAGCCTAGTGGTTGTTGACAGATAAAGTAACAAAAATGAAACCCATTTATTATTTTTTTTCTTTATTGAGACCTCAAGGTAAAGTGGATTTTCAGTTCTTGTAGTTACTACGCTGATAGAACAGAGACTGACAGCCAAAATGTGCCAGTCCAGAAATATAAATTAAGCCTAGGTTCATATCAGGATTCCATTCAGTCTTGGAAAAGGACCTGCTGTAGGGATTAGTTTTGATCCTAAAATAAATAGATTGTGCAGTTCCACAGTATACTTGGTCTGTATTAACCCTTTCCTGTGAGCAATACTTTTAATTTTTTTTTTTTTGCTTTCAGTTGACAAAGCTTTATTTTGCAGTGTTTGACACAAGTTATCATCCGAGTAGGTTACCTTTTGGTGAATGTAAATTACTAGCAACAGGATGATACCCATTTCAGTCTGCAGAAAGTGTGAAAGTAGATTCAGAAAATTGATAGCAGAACTTTTACTGTATTACAAATTCGTGTTTCTGGCTGCAGTTTCGTTATCCACCTAAGGACAAAAGTTAAGTGGGAAACGTGAAGTGAGAATTTTTGGTGTGTGCTGTTGAGATCGTGGATGTGTCTTGAGTACAATTTCAGGCTGCAGCATTTGCACCTTCCTTCCTGTTACTCAAGCCCTCCTGTTTCTTCTTCGCACTGGTCCCTGCTCTCTCCCTCTTTTCCTTTCTTCCTTCCCTCATGCCTGCATTCTTCCTCTCTCTTTCTCCTTTCTTTTTATGCAACTAGCAATGCGAAAATTTTGCTATAGTTTCTCTCAAGACGATACTAAGTTGCCTATGAAATTCCGGATCCAATGACATGATATAAGTCGTGAACTATATATAAAAGTGGGTAAACAGAGGCATCGGCGAACTCTGAACACCATGATAATCCAGTGGTTTCATTTCTTGAGTATGTCCTAAAAATAATTTTGATTACGTTTTCAAATTATTCTTCTAAAGTCTGCATTTAAAAATTTTCTCATTAACTTTTTAGCAACAGACAGATAGCATGAACTTGTTTCTTGAATTACCTTTCCTGACCTTTTGCCAGATGATAATTACAAAAAAAGGAAAGCCTGGAAGACTTGTAAAAAAAATTAAGCTTATCAAGTAGCTAAAATGGCCCTTCTGTACTGGTGTCGATTTCAAAATTAACATTTTGGTTCATGTGCTTCTAATAATCACTGACCCTTACTTCATGTACTTTCCACAGGAAATGAATACAGCAGAAATTACTTTGACCCACTGATGGATGAGGAAATAAACCCAAGGCAGTGTGGGATGGAGGTCAGCCAAGAGGGTGAGCTAGAATTAAGTATGTAATTTTTGTGTCAGAATATTCTTCCCCATTCATGAAAATGAGGTGACAAAGATCACACATGCAGTTCCATTTAGATTTTTGCAGCTTACAATTTAAATGGGAAGTTTTAAACACTAACGACGTGATGGGCAGCGAAGGTAATTTCTGATCAAGGACAGCAAGCTGGTAACCTAGAGGAAGTGGGAACTGGCTTTCATGTGACGCTGCTGTACGCAGTTTGCTGCCTTTCCAGGGCCCATGTCGTGTATATGAGGAGCCTTATCACTTTACAAGTGCCGACTCAGCCCTTCACATTTCAAGGGAGCATTCCTCAATAAACTTCATCTAGCGTGTGAGATTTCCATACCCAGGGACTAGTGGCTTTCTTTAGCGGAAGCCATGGGGCCACCATTTAAGTTTTGAACTACAAAGGTGTAGGGTAAGATGATTTCTTCTTCTTGCACCTTGATTCTAGCTGTGGTTGTAAAATAACAATTTAGAATTGCTCATTATGTGCCCCCCGCCCTGCATATTTGGTAGTTTACGAAGCGTTTTAGCCATGACGATTAGTAATTTCTTTGTAATTACATTCGTGTTTCTATGAATTAGCTGAAGAGAAATTTATCTTAAATATGTTGTTTTAGCATCCATACAAGTTGATAAGGGTCTTCTCAGGCGGCGCAGTGGAAAAGAATCGGTCTGCCAGGGCAGGAGACACAGGAGATGGGGGTTCGATCCCTGGGTCTGGAAGATTCCAGGAGGAGGAAAATGGCAACCCACTCCAGTATTCTTGCCTGGAAAATCCTGTAGACAGAGGAGCCTGGTGGGCTACTAGTCCACGGGGTCCCAGAGAGTTGGACATGTCTTAGCACACTCAACCATGCCACAAGTTGATAATAGAATTCTCTGTGATCAGTTGGTGAAGTTGTTTCATGAGGTTATTGAGCTCATGACAGTGACAAATAGTACTCAGAGCCATTTGCAGCCCCAAAGGTCATTTTTCACCATGGGGCTCCAGATGTTGTACCTGCCTTCTAGGGGAAGGGGAACATGTTTGAGGTATGCTCTACTTCAGTGACTAAGGTGGTCATTCAGCTTGGCGTAATGTTTATGTTCGGTTCTATCCAGTGGTAGGACATCCGCATAATGACCCTTTAATCCTCTTCTAAGAACCATGTTTTTATACTACTATTATTTTTAGTAATGACATGACCTTGTTTCTTTATGCTTGTAAAAGAATAAAATAGTTCTTGAATTCGCTATTATACCACAAGAGCATATATAAAAGAATCTAAGACCACCTAAGTTTACTGTTTCTTCTATGCATGTAGAACAAAAATATGGCATCTTGGGAGTAGCTAATGTAAACCAGTTGCTCACTTTGATATAATGCTTATAAATTCTACTACATGATTTGACAAACCATAATGGCCTATTCTGATTCTTGTGTAATAGATGTCAAAATCTATTGAATATGAGATCCCTTTTATTGCAGAAGTTATATTATAAATGCCCTGCAAAGTGTATTTTAAAATCATTGTTCCAATTATCATTGATTTGCAAGGTATTTTTTAGACAAAGGCAGCATATTCAATAGAATTTTGAGTCTATGACCTATAAAATAACTAGATAGCCTTGATGATTAATAATTTTTTTTGTAATCACACTTACACATCTATAAATTAGCCGATCTGAAAGTTATCATAAATATGCTCTTTTAGCACCCACGTGTGTGTTAGTCACTCAGTCGTGTCCGACTCTTTGCAATCCCAAGGACTGCAGCCCGCCAGGCTCCGCTGTCCATGGGGATTCTCCAGGCAAGAATGCTGGAGTGGGTTGCCATGCTCTTCTCCAGGGGATCTTCCTGGCCCAGGGTTCAAACCAAAGTCTCCTGCATCTCCTGCACTGCAGGCAGATTATTTTACTGCTGAGCCACTGGGGGAAGCCATTATAGGGACACTTGTGAAGATAAAGTGACAAAGAGCAAGTGGAGCTCATGGGATCTTCTTGTGGTAAACAGATGAGAGCACCGTGGAGGGGACTTTGAGTTCTGAAGACCCGGCGAGTTCCAGAAAGAGTCTTGAACACTGCAAAAAGGATAGTGAAGCCATCTCTGCCGACAGTGAGGAGATTGAAAGAAACACTCAGGAAAACGTAATTCTGCCAGGAAGTTCTTCATTGGAACAGGTCAGCACTGAAATCTAAATCAAGAAATGTAGAATAACTCACTTTTTGAAGTGACGAGTTGAAATATCAGTCCTGCGCGTCGTCTCCTGGTGTTAGTTACTAATGCACCACTTCCTGACTTGCTCCACGACTTTCTGAGTCTTTCCCTCTGTCTTTCATAATACATTTTATCACACAGAGCTTACACTATCCTATCAATATCAATCCAAGCCCTTGCACAATTTAGTTTCACTTCACTTTTTAAAATTTCATGTTAGAGAGATCATTTCTAGCATGTGATGAAGTATCTGTAAGAAAACCTGAAACCAGCATAAACTTACTTGGATAAAATGAAGAACTACTTGGGTTTATTTGCATAAGCACCATATAAATATGTGAATAATTTCTTATTTATGAAGTCACCGTTAAGGGACTTAACTCGTGCAGTGTTGTGACAAGTGCCACACAGTCTTTACCCTGTGGATCGTGTTGATTTCAGAAATATCCTTTCTGTTTCCCACACCTGCAGTTTCTATTTTTGTGTAGTGTAGTATCATATGTTCAAGTTCATGAAGGAGAGGAAAAGTCTTTCTTCTGTGTAGTTACTTTATCCATCTCCAATAAATATGAAAGAATCCCCAAAGTCTAGGGATGTGTGTGTGGTTTTTGTGAAAGGCAAGTAGATTCAGGCTAAAATGGAACAAAAGTACATCATAAAGTAGAAAAAAAAAAAAAACCTCTTCTCAATGATGTCTTTCAAAATAACAGGTTACAAGTGGAAATATTTTCCGCTTTACAAAAGAGGAGAAATAGTTTAGTTTGGGGAGGTATTCTCTAATTTGGAGTGTGGAAATTCCATAACAGAGTTTATTTTCTTCATTTGTGCCTCTTAGATATGAGTATCCTGGGCACATTAAGGTTGCAACTATTCTGAGTTTTCTCGGTAAATGATCCTAATTAGCAAGTATGTGCCTGCGGGCTCAGTCAGTCGGGTCTTTGCAACCCTACGGACTGTAGCCCACCAGGATCCTCTGTCCATGGGATTCTCCAGGCAAGAATACTGGAGTGGGTTTCCATGCCCTCCTCCAGGGGATCTTCCTGACCCAGGGGTCAAACTCACATCTCTTAGGTCTCCTGCATTTTCAGGGAGGTTCTTTACCACCAGCGCTACCTGGGAAGCAATTAGCAAGTACAGTCTTTCCTATCACAGCAGGCACTATGCCTACAGTGGATTGAATTGTGTTCTCCTGAACTGCCTAATCCCTGGTAGCTGTGATGGTGACCTTGTTTGGAAGTAGGGTCTCTGCAGTATAATTAATAAACTGAGGATCTCCAGATGAAATCATCCTGAATTTATATGTTCTTGTTCAGTCGCTAAGAACTGTCCGACTCTGTGACACCATGGACTGCAGCCTGCCAGGCTCCTCTATTCTCCGTTACTTCCCAAAGTTTGCTCAAACTCATGTTCGTTGAGTTGGTGATGCTCTCTAAGCATCTAATCCTCTGCCAGCCCCCTTTCCTTTTGCCTTCAACCTTTCCCAGCAGCAGGGTCTTTTCCAGGGAGTCAGCTCTTCGTGTCAGGTGGCCAAAGTATTGGAGCTTCAGCATCAATCCTTCCAATGAATATTCAGGATTGATTTCCTTTAGGATGGACTGATTGGATCTCCTTGCAGTCCAAGGGACTTTTAAGAGTCTTCTCCAGTACCACAACTTGAAAACATAAATTTAGATGATTTAAATGATCAACTTAGATGATCAATTTAGATGAATTTAAACAATTGAGCCCTAAATCCAATGACTAGTGTTCTGAGAAGAGAAAGAAGAGAGGCATTTGAGGATCTGAACCAGAGACCCACGCAGGAGGGAAGCAACGTGAAGCCAGAGGCAGAGTGGAGTGATGCATTTACAGGAAAGAAGCACCAAGGACTGTGGCAGTCACGCAGGAGAGAGGCCCAGCGTGGATTGTCCCCCGCTGCTGCTGCTGCTGCTAAGTCGCTTCAGTTGTGTCTGACTCTGTGTGACCCCACAGATGCCAGCCTACCAGGCTCCCCCGTCCCTGGGATTCTCCAGGCAAGAACACTGGAGTGAGGTGCCATTGCCTTCTTCGGGATTGTCCCCTAGAGCTTCACAAAGGAGCCAGCCTCGACAACGCCTTGATCAGACCTCTCGCATCACAGCTGTGAAGCTGACATTTCTGCTGTTTGAAGCCACAGAACTTGAGATAGTTTGCTACGGCAGCAACAGGTGAGAAATATGGCTGCGAGAGTGGGGGACCCCATGAGCCAGGTCATGTGTCTTCGTGGATTTTTTCTTTTATTGGACTATAATTGCTTTACAATGTTGTATTAGTTTCTATCGTACAAGGAAGTGAATCAACCCTAAGTATACATAAGGCCCCTCCCTCTTGGACTTACCTCTCAACCCTCCCCCCTCATCACACCCTCTAGGTCATCACAGAGCTCTGTGAACTCCGTGTGTTATACAGCAGCTTCCCACTGGCTATCTCTCATACACGTGGTGGTGTATATGTGTCAATCCAATCTCCTGATTCATCCCAACCCACCCCCTTGCCCCCATGTGTCCATTCACTACATCTTCCTCTCTATTCCTGCCTTGCAAATAGCTTCTTCGGTACCATTTTTCTAGATTCCACATATACTCAGTAATATGCCAAATTTTTCTCTTTGACTTACTTCGCAAAGAAGATAGAGAGAAGGTCAAGAGGCACATGAAAAGATGCTCAGCATCACTAATTATTAGAGACATGCAAATCAAAACTACAGTGAATGTATCACCTCACGTTGGTCAGAAGGGCCATCATCAAAAAATCTACAAGAGAGTGCATGGAGGAGAGGTAACTGTTTTACACCATTGGTTGGAATAGTAAATTGCTATCACCTCTGTGGAGAACAGTATTTGCTGTGCTAAGTCACTTCAGTCGTGTCTGACTGTGCAACACTATGGACAGCAGCCTTCCAGGCTCCTCTGTCTGTGGGATTCTCCAGGCAAGAATACTGGAGTGGGTTGCGATTTCCTCCTCCAGGGATCTTCCCGACCCAGGGATTGAACCCGGGTCTCCTGCACCTCCTTCATTGCAAGTGGATTCTTTACCACTGAGCCACCAGGGAAGCCCTGGAGAACAGTATGGAGGTTCCTTAAAAAATTAAAAACAGCACTACTATAAGGCCCAGCAATCCCACTATGGGGCATCGATCTTGAGAAATCTGTGGCTGTTTTGACAATACTTTGCATCTTTGTCAAGACAGGACTCTCAGAAGTCACTGAAGTGAAAACAAATGCACGACTCTGTTTTTGCAATATAAGCCTTTTTTAAACCATCATTTTTCAGATATATTTTCTGATACACTCACAGTTCAACATTTCCATTTTTCTCTGTATGTGTGGTATGTATTTCAACTTACCATCATGCTTTAAAGAAGAAGCACATGGATTCCTTTAGGATATGGAGCTGGTCATTTTTATATCCTCATCCTGTGAAAGATAAGCCGAGGAGCAGAAAGCTCACCCGCTGGGCTGTATGGAGGCTCCAGCCCAGGGTCTAGGAGCTCAATGAGAGCAGAACTCAAGGCTGCATGTTTACGGCGAGTCAGTGTCAGGAAACAGTGAAAAACATCCATGAGAATTTACGTGCTTCACAGATGTCACCATATTCCCTTCTAACAACAAAATTTATGATCTTCTCCCTATTTCTTTTCTGAATCTGTGTGTCTTAAACTGTGTGAAACATGACCTAGACTGACAATAAATGAGCAAATGAAAAGGCATGCACCGATGGAAGAGCACGTGGACAGATGCTATGGTGGAGGGAGGCTGAGCGCTGGCGTCAGAATTCTGTGCAAGAGGAGGATGCTGTGGCACTTGAAAGGTGCAGGATCAGAGACGAGCGAGGTGACTTCTCTGAGCTCGGTTTCCTCATCTGTACATCAGGGACAGTGTGATCTGCTTTAGTACACTGTTAGCGAGATGAGATGAACGTCTAGCAAGAGTCCAGCACAAAGTAGGTGCTCATTAAATCGCAGGGGGACGAGTGAGAGAACACATTCTATGGCCCCTTCTCAGCTCACCGTGTTCTTACCCTCACGGTGTCAGAAGTTTCCTGAACACCCCAGGCAGCCTTGTCTGTGGGAAAAAGCTTCAGATCCTGTATTAGAGCTCATGGCGTACCCTTGGCTTTGATATTTACAGGACCTTCAACCTCCGTGTGAAATAGGGCTGAATAATTTGAACAATGCATGTAGCTGTGGTTAGGGAGAGGTGTCCATGTGTCTGGCAGCTGTTCATTTTATATATTTGTCCAGACTGTGACCTACTCGTACTTCTTATTGCTATTGGAGTGGTGAACTGATATGTAAAAGAAGGCCAAGTGTTTAGATGGAGGTGGAAGCGATCCTGACTATGGTGTGTTGTTTGCTGTGGGGGCGATCCTGACTGTGGTGTGTTGTTAGCTGTATCCACACATGCTTGGGAAAGGAGAACGGAAGTAAGGTCTCCAATGTCTTTTTTACAAGGACATTAATCCCATCTTGGGACCCCTGCCCTCTCCACCCCGTCTAAATCTAATCATCTCCCCAAAGTCGCTTTTTTTGATTACAATCACACTAGGGAGGAAAGTTTAAACGTGAAGTTTGAGAGAACACAATTTAGTCGGAAGAGATCTCCCTTAAAAAATGCTAGATTTTCATGAAAACTTTTCTACATAGATTGTAGCTCATGAAAAATTCATTTACCTTGAGTACTGAAGAATGTACTTGTTTCAGAAATGTTTCGGCTGAAGTGCCTCTAATGGCTAAGTGCTTCATTTCTTTTAGGATAGAGCTCTGGATGGGAAAGAAGCCTGGGGCTGAGAAAGAGCTCTGCTCAGAGACGGGTGGACTGCCAAGGCTCTGAGAAGGTGTATTCCTTCTTGTCTGTTGGAGACCCAAAGTGCTTCAAAATATATTCCTGGAAGAAGATTTTGACATGCACTTTTAGGAGGAACAAATTAAAATAAAACTGCTTATTTTATGGCTAATATTTAGAGATTTCCTTCACTCATTTGCACCATAAAAATTCTGGGCCATTTATCAAATTTGAAAGGATAAAATCTCTTGAAACATGTGCTGAATAGGTACCTTTTTTAAAATTTTTCTGTTTAGACGGTTCACTAGGGGTGTTTAATCAGTCTCTTAGGATATAAAGTGATACCAGGGAAAACAGTTTGAAAAGGAACAGAAAATAAATTTATATTCACGTAATTGAAATTTTCTAGCAAAAACAATGATTTGACTCCAGGTTTCTCTAAGTGGAAATTTAGATTACCTCATTTCCAAAGAATAGAAAGGTGAAGTGTGTGTGTGTGTGTGTGTGTGTGTGTGTGTGTGTGTGTGTGAGAGAGAGAGAGAGAGAGAGAGAGAGAGAGAGAGAGAGACTGACATATCAGTGTCAATTTACATATCAGTGAAACTGCTAAAGATTCATTAAAATGAAAGGAAAAAAAAGTTATATGAGAAAAAGATCTTAGTAGGAACATTTTGATGCTGTGTCCCATCTACCAAGTTCATAGAAATGTGAGTTCTAGGTAGAATTTGCAGAAATCCAAGGAAAATACCAGGATACACAAGCCTTTAGAGCCAGTATGTTGGGTATATTTACAAAAGCCTCTCAGATAGGAAGTTAGACTGCAGGAGGTCTCATTTTCAATATGTCTGCATAACACCAATAAATAGCAACAAAAGTTATATCTCAATATGGCGAGAAATAGCCTTCTTTAACTTTCACTTCCCATGTATTTCTTTTCTCTAATACATTTGCTGACCACGATGCTCATTAGTGGCAAATATAAAGGAGAGACAGTAGATAATAATTCTTTGTAGTTATATGGTGCTTTTGATCAGAGCACCTCAAAGTTTTCATGACTCATTAATCTGTGAAATACATCAGTGAAGTATGAAGCTGTCAAGGATTACTACCCTCCATTTGTAAGCAGAGAAACTGAGACATTTGCAAGAAACTATCAAGGTCATTCAATGATTTGATGACAAAGTCAGGGACATGATCTATGAACCAGATCTAATTAGAGCAAAGATAAACAGGGCTCAACGGAAGCCAGTTGCTTCTGTGAAATCACTGAGAAGCTTTATATATTGCGTGGAAACAACACTGCTTTATTTTTTATTTTTTTTTATTTTTATTTTTTTGTTTGTTTTCTTTTTTCTAATTATTATTATTTTTTTTAATTTTAAAATCTTTAATTCTTACATGCGTTCCCAAACATGAACCCCCCTCCCACCTCCCTCCCCATAACATCTCTCTGGGTCATCCCCATGCACCAGCCCCAAGCATGCTGTATCCTGCATCAGACATAGACTGGCGATTCAATTCTTACATGATAGTATACATGTTAGAATGCGATTCTCCCAAATCATCCCACCCTCTCCCTCTCCCTCTGAGTCCAAAAGTCCATTATACGCATCTGTGTCTTTTTTCCTGTCTTGCATACAGGGTTGTCATTGCCATCTTCCTAAATTCCATATATATGTGTTAGTATACTGTATTGGTGTTTTTCTTTCTGGCTTACTTCACTCTGTATAATCGGCTCCAGTTTCATCCATCTCATCAGAACTGATTCAAATGAATTCTTTTTTACGGCTGAGTAATACTCCATTGTGTATATGTACCACAGCTTTCTTATCCATTCATCTGCTGATGGACATCTAGGTTGTTTCCATGTCCTGGCTATTATAAACAGTGCTGCGATGAACACTGGGGTACATGTGTCTCTTTCAATTCTGGTTTCCTCTGTGTGCATGCCCAGCAGGGGGATTGCTGGGTCATAAGGTAGTTCTATTTGCAATTTTTGAAGGAATCTCCACACTGTTCTCCATAGTGGCTGTACTAGTTTGCATTCCCACCAACAGTGTAGGAGGGTTCCCTTTTCTCCACACCCTCTCCAGCATTTATTGCTTGCAGATTTTTGGATCGCAGACATTCTGACTGGTGTGAAGTAGTACCTCATTGTGGTTTTGATTTGCATTTCTCTAATAATGAGTGATGTTGAGCATCTTTTCATGTGTTTGTTAGCCATTCGTATGTCTTCTTTGGAGAAATGTCTATTTAGTTCTTTGGCCTATTTTTTGATTGGGTCATTTATTTTTCTGGAATTGAGCTGCATAAGTTGCTTGTATATTTTTGAGATTAGTTGTTTGTCAGTTGCTTCATTTGCTATTATTTTCTCCCATTCAGAAGGCTGTCTTTTCACCTTGCTTATATTTTCCTTTGTTGTGCAGAAGCTTTTAATTTTAATTAGATCCCATTTGTTTATTTTTGCTTTTATTTCCAGAATTCTGGGAGGTGGATCATAGAGGATCCTGCTGTGATTTATGTCTGACAGTGTTTTGCCTAAGTTCTCCTCTAGGAGTTTTATAGTTTCTGATCTTACATTTAGATCTTTAATCCATTTTGAGTTTATTTTTGTGTGCGGTGTTAGAAAGTGATCTAGTTTCATTCTTTTACAAGTGGTTGACCAGTTTTCCCAGCACCACTTGTTAAAGAGATTGTCTTTTCTCCATTGTATATTCTTGCCTCCTTTGTCAAAGATAAGGTGTCCATATGTGTGTGGATTTATCTCTGGGCTTTCTATTTTGTTCCATTGATCTATATGTCTGTCTTTGTGCCAGTACCATACTGTCTTGATGACTGTGGCTTTGTAGTAGAGCCTGAAGTCAGGCAAGTTGATTCCTCCAGTTCCATTCTTCTTTCTCAAGATTGCTTTGGCTATTCGAGGTTTTTTGCATTTCCATACAAATTGTGAAATTATTTGTTCTAGTTCTGTGAAAAATGTGGCTGGTAGCTTGATAGGGATTGCATTGAATTTGTAAATTGCTTTGGGTAGTATACTCATTTTCACTATATTGATTCTTCCGATCCATGAACATGGTATATTTCTCCATCTATTAGTGTCCTCTTTGATTTCTTTCATCAGTGTTTTATAGTTTTCTATATATAGGTCTTTAGTTTCTTTAGGTAGATATATTCCTAAGTATTTTATTCTTTTCGTTGCAATGGTGAATGGAATTGTTTCCTTAATTTCTTTTCTACTTTCTCATTATTCGTGTATAGGAATGCAAGGGGTTTCTGTGTGTTGATTTTATATCCTGCAACTTTACTATATTCATTGATGAGCTCTAGTAATTTTCTGGTGGAGTCTTTAGGGTTTTCCATGTAGAGGATCATGTCATCTGCAAACAGTGAGAGTTTTACTTCTGCTTTTCCAATTTGGATTCCTTTTCTTTCTTTTTCTGCTCTGATTGCTGTGGCCAAAACTTCCAGAACTATGTTGAATAGTAGTGGTGAAAGTGGACACCCTTGTCTTGTTCCTGACTTTAGGGGAAATGCTTTCAATTTTTCACCATTTAGGATAATGTTTGCTGTGGGTTTGTCATATATAGCTTTTATTATGTTGAGGTATGTTCCTTCTATTCCTGCTTTCTGGAGAGTTTTTATCATAAATGGATGTTGAATTTTGTCAAAGGCCTTCTCTGCATCTATTGAGATAATCATATGGTTTTTATTTTTCAATTTGTTAATGTGGTGAATTACATTGATTGATTTGCGGATATTGAAGAATCCTTGCATCCCTGGGATAAAGCCCACTTGGTCATGGTGTATGATCTTTTTAATGTGTTGTTGGATCCTGATTGCTAGAATTTTGTTGAGGATTTTTGCATCTATGTTCATCAGTGATATTGGCCTGTAGTTTTCTTTTTTTGTGACATCTTTGTCAGGTTTTGGTATTAGGGTGATGGTGGCCTCATAGAATGAGTTTGGAAGTTTACCTTCCTCTGCAATTTCTGGAAGAGTTTGAGGAGGATAGGTGTTAGCTCTTCTCGAAATTTTTGGTAGAATTCAGCTGTGAAGCCGTCTGGACCTGGGCTTTTGTTTGCTGGAAGATTTCTGATTACAGTTTCAATTTCTGTGCTTGTGATGGGTCTGTTAAGATTTTCTATTTCTTCCTGGTTCAGTTTTGGAAAATTGTACTTTTCTAAGAATTTGTCCATTTCTTCCACATTGTCCATTTTATTGGCATACAACTGCTCATAGTAGTCTCTTATGATCCTTTGTATTTCTGTGTTGTCTGTTGTGATCTCTCCATTTTCATTTCTAGTTTTATTGATTTGATTTTTCTCTCTTTGCTTCTTGATGAGTCTGGCTAATGGTTTGTCAATTTTATTTATCCTTTCAAAGAACCAGCTTTTGGCTTTGTTGATTTTTGCTATGGTCTCTTTTGTTTCTTTTGCATTTATTTCTGCCCTAATTTTTAAGATTTCTTTCCTTCTGCTAACTCTGGGGTTCTCCAATTCTTCCTTTTCTAGTTGCTTTAGTTGTAGAGTTAGGTTATTTATTTGACTTTTTTCTTGTTTCTTGAGGTATGCCTGTATTGCTATGAACTTTCCTCTTAGCACTACTTTTATAGTGTCCCACAGGTTTTGGGTTGTTGTGTTTTCATTTTCATTAGTTTCTATGCATATTTTGATTTCTTTTTTGATTTCTTCTGTGATTTGTTGGTTATTCAGAAGTGTGTTGTTCAACCTCCATATGTTGGAATTTTTAATAGTTTTTCTCCTGTAATTGAGATCTAATCTTAATGCATTATGGTCAGAAAAGATGCTTGGAATGATTTCGATTTTTTGAATTTATCAAGTTTAGATTTATGGCCCAGGATGTGATCTATCCAGGAGAAGCTTCCATGAGCACTTGAAAAAGAGGTGAAATTCATTGTTTTGGGGTGAAATGTCCTATAGATATCAATTAGGTCTAACTGATCTAATGTATCATTTAAAGTTTGCATTTCTTTGTTAATTTTCTGTTTAGTTCATCTGTCCATAGGTGTGAGTGGGGTATTAAAGTCTCCCACTATTATTGTGTTATTGTTGATTTCCCCTTTCATACTTGTTAGCATTTGTCTTACATATTGTGGTGCTCCTATATTACAACACTGCTTTAGAAGACACGCTTTTTATTTAGTTTTCATTTTGAGTGGTTTCTTCCATTTAGTGATGAAGACCTCTCCGCAGCTTCCTATTTAGATCATTTAATAGTGAGTCATTTTCTTGAGATTTCTTTGGCTTGCATTTCTTCTACATGAAGAAAGAATACGGGGACTTCCCTGGACATCCCGTGGTTGGGACTTCACTTTCCGATGCAGAGGTTGCAGCTGGGGAGCTAGACTCCCACCTGCCTTGCGGCCAAAGTACAGAAGCGGTGTTGTAACAAATTCAGTAACAACTTAAAGAAACAATGTATTTCTTATGAAACAGCTTAAGTTAATTCCTAATAGAAAAAATCAAAATAATTTTTACATATATCTATACATGTCCATTCCCTTCTCCAGTGGACCACATTCTGTCAGACCTCTCCACCATGACCCATCCATCTTGGGTGGCCCTACACGGCATGGCTTAGTTTCATTGAATTAGACAAGAATACTTCAGTATTCTTGCCTTGAGAACCCCATGAACAGTATGAAAAGGCAAAATGAAAGGATACTGAAAGAGGAACTCCCCAGGTTGGTAAGTACCCAATATGCTACTGGAGATCAGTGGAGAAATAACTCCAACCCATGAAGGGATGGAGTCAAAGCAAAAGCAATACCCAGTTGTGGATGTGACTGGTGATAGAAAAAGGTCCGATGCTGTAAAGAGCAATATTGCATAGGAACCTGGAATGTTAGGTCCATGAATCAAGGCAAATTGGAAGTGGTCAAACAGGAGATGACAAGGGTGAACGTCAACATTCTAGGAATCAGGGAACTAAAATGGACTGGAATGGGTGAATTTAACTCAGATGACCATTATATCTACTACTGTGGGCAGGAATCCCTTAGAAGAAATGGAGTAGCCATCATGGTCAACAAAAGAGTCTGAAATGCAGTACTTGGATGCAGTCTCAAAAACGATAGAATGATCTCTGTTCATTTCCAAGGCAAACCATTCAATGTCACAGTAATCCAAGCCCATGCCCCAATCAGTAATGCTGAAGAAGCTGAAGTTGAATGGTTTTATGAAGACCTACAAGACCTTTTAGAACTAACACCCAAAAAAGATGTCCTTTTCATTATAGGGGACTGGAATACAAAAGTGGGAAGTCAAGAAACACCTGGAGTAACAGGCAAATTTGGCCTTGGGGTATGGAATGAAGCAGGGCAAAGACTAATAGAGTTTTGCCAAGAGAACGCACTGGTCATAGCAAACACCCTCTTCCAACAACACAAGAGAAGACTCTATAGATGGACATCACCAGATGGTCAACACCGAAATCAGATTGATTATATTCTTTGCAGCCAAAGATGGAGAAGCTCTATACAGTCCACAAAAACAAGACCGGGAGCTGACTGTGGCTCAGATCATGAACTCCTTATTGCCAAATTCAGACTCAAATTGAAGAAAGTAGGGAAAACCACTAGATCATTCAGGAATGACCTAAATCAAATCCCTTATGATTATACAGGGGAAGTGAGAAGTAGATTTAAGGGACTAGATCTGATAGACAAAGTGCCTGATGAACTATGGATGGAGGTTCGTGACATTGTACAGGAGACAGGGATCAAGACCATCCCCATGGAAAAGAAATGCAAAAAAAGCAAAATGGCTGTCTGGGGAGGCCTTACAAATAGCCGTGAAAAGAAGAGAAGCGAAAAGCAAAGGAGAAAAGGAAAGCTATAAGCATCTGAATGCAGAGTTCCAAAGAACAGCAAGGAGAGATAAGAAGGGCTTCCTGAGCAATCAACGTAAAGAAATAGAGGAAAGCAACAGAATGGGAAAGACCAGAGATCTCTTCATGAAAATTAGAGATACCAATGGAACACTTCATGCAAAGATGGGCTCAATAAAGGACAGAAATGGTCTGGACCTAACAGAAGCAGAAGATATTAAGAAGAGGTGGCAAGAATACACAGAAGAACTGTACAAAAAAGATCTTCATGACCAAGATACTCATGATGGTGTGATCACTCACCTAGAGCCAGACATCCTGGAATGTGAACTCAAGTGGGCCTTAGGAAGCATCACTATGAACAAAGCTAGTGGAGGTGATGGAACTCCAGTTGAACTATTTCAAATCCTGAAAGACGATGCTGTGAAAGTGCTGCACTCAATAAGGCAGCAAATTTGGAAAACTCAGCAGTGGCCACAAGACTGGAAAAGGTCAGTGTTCATTCCAATCCCAAAGAAAGGCAATGCCAAAGAATGCTCAAACTACCGCACAATTGCACTCATCTCACATGCTAGTAATGCTCAAAATTCTTCAAGCCAGGCTTCAGCAATACGTGAACGGTGAACTTCCTGATGTTCAAGCTGGGTTTAGAGAAGGCAGAGGAACCAGAGATCAAATTACTAACATCTGCTGCATCATGGAAAAAGCAAGAGAGTTCCAGAAAAATATCTATTTCTGCTTTATTGACTATGCCAAAGCCTTTAACAGTGTGGATCACAATAAAATGTGGAAAATTCTGAAAAGGATGGGCATACCAGACCACCTGACCTGCCTCTTGAGAAACCTGTATGGAGGCCAGGAAGCAATAGTTAGAACTGGACATGGCACAACAGACTGGTTCCAAATAGGAAAAGGAGTACGTCAAGGCTGTATCTTGTCACCCTGCTTATTTGACTTCTATGCAGAGTACATCATAAGAAACGCTGGACTGGAAGAAACACAAGCTGGAATCAAGATTGCCAGGAGAAATATCAATAACCTCAGATATGCAGATGACACCACCCTTATGGCAGAAAGTGAAGAGGAACTAAAAAGCCTCTTGGTGAAAGTGAAAGTGGAGAGTGAAAAAGTTGGCCTAAGGCTCAACATTCAGAAAACGAAGATCATGGCATCTGGTGCCATCACTTCATGGGAAATAGATGGGGAACCAGTGGAAACAGTGTCAGACTTTATTTTGGGGGGCTCCAAAATCACTGCAGATGGTGACTGCAGCCATGAAATTAAAACACACTTACTCCTTGGAAGAAAAGTTATGACCAACCTAGATAGCATATTCAAAAGCAGAGACATTACTTTGCCAACAAAGGTCTGTCTAGTCAAGGCTATGGTTTTTCCTGTGGTCATGTATGGATGTGAGAGTTGGACTGTGAAGAAAGCTGAGCGCCGAAGAATTGATGCTTTTGAACTGTGGTGTTGGAGAAGACCCTTGAGAGTCCCTTCGGCTGCAAGGAGATCCAACCAGTCCATTCTAAAGGAGATCAGTCCTGGGTGTTCATTGGAAGGACTGATGCTAAAGCTGAAACTCCAGTACTTTGGCCACCTCATGCGAAGAGTTGACTCATTGGAAAAGACTCTGATGCTGGGAGGGAGGGATTGGGGGCAGGAGGAGAAGGTGACGACAGAGGATGAGATGGCTGGATGGCATCACCGACTCAGTGGATGTGAGTTTGAGTAAACTCTGGGAGTTGGTTATGGACAGGGAGGCCTGGCATGGTCCGATTCATGGGGTCACAAAGAGTCAGATGCAACTGAACTGAACTGAACTGATACATGTCCATGGGCTTCCTACATAGCTCAGTTGGTAAAGAATCTGCCTGTGATGCAGGAGACCCAGTTCGATTCCTGGGTCACGAAGATCCACTGGAGAAGGGATAGGCTACCCCCTCCAGTATTCTTGGACTTCCCTTGTGGTTCAGCTGGTAAAGAATCCATCTGCAATGTGGAAGACCTCGGCTGAATCCCCGGGTTAGAAAGATCCCCTGGAAAAGGGAAAGGCTACCCACTCCAGTATTCTGGCCTGGAGAATTCCATGGTCTAAGTCCTTGGGATCACAAAGAGTCGAACATGACTGAGTGACTTTCACTCTCTCTTTCATACATGTCCATGGGCTTCCCAGGTGGTGCTCCTGGTAATGAATCTTCCTGCCAGTGCAGGAGACATAAGAGATGGGGGTTCTGTCCCTGGGTCAGGAAGATCCCCTGGACAAGGAAGTGGCAAACTGCTCCAGTATTCTTGTCTGGAAAATTCCATGGACAGAAGAGCCTAGAGAGATATAGTCCATGGGGTGGGAAACAGTCAGACATGGCCAAGCACACATTGCTTGTTTATCCTTGTCTACATCTATAAATGTTTAGTCAATTAAATATCATCTGTCTGTCTTCAGTTGATTTTGAAGCAATAGTCTGAAGAAAGATATTGTACTCTACCTTGCAATTCCCATATAGATGAACATTAAAAGGATAAATCCTGCAATATATATATATATATATATTTTTTTTCTTGAAGCCAGCTTCTCAGTTCCAAGATGACAAATCACATTTTCTTGAAAACTAGCCTCGCTCATAAAAGTAACTCATTTTATAGTTTCTTGAAAGAAAAAATATTAATTTTTTACATGATTATTTTTTCATTGCCCTTTCACTGTTGGTTGTTCAGTCGCTAAGTCATGTCTGACTTTTTGTGACCTCCTGGACTGCAGCACGCCAGGTTTCCCTGTCTCCCACTATCTCCCAGAGTTTGCTCAAATTCATGTCCATTGAGTCAGTGATGCCATCCAACCATCTTATCCTTTGTCATCCCCTTCTCCTCCTGCCCTCAGTCTTTCCCATCTTCATTTTCTGAATGTTGAGCTTTAAGCCAACTTTTTCACTCTCCTCTTTCACTTTCACCAAGAGGCTTTTTAGTTCCTCTTCACTTTCTGCCATAAGGGTGGTGTCATCTGCATATCTGAGGTTATTGATATTTCTCCTGGCAATCTTGATTCCAGCTTGTGTTTCTTCCAGTCCGGCGTTTCTCATGATGTAGTCTGCATAGAAGTTAAATAAGCAGGGTGACAAGATACAGCCTTGACGTACTCCTTTTCTTATTTGGAACCAGTCTTTTCATTTTTAGAGTCTTAAAATTTGCTCACTAATAAGTTCTCTCAAGAAACACCAAGACAAAATTTTCCCCAAGGATGTTTTGGGGTGTGCTCGCGCTCCACCGCTCAATAATATCTGACTGTCTGGGACTGTATATAGCCCACCAGGCTCCTCTGTTCATGGTTTCGGGATAAGCAAGGAAATATGAACATGGACATGGTGTTAAATGATATTAGTTTTTAAAATATATTGAAATTAACTGTATTGAGTACCAGGCATTGGGTCAGGAATTTTTGATATTTTTTTCTTTTTTTACATAACCATGGGAGATAGGTGTGATGATTCTCATGTTTTAGGTGAGGAAACTGAAACAGCAAGCCTGTTATTCTTTTCTCATTTTTCTCCCAGAATTCTCAGGTGCCCCTGTACCCTTCCCTTGACTCCTCAAATTTTCTTTCCTTCCATTCTTTGCAGTAGATACTGTAGCATTTTGCTGAAGGAGGTCACCGGTGCATACTATTTCCAAACCTTGCATTCGTGGAGTCTTACACTCCTCCATGACTTTCCTTTAGGGTTGTTACAACTCGAGTCTCACATTTGAGAGAACTGATGGAAATATATTTAAATAGCATGCCACTTAAATTATTTTTTAAAAAGCAATTTTCCACTGTAGATTTAGAAACCAACAGATCTATTTTAGCCAGCATAATTTCTGATTAACTAATTTAATCTGTGCAAAATTACATAAGCAAACCTGAAACAAGCTTCCATCAATTTTCTTGCCTTTGGATGTAACATAATATTTTCAAAAATGAACCAAATAGAGTAATTAGCCCCCAGGCAGAGCAAATGGCTCTAACAGCCATCTCCCACACATTTCTATGGTGGAAAGACTGAAAATGAATACAGAAATGTGGCAGCCCATGGGTTAAAGCCCTGCATGTACCCTCTTAAGTAACAGTTTGGAATATTAATACCTTGGGTTACCTTTTCAGAAGTTCAGGTAAGAGAAGAGAATTATATCTTCCCTTTAGGCTGCCAAAATCTCTCTTCTGATGGACTGCCTGATTTCAACCTTTCAGGGGTGCTTCCCTGGTGGCTCAGTGATAAACAATCTGCCTGCAATGCAGGAGATCTGGGTTTGATCCCTGGATGGGGAAGATCCCCTGGAGAAGAGAATGGCAACCCACTCCAGTATTTTTGCCTGGAGAATCCCATAGACAGAGGAGCCTGGTGGACTACAGTCCTTGGGGTTGCAAAGAGTTGGGCACGACTTACTGACTAAACAATAACAATATGATTTCAACAGAGCTTGAAAGTGAACAGACTTCCTTGCATGGTTAACAGAGGGTCACTTTCCGCAGTAATTGTCCCTCAGGGAGAGAAGCTTGCCAGTGTAAGAGATGACACAGTGATCAATATGAAAATACCAGCAGAGTATTGTTTGAATAGCATTATAGGTGATTCTGAAACGCTGATTTGATGGTGGTGATGTGGTGGTGTCAGGGAATGTCACTCCCTCCACAATTAAGAAACACTGAATTAAAGAGTATGACTCCATATAAGAAGCATTGACTAATTTGATGAAAGTGATTTTGATTCAATGTGTATATTATATTGTAAAATATAGAGAAAAAGGCAAAGCAATTTTCCAGGGGAAGAGGTATCCCTGATGGTAAAACTAACTCATCCTTCCTTATTGCAGGTTATCACTCCACCTTCCTTTTTAAATTCCCTATTTTCTTTATACAAGGCTTCCCTGGTAGCTCAGATGGTAAAGAATCTGCCTGCAAGGCAGGAGACGCAGGTTTAATCCCTGAGTTGGGAAGATCCCCTGGAGAAGGAAATGGCTACCCACTTCAGTATTCCTGCCTGGAGAATCCCATGGACAGAGGAGCCTGGCGGGCTACAGTCCGTGGGGTCACAAGAGTCAGACACGACTGAGCGATTAACACTTGTCTTCATCGCCGTCATGCTGTGCTTCATTCCTCTTGTCCAGCTTTTCTCCATACACCATTCTGGACCAATCGTTTGCTCCTTTTCCTTATTTTCATAATATTTTCAAGAACTGATTTTTCAGTTTGTTTTGGTTTTGTCTATTACTCATTCAATTTCTCTTTAACTGATTCCTTTCTTTATCTTTGTTATTTCCTGTTATTGTATTACGCCATGATGTGCAAAGTATCCCAACTCCCATCCCAAATTCACTTCATCTAGAAAGGCTGATGATGCCACACACACACCAAGAGGATGGAGGTTCCTTAGAAAACGAAAGCTGCCATGTGATCCAGTAATCCCACTCCCGGGCATATATCCATAGAAAACCATAATTTAAAAAGATACGTGTACCCCAATATTTATTGCAACAATATTTACAGTAGCCGAGACATGGAAGCAACTTAAATGCCCATCAATAGAGGAATGAAAAAGATGTAGTACATATGCACCATGGAAGATTACTCAGCCATAGAAAAGAGCGAAATAATGGCAATTGCGGCAACCTGAGTGAATTTTGAGATTTTCACCCTAAGTAAGCCAGCCAAAGAAAGACAAATATTATTTGATATTGCTTATATGTGGACTCGTAAAAACTGAACTTATATACAAAAGAGAAATAAACCCACAGAAAATAGAAAAAAAAACCAACTTATGGTTACCAAGGGGAAAGGCAGGAGATGGATAAATTAGGAGTCTGGTATTAAGACAAGCACACTACTATATATATACAACAGATAACCAACGAAAAGGTACTATATTGCAGCGGGAACTCTAGTTAAACTTTGTAATAACCTATAAGGGAAAAGCATCTGAAAAAAGTAGATGTATATTGTATATACAGCTGTATATTGCTGTACACTTGAAACTAACACACCATTGTAAGTTAGCTACACTTCAATTAAAAATATTTAAAATTTAAAAAAAAACTGGAAAAAGAAGAAGATATGACAAGGCTTATTACTCATGTAATGATGCTTTTTGGGAAGAACAGCTCAGGCTTACAAGTGGCTTGAGAAAGCAGAGGGTGGAGACAGTTTGGCTTTTACTGTGGTTAGATGGTGGGGTCAGGTTGAAGTTTCCATGAGCAGCAGGTGCTTGTATGATTTCAACTTCCTATTGACACTGAGGTGGCAAGTGTCTGGAGTAGAAGAGGAGCTTGGGGTGGGGGCTAGGTCTTGTTTATAGTCAAACATCAAAAAAGGAATCAGACTCTTGAGTACACCTGCATTTGCTTACTTTGGGGGTAATTTGCTTTTTTTCTTAAATGTCTTAAGATAAAAGCATACATCATTGATTTTATATATCTTCACTACAATGTAGACTTTGCTGTATGTAAATGTTCTCTTTGTTTCTTGGCTGTATTCCACTGATTTAGAGATGTTATATTTTATCATTTAGTTCAACATATTTTTCAATTTCTCCTTTGACCTCTTATTTACTTTTCCTCAATTGAGAGGAAATCATTTAAGAGTGGAAACACATTTAAGGAAGCAGTGATGGGGGGCGGATGAAGTTTGGAACATAATTTTTTCATGTCCCATTTCCATTGTCAAAGAGATAATGAATAAAGGAAGTATTGGAGGAAAATAGCTGAGACCTGTTGTTGACTTGCTATACACTAGAGGTTGAACATGAACAGGAGGAAATCTCATAGTATAATACTAATGTTGTTCAAGCAGGAGGAGAAAGTTTTGCTGGTTTTTGAGCTTGCCAAAGGGTTTGGGCAGTCTAGGTCAGACCAACATCTGGAGGCAGCGTAGGTAAAAGAAAGTTCAGGAAATTATAGAGCAGAGAGAAAAGTCCAGGATATCTCAGCAATAACATGGTAGCAGCTGACTCCAAGAGATAAGGTACTTTGTTTGCTCTTTAAATTTTGCTTTACTTTATGCAGTGAAGTGAAGTGAAAGTCTCTCAGTCGTGTCCGACTCTTTGCAACCCCATGGACTGTGTCCTTGAAATTCTCCAGGCCAGAATATTGGAGTGGGTAGCCATGCCCTCCTTCAGGGGATCTTCCTAACCCAGGGATCGAACCCATGTCTCCCACACTGCAGATGGACTCTTTACCAGATGCATTTATGAATCCAATAGTCAACAGACACATGAATTACTGGCCTTGTGATTTTAGCAATGAGATAATTTTTTTAAAGACAAACTTATACAGATGAATTGCGAATGTCAGTTCTTGGGTGGTCTGTTTCCTTGGATGATAGTGCGGCTCTGTTCTTATCCATCTTTAGTGTACCACCCGAGGCAGCGATAACTGAGCCATCCCGGGCTTGATTCCTGGAAGGAAATGGCTGGTCTCTGTGAGGCTGTCCCTGTATCTCTAGATTGAAGAAAGATGTGGATTAACCAGAAAAACAGGAACGCATGTAGGAATCAGTCAAAATATCTTTAGGTAAAACAGTTGAAGACATTTAGTCTATTGTTTTCAAAACTATAAGCCAGACAAGTGGGCTCTCTGCCGTGTGATAAAAACAGAAGAAAGAAATTCACCAAGTTACAAAAGAACGTGCTTGACTGGGAATCCTGCTACATCACGTTCCACTTGTGTGATCTTAAGCACAGCCTGTTTGAAGGTGTTCTGTAGCTCAGTGTTCTTATCTGGAAAACAATGGGCACGATCCTCGCCTTCTTCCTTCGTAATGTTGTGAAAGAGAAATGCGAAAAAGTTTCTGCAAGTGTTTTTTTTTTAATAAAGTGCTATATAGAAGTCAGTTATTATTAGTGTGCTGTTTTCATTTTTAAAGCTTTGCTTCTGGATTCACTTTTCTGTTAGGAGAGGTTCTTAGAAATGATACCTGGTGATATGACATAAAAGTGGGCGGTGTGACATGGGGGTGAGAGCGCAGGTCTGGGGGCGGATAGCCTGGAGTTCGAATCTCAGTGATTCCACGTCCTACTAAGTCATCTTGAGCAAGTTAACATCTCTATGACTTAGCTTTTTGTTTTCAGTCTGTAAAACAGGGATGAATAATCGTTCTCACAACTTCTGACAGTTCAGCTAACAAAGATGAATGAGCTGGGAGCGTTTGAATTATTGCTTAAAATTTTAATGCACTCCATGTCCCAAGAGGATGATCAATAAAGTTGAATTAATTAATTATTTTTGGAGAGATACAACTGTGGACATTCCTTTTTCTGTGATTCTGCAGTCCTAGATCCGATGAGATTATTACGTAATGAACTGGAAGCCAAGGAGCTTATTGAGTGCATTTTGCATGTTAATTTTGCTTTAATGCCTTTGGTTTAGATTTTCAAATACACACATATGCATGCGTGTGCTCAGTCATATCGACTCTGCAACCCCATGGACTAACCCTCTAGGCTCCTCTGTCCATGATTGGGGGACTGTAACCCACCAACCTCCTTCCTGAAAGAATTGTTAATGAAATTGTTAATGAAGGTAATACACAGTGATCATGAAACCTTAAGATGAATGACCTCAATGTGAAGGGAGAGACAGTTATAGAGTCAAAAAAAGAACAAGCGTGCTTGAAAATCCCCATAAATATACTGCTGATAGAAAACAAATTATAAATTTATAAATGTTAAAACAAGCTTCTCCAAACACTTGTTTTTCCTTTATGTTAAGTACCTTCATTTCAGGAAATGAAGTAAAAAAGTCTTTTTGATAGTAAAAAGACTGTCTGAAAGTGAAGTGAAAGTGAAGTCGCTCAGTCGTGTCCGACTCTTTGTGACCCCATGGACTGTAGCCTACCAGGCTTTTCTGTCCATGGGATTTTCCAGGCAAGAATGTTGGAGTGGGTTACCATTTCCTTCTCCAGGGGATCTTCCCGACTCAGGGATCAAACCTGGGTCTCCCACATTGGAGGCAGGCACTTTAACCTCTGAGCCACCAGCCTAGTAAATGGCTTTTCGCCATCTAAAATGTGTTTTTCCTCTTGTTGCCTCTTCTTAGCTCTGATATTCCTGAGGTATTTAGTGTGGGCTAAAATTTACATCATCAACTTTTGTGAATATGAAAGAAGAAAATGTACATAATGAATTGAATAATTCATATTTAAAGTCCTTTCCACCTTTAAAATATATGTGTATATATATATATTTCATGTAAAAATGTATCACAGGTTGATCAAGATTTTCTGAAGAGAACCTGAAGCATTGAATCTAATATATATATCAGAATATTATATATTAAATCTAATACATATATTAGATTTAATGCTTCAGGGTCTTTTCAGAAAAAAATATATATTAGTTTAGGTTAAAAAAATTATTAGCTATGACTCCATCCCATTTTATTGTTCAATAAGACTTCACAGATATAACAAATTTGCTAAGATGATAAAGAGCCTTTGAAGTATTACTATGACCACAACAATTATTTTATATATGTTTAATTTTTTCTTTCACAAGTAGGAAATATTTATGAAGAAGGTTCAAACAGAGAGTATGCATAAGAGACTCTGGTGTCTAATCCTTCCCTCTTGAAATTTATGTTTTAAAAACATGTTCTTAAGTGGACTAACAGGTTTTCCAACTATATTTTCCTCTCTTGGATCAGTTCTATAGAGAGAACTAATGAAGCAGGACTATTTTAGAGAAATAAAAAAACAAAACCCCTAAAATTATGTCTTTAAGGCAGTATACTTAAATTATGCTGAATATAGGGTAGTGATCAAGAAGTCATGTTGTTTCGGACTCCTTGCTCGAACATTCCACACTGACAACCTCACCTCAATTTTCAATATTTTAAAAGATCAAGTCAGAAATAAAATACATAAACTTCTCTTGATTCCAATGGCCCTGAGTAGTTCTAGCAGCGCTCGGTGAAACAGAGCATTATGGGTGCCAGTCTTACTAAAGGCCATTTTCTGCTGGCAGCTTCATTATAAGAAATGACTGGACACCTTAGTGGACACACCTTAGAAGAGGGGAATTCACAAATGACTCTGTTAGTTTTGTAAGGGGCATGCAGAGTCAGAAAAATGTAACCTTCATTATGCCATTAAAAAGTAAGAACATAGTGAATATCGTCAATGTCTAATGAGGTGTAATCCACTAAGATTAATAGAAGACCAACAAAGCCTTAGGTGGAATTACATGAGCAGAGAAATCACCTGCTTTGATTGAAAAGAACAAAGAGAGGACAAAAGAAAAAGAGGTTTTTGAATTACAAAATTCTACTGGCAGGAAACAGGATTAGAAAATCCCTTAGAAGTAAGCACGTGCTACCTTTCATGAAAAAAGGAAGGGCTATCCAGAAGATGACACCAGAGTCCAGAGAACAGAGCTGAGAGCCACAGAGTTATTCTCAGATCTTGAGGCTTAATCAAGGACTTCCCAACGCTTGTCTGGACTTCATAATCACTGTAGAAGCATGCTTCTAGCCTTCTGGTATTCAAGTGTGTGTGCATGAGTGCTAAGTTGCTTCAGTTGTGTCTGCCTCTTTGCAAACCTATGGACTGTAGCCCATCTGGCTCCTCTGTCCATGGGATTCTCCAGGCGAAAATACTGGAGTGGGTTGCCCTGCTCTCTTCCAGGGGATCTTTCCTATCCAGGGATAGAAACTGTATCTCTTATGTCTCCTGCAGTGGCAGACATAAACCAGAAATTTTTTTAACCACCACTGCCTGTTATTCATACCTTTGTAATAATTTCCTCTGACACTGAACAAGGATAATTGATCTGTATGACCAATAGCATACAGTAGAGGTGACGGAATGTCATTTCCAGGATTAGGTTATAAAAGGGCTGCGGCTTCCATCCTGAGTTCCCTCTCTCTCTCATTCATTTTCAGTCAATATGTTGATATTTGCCTGTATGATATCTTCTCAGAACATCTGGAGGAATGTTTTAATAGGATTACTATATATTACAGTTTTCAAGGGAGAGTTCTAGGTTATGCCTGTTGTCCTAGAATAATTAAAATCTCCCCTTGACTTCAAAATGTCCCAGATTAAATAATAAATTATATGATCACAATTATTATTAACATCACTAGAATCCTAAATATCTAGCCACATATCCATTTCGGTCTTGTTAAATTGTGCCATTAAAGGGTGTGTGTATGAGAGAGAGACAGAGAGGCAGAGACAGGGAGACAGAGAGAGAGAACAGAGAAATAGAAAGAGACAAAGCTGTGTTGGTATCCCCAAGGCATTTCTCCTTCTTTTGGTTATATCATGTACTATTCTCTCAACCTTTTTGGCCAAAAAGTACCTAAGCAGAGTGAGAAAATTCAGATTCTGTAATAAGGTAGCTTTTTGTTTGTTGTTTAGTCATTGAGTCTTGTCTGACTGTTTTGTAACCCCATGGACTGTAGCCTGCCAGGCTCCTCTGTCTGCGGGATTTCCCAGGCAAGAGTACTGGAGTGGGTTTCCTTTTTTTTTTTTCCTCCAGGAGATCTTCCCAGCCCAGTGATCAAACTCACGTCTTCTGCCTTGACAAGTGGCTTCTTTACCACTGACCCACCTGAGAAGTGCGTATGGTGGCTACCATTGGTATAATTCCCATGTTCATATTGGAACCGAAACCTTTAAGAGCCAGCATACCCTGGTCTTGGAAAAGTCAGCTTTTACATAGATGTTCAAGTACATTTTGAATATCTTTTTTTTTTTCATTTCTGTTTTCTTTCATGCAGGATTTGACATTTGACTGGGAAGGACTCGGTGAATACATTCCTATGTCATGTTTAAAGAGCGACAGAACATTTGAGAAGTACGTTCCCTTAGTGGTACATTTAATGTGTTTTATTTTCTTGTTTGTTCCTTTTGGTGTGGACTAATTATGGGCTACCCCCTAGCTTGATTTGCCCTAAGGTTCTGGTTTGGGAGACCCATGACCCCATTTCCTCCTGGGATGTATCTGTGCCTTTTCGTTCATATAGGACAGTTTGAGGAGGGGATTTCAGTCTTCCAGAGACTATCCAAATCCCTGATCCAGGCTAGGAGCTTCTAAGATTGGGACACGGCAGTTTCTGCCCCTCATCTCAGCTCAGGAGGTGCAGGAGTAGTAGATACAGGTTCAGAAGTTCTCAGGGGGGATGGTCTCCTCTGGAAGCTTGGGCTTCCCCCTCTTTCACTATGTGACCTCCAACGGGATGTTGAGGGATAGAACTTTACTCAGCATCAGCTTTTCATCAGTGAAGCAAGAATAATAATACCTTGGTGGATTATTTTAAGGGTTAAATGAGATAATAAATATAATGCATTTCAAAGAGTGAGCGTGAGAAGCACTAAATAAATACCAGTTAATACTGTGGTTCACAGTGGGGATCAATTTTGCCCCTAGGGGACACTTAGCAATAACTGGAGGTATTTTTGATTGTCATGACTGGACCTAGGGGGAAGCTGTTAACAGCATCTAGTGGGCAGAGGACAAGCATCTTGCTAAACATTCCATAATGCACAGGGCAACAAAGAATTATGTGGTTCAAAATGTCAACAGCACGGAGGCTGAGAAACCTTGTTATACGCCAGTGCTGTTTATTCATTGCCATTTTACTTAACTCTTAATCCTACTAGCAGTGAAAATAAAGTATCATCTGACAACCGTCTGTGAATATTATTCAGTACTTGAAAAAATAGACCATATGGGCAGGATTACATATTGCTGAGGTTTCCTTCCAATACTCAATAAGGTATAGACAAGCATACCTACTACATGCTACATTTCTAGAGATAGGACTTTATCCCCAAATAGCCAGGGATGTTGGTGCCCCATTATATGCGAGAGAAAATTAATTATAGGCTAACTTATGGTCATGAAAAGTTGAACTAACCTAAATATCTAATAACAAGGGATTATTTAAATAAATTACAGTAGACACTTAAATTACGAAGTCATTGCTAATAATTTGTACTATCTCCTGGAAAATATGTATAATGCACAAAATGAGAATACAGGTTACCAAGTATTTACAGCATCAGCCTCATTTTGTAAAAGAAAAAACAGTGAGTCTTGCTACCTAGCTGTGAAGAATTCTCAGGCTCAGTTGCTCAGTCATGTCTGACTCTTTGTAACCCTATGGACTGTAGCCCGCCAAGCTCCTCTCTCTATCTATGGGATTTCCCAGTCTAGAATACTGGAGTGGGTTACCATTCCCTTCTCCAGGGGATCTTCCCAATCCAGGGATTGAACCCACATCTCCTGCGTTGGCAGGCGGGTTCTTTCCCACTGAGCCACCAGGGAAGCCTTAGCTGTGGGGAATAGACCTCAGCATTTCACCAGTGTTTATCTCCGGGCTGAGGAAGAACAAATGACTTTGATGGGGATATTTTTAGAAAATTAGATTTTATATAGCACACAAACATACACGTATATTTATATCATTACAAACGTGATAATAAGAGCTGTATACGGGAGAGAAAAGAACATTCTGCTACAAGTCCTGACTCAGAAGCAAGGTGATGTCTGGCTCCTGGTCTAGAGTATGGTGACTCCGAGGGGCCACAAGCCGCTAGACTTATCTCTAGGTAGCCGGCATCCTCCTGAAGCTGTTTATTAACCTTTTGATGTGCGTCGCATTCTTTTTTAACTAAGGAAGGTATTTTTAGAAACCCTTTAATTACAAAGAACGCAAATTACAACTGAGAACCCTGCTTTCTTACCCCCCACCTTAGGATGATTATCATGAATTCAGTATATAATTATTTAGATTAAGTTTTTAGGATATTTCACTAGGGCTTTACATTTTTTTGCCACGGGAACAAAGGAAGAAACTGAGGAAAACATCTCACTGTGGTTTACATAACATGTCTGATGTTTACTAATGAAATCAGTTTACCTTCATAACTGTATAATAGGGCCATTACAGACAATAGATACAGTAGTTTAAAAGTAATAAAATTTACAACAAAGTGTATTTAATTTGAAATTGAATTGCCAGCAAATGGGTGTCCTAATGAACTCTTGTGTCAATGTAGCTCTAACTAAATTAAGGGGAATCATTTCTATCCCAGGAAACTAAATCAGCTGTGAGATCCAAAAAGGCCATTCCTCTGGTGGAGGGGCTGTCATTGCCACAGATGGCCCTGCTGATGGAATTAAGCTTAAGCCAGGAGAAGTGAAATGCAAGATCCTTCTTAATTCAAATGAATTTGGAAATGCTGGCTGTTAGGAATCGTGAAGACTGAAGAAAAAAAAGAAAGAAGAAAAAAAAAAGGTGATAAAGAAAAACCTCAAATTAAGCCAGTAAATGTTAATAGGAGGGCAAACTTGGGGAACATTTTGAAGCTAGACATCGATCTTGAAGCCTTCCCAGGTGGCACAATGGTAAAGATCCCAACTGCCAATGCAGGAGATGTAAGAAACTTAGATTCAATCACCGGGTGAGGAAAATCCCCTGGAGAAGGAAATGGCAACCCATGCCAGTATTCTTGCCTGGAGAATCCCATGGACAGAGGAGCCTGGTAGGCTACAGTCCATGGGGTTACAAAGAGTGGGACATGAAGTGACTTAGCATGCACGGATAGATTTTGATCTCTGGACATTGTATTGAAAACAATAAAAAGATTATGTCATATCAGCTATTCACATCTTTAAATAATTCTTCCCCGTGGTTTCTCCAACAATTCATAAGATTGAAGGGGTGATGACAGAAAGGAAGTGGTAACACATTTCATCAAGTATTGGATCTGGTACTTTCCAAAACAAGTCATTTTTAATTGTTGGAAGATCTTTAGCTCATATGTTGTTGTTTAGTTGCTAAGTCGTGTCCGACTCTTTGTGACCCCGTGGATTGTCCATGGGATTTCCCAGGCAATGGAGTGGGTTGACATTTCCTCCCCAGGTTATCTTCCTGGCCTAGGAATTGGAACTCTTACATGTGTGCATGCTAAATCGCCTCAGTCATGTCCCACTCTGTGCGACCCTATGGACTGTAGCCTGCCAAGCTCCCCCGTCCATGAGATTCTCCAGGCAAGAGTACTGGAGTGGGCTGCCATGCCCTCCTCTTACAGAGAGTCGCATATTTTATAGGGTTTCATTTCAGAAATGACTCACCTCCCTACTTGAATCCACTGTGGCATGGTGTTTTTCTGACTCTTGTTATTCCGAGAAAACATGCAAGGGCTACATCAGCTTGTGTGTTGTATCAAAGGTGGACTTTTCCACTATCTACCATCATCAATGTCTCTTCTTTTCATCTCCCCTCTTACTATACCTGCTACAGAACTACAAGTCAAGGAGTAATCGCAGATCCAAATGTTTGTGAAGCAGGCGGTGTAGCCAAGCTTGGTACCCTCCCAGAAGTAACCCACCCGTCAAAGGGAGCGGCGTGGCCTTGGCCCTGCTGGAAGGTGAGTTTCCGGAGACGTTTCCCCTCTGATGTAAAGAAGGTAAATCTAAGGTCAGTTTCATTGACTCACTTTCTTGTTGTGCCTTTCCTCTTGCAGAGCCCATGCTTTAGATAAACAGAGCTCTAGCAGGTCTTTAAAAAATTGATTAATTCCTTTTGCTTTTTGGCCCAGCCCCGTGGCACATGGGATCCTAGTTCTTCGACCAGGGCTTGAACCCATACCCCCTGCAGTAGAAGCATGAGGTGTTAACCACTGGTCCTCCAGGGATGTCCCTAGCAGGTCTTAACAACTCATTTTGAGGAGGGTTCTGTGCTGAAATAGAATTGCTAAAAGGTTCCATCACGAAGCCACTGGAATTCCTCGAAACTGGGTCCATGGAGCCAGGGTGGGTTCTCCCTAGACAATGAGGCCGACTTGCCACCATGCAAATGAGACAAGGCTTGACATTTGATGAATTTTCCATCTCCTCTCTCTCCTCTGCTGACACTCGCTCTGAGGAAGGCTGTAAATGCAAGAGAGATTGTGGTATAATTCCTCAGACTGGCATTTCTGCCCCCTAGTCACCATTCGATTATCTTCCAAATTGCTGTGTTTCAGAGAGATAAAGATTTTTTATGGCTTGCTGACTTGAAACAACCACGAGAGCCAGCAAAAGATGGCTAAGCGGCCATGCATAGTAATTCCATTGGTAAATGACAAAATCTTTGTTTGTATGACATTTCCAAAATTACTACAGAAGATGAATCTGAAATACAAAATGTCACATTTGGCATGCAAAACTATCACAATATATTTCAGTATAAAATTCATAGAGGCGTTTAATTTAGAATGTGTTTAATAACTCAGTCTGCCTGCTTCAGTAATCCTGCCTTGAGGTTTAAAGAGATTGTCTTATTTATTCACACGGTGTTAATTTTTAAAATATTTTTGGCAACCAAAATGCTAAGGTTAAGTCTTTATTGTTAATTAAGATTTTATAATTAAACCAAAAAATAATTGTTATTCTGATTAGGGGTTGTCTGACTTGTACGAAAAAAGCAGAAGAAGTTTAGCAAGTTTCATTGTTTACTTAACTGTGATTTGATTCCAGAAGCACACTGTCTATATGGAAATATATATTATCTCGCACAAAATAAAGTCTAGGCAGGATTAAAACTGCTTTACTGTTAACTGCAGATTAACGGATGGTGCTACCAACATGGGTAGCCAGGAGAGAAACCTGTTTCTAAAAATGACATTAATTTTGCTTAAAGCACAATGTAATAGAGAATTCTTTAAGGTCAAATTATCCTTAAGGCTATTAGGGTGGAAAACATGACTTTATGACTTTTGAGTTATTAATAATCTCAGTTTAATTTTTGTGTAATCTGAAGCAATAGGACATTAAACAGCTTATCAGTTTGTACCAACTTTTCAGCATTTACTAAAAATGAACGGCCCTTTGGTTTCAGCTGAAGGTAAGCAATGAAATTCAAATGTGCGGTAAAATATTCTTCTATCATATTCTTTACCTACATGCAGTTCATGCCAAGTTTTAGGCTGAAGCAGATAGAAACGCTCTTCTTCCTTTATTTATTTAGACTCTCAGTTGAAGCCTGTGGGGCAAGGTGATCTCTCGTTGAAATTAAAGGCAAGCGTTCGATCAGGTGAGGTGTTAGTCTGACCTGTTTTGCACATCATTCATCAATGGGGCCCGTGATCTCTGATTAGTGAGAGAGGTAAGGGCTGTCACCGTTCAAGCTTGCTGTCCATATTCATCCATCCCTTCAGAGGCCTGCTGTGTGGTTTTCAGAAGTGTTAGTTTCCTGTCCATTCTATCTCATTATAATAGATGAATGGTTTCTGATGTCACAGATCATTAACATACCACGCTTAAGAACTGGCTAAACTTTCCCTCACATAATCGGTAGGCATGCCTTTTGACCCCCTAATTACATCTCCTGTAGTCCGCCTCTGTTATCACAGCTAATACCTGACAATTACAGGTTGAGTAAAAATAATTGTCTACTTTTTCCCTCCCTGAGAAACGCATTGTGGCTAATTGTGTGGTTTTACCCAATTCCTGCATTGTTCAAGAAATTCAAGAAACCCGTCTTTTCTTTAGGTTGAGCAGAGTCGGTCACTTCAGCCTCTTCAGATACAGATGAAGTGCATCAGGGGTCTCAAGAACAAGGTGCCCCAAGGCTCCTACCTCCTCAAAGTGTCCCTGCTCGGTCAACCAGGCGGTCATGTCTTGCAGTGGTACCTGGAGGAGCAGCTGAAGACCAGGACACACCCAGTGAAGCACGGTGGAAACTTTTATGACGTGGGATTGTTTTTCCATGAAAGCCTTTATGTGGTAAGCTGGTCTTTTTGCACACGGATCACTATCTGTCCAGCTTTTCACCTTAGATGGTTTTAGATATTCAACTTCATGCACTAAACAGAAAGAATTTCATTCATTATTTAGCAAATACCCAATAAGCATCTGGTATGAGCCAAGCTCTGTGTTACATGCCAAGAGGTCACTAACATGTATGTTTTGTGTGTGTGCAATTGTGTGTATACCTTGGTAGGCAGCCGGGGACACTGATTGTAGGCGAGAACCCAGCTGTAGGTAGGAAGAAAAGATGGAGGTTGTTTGGAAAATAGATTATGGATATAGGGGAAAGTGTTTACCAAGCAAAGGAATTCTGGAGGAGACAGTGCTGGAGGAGGAAGCTAGGGTTAAGTAAGATTAGACAGTGATCATGGATGCAAGGATGAGAAGTGAGGGGTTCGAGATCATTGAGTCACCTTTGGAAGCAGAGAGGATAAGCTTAGCTTTTTCTCAGGCAACAGCACCAGGCAGACTAAGACAGAGAAGAAAGAGAAGAAAGGAAGAGGCTGGGCTAGTTCTAGAACCCTCACCATGTTTTGGTGCTTGAGATGCCAGGCTTGAGAGTAGATGTTGCTAATATAGAATTACCTTACACCGTTAATTTGGGTGAATGTTGTAACAATCAGTGTAGGTATCATGGGGCACCAGGGCTGACAAGATTCATTGAGGAACCAAGCCTCAGTTGACTCATCCATGAAACAGGAGTTAAAAAAATCTGCTTACCAGAGGCATTACAAAAAATGAGGTGATTGGGGAAACATACAGTGTCAATACATAGTAAGAATTCAGAAGTTTCTGTGGTTATAATTGTTATAGTTATTCTGTCTCCCTGATGGAGAAGTCCATAAACGTTTACCAGGTGACTTTCATTTTAATACTTATGACAAATACTTATAAATATATATATTTAAATGTTTAATTTTATATTGGAATATAGCTGATTAACAATGTTGTGATAGTTTCATGTACAGAGTAGAGTGACTCTGTCATACATATACATGTACCCATTCTCCACCAAACTCCTCTCCCATCCAGGCTGCCACATAACATTGAGCAGAGTTCCCTGTGCTGTACAGGAGGCCCTTGTTGGTTATCCATTTTAAATATAGCCGCGTGTAAAAGTTGACCTCAAACTCCCTAACTAGCCCATCCCCTCGCTTTTCCTCCCTGGTGGAGGAAAATTTGTTCTCTAAGTGTGTGAGTCTGTTTCTGTGATAAACACCTATTTTGAGCAATTTTTGAATTAACCTTTGCTTGAAAACAATGTTGATTAACGCTTTTATTTCTCTGACGAATGACCCCCCCAAAGCCTTCTTAAGATGTGTGGGGTGCAGGTGAGATGCATTAGCCAAGGGAGGATATGGAGAAGACTTACCCCCTGGGGGAGCCCACTCCCCTGTAGAACAAGACTTTGAGGACAGGTGATAAGCAGGCAGCAGGTGCAACTCAGCCCATGACCCAAGATCTTGGTTCTTGCTATTTATCTCAGAGCAATTTCAGGAATGTGGTGACAGCTAAGATTTTAGTTAATAATTTAAAAAAAGGGTCCAGCCAGTACCTAATGGACAACTACATTCTTCCGGTAGATTTTAATTAAGTATCTACCCTTTTACAGCTTGGATCTGGGCTACTGAATATGTCATTCAAGAGCTTTCTATCTAGAGCCATCTGCATAAGTAGATGTTTTACGTCTGCATGCATGCCTCGTCACTCAGTTGTGTCCCACTCTTTGCCATCCCATGGACTGTGGCCCGTCAGACTTCTCTGTGCATGAGATTCTCCAGGCAAGAATACTGGAGTGGGTTGCCATTTCCTTCTCCAAGGGATCTTCCCAACCCAGTGATCCAACCCGCATTTCCGGCATCTCCTGCATTGCATTCTTTGCTGCTGAGCCACCAGGGAAGGCCCTAACAGAAAGTGCTACGGATTAAATGTCAGGAGGGTTTAGCGGACAAAGAGGTCCATCAAGAATGTCTTTGGGGACAAGAAGCAAAGCCGCAAAGAGACTGATGGTGTCAAAAAATGTGCAGTGTTGAGAAGTGCATCAAGTCCATAGGGAAAAGCAGATGCTGCTCATTCCTCCAATAGTGAAATGCATTTTCCCCTTCCTGCCAAACAGAGCACAGAGTATCTTGGAATAGTTGAAATAACAACCTCCAATTTTCTTCCCCTGTGTCAGAAGCGAACAAACCAAAATAATTACCTCCTGCCACAGCCAAGGAAAGTTTATTCTTTAACAGCCTGACAAAATGTCACTGAATTACATCCATCCCTTGGTATCACCTAGCAAAATCCTGGATCCCCAAAGAGGTCTACTAGGCTATTTCACAAGCAGTGTATGTAAGAAAAGTACAAAAATTCAGGACAAAACAGAAACACGCAAAGCACCAGCACCTCCAGAACTTGACGGGAAAGAGAAGTCATCAGAGGCTGTTTGATTTCAGAATAAAAGTACTGTTGCTCAAAGTCCTGCTTGTTCCACTGGGTTCTAGCAAGTTTTTCCACTAACCACACAGTTCTGCCTGCCAGTCACTCTGCTGGCAGTTTGTGGGAGACTGACAGTTAAAACAGCAAGGTTTAAAGAAGTGTCATTTTTCAGTAGTAGGATCAGATAACACAAAAACACACAAATGTGTTTATGTATATAACCAATAAAAGGGCATCTAAGATATTTATGTCATTCTTTTCCAAATACAAGCCGAAGTCAGGGTCATTGCTCCATGAACAGGAGAAACTGGCTTCATATGGTTGTTTGAGAGTTCAAGACATCTTACTCATGTTAAACAGGGAAAGATGGTCATCGATCTCTATGCAGGCAGAAGGGACAGTCTTCCCTGGTGGCTCAGATGGTAAATTTGCCTGCAATGAAGGAGACCTGGGTTCAGTCCCTGTGTGGGGAAAATCCCCTGGAAGGGAATGGCAACCCACAGTATTCTTGCCTGGAGAATTCCATGCACAGAGGAACCTGGTGGGCTACAATCCATGGGGTCTCAAAGAGTCAGACATGACTTAGTGACTAAACAGCAATAACAAAAGGACACCAGTCATATGGTGGACTTTGGTAATAGTATCTGGGCCCAAAGAATGTTTCATTAATTACTAGATAGAACTGTCATGCTTAAATTCTCATTTGCATTGGTACAGGGATGGGCCATCTTAAAAAAGGATATAAATAGTAGGTTAAAAAGCAAAACCAGCAAAATGCAGGCAAAGAACATTGATTAATGAATTTAAAACATTTTCTGAAAGGTCATATGCTCATGTTGGGCTAAGCCCCAGGCAGGTCTAACCAACATGACCAGGCCCTTTGTGTGGAGCAGGTAACCCATGCTGACTCCAAATTTGCTGACATAACAGGGTTATTATTTCTGGAAGGATGTAGCATTCTGGAGCAATTTCTGTAATGATTCCATTAAGACCATGATTTCCTTCAATTTAAGCCAATATATTTCACTTTTCACATTATTCTACACAACACAGGAAATAAAACCATGTCTTGGACTGAGTGTCTGTGCTACAAGAGGGAAAAAATTACTTGATTTTGATGGTACTTAACCCCATTTTATTCCATAAGTACATCTGCGGTTTTTTTAAAATCACCTGTCAGTGTGAATAATGAGATTTTATGAATACTAGTTTAAAGGCAAAATCTGGTCTTATACTAAATTGTGGCAATTTTGAGGATTCCTTGAGGAAGACAGCAAGCACATGACATAATTTCCTTGGATAGTATTTACAAGCACCCTGTATAGATTCCCAAGTCGTGCTAGTGGTAAAGAATCCACTGGACAGTGCAGGAGCCCTAAGAGACTTGGGTTAGATCCCTGGTTTGGGAAGATCCCCTGGAGAAGGAAATGGCAACCTGCTCCAGTATTCTTGCCTGGAGAATCCCATGGACAGAGGAGCCTGGCAGTCTGCAGTCTACTGGGCTGCATAGGGTTGGACACAATTTAGCAACTGAGCATGCACAAATTACCTCACAGTCGTGTAAGTTCAGCTTACCAACAATGAATACTACAAGGAAATGTTAAGATAATCTTAAGAGCTAAATCTTGGTATTAGTAGTTTCTAAAATAGAAATAAATCTGATTGAGAAGAAACACACCAATTTAGAGAAAAAGATATCATTTTAACCCTAATTATATATGGGGAACCTGTCACTGGTAGTGAATAAGGAAATAAATATTATTTTGAAGTTTTATGAGTTCATGTTTATTTAGTCTTATCTCTCCTCTTTAAACTACAAAAACAATATTTTAGGTAAATATTTTCAAAACAGAGAAGTGAGCTCATAAACTGACTTCCTTGAGGCATGAGCAGACTTGACCTTGCTCATTCTCCTGTGGAAAGGTAGATGAAAGCCTGCTGATGTGCCTTCTAGAAATTTCCAGAGTACTTAGTCATGCTTGGAGACCTCCCCAAGTGCATCAGTTGATGTTAACCGCCAACTTGATTATTTTAAGGAAGAAATTTCTCCAGATGATTTTTGATATTTCCAAGTGCAAATAGCCATTTTGGCCTTTCTGATTATAGAAGACAACTTAAGCTCTTTGCGAAGAAAATCACAGAATTAAAAAAATACATGTCAAAGTCTAGTTTTCAGCAAGCATGTATTCCTATTCTGAAAGCACATTACCTGCATTCACACTTACCTTTTATTTGTCATAGCTGTCTAACTACACAAAGGAGATCAATAAATACATAATTTTGGGTTTGATAAACATATGGGTTTGAGTAAGTATATAATCACTTCAAACTTAGGAAAGGAATATAGATAATAGAAGAGTCACACTGAGTGGTCCCAGCCAACACTGTGGGGTAAGCAAGTTACTCCGCTGAGTTGGCTCTGATTTTCTGCCTGACATAACGTGGAGACATAGAAAAATGTTTTTGTTTTAAGCACTGAATTTTGGAATTGTTTGTTATGCAGCAATGGATACCTGAGGAACTTATTTGGCCCCTTCTATGACCAAGCATTGGAGAAGGCAATGGCACCCCACTCCAGTACTCTTGCCTGGAAAATCCCATGGATGGAGGAGCCTGGTGGGCTGCAGTCCATGGGGTTGCTAAGAGTTGGACATGACTGAGTGACTTCACTTTCACTTTTCACTTTCATGCATTGGAGAAGGAAATGGCAACCCACTCCAGTGTCCTTGCCTGGAGAATCCCAGGGATGGGGGAGCCTGGTGGGCAGGCTTCTATGGGGTCGTACAGAGTCAGACACGACTGAAACGACTTAGCAGCAGCAGCAGCAGCATGACCAAGCATATGCAGGGTACATCATGAGAAATGCTGGGCTAGAAGAAGCACAAGCTGGAATCAAGATTGCCAGGAGAAATACCAATAACCTCAGATATGCAGATGACACCACCCTTGTGGCAGAAAGTGAAGAAGAACTAAAGAGCCTCTTGATGAAAGTGAAAGAAGAGAGGGAAAAAGTTGGCTGAAAGCTCAACATTCGGAAAACTAAGATCGTGGCATACGGTCCCATCACTTCATGGGAAATAGATGGGAAACAGTGGAAACAGTGGCTGACTATATTTTTCTGGGCTCCAAAATCACTGGAGATGGTGATTGCAGCCATGAAATTAAAAGACACTTACTCCTTGGAAGGAAAGTTATGACCAACCTAGACAGCATATTCAAAAGCAGAGACATTACTTTGCCAACAAAGGTCCATCTAGTCAAGGCTATGGTTTTTCCAGTGGTCATGTATAGATGTGAGACTTGGACTATAAAGAAGGCTGAGCGCTGAAGAATTGATGCTTTTGAACTCTGGTGTTGGAGAAGACCCTTGAGAGTCCCTTGGACTGCAAGGACATCCAACCAGTCCATCCTAAAGGAGATCAGTTTTGGGTGTTCATTGGAAGGACTGATGTTGAAGCTGAAACTCCAATACTTTGGCCACCTGATGTGAAGAGCTGACTCATTTGAAAAGACCCTGATGCTGGTAAAGATTGAGGGTGGGAGGAGAAGGGGATGACAGAGGATGAGATGGCTGGATGGTATCACTGACTCGACGGACATGGGTTTGGGTGGACTCCGGTAGTTGGTGATGGACAGGGAGGCCTGGCGTGCTGTGCTTCATGGGGTTGCAAAGAGTTGGACACGACTGAGCGACTGAACTAAACTGCACTGATTACCAAGAACTGGGCTTCCCAGGTGATTCAGTGGTCAAGAACCTACTTGCCAATGCAGGGTATGCAAGAGATGGGGGTTTGATCCCTGGGTTGGGAAGACCCCTGGAGTAGGAAACGGAAACCCACTCCAGTAATCTTGCCTGAAAAATTCCTTGGACAGAGGAGCCTGGCAGGCTACCATCCATGGGGTCGCAGAATCAGACATGACTGAGCATGCATGTGCAAATGACCAAGAACTATATCGAGAGTTGGAGAAATAAAGTCAGGGCTCTCAAATTGCTTGGGTAGCTGTTGCAAATTTAGTCTTGTGTGCTTAAAGAAAAAGAATCATTATATATCTGTATTCAGAGTTGGTTCACCCAAAAGGCATTTGATTCCTATGTGCAATGCCTGGTCCTTGAGTTATGGTGTGTGTATGTACAAAGGAAAGTGTGGGAGATGGGAGCAGATAGGTAGAGGAGTTATGTTCTCTCCAAATACAGGGGCTGACATCTTAAATCCCAGGACCTCTGACTGTGACTATGCTTGGAGACAAGGTCTCTTTGAGAGGTTAAGTTATAATGAGAACACTGGTGATGCTTCAGTTGCTAAGTAGTGTCCAACTCTTGCAATCCCACAGACTATAGCCCTCCAGGCTCTTCTGCCCATGGGATTCTGCAGGCAAGAATACTGGAGTGGGTTGCAATTTCCTTCTCCAGGGGATCTTCCCTACCCAGGAATAGAACCCAGGTCTCCTGCGCTGCAGGCAGATTCATTACCAACTGAACTACAAGGGAAGCCCACTTGCAGCTGGGGTAAACTTGTAGCTGAGGACATTGGGGTAAATCCTAATCCAGCAGGACCGGTGTCCTTATAAGAAGAGGAGATTAGGACACAGGAGCCGCGGAAGATGACACGAAGACACAGGGAGACAGGGAGATAAATTTCTGAAGAAATCAATCCTGGCATCATGTTGATTTTGCACTTCTAGCTTCCAGATCTTTGAGAAAATAAGTTCCTGTTGTTTAAGTGTTCCAGTCAGTGGAGCTTTGCTATGGTGGTCCTAAAAAAACTTACATAAGGGCTCCTAAAGAACTGGTGACGATGAATTGTCCTTTGATTTAATGGGACAGAAGAAACAATGGCTAACTTCAGCCTTTCAGAATTCAGTACATCAATTTGCCATCACTGAAATAAGGTCTAAGAAAGCCTGGCTTCAGCTTGCTGTGTGATTGAACTATTACATGGGTATATAGAATTTTAAGAAGTATGCGCTCAGGTATGCTAAGTTGCTTCACTTGTGTCTGACTCTTTGCGAGCTTATGGCCTGTCCCCACCAGGGTCCTCTGTCCATGGGATCCTCTAGGCAAGAATGCTGGAGGGGTTGCTGCGCCCTTCTATAGGCATCTTCCCTATAAACCCAAGGATTGAACCTGCCCCACTGAAGTCTCCTGTATTGGCAGGCAGGTTCTTTGCTGCTAGCGCCACCTGGGAAGCCCTTTAAGAAGTAGCTTCCCTGCTGGCTCAGCTGGTAAAGTGTCTGCCTGAAATGTGAGAGACCCAGGTTCGACCCCTGGGTCGGGAAGATTGGACACGACTGAGTGACTTCACTCACTCACTCAGTCAAAGAAAGTGAAAGTGAAGTCGCTCAGTCCTGTCCGACTTTTTGCGACCCCATGGACTGTAGCCTACAAGGCTCCTCTGTCGGTGGAATTTTCCAGGCAAGAGTATTGGAGTGGGTTGCCATTTCTTCCTCCAGGGGATATTCCCGACCCAGGGATTGAACCCCGGTCTCCCTCATTTCAGACAGACGCTTTACCGTCTGAGCCACCAGGGAAGTCCTGAGCAGTACATCAACCAGTTAATACTTATACTTCAGTGTGGCAAGGTATTGTTATTATAGCAGTAGATGGGCACCATTTTTGTTTTACTGGAGGGAAATCCAATATGAATAAAATGGCAACTTTTCAAACATGACATTTAATCCATGCATGTAAATCAAACTGAGAATCTATTATTCATTATTAAAGGGGTGGCATATTTTTATTACTCTGAGAATGAAACACAAATACTGTGAAATATTTAGTGCCTTTTCTTGAACTTTTGAGACACTTATCAAGTAGTCATCCAGCTAGTACTGGCTCTCATTTTAAAATATAGCCACGAAATTAATAAGTTTGGAGTTTTATACCTGAAGAAAGGATGCTCAATTTCAGTGAAATAGGCAAATTTATTTTTTATTGAAAGCTTCCCAAATACTTAAGACGGTAAAAGACTTCAGTAATGTTCAGATTCCAGTATGTATATGAAGAATATAGTTCATATTCTTGTCATTATTAGTCATGGTCCCAGCATTCTTCCCTGAAGTGCTTTCTGAAAACGACATATATCAGAAACTGATTAAAATGACCTAAAGTATTAATTCTTAAACTATGGTGAACCCAACATTTCGCAAGAGGTTATTTTCTGTGTGACATTTAATATCAAAGAATTGAAATGATTTTAATAACTCATAGGAAAGAGTGATCTTAGGAAAACTAGAGCCTGAGCATGACTCCTTTTTTCTGATTATTGATTATTACCATCCATAATGAATAGTCCTGGCTATTAGCATTCAATAATTTTGGAAAATGACTTAATCTCCTGGGCCTCAATTCCTTCATTTGTAAACTGGGAATCTAATACCTAATTCATAAAGATCTTGTGAGCATTAAATGATGTGATGTACAGATTGCTCAGTATAGTGGGTTACATGTAGGAAATAACTAGTAGCTATAGTTGTTTTTTACTTATAATCATCTTCTATGTAGCATGTTTTCTTCTTTTTGCTCTGTTAGATTTCTCGAGCCCTTCAAAACATTCCTTCAAGAAGTATTTGTTGATCCATTCTTGATTTCTCTCTTCTAAGAAAACTCAGTTTCCATTAAATTTATTCGGTGCTCTTTTGACTCTATTCCTTGTTACTAGGTGATGTGAAGGGCTTCAGGGCCATCAGTGTAAAAAGCTGATTATCGCTGTCTCATATTCTCTGGCAGGGAGGAAGAGGAATGTGCGTTGAGTGCCTCCACTATGCCAGTTTCATCACTATGCGTTTAAAATGCCCAAATAAGTGCAAATTTCAAACCGCGCAATCTGTTGTTAAATCGATTTTGAAGATGAGAGAAACTGAGATTTTTGAGATGAGAACTTGACCAGATGTTCAAAGCTGAGATTCAAATACGGGTTTAAATGACGCCACAGTCCAAACACAAAGTTTCACAACCTGCCCTAAAGGACACAGCAAGAATTGATATGTTGGTTTTTTAAATCTGTAAACTACTCATCAGTTCCCATAATTTTCTTCATATTTTTACCAGACTTCTGTTTCTAACGCCAAGTCTCTCGCTCTTTCCTGGCTCTTCTTCTGTCCTCTGTGTCTGTTGTACATGTGTTCACATCTGATTTACTCAGAGTGGAGCGCCCTAGTTACCAATAGTAGTTCTTGTTCACTCTGCATGCAATTCAATAATCAATTCAATTTTTACCAGCCTCACTTGGGCATGAGCTGCTGTATTACGTAATACTGACAGGTGGTCACTTAATCTTAAATATATTTGGCAGCACTAGAATGTAAACTTCTTGAGAGTAGGGACTGGTGTCTGTTTCGTTCACGGCTGAATATTTGCCACCTAGAAATGTGTCTTGATAAATATATTTTTAAATGAATGAATAAACCTAAAACTTCTAATGAGTCACATGACAGACTTCAAATAGATGAGTATGACTGCCTTATAGCTGAAAAATGTCTGAACTTTTACAGAAATTTGGTATTTTATGCATATGCACATTCTTCATTTTATTGGAAATGCTGCTGAGATGCCATAAACCCACCTTTGTCCTTTTGTGTCTGTTCTCTACATCTGTTCACATCTGATTTATTCAGGGTTCAGAACGCCCTAGTTACCAAATAGTAGTTCTTGTTCACTTTGCATGCAATTCAACAATCAAATCATTTTGAATTCTCTAAAGAGGAGGAACTTGCTTCTATATTTGAACTCACTCACATTCAGAGGGAATACGTTTTAATATTTCAACATCTATACAAAATGCTTTGCAATGATTTTTAAAGCACTAATTCTCTTATGAACACTGAGTGAAGTCACAAAGGGCTGACGAGGGTAAAGAATTTCTCCAAGGTCACATGGCCTGGTAATTACAAAGAACAAGGCTGGCTATCTTTTCGTATCCATCTGCCTCATGCGTGTACCAAACAGTAGTCAGTGGCTTTGAACTGATGGGGCTCTCAGAGCTTCTAGTGGTTGGCAGGAGAAGGATTTATGAGCAAACAAACAAAAAACCACTAAGCTCAAGGACCAATAAAGGTCAGTCTAGTAGACTGCAAAGCTGAGCATGTCAGGCCCCTGCTTAAGCTCCCCTAGTGGCTCCATGACACTCAGACTAAAAATCCAAATTCCTTACTTGGCCCTCCAAGCTTTACATGATCTGGTTCCCATCCTCCTTTCTAATTTCCTTGCATATGGCTTTTCTGCTTGTGTGTTTCATTCAAGTTTCACTTTCTCTTCTCTGAACTGACCAAGCGCATTCTTATTATAAGTTCACTGCATTAAATGTGGCTTCTGGCTGTGAGGTTCCTCCTCTAACCTTGACACTGCTGTCCAAAGTCAAGTGTCCCTTCCCGAGACAAGATTTTCTTAATAAAATAGCTCCTCCTCTGGTCATTTTCTAGTATATCTCTAATTTCCTTTTATTATTTTAATATCCTTAGTGATCAAGTAGAGCATTTATCGCTATTGATATTATCTTATTTATTGCTTGTCCCCTCCCCCACCAGATTGTAGCTCAAAAAGAAAAATAAGTTTTGTTTAATTGTTTTTATCATCAGTGCCTAAAACTGTTGCTGAAGTTGTTTAGTTGTTAAATCATGTCCAACTCTTTTGGGACTCCATGGATGATAGCCCACCAGGCTCTTCCACCCATGAGATTTCCTAGGCAAGAACACTGGTGTGGGTTGCCGTTTCCTTCTCCAAGATATTTTCCCTGGCCCAGGGATTGAACTAGCACCTCCTGTGTTGGCAGGCAAATTCTTTACCACTGAGCTACCTGGTAAGCAGCTAGGGTGTGGTTGTGTAGTTTTATTAAAACGGTTCTCCTTTTACATTTGTTTGGTATTGAGTAATACCATCACTACACGGGAAATAGATGGGGAAACAGTGAAAACAGTGTCAGACTTTATTTTTGGGGGGTCCAAAATCACTGCAGATGGTGACTGCAGCCATGAAATTAAAAGACGCTTACTCCTTGGAAGAAAAGTTATGATCAACCTAGATAGCATGTTCAACCTAGATAGCAGAGACATTACTTTGCCAACAAAGGCCCATCTAGTCAAGGCTATGGTTTTTCCAGTGGTCATGTATGGATGTGAGAGTTGGACTGTGAAGAAAGCTGAGTGCCAAAGAATTGATGCTTTTGAACAGTGGTGTTGGAGAAGACTCTTGAGAGTCCCTTGGACTGCAAGGAGATCCAACCAGTCCATTCTAAAGGAGATCAGTCTTGAGTGTTCTTTGGAAGGAATGATGCTGAAACTCCAGTACTTTGGCCACCTGATGCGAAGAGTTGACTCATTGGAAAAGACTCTGATGCTGGGAGGGATTGGGGGCGGGAGGACAAGGGGACGACAAAGGATGAGATAGCTGGATGGTATCACCTACTTGATGGACGGGAGTTTGAGTGAACTCCGGAGATGGTGGACAGGGAGGCCTGGCATGCTGCGATTCATAAGGTCACAAAGAGTTGGACATGACTGAGAGACTGAACTGAACTAAACTGAATACCAAAAAGAGAAATATAAATGGGCTTTTAATAAATGTGTGTAAATGAATGATTGAATGAAGGGAAGCATAAATTTGGATATGGCTTTTGACATAGTCAAATCAATAATGTTAGTAGCTAGGAGAACATGAACAAATCATTACTTGTCTAAATCTTTCTTCAATCACCTGTAAAATGGGCTAATATTAACCACATTGACATGCAGATCAATGTTATATTGTGCATGTAAGAGCTTTGTAAAATACAAGATGCTGCACAGGCATTAATATAATTGCCAGATATATCTTTGGTACCATGTGGGTTTCCCAAAGGGAAAGTGTTGATTAGCAATTATTGCCAAAAATTTTATCCTTTCCAAATGATGTATTTGCCTGTTCCTTGTAAAACCATTTGTGGTTAATTTGTTGGTCTTTGATCTAATCAGGCTGCAGATGTTCAGAAATGCCATCTTTTTGTGCTTTGAGGCTCAGTCACTGGGGTTTGTAAAAGTAATGGGCTGTGCCCGATTTTTCCCCAATGTCTTCAACTCTCAGGGACAATGAAGGGAAAAATCTATCTTTTGCCTAACAAGGATAAACTGAAAAGAAAATTTAACTTTTTGTTTTCACAGTAAAAAAAAAAGGGGGGGGTATGGGGGGGAGAAATCCCAGAACTAAATTTTCTAAATTAAAATATTCAATTAGATTTTGCCATCTCCCTAGAGTGAAATATTCTTAGTTGAACATTTGAGATGAGTTATGACATATTGAGGTTGAGGTCAGGTAATGGAATTGCGATGTAATAAGATGACATGCCATATATTTCCTCTTGATTTCAGTCATGTTTGATGGAAAATGGTGGCAAGGCCATATTTTCTAGCCAGTAATTATTCAGGTATGAATCAGTTTGATCTCAGACAGAATTGTGGTTGCCCTGAGCTGCGGAAGTCAATTAGACGTATGATCAAGGACACACAAACCTGTCTTGTCTTGGTATCTATATTGGACATTGATTCTCAAAGTCTCTTCTGAAGGACCATGTGAATCACTATTACTTTAACCTGCCTGTAAAAATCAAAATTCCCAAGCTTCACCTCAGACTTACTGATTTAACGATGAGAATGGGCCCTAGAAACCTGCATTTTAAACAAATGCCTTTGGGTAATTCTCACACAAACCAAATTAAAGGGGCACCTAGATGATGTCCTTGCATGATTGTGAATGCTTCGCAAATAACTAAGTTTGTTGTTAAAAAATCACAAAATGAGATTGAGGGACTATAGGTTTGAGAGATCATAAACCTCTGATCTCACTTTAGGGAGATTTTTATTTCAGAATTACTAATTTGTGAGCTATCTGATGAATCTAACACTTGGGCTCATTCTTTATTTTAAAATTATAGTTAATTTACAATATCGTGTTAGTTTCAGGTGTATAACAAAGTGATTCAGTTATATACACAATTGTTTGTTGTTCTTTAGCTGCTGAGTTGCATCTGACTCTTTGGAACCACATCGATTGTAGCCTGCCAGGCTCCTCTGTCCATGGGATTCTCCAGGCAAGAATACTGGAGTGGGTTTGCCATTTCCTTCTCCAGGGGATCTTCCCAACCCAGGAATGGAACCCGGTTCCCCCGCACTGGCAGGTGGATTCTTAACCAGTGAGCCCCCAGGGAAGTCCATATGTGTTTACATACATATATATAAATAGATAATATAAATTTTATATAAATAAATAATATACAAATTATATGTAATGAACAAATAAACATATAGCATTCATATTTATAAATATGTATAAACATATAGGCATTTGCATTTGTAAACATATATGTATATTCAGAAAGACTCATTCTTTAAGGATCCTGGAAGATGAAGTTGTTAAGGGGGCTGTTGGAGGAAGCATGTTTTCACTTGATAAGCTCTGAGTCTGCTTTTGATGGCTGAACCCAGCGGTAGCAATGATGGAGGGAACAGGCTGAATACAGAGAAACATGTTGGGGAGAGCCCAGCTCCTCAGTCTGTAGAGATCATGGCGGGCAGGAAATAGAGGAGTGGTCCAGAGCCTCTTCACTAGGAATCCAGGTGGGCCCTCTGATGCTCACCTCCAGCACTCAGGAAGCACAGCGTGAATGGTCCGGAGCGCATTGCCAGGAATCAAATCCCAGCTCTGCCCTCTACACCTATTTTCTGTGTGACCTTGGGTGTGACCTTGCCCCAGCTCTCTTTGCCTCAGGGGCATCATTTGTCACAGGAAGTAAACAACAGGATCTACTTTGTACAATTATCATAGTGATTGAGTTCATAAGGATAAAATGATTCAAAAAGTACCTTGCATTTCGCCAACTTTCAATAGAGATGAGAGCTTCCCTGGTGGCTTAAAGAATCGACCTGCCAGTGCAAGCAACACAGGTTCGATCCCTGGGTTGGAAAGATCCCCTGGGAAATCCCATGGACAGAGGAGCCTGGTAGGCTACGATTTCTGGAGTTGCAAAGTGGGACACAACTTAGCGGCTAATCAACAACAACAGATGAATAGCTGATACTCTACTGTTAGGGTTAAGAAACTAAAAAAAAAAAAATCAGTTTCTAAAACGGAACTGGAGCTATTACATGTGCACACAAAGCACTGGTTTTCCAATGGTGTAGGTGTAAGATTTTTCTCTCTTCTTCTATGCAGAAGCTATGATAGTTAGAGCTGTGACCAACCTCTGTCCTTGATCCCCAGGCCAAGATAAGTTTCCAAGAATAATTACTTTCCTTCATCCTGCAGCAGAAAGACAGGGGATTAGAGCTAATTTGTCTATTTATTTATCTTGGCTGAGGGAATGGAAGGGAAAATAAAATGGTGCTTTAAACTCTCACTAGATAACCTAGATTATCTTCTAGGCCTCTGTCCAGAATTGTTTGCCTCAAATAGAGCACTTTGCTGTTCTAATGCAAATTAAATACACATATTTATTTTCACGACTACCCTCATTCCTTACAGAATGTGAGTCCCCAAAGACACCGTTTTGTTCTCTTCGCCTTCTCCCTACCTGCCACCTCCATTTCATCACCGCTGTCCTTTCCCCCCAGTCCCCTCCTCTACCGCCTTTCCAGCACTTTGTACATGGTGAAACCAAGATCCATCCAAAGATGGTAGGTTACTTGTTTAAGTGGTAAACTGGGATTTGATCTCATGTTTGTATGATGCCAAAGCCCATGCTTTTAACCCACGAGGACATATAGCTTTCTTTTTAAATGAGAGAAAGAATTACATGGGGCAGGACTGAATACCTGGGGCTGGTGCCAGATACATCAAGTCAGAAGCATTGAAGATGCGTTTGTAAGAATTCCAACCAAAGCCTCATGTCCAAGCTGTATCGTTGCAGACCTACCACAAACAACTCAAGTATCACTGGGTACTCTGTTCTTCTACAGAAGCGCAGGTTGTGTGCATACTCAGATGTTTCTCTACTACTGACTTTATCATGCTCACGCGCATGCTAAGTTGTTTTAGTCGTGTCCAACCCTTCATGACCCCATGGACTGTAATCTGCTAGGCTCCCCTGTCCATGGGATTTTTCAGGCAAGAATAATGGCTTGGGTTACCATGCCCTCCTCCAGGGGATCTTTCTGACCCAGGGATCGAACCTGAATCTCTTATGTCTCCTGCACTGACTGGTGGATACTCTACCAATGAGCCACTGGCAAAAGAGCCCCTAGAATTTTGATTTTCTATCCAGTGACTTAGAACTATGTTTCTGAAGCTATCTTGATGGAATAATTATATTTATACAGTAGTTAAGACTGAATGTGAGTCAGGACTTCCCTGGTGGCTCAGTGGTAAAAAAAAATCTTCCTGCCAATGCAGGAGACACAGGTTTGAGCCCTGATCTAGGAAGACCCCCCTGCCTCAGAGCATCTAAGCCTGTGTACCACACCTACAGAGCCTGTGACTTAGAGGCTGGGAACCACAATTCTTGCGCCTACGTGCCACAAGTACTAAAGCTAGTGCTCGCTAGAGCCCGTGCTCCACAACAAGAGAGGCCACCACGATGACAAGTCCATGTACTACAGCTGGAGGGCAGCCACCAGTCGCTGCAACTAGAGAAAAGCCCGCTCAGCAATGAAGATACAGCACAATGAAAAGTAAATAAATATAATTATTAAAAAAAATCATCAGTGTTCATGCATCTTAAAAAAATATGAAAGACTGGATATGAGTTAGTACAGAGCAGGGGATGTCAATCTTCTCTTTGTTATTTTCTGGTAACAAACCCTAAACACTTCAGTGGCTCATGTGCATTCAATATTCCACATCAGTCCAAGACTGTTAAAAGCTCAGCAATTTCTCATTTACCTGCAAAGTCTCTCACCCAATGACAGACTTGCTCCCTTGCCTGTTCCCTGGGATTAAAGCTACTTCTAGTCCCAACTCATATATGAAGAGTTTATCCTCTCTGAGATTTAGTTTCTCCTAAATTTCTTTATGTCCAAAGTTCCCCAAGGAATTCAGAAATATACATAATTTTGTAATTTAATTGAAATCTTTTCTTCATCACAGTAAGAATTATGGTCATTTAGAACCACTTCCATTGTAAGGAGAAGAACTTTGAAAGCCTTATGATTTTGAAATTACTTTATCTTTTTTTAAAAATAACTTTTTCTCAGTATGAAAACAATAGTCATTCCAAATATTTCAGAGAATCCAGAAAATTGAAAAATACTTCGTCAATGTGCATTTTCATCATTTTGTAAGACTTCCCTAATCCTTTCTGAGTTGCTTCAATTTAAAAGTATTTGGTGTCCAAGTGGAAAGAATTTTGCTTTCTCTTCCAATCCTCCATGCAAACTTCAGGCTTCAGAATTCTCATTTGTTTCTTTTCTGCTTGTTCTCCATTCTCCTTTCACACGCATCTTCTATAATATGGAAGATCAAATGCATTGCCCTTATGTTATGCAGTGAAATTCACCCTGTACTGTCTCTTCCTTCAAAAAGAATGCCCTTGATGGTACACAGAAAATAAAGGTACTCTGAGAAAATCATGATCTCCAACGACCAGGACTTTCGTGATGAGATAGTACTGATATTTGGGGGCAGACCGACCCATTTATTTCCCTTATTATATGTATTCAGTGACAAAGCTACAGAAAAATAAGGAAGCATCACATCATAGGCGTGTTAAGTTGCTTTAGTCATGTCCAGCTCTTTGCGACCATATGGACTGTAGCCCGCCAGGCTTCACCCTCCAGGCAAGAATACTGGAGTGGCTTGCCATTTCCTTCTCCAGGGGATCTTACCCACCCAGGGATCGAATCTGTGTCTCTTACATCTCCTGCACTGCAGGCGGGTTCCCACCTGTGAAGAAGTCTACCTCGTAGGAGAGCTGTGGAAATACTCAGGTTTATGGAAAGGATCCTCTGAGAGATACAATGAAACTTAGTGATCCTTTCTTGCCATGGAGGAAACAAATGAGTCCCAAGCTACACATTACTGGGCAAAAGATCTCTCCAATAACATACAGCACGAGAAAGGCAATGAAAGATTAACATGACCGCTGCTGTCAGATAAATTCCTGCACTTGGTAACATATGGCTCTGATCCTCTTATTCAATCAGTATCAGTGACTAGGTTTTGTCTTATTCAAATACTTATTTTGGGAGGAGGGGACTGTAGGGTAATTTCACGTGACAGCTCTATCTTGTGAAGTAGGCTGAAATAAAGTTTCTTTAGTGCCCAAAGCCTGGCTTCTTATTTGTATTGTTACAAGTGACACAATGGTGCCTGATGTTTTACACCAGGTGTTCGGGTTATGCTTGGGAGCCTAGAACTATTTCTTGTGCACAAAATCATGCTTGTGTTTTACGTATTTATCTGATGAGGTTCAATCAATCTTAAAATGCTCTTTTCTCCTTTATGAAAAGAAACTGTAATCTGAGTCATAGAAATAGTTGGGATAAAGTCTTAAGACAGATAGTAATAATTGTGTGTATTCACATTTTATGAGCATTTTTATATTTGTTATACAAGCTGACAAGTACATCAACTCTATGAGGAAGATGCTTATAATTTTGTTTTTTATGGGTGAAGACATTTGAGTGCATGGAAAGTAAGATACAAAAAAAAGAAGTGACTTGCCCAAGACCACAGGAAAATTGATGATAGAATTGGGTCAGTACTGGGTGACTTCCTAATCTGTTTTGAACATATCACTGAGTAAGATCAGGTTAGTATAAGAAGAGCATTAGTTTTCACTTCTAAATGCAGGGATAAAACTGATGAAATTACTGTAACAGCATCATTTCAGCTTCTTTTTTAAACGCTGGTCGGAAACAGGTTTCTGACCCCCTTTTCCTCCTCTGCATCACTTAGCTTTTACTCTCTTATCACAGAGGTTACTCGCAGCCAACTAGCCAAATGAAAAGTATGGCTTGATTAAGAATCTCTTTTGTCAGTAATTTGTGCCTAATGTTTTTAGCTCTCCCATGGGCTGTTGTAGAAAATGGTAAATCTGGTTTAAATGAAACCTGATCCTGTTAATGGTTTAATAGCAGCTGCCACAGGGTTATGGCATTTTTCAACAGATGCTTCTGCTCTATTTTAAACATAAACCAAGTCTTGGAATATTTACATAAATCATATAAAATATCCCTACACACTTTTGCTTAAATATATTATTATAAAATAGTCTTAGAGAAGTCCCTGTGTTTGCCCATTTATAATTATTCACATAGAATTAAAAAAACCAGCCACACTCTATTTAAAAAAATAGATGATTCATGTCTTCAGTTCAGTTCAGTCGCTCAGTCGTGTCCTACTCTTTGCGACCCCATGAATCGCAGCACGCCAGGCCTCCCTGTCCATCACCAACTCCCGGAGTTTACTCAGACTCATGTCCATAGAGTCAGCGATGCCATCCAGCCATCTCATCCTCTGTCTTACACTTGCCTAAAAATTTTTTTAAAAGCTGAAGAATGGGCTCCATCTCTTGTCCGGGAACATGAATGGTGGCTTGGTTGATCCAATCGTTCTGTCCATCTTTAGGCCTAACACTATTTATTTAGCACTGACAAATTGCTTACACAATGATGTGCATTCTAGTGTCAACTGAAATTCAGAATAGTCACAATTAAATTAAATGGGACCCTATTTTTCTTTGAAAAGGTAGACCTTGTAACAGTACTTCAAGCTATCATTCTGCATAGGATTAGTTTCTCTGGCATATGATTGTTTAACCATTTTTTTTTTTTTAAGCATTTCTTCTGGTCAAAGCACTTGTGCTGGATACACCAATGATACAAAGAAAAATGTCAGGCAAAAGAAGAAAAATAAAAACTATGACTGGTTCCAAACCGGGAAAGGAATACATCAAGGCTGTATATTGTCACTCTGTTTATTTCACTTACATGCAGAGTACATCATGCGGAATGCTGGGCTGGATGAAGCACAAGCTGGAATCAAGATTGCCAGGAGAAATAGCAATAACCTCAGATATGCAAATGACACCACCCTTAGAGCAGAAAGCAAAGAGGAACTGAAGAGCCTTTTGATGAAAGTGAAAGAGGAGAGGGAAAAAGCTGGCTTAAATCTCAACATTAAAAAAGCTAAGATTATGGCATCTGGTCCCATCACTTCATGGCAGATAGATGGGGAAACAATGGAAACAGTGACAGACTTTAGTTTCTTGGGCTTCAAAATCACTGCAGATGGTGACTGCAGCCATGAAATTAAAAGACACTTGCTCCTTGGAAGAAAAGCTATGACCAACCTAGACAGCATATTCAAAAGCAGAGACATTACTTTGCCGACAAAGGTCTGTCTAGCCAAAGCTATTGTTTTTCCAGCAGCCATGTATGCATGTGAGAGTTGTACCATAACTCTTCAGCTGAGTGCTGAAGAATTGATGCTTTTGAATTGTGGTGTTGGAGAAGACTCTTGAGAGTCTCTTGGACTGCAAGGAGATCCAACCAGTCAATGTTAAAGGAAATCAGTCCTGGATATTCATTGGAAGGAGTGATGCTGAAGCTGAAACTCCAATTTTTACCACCTGATACAAAGAACTGACTCATTTGAAAAGACCTTGATGCTGGAAAGACTGAAGGCAGGAGGAGAAGGGGATGACAGAGAATGGGATGGTTGGATGGTATCACTGACTAGATTGACATGAGTTTGAGCAAGCCCCAGGAGTTGATGGACAGGGAGGCCTGGTGTGCTGCAGTCCATGGGTTCGCAGTCAGACATGACTGTGCAATTGAATTGACAAAAGATAGAAATAGTTAAACAAAAGAGATACCAGCTCAAGCAAAAAGAACTGAAAGTAGAGTGTACCTCTTTAGTTAGCATATTACAGGTTTGAGTCCTAAGACTCATATGAGGCCGAATCTTGAACTGGCAGGGTAGAGTCTGTCTTGTTTTTTGGGTCTTATTTTCATGATGGTATATTTGCTCAATTACTTTGGCCTATAACCATTACTTATGTAAGTGCATCCAATGCTGTGTTTTTAAGGACAAACAATAACAGTACAAATCAACTCTTTCATGCTCATACTCATCAGTCAATGAGTTGTGTCCAACTCTTTGTGACCCCAAAGACTGCTACATTACTCTGTCCATGGGATTCCCCAGACAAGAATACTAGAGTGGGTTGCCATCTTCTTTTCCAGAGACAAAGCAGTTCTTAACTCTAAATGGTCTGTAGGCATCAGTGACTATGATGTGTTTCTAAATACCAGTATCCCAATCTTCCCTTGTCCTCATATCTGTCCTAGGTACTCCCGCCTAAGAAGGATGTGAAACTTGGCATGGCTTTCTTGTTTGAACTCTTTCTCCTTCGTGGGAAATATACTTATCTCCACCAGGCTGTGGGCTGGGCAACCTTCCCTTTGTATGATAGCAGTATGGATGTGGTGGAAGGAAAATTCAAGTGTCCACTTCTCCGAGGACGTTATGATCAGAAAGTCGACAGCTTCAAGAAAACTGAAGATCTGATTTGCTTGGACCTGGACCACTGGCTGTGCAATCTCTATTTTCAGGTTTGCAATGGGATTTTGTTAGTGGGAAGAAGAACGTAAAGATTTTGCAAAGCTGCTTTTCTCTAGCCTTTAGCTATTGAATATTCCAATAAGTATCAATACGAAAAATCTATGATAAGGGTTATCTCAATATTGATTTCTCACTGTTGTGCTCAGTTGATCAGTCATGCCCAGCTCTTTTGGAACCCCATGGACTGTAGCCCACCAGGCTTCTCTGTCCATAGGATTTCCCAGGCAAGAATACTGGAATGAGTTGCCATTTCCTACTCCAGGGGCCCTTCCCAACTCAGGGATTGAACTCACGTTTCTTGCATCTTCTGCACTGGCAGGTGGATTCTTTACCACTACCAATTTCTCATAATGCAGATTAAATTGATGTCTACAAACAAGGGGCAAAATTCTAGAGTTAGTAGAAATCTTAAGGATAATTTAATCCCAACTTCTGTCTTATGAATCAGGACAGTTATCCAAGTCCCTGGTTTCTCAGTTTGCAGTCTGTTGCTGCAGCAGACTGGTCTCAGCAATGTTGGGCAGGGGTTGTATTTCTTCTTTGGAGAGTTCTTATTGAGCTTCTGTTGTGTGTTGGGCATCACTTGTTCCAGAGATATAAAACAGATAAGACGTGGTCTCTGCCTTCGGGATGCTTGACATTTATTTGATGAGACTGACAATAGATAGCCCACATTTCCACAGGATGAAAGTGGCCATTAGAAATCTCTCTTTCCATACACATGGCTTCAATGTATGCTTCCTTTTTTATGTCAAAAATTAAAAAAAAAAGCAACTTGGGTACACATCACTAATTTTTGTAGGTTTGGCATTCTATTTTTTAACCAAGTCTTTTAGCAGAATAGCTGTTGCATAAATTCATTTTAGGCCAACACCATGGAGGATCCAAAAAAGAAAATAGTAGCATACTTGAAATGTAAGGCATTCCAACACATTTTGGTCTATTTATTTTTGTCCTATATGTCCACATTTGTTCTATCTCTATCTGTTGTTTTTCCGGAGTGCTTATATCTTGAAATGCTATGAGTTTTCTTCCTTACCATTGGTTTTTTTTCAGTCTACCTACCTATCTACCTACCTGAGGTAAATATGGACATGTTCAAGAAACATGTGTAGTTTTGACCTCAAAATCATCAGCTACATATCCTTCTTATGTGTTGATTTTCTTGTTTTCTATTTAAGTTTAATTAACTGACATTTTTTTTTCCCTTTTAGCTAATTCAGTTACAATGTTTTGTCAAAATATATTTTTGTTGCTCTCTGGTTATATTGTTAAGAAAACCACTCTTAGATGAATACGTGCCCTTTTAATTATCCTGGGAATAGTGGCATCTTAAAAATAAATCTGTTTTCTCAGGTGGCTCAGCAGTAAGGAATCTGCCCGTGAATGCAGGAGGTGCGAGAGATGCAGGTTCACTGCCTGAGTTGGGAAGATCCCTTGAAGAAGGAAATGGCAGTCCACTCTAGTATTGGATTCTAGTCTCGTTCCCAGTTATTCTGATTTGTTTTGAAGTGAAGCTCAGGATCAGAAGTTTTTAAAAGTTTCTAAGGATTAGAAACATGGATATAAATAAGCGTGAAAAGGAAGACGGTAAATGAATCTAAAGGAGTTATTGAAAAATCACCCAAAAATTTTTTGAAGAAAACCCTCAATAAAACTATTTATCAAATTGGTGACCTGAATACTATCATAGAGATCAAAATGAAAATGAAAATATAGCCATAAAAGAAAATAATTTTGGTATATGTTTATTAGATCATGTAAAAGGCATTTATAATTTGTCATTAAAATTATCATTGTTACTTAACATTCAGTGTTCTATAAATTATGGCATGGACTTTGTTTCATGAAAGATAATTTAGTTAGCACAGATATTGATAATAAAGAGATACACATTTTATATTTGAGATAAAATCAAAAAGTGATGTTTAAATTTTACAAGGTCAGAAAAAATGATGATTTGGTAAACAGTATTAGAATAACTTGATTTCAGTAAAATCTACTTTATTTGAACACACTGATAACTTTTTTTCTCCTATTAAAAAAAATCTTAGTGAAAAAAGTAACATTATTATTTATCTGTAGAGCTCTGTGGCCATTATTCATTATAAATGGACATAATTGTCCACTAGCTTCCTTATTTGATAGACAATAACAGAAATTTTCTTCCTGTGTATATTTCATGGGGGGTTGGTGGGCGGAAGTGAGTCTTACTAATGAGAATAGCAGTTATTCAAATAGCATGCTTTACTGACTGTAAGGCAAAATAAGTATGAATGTAGGTGATTCTCTTTCATGAGGATGAAGACAAAAAATTTCTTATCTCGAAACCCTATTTTCCTCTATGTGAAATTCTAAAATATATGACTTTTTCTAATATGAATTTTCTCAAATGCAAACAATTCTGAACAAGAAAGATTTGAGTAGCTTTTTAGAGTTACTCAGGAAGAGGATACCCTGGGTTTGGGAAGAGAAAAGAGATAGATATTGGAGCAGAAAAATGGTTTTGCAATGCAGTCTTAGAAGAGATGAAAGGAAACAAGCAAAGTTGGATATAGAGCCTAATCATTTCCCTCTGTTGTCTCTTCACTAAGAAAACTGCCGCAGTCAGAGGGGTTGCAGAGCCAGGCTGTGGGGCTTAGCCATGACCTCATGCATTACTCACATGGCTAATAACCCTGAGCTTTAAGGAGGAGAATGGGAGCTGTTCTGATTTAGCTCCCAGAGCATGTGTGAAAGAATGTAAAAGGGAAAATTATGCAAGCAAGACAGCCTTTCACTTTTTCCTAGAAAAGCTTTTCTATCAAGTCCTCTCTTTTCTGAAAACTTCATTTCCTGTGTCAGTGATTATTTCCACCAGCATTTTATTATTAAAATTTTAAACACAGAGAAGAGTTGAAAAAATTGCATACTGATTATACAATATGCTCATTTAATTTTAAGCTTAAAATATTGTATCTTGAAGCTAGTAGATACTTGCTATTAAATGAGTGTTTGCTAATTTTATTCCAGCATGACTATTAGACTATTATTTGAAATAAGAAATTGAAAGATAAGAACAAAGGAACTAATAAACATATAGAGCAGGGACATTTTATGTAAACCTGTTATTACTGAAACTGCATTTTTATAGTGCAACAAAACCAAAAAAAAGTAAGTTTTAGAAAAATTGGATTCATCATTGACCTTTTGGATTTTGCATATTACATCATTCCAGAGAGATCATTGTGTGTGCTGTATTTTCAACAGTTTGGATAACAGATCCATCTCTTAATAGGTAATTAAACTTCCTCTACATTTGAATGATCAAAAAAACCACAAAAGGCATATTCAGCTTCCCCCAGAGTTTCCAGATTGTTTAATGGCTGAAGCAGAATCAAGTGTGGATAATACAGCGAAAAAGAGTTGTTCCTCAAGGAGTGATGGAGTGAAATCCTTCTCACACTCATCTCAAGGTTAGCTCACATTTTATCGGCATCTTATTACTAATATTTCAAGAACTGTTATATTTTATAAAACTGAGACAGAAGTGCTATTAGTGTATTTCGTTCTATACCATGTCATTTAAAGAGAATGTAATCATTGACAAAATTTCATATTGCACAATTATAAATTATATAATAAAATAGGAAGCATTGAAATACAAGTCTTTCTCCACGATTGGTAGCTCTAAAATATGTTTTCGTTTTTTGAGGAACAATTGTAACCTTTTATTTATTTTTCTTTTTTTAAAAATATAAATTTATTTATTTTAATTGGAGGCTAATTACTGTGCAATATTGTATTGGTTTTGCCATATGTAGACACAAATCCGCCACAGGTGTACATGTGTTCCCCATCCTGAACCCCCCTTCCACCTCCCTCCCTATACCATCCCTCTGGGTCATCCCAATGCACCAGCCCCAAGCATCCTGTATCATGCATCAAACCTGGACTGGCGATTCATTTCACATATGATAATATACATGTTTCAATGCCATTCTCCCAAATCATCCCACCCTCGCCCTCTCCCACAGAGTCCAAAAGACTGTTCTATACATCTGTGTCTCTTTTGCTGTCTTTCATGTAGGGTTATCATTACCATCTGTCTAGATTCCATATATATGCATTATTATACTGTATTGGTATTTTTCTTTCTGGCTTACTTCACTCTGTATAATAAGCTGTAGTTTCATCCACCTCATTAGAACTGGTTCAAATGTATTCTTTTTCATGGCTGAGTAATACTCCATTGTGTATATGTACCACAGCTTTCTTATCCATTTGTCTGCTAATGGACATCTAGGTTGCTTCCATGTCCTGGCTATTATAAACAGTGCTGCAATGAACATTGGGGTACATGTGTCTCTTTCAATTCTGGTTTCCTCGGTGTGTATGCCCAGAAGTGGGATTGCTGGGTCGTATGGCAGTTCTATTTCCAGTTTTTTAAGGAATCTCCACACTGCTGTCCATAGTGGCTGTACTAGTTTGCATTCCCACCAACAGTGTAAGAGGGTTCCCTTTTCTGCACACCCTCTCCAGCATTTATTGCTTGTAGACTTTTGGATCGCAGCCATTTTGACTGGCACGAAATGGTACCTCATTGTGTTTTTGATTTGCATTTCTCTGATAATGAGTGATGTTGAGCATTTTTTCATGTGTTCATTAGCCTATCTGTGTGTCTTCTTTGGAGAAATGTCTGCTTAGTTCTCTGGCCCATTTTTTGATTGGACCATTTGTTTTCCTGGAACTGAGCTACAGGAGTTGCTTGTATATTTTTGAGATTAATTTTTTGTCAGTTGCTTCATTTGCTATCATTTTCTCCCATTCTAAAGGCTGTCTTGTCAATTTGCTTATAGTTACCTTTGTTGTGCAGAAGATTTTAATTTTAATTAGGTCCCATTTGTTTATTTTTGATTTTACTTCCAATATTCTGGGAGGTGGGCCATAGAGAATCCTGCTGTGATTTATGTCGGAGAGTGTTTTGCCTAAGTTCTCCTCTAGGCGTTTTATAGTTTCTTGTCTTACGTTTAGATCTTTAATCCATTTTGAGTTTATTTTTGTGTATGGTGTTAGAAAGTATTCTAGTTTCATTCTTTTACAAGTGGTTGACCAGTTTTCCCAGCACCACTTGTTAAAGAGATTGTCTTTTCTCCATTGTATATTCTTGCCTCCTTTGTCAAAGATAAGGTGAGATAAGGTGTCCGTAGGTGAGTGGATTTATCTCTGGGCTTTCTATTTTGTTCCATTGATCTATATTTCTGTCTTTGTGCCAGTACCATACCATCTTGATGCCTGTGGCTTTGTAGTAGAGCCTGAAGTCCGGCAGGTTGATTCCTCCAGTTCCATTCTTCTTTCTCAAGATTGCTTTGGCTATTGGAGGTTTTTTGTATTTCCATACAAATTGTGAAATTATTTGTTCTAGCTCTGTGAAAATACCGTTGGTAGCTTGATAGGGATTGCATTGAATCTATAGATTGCTTTGGGTACTATATTCATTTTCACTATATTGATTCTTCCCATCCATGAACATGGCATATTTTTCCATCTATTCGTGTCCTCTTTGATTTCTTTCACAAGTATTTTATAGTTTTCTATATATAGGTCTTTTGCTTCTTTAGGTAGATATATTCCTAAGTATTTTATTCTTCTTGTTGCAATGGTGAATGGAATTGTTTCCTTAATTTCTCTTTCTATTTTCTCATTATTAGTGTATAGGAATGCAAGGGATTTCTGTGTGTTGATTTTATATCCTGCAACTTTACTATATTCATTGATTAGCTCTAGTAATTTTTTGGTGGGGTCTTTAGGGTTTTCTATGTAGAGGATCATGTCATCTGCAAACAGCAAGAGTTTTACTTCTTCTTTTCCAGTTGGGATTCCTTTTATTTCTTTTTCTGCTATGATTGCTGTGGCCAAAACTTCCAAAACTATGTTGAATAGTAGTGGTGAGAGTGGGCACCCTTGTCTTGTTCCTGACTTTAGGGGAAATGCTTTCAATTTTTCACCATTGAGGATAATGTTTGCTGTGGGTTTGTCATATATAGCTTTTATTATGTTGAGGTATGTTCCTTCTATTCCTGCTTTCTGGAGGGTTTTTATCACAAATGGATATTGAATTTTGTCAAAGGTTTTCTCTGCATCTATTGAGATAATCATATGGTTTTTATTTTTCAATTTGTTAATGTGGTGTATTACATTGATTGATTTGCTGATATTGAATCCTTGCACCCCTGGGATAAAGCCCACTTGGTCATGATGTATGATTATTTAAATATGTTGTTGGATTCTGATTGCTAGAATTTTGTTAAGGATTTTTGCATCTATGTTCATTAGTGATGTTGGCCTGTTCAGTTCAGTTCATTTCAGTTCAGTCGCTCAGTCGTGTCCGACTCTTGCAACCCCATGAATCGTAGCACGCCAAGCCTCCCTGTCCATCACCAACTCCCGGAGTTCACTCAGACTTGCGTTCATCGAGTCTGTGATGCCATCCAGCCATCTCATCGTCGGTCGTCCACTTCTTCTCCTGCCCCCAATCCCTCACATTATCAGAGTCTTTTCCAATGAGTCAACTCTTCACATGAGGTGGCCAAAGTACTGGAGTTTCAGCTTTAGCATCATTCCTCCCAAAGAAATCCCAGGGTTGATCTCCTGATAGTAATCTCTTATGATCCTTTGTATTTCTATGTTGTTTGCTGTGATCTCTCCATTTTCATTTTTAATTTTATTGATTTGATTTTTCTCCCTTTGTTTCTTGATGAGTCTGGCTAATGGTTTGTCAATTTTATTTATCCTCTCAAAGAACCAGCTTAATAAATGCAAAAGAAACAAAAGAGACCATAGCAAAAAGCAACAAAGCCAACTGTAACTTTTTAGGTTCTTAGTCCTAAATTTCCATCCTTCTTGTATGCTCAATGGAAGAGAATTGCTTTCAGAAAAAAATTCTCACATAATTTAATTTATTCTATAATCCTTTGCTTTCAAAGACTGGTTTCATCAAGCACTATGTGAGCAAATAATACTTGTGAAATACTCAATGTACACAAGTTTCAGTTCATAGAAAGAAGCTAGCCATGAGTTCTCGCACAGTAGATCTCTTCATGAGACTTCCTTGATTTGAATGCTTAACACACTTATCTTCAGTTTTTATCAATTGTGTGAAATCACCAATTATGACTGAATCCGCCCATTTCTCTTATACATTTTTCATGCACTTAACTACTAATCAAACACTTCTCTGTGTTTATATCTTATTGTTGGCTTTGCTTTAGTTTCACTTATTAAACAGAGAATCTAGTTTTTCTTTTTTTAACTCTCAATAGAAAATTAATTTACTGACACATTTGATCACAATTCATGTTTTATAATATTTTTAACATCAGCACATCTTTAGTCTGGTTCCATTTTTCTTCTGGTTGAAATAAATCTTTAGTAATTAATTTAAAGTTTGAATCTGTGAATGGTAAACTCTCTTAGTCTTTGCATGTCTGAAAAAATCTGTTTTTTCTCACTTTTGGTAGATCATTTTTACATGTATAAAACTCTAGGATACTAATAATATTCCCCCACTGTTTTCTCCACCATATTCTCATACCTGTTGTGGCTGATGAAAAATAGGTATTAGGTGGATAGCCATTGATGGATTCTAGGAAGGTGATTGATGTATTTCACTTCTGTTTTAGGCAGATCCTTCTGGTAAGTTTCAGGAGGATTCATTTGAGAAAGGCATGGCTAGAAACAGATCAGTTAGGAAAAGTTTGGAGCAGTCCAGGTAACAGATGAGAATCTGAATTAGGGCAGAGATAGTAAAGCTGGAGAAGAGAGTATATATTGTCAAAGTATTAAAGAAATGTAATAGAATGATCATGATTCCAGTACTCTTGCCTGGAAAGTCCCATGGATGGAGGAGCCTGGTGGGCCGCAGTCCATGGGGTCGCTAAGGGTCAGACACGACTGAGCGACTTCACTTTCACTTTTCACTTTCATGCATTGGAGAAGGAAATGGCAACCCACTCCAGTGTTCTTGCCTGGAGAATCCCAGGGACGGGGGAGCCTGGTGAGCTGCCGTCTATGGGGTCATATAGAGTCGGACACGACTGAAGTGACTTAGCAGCAGGACTAAGAATAAGAATATCCTTGTTAGTTGGATATGGATGGTGAAGAAGAATTAAGGATGATTCTTTCTTTATTTTCTATCATGGACAGATATGGATATCAACCAGCAAATGACAAGAAATAAAGGGGGAAGGACAGGACTAGAAGAAAAGCTGTGAACTTGATTTTGGACCTATTGAGTTTAAGCTTTCTACATCATATCCAAGTATAAATGTTTGGGGGATCTTTGGAAAAAATGCATGTGAAACTTGAGAGAGAGATGGAAGTTTGGGAAGGGGAATATGTCCATTGGAGAGGCATAAACACCTAGACTCTAGCTGAATCTGCTGAATGGTAGGTTTCAAACTGGGAGAATGTGTAGAATGATGGAAGTGTTGGGATGAGGGCGAAACTCAGGGAAACAGCCATGTTTCAGAAGGATGCTAGAATCCTACTATCAGTTCAGTTTAGTTTAGTTGCTCAGTTGAGTCCAACTCTTTGCGACCCCATGAATCGCAGCACGCCAGGCCTCCCTGTCCATCACCAACTCCTGGAATTCACTCAGACTCACGTTCATTGAGTCAGTGATGCCATTCAGCCATCTCATCCTCTGTTGTCCCCTTCTCCTCCTGCCCCCAATCCCTCCCAGTATCAGAGTCTTTTCCAATGAGTCAACTCTTCGCATGAGGTGTCCAAAGTACTGGAGTTTCAGCTTCAGCATCATTCCCTCCAAAGAAATCCCAGGGTTGATCTCCTTACAACACACTGGTTCCAAATAGGAAAAGGGGTACGTCAAGGCTGTATATTGTCACCTTGCTGATTTAACTTCTATGCAGAATACATCATGAGAAATGCTGGGCTGGAAGAAGCACAAGCTGGAATCAAGATTGCCAGGAGAAATATCAGTAACCTCAGATATGCAGATGACACCACCCTTATGGCAGACAGTGAAGAGGAACTAAAAGCCTCTTGATGAAAGTGAAAGTGGAGAGTGAAAAAGTTGGCTTAAAGCTCAACATTCAGAAAACGGAGATCATGGCATCTGGTTCCATCACTTCATGGGAAATAGATGGGGAAACAGTGAAAACAGTGTCAGACTTTATTCTGGGGGCTCCAAAATCACTGCAGATGGTGATTGCAGCCATGAAATTAAAGGACACTTACTCCTTGGAAGAAAAGTTATGACCAACCTGGATAGCATATTCAAAAGCAGAGACATTACTTTGACAACTAAAGTCCATCTAGTCAAGGCTATGGTTTTTCCAGCGGTAATGTATGGATGTGAGAGTTGGACTGTGAAGAAAGCTGAGCACCAAAGAATTGATGCTTTTGAACTGTGGTGTTGGAGAAGACTCTTGAGAGTCCCTTGGACTGCAAGGAAATCCAACCAGTCCACTCTGAAGGAGAACCCTACTGTAATCAAACCCAAAGTCTGAACTATTTAACATCCTAGATGACATCCATCTTCCTTGTCTTGTTCTACCTAACAGCTGGGCCACACAGAGCTTCATATTTAGCTGCCAGTGGTAAAAGTTTCTTTAGTTGTGCCCAGAGTTTTCCAAATCCCCTGGAGAATTTTTGCCTTGTTGAGCCGAGTAAAACTCCACTGACATTTTCTAGAACCCCACTTCCTTCCCTAACAGACAATCACAGCACAAGTCCTGGGCTGTTATATTTGCACCTGTCCTGTTTCTCTACAAGTGAACCATTATCACCACCCAGTAATTACTGAGACATGGCTACCTCCAGAGAATTCAGTAGCATTTTATAGAGTCATGTGTACCTGGACATGCTATGTTGAAATTTTACACATAGAATTCTCATATATTGAATTCTGTCAGCTAGCTTTAAATGGATATTCATGAAACTAAATTAGAAATGAGATATATATTGAAGGTAGGCAATAAATGCAAACACTATGAAGTGCCTTGATTAATGTGTATTATTTCTCACAGCTGAGAACTTAGATTGACTATTCTTACAGCCTGAGAGAGTTAGGAGGACACCAATGTTACAATCTGGGTTTTAAGAATAATTTGTAGAGTATGCTGTCCTCAACATGCACACCTTTGAAATGACTGCAAGCATTCTAGGTTGGGATTTAATAGGTGTAAGGCTTTGATTTTTTATTTTTAATTCATTTCCTTTTAATTGAAGGGTGATTGCTTTACAATATTGCTTTGGTTTCTGCCATACATCAACATGAATTAGCCATAGGTATACATATGTTGGGCTTCCCTGGAGGCTCAGATGGTAAGGAATTGAACCCAACGCAGGAGGCCTCAATTCAATCCTTGGGTTGGGAAGATCCTCAGGAAGAGGGCATGGCAATCCATGGTAAAGAATTGAACCCAAGGCAGGAGACCTGAGTTTGATCTCCTCCAGCGTAAGATCCCCTGGTAGAGGGCATGGCAACCCACTCTAGTCATCTTGCCTGGAGAATCCCATGGACACAGGAGCCTGGTGGGCTACAGTCCATGGGGATGTAAAGAGTCGACACCACTGAGCAATTAAAGCACAGCACAGCACATACATACATCCTTCCCTGTTGAACCTGCCCCCGTCTGCCACCCTTTCTCACCCCTCTAGGTTGTTACAGAGCCTTGGTTTGAGTTCCCCGATTCATACAGCAAATTTCCATTGGCCATTTCCCGTTCCATATTTTACATATGGTCGTGTATATACTTTCATGCTCCTCTCTCCATTAGTCTCACTCTCTCTTTCCTTATTCCCATGATTTTTTTATTTTTAAAATTATTCAGTTCAGTTCAGTCACTCAGTCATGTTCGACTCTGCGACCCCATGGACTGCAGCACACCAGGCCTCCCTGATCCATCACCAACTCCCGGAGTTTACTCTGACCCGCCCACTGAGTCCGTGATGCCATCCAACCATCTCATCCTCTGTCGACCCCTTCCCTGCCTGCCCTCAGTCTTTCCCAGCATCAGGGTCTTTTCCGTGAGTCGGTTCTTTGGATCAGATGATCAAAGTATTGGAGCATCAGTCCTTCCAACGAATATTCAGGACTGATTTCCTTTAGGATGGACTGGTTGGATCTCCTTGCAGTACAAGGGACTCTCAAGAGTCTTCTCCAACACCACAGTTCAAAAGCATCAACTCTTCGGTGCTCAGCTTTCTTTACGGTCCAGCTCTCACATCCCTACATGACCACTGGAAAAACCATAGCTTTGACTAGATGGACCTTTGTTGGAAAAGTAATATCTCTGCCTTTTAATATCCTGTCTACGTTGGTCATAGTGTTTCTTCCAAGGAGTAAGCATCTTTTAACTTCATGGCTGCAGTCACCATCTGAAGTGATTTTGGAGCCCTCCCAAAATAAAGTCTGTCACTGTTTCTACTCTTTCCCATCTATTTGCCATGAAGTGATGGGACCAGATGCCATGATCTTCGTTTTCTGAATGTTGAGCTTCAAGCCAACTTTTTCACTCTTCTCTTTCACTTTCATCAAGAAACTCTTTAGTTCCTCTTCACTTTCTGCCATAATGGTGGTATCATCTGCATATCTGAGGTTATTGCTATTTCTCCTGGCAATCTTGATTCCATCTTGTGCTTCATCCAGCCTGGCATTTTGCATGATGTATTCTGCATATTAATTAAATAAGCAGGGTGGCAATACACGGCCTTGACGTACTCCTTTCCCAATTTGGAACCAGTCTGTTCTATGTCCAGTTTTAACTGTTGCTTCCTGACCTGCATACAGATTTCTCAAGAGGCAGGTCAGGTGGTCTGGTAATCCCATCTCTTTAAGAATTTTCCACAGTTTGTTGTGGTCCACACAGTCAATGGCTTTGGCATAGTCAATAACGCAGAGGTAGATGTTTTTCTGGAACTCTCTTGCTTTTTCGATGATCCAACAGATGCTGGCAATTTGATCTCTGGTTCTTCTGCCTTTTCTAATCCAGCTTGAACATTTGGAAGTTCATAGTTCACATTCTGTTGAAGCCTGGCTTGGAGAATTTTGAGTATTACTGTGCTAGAGTGTGAGATGAGTACAATTGTGCAGTAGTTTGAGCATTCTTTGGCATTGCCTTTCTTTGGAATAGGAATGAAAACTGATCTTTTCCACTCTTGTGGCCACTGCTGGGTTTTCCAAATTTGCTGGCATATTGAGTGTGGCACTTTCATAGCATCATCTTTTAGGATGATGATAGTGGAGCTATCAAAACTAGTGGAGGTGATGGAATTCTATTTGAGCTATTTCAAATCCTAAAAGATGATGCTGTGGAAGTGCTGCACTCAACATGCCAGCAAATTTTAAATTATTTCATGGAATCAATTCAGTGATCAGTACATTTATACACTCATAGAGTGTGTTTTCAAATGATCTTTAATAATTTAATATATTTAGAAGATTATTTTTGTTCTCAGTTTAATAGGTTAATTTTTAGCAGGCTATATTAAAGGAAATTTTTATTACCTCTTATTTTATGTCTTGAAATTTTGATTTTTTTATGTTAGTGCAGATATCATAGGTGGATAACAATGGGTGTGCTGTGTTCAATATGCTTAGCATGGATGAGGGGAATGTGGAGAGGTTGGGAACCTAAATCACCGGCATTCTAAGAAAGACAGAGAGTGGCAGAAAAGGACAGAGGCAAAAACAGACATACAAAGAGCAGATCTAGCTTCATTCCAACACGCTTTGTGTGGCTGCTCTGTCGAGGACATTCGCGGACGCTGGACATAAGTCTTACTCCGCTCTAAGTTGAAGACTAATAATACAAGTTTCACATTCCACGACTACAGAGGGAACTTCTGCCTTCATTCTGCATAGAGTAATACAAAAACAAAGCAAAAATTTCTTCGAATGCCTGCCTCTGCTACAAGTGCATATATTTACTTATTTTTCTTGGAGGCTTCCTCGATGTAGTATTAGCAGCTAATATCCCCCATGGGTTTGTTTCTAATCTATCAAGGTTGTGATACAGTATGCTGTTTCTGCCACTGATATGGTGCTCGGAGATTTAATAACGGGTAAACCAACACAACATGTGGTAATTCATTTCAAATTAAAAGTTTATTAAACTCCGGCTTGATGGCTTTCTGGCTATTTGCAATGAAAGGAGTGAACCTTAGGGAGGGGTGGGCACGTGGTATGTTCATGGCTGCAGAGTTTCTATCTGAAAAATATGTTTATGATCTTCTGCAAGCTGTCCCACATTGATAGGCTCATATGTAACCTGCTGGATCCGCTGCAGTCCCCAGATTCTGAAAAAGTGACTTTAATGTTCACTTACCAGTTCACGTGTGCATGCACGTGCACGTATGCACTCATGCACACATAGACACACACACGCAGGAAGGTGATTCCGACTTTAATCCCACAGTTGATGTTTTAAGTGGGGATCCGTCTTGCAAATTGGTGGACGCCTGAGGCCGGAAAATATTTATGGAAAATAAAAGGCCAGTCCCCCCCCCCCCAAAAAAAAGACCCATGATACAACTTTTGGGTTTAGGCTGCTTTAGTTTTCAGGGGGCAGACTAGGGAAACGTTTGTTCTGCTTGACAATTTTGTTTTGTGCGTGCCTACATCGCATGAACGATGGTCTCTGGCAAGGTCTATATGTGTTTTGTGATGCAGAATTCAGTTCAGGAGAGTTTTATTGTGTAACCACCAGCAACAAAACAGGCTGCTAAATGCTGTGTGGATTATAAACCCAAATAAGAGGCAAAGCCTCAACCTCCAGGGGCTCACCGCAGCCCCCCACCACTCTACCACTAAGATGCATGTCCCCACATTGACTTGATGGGGGGAGGACCGGGCAGCACCCTGCTTACCTGCAGGACCCGGGGGAGACTTCACTCTTGGACGAGTGAAATAGACACATTTGGCTAAGAAACAAAGGGGCTGTTAAGGGAGGGGGCAACGGTGGGAAATAGATGCTATCTGTCAATCAGATTTGTTTCCCATCTCAGCCTTGCACGGTGGGATTCTCAGGGAGAGGGGAACTGCATGGAAATACTCACCAACCTGCTAACAGAAACTTTTCATTGAATTTCTGTGAGACCAGGAAGTATGCCGTATATTATGGTACACACTAGTCCATGAAAAAATGAGGCATATTGTGTACATGTAATCTGCTCTTTCTCTTTTTAAGATCTTTTTCTTTTTTTGATGTGGACTATTTTAAAAGGCTTTATCGAATTTGCTACAATATTGCTTCTCTTTTAGGGTTTGGTCTTCTGGCCACGAGGTATGTGGGATCCTAGCTCATCCACCAGGGTTCGAACCCTCATCACCTGTGCTGGAGGCGAAGTCTAAACCACTGGACCGCCAGTACTGGAGGTCCCTGTATTGTGTTTTTAGACTACAGTTCTGTCGTTCGAGGTTTTACAGAGGCACTGTGGGACGAGTTAGGTGAGGAGAACATGAGCTCAGGTAGCTCATGGGCTTCTGGAGACAAATGAGTAAGCTTTTGAAGGCTATTGAGGAGTGCCTCAACTTCTTTTTTTTAACACGATCCCACTTAAATCTCGTATTGATATGACCTGGGGAGATATGTGTTAATTTCACATTTCTTTGGGGTAAAAGAAAAGCCATGAGAAAAGTAAAGGGCTCAGAATGGTACAAAATATATTTGGAATTATTGGATACACACTGGGATGGATTTGGACAAGGAGGAACAGGTTTGATTCATAGTTGGGGAACTAAGATCCTGCATGCCATGTGGCCAAAACAAAAGCTTTAAAACCATAGAAATGCTCCAAAATATTTTAAAATAATTTAAATCATTTTTTTGGAAGCATCCAGTGTTCAAAGTAAATCCTTCCTTCCTTCTTTTCTTCTTCCCTCCTTCGTTTCTGCTTTTGGTGCTTTCTTCTGTCCTCCTTTCCTTCTTACAGATCAATGAAGTTGTCACCTTGTAACTTTATTTACAGACTGAGTAAGACTTCCAATAGCTGCAGCATTAAACTCCCCAAATTGGGGCTCAGCTGGGGAAATTCCACACAGATGTTAATTGGAGGTAGAGTAAGGATTGCAGTTTTAACAAATTTAGTAAAAAAAAAAAAAAAAGAGAATTGTTTTCAACTTCGGTTTTGTAGACTTCTTCACCATTGCGTGTTATTTGCAACAACGGTTTCTAGTTTGAACCACTTCGATCTCAAAGTCGTTTCAGAAAAACTGCTGGAATTGAGAAAGCTTTAAACAGTCATGCAGGTCTTTAATTGTAAATTAGTTTTGACAGGACTACGATGCAGAGCCCGGCTTGGTTCCAAAGTGATGCTAGCTGACAACCTCGGCTGCTCCAGGAGCAAAGGAACATGTGGAAAAAATTGTTCTTTTCCATTTCACAGCTTGTCATTTCCTCTGCGGGGCAGCCCCTGACCCCTCGGAGAGAGCCTGACACCCATAAGGGAAGTGTTCCCACTGATGTAAAGGAAGTGGAGAAGCAGTTTAACGCGGAGAAAGTGGGGAGGAGGGTGTGTCAGAAGGACCTGGGGGACAGAGAGATGAGATGAGCTGAAAACGTTTCCAGCAGGTTGGAATCTTTGCTGCGTTATCCCCTTTCAGCAGAGAAAACCGAACGATAATTTAGAAAGGCTCAGAACACTGAGGGAGGGGGGAGGCTAGCACTACCTTTTTAAAATCTTTTTTTTTTTTAAGGTAGAAATGGCAATAAAAATGAACGTGTCACATGTGAATGATCAAAATAAAGGTCCGAGGGAAAAGTACAAATGTATGTTTGCTGCTCTGTGGCAATATGTTTCTAATTACAGAATGTGTGTGGATTAGATCGACAACGTCAGATTACAACTTGTGTTCTCAGGACGTTTTACACCCTCAGCATTTTATTTGGTCTCATATATTCATCACAGTCAATTTCGCCTCTATACCTGAGCTATTGAACAGTGCAGTAGGGAACATAAAAAAGCAGCGGGGCTGTGTTATCATTCAAAGCGGTCTATTATTCTTGTCAATGGGCACAAACTATTTCAAAACTCCTCAAATTATCCATATTTTTAGAGCTACTAATGAAGTCATTTTTTAAAGAATAACTTCTTATTCTTTTTGAAACAGTTGGAATCTTTTTCAAGATACACACTTTTCTGCCTGTGATCTTTAGAGCAAGGGTAATGAACCCTCCTTCCTGTACACACACATCTTGAGTGTGTGTGTGATCCTTAATCTGTTGCAGCAAACATGTGAACAACTGGAAGGGTGCCATATATTTTAAGCCGTCACTCCCAAAATGTACTGTCTATGAAAATAATTCCCATTTTTCCTCTGCCCATCTCTCACTGAATCTGCAGATACTCAGCGTCCCATTATTAGGCAGACGTCCTTGCAAAATTATATTGCAGAAGTGGATATGGATGGTGAATAATGTCTTGGTTCTTGACTGAATGTGAGATGCTGAAACTGACCTAGGAGGCCAGAACAATTCGAACATTAAAAAGATAATAATTTTATTTATTTATTGGCTGTGCTGAGTCTTCACTGCTGTGTGGACTTCGCTCTAGCTGAGGCAAGCAGGGGCTGCTCTCTAGTTGGGATGCTCAGGCTCCTGATTGTGGTGGCTTCTCTAATTGTGGAGCATGGGCTTCAATAGTTGTGGTTCACCGGCTCAGCAGTTGAGACACACGGGCTTGGTTGCTCTGTGGCATGTGGGATCTTCCCGAACCAGGGATCGAAGATGCTGTCTCCTGCATTGGCAGGTGGATTCTTTACCACTGTGCCACTGGTGAAGCCCCCACTATGAACGTTAATAAAAAGCGCTTGGGGGCAGTGGTTTAGGAAGGAAGGCTTTCTATGGACCTGTGATAAGACTTGCCTGTCTCTGGCCCCACAGTTCAATCTGGACATTCCAGAGCTGAATATACAATCTGGATAAGTTGGAAATAGAGAACTGTAGGGACAAAATGTACTTTAATCCTGTTTCTACTAATGTGAATTATGATGAAAGAAACCATGACCAACTAGGGGGAGTCTGCTCCTTACGCATGTGGCAGCCCATCTGACATAGCTTTTCAGTTTACGATATTGATATTGGTTTTTACTACAGGCTCTTTCATTCTTTAAATGCTCTTTTATTGTGGTAATAGCATGGCATGCGATCTGCCCTCTTAACAAATGTTTAAGTGTACAATACAGTATTGTTAGCGCAGCTCCCTAGAACTCTTTCATCTTGCATCACTGAGACTTTAGGCTCACTAATTCCCCACTTCCCCAACCCCTGCATCCACTGGGCTGCTCTCTGATTCTACGAGTTTTCCCATTTTAGATGGTTCATACAAGTGGAACATGAAAAGGCATTTCTCCTAGGAGGACACTCCATAGGTACTTCTGTAAGTCTTTAGCAGGTTTCCACTGGTTCAATTCAGTTCAGTTCGGTGGCTCAGTCATGTTCAACTCTTTGCAACCCCATAGACTGCAACACACCAGGCTTCCCTGTCCATCACCAATTCCCGGAGCCTACTCAAACTCATGTCCATTGCGTCAGTGACGCCATCCAACCATCTCATCCTCTGTTGTCCCCTTCTCCTCCCACCTTCAATCTTTCCCAGCATCAGGGTCTTTCCCAATGAGTCAGTTCTTTGCATCAGGTGGCCAAAGTATTGGAGTTTCAGCTTCAGCATCAGTCCTTCCAATCAACATCCAGGACTGATCTCCTTTAGGATGGACTGGATGGATCTCCTTGCAGTCCAGGGGACCCTCACGAGTCTTCTCCAACACCACAGTTCAAAAGCATCAGTTCTTTGGTGTGTAGCTTTCTTTATAGTCCAACTCTCACATCCACACATGACTTCTGGAAAAAACCATAGCTTTGACTAGATGGACTTTTGTTGGCAAAGTAATATCTCTGCTTCTTAATATGTTCCATTATCTTCATTACCTCCACCATAGTTTGGGCTCAAGTCAAACAACAGGGAGGGAACACAGCCCCTTCCATCAACAGAAAATTGGATTAAAGATTTACTGAGCATGGACCTGCCCATCAGAACAAGACCCAGTTTCCCCTTAGTCAGTCTCTCCCTTCAGGAAGTTTCCATAAGCTTCTTATTCTTATCCATCAGAGGGCAGACAGATGAAAACCACAATCACAGAAAACTAATCAAACTGATCACATGGACCACAGCCTTGTCTAACTCAGTGAAACTATGAGCCATGCTGTGTAGGGCCACCCAAGATGGACAGGTCATGAGGGAAAGTTCTGAGAAAACGTGGTCCACTGGAGAAGGAATGGCAAACCATTTCAGTATTCTTGCCTTGAGAACTCCACGAACAGCATGAAAAGGCAAAAAGATAGGACACTGAAAGATGAAGTCCCCAGGGTGGTAGATGCCCAATATGCTGCTGGAGATCAGTGGATAAATAACTCTAGAAAGAACAGAGAGACAGAACCAAAGCATAAACAGCACCCAGCTGTGGATGTGACTGGTGATGGAAGTGAAGTCTGATGCTGTAAAGACCAATATTGGGTAGGAACCTGCAATGTTAGGTCCATGAATCAAGGCAAATTGGAAGTGGTCAAACAGGAGATGGCAAGAGTGAACATCGACATTTGAGGAATCAGTGAGCTAAAATGGACCAGAATGGGTGAATTTAACTCAAATGACCATTATATCTACTACAGTGGGCAAGGACCCCTTAGATTTGACTCCTCTGTCCGTGGGATTTCCCCAGGTGAGAATACTGGAGTGGGTTGCCACTTCCTCCTCCAGGGGGGTCTCCCCTAGCTAGGATTGAACCCACGTCTGTAGTGTCTCCTGCCTTGGTAGGTGGGTTCTTTACCACTAATGTCATCTGGGAATAAGAAATAAGAAATATAAATTAGAAAAATGTAATTTTGGGTCAAACAGGTCAATATTTCCTTTAGAATAAGATAGGAAAGAAATCATCCCTTTAGGTAGTGCAACTCAGCTTCTTAGAAAGATCAGTCTAATCTTGAACATTGACATTTTAACATTGAAACTTTTAATCTGTCATTCAATTTGAAGTACTTTTTGGGATAAATAGCATATAATTAAGCCATATTTTAAAATTCACCTTGCAACATCTGACTTTTAATTGGTATAGTCAGAGCATTTGCATTGAAGGTAATTATGGGTGTGTTAGGACTAAGTTTGTCATTTTAGTATTTATTTTCTGACTTTCTGTTGTTTCTCATCTTCTGTTCCTCTTACCTTCTTGTGCATTATTGAACATTTTTAGGATTCCATCTTGATTTGATTATACTTTTTGAACAAATCTTTTGTATAGTTTTCATAGCAGTTGCTCTGGGTACAGCAATATCCATGGGTGTCAATATTCTACATTTTGAGTCAAACATATATAGTTCACTTCCATTTCAGCCCCTTTACCCTCCCCACTTTTAAATATCATTGTCTTGGGTACATGTGGAGGTATAGTTTTTGTTCCAATCATCATATATGATTTTTAAAACCACTGAGGGAATAAAGAGTGTATTGTATATACTCACATTTGAGGCTCTGTCTGAATTTCTCTCATTTTTTCCCTTCCAGATGCTCCAAGATTTCTTCTTTTATGATTTCCTTTCGGTTTGAAGAACTTCCTTTAGCCATTATTTAAGGGAAGGTCTAGCAACAAATTCTTCCAGTTTCCTTTCATTGGAGAATGTATTTTGTCTTCTATCCTGAAAGATAATCACTGGATATAGTATTTGTTCAGTTCAGTTCAGTTCAGCCGCTCAGTCATGTCCGACTGTTTGTGACCCCATGGACTGCAGCTTGCCAAGGCTCCCTGTCCATCAACAACTCCCAGAGTTTACTCAAACTCATGCCCATTGATATTTGTAGTTGATAATTTTTTTCTCTCAGCAGTTGAAAAATGTGCTGCATTGGTCTGCGTGATTCAGCTTGTGTATCTGGGGCACCCCCTGGACCCTAGCGGATGCCTGGGCGGACAGAAGGGGCTTCTCCAGGGCTAGCCACCCGGCGCCTTTGGGTGGGGAAGGGAGTCCCCAGCCTCAGGATGTAGGGAAACTTCCTGGTCTAGGAGTTAGTTGTGGTGGAATCCATCTGCTGATGACACTCAGTCACCTGTTTGTTGTCTCTTGGTGGGAGGAGGGCTGTTTCAGGCAGCAGAGAAAGAGACAGCATCACATGGTTGCTAATTTCAGTAGGAGATAGCATCATGTGGTTACTAATTCCAGTAGGCTCTGGTCTGTCTTGTTTTCCATACTGCAGGACTCACTTGATATTATTGGTGGGACTTCCTTTCTGGACCACTATTTGATGATAGGAGGGAGCTGGAGATGCTAGGTTAGGATTACTTTCCTCTGTTGGGTGAGGTTGGAGGGCGCATAAGATGCCCATCCTATATTGTTGCTCCAGCTCTGGGGTCCCTTATCACTTCTCCTTCCTCTTTATATCTTTCAGAATTTCCTTTGGCTGCCTCCTGTTTTATTTCCAGGGTTTATACTTATACTTAGGAGAAGGGAGAATCAAGGGTATGCCATTTGCTCCCAACTGGAAATCCTTTGAATTTTCAGTTTTGTTTATGTGGTCTTACGGCATTTAAAAAGTTTTTTCGGCATTTCATTTAGGGCTTGAGGAATATGGAAGTAAACACTTTTTTAATAGTGGTAAAATAAAGATAATACACAATTCACCATTTTGACCATTTAAACATACTCTTCAGTGGCATTAACTATGTTCACAATGCTGTATCACCGTCACCGTCTTCCATCTCCAGAATTTTCTCATTTTGTCAAAGCTAAACTCTGTAGCCATTAAACAGTAACTTTCCATTTCTCCCTATTTCCAGGCCCTGGTAATCACCATTTCTACTTTCTATCTCTCTGAATTTGGTTGTTCTAATTCCCTAATGTAAAGTGGAACCATATAATACTTGTCTTTCTGTGGCTGGTTAACTTTTCTTAGTGTGATACCCTCAAGAAGGAAGTAACATTTGAACTGGTATAATCTAATACTCACTGAAGTGTTTTAATACAGTTTTGAGAAGAAGAGTTTAAAATTAGTAACCAACTTGGGACATTGAAACCTGGTATGTAAAGCCTGGTATGTACTATGAACTCAAAAATGTTAGCTATTAGCATCATTTTTCTTCAAGGTTTTATTATTCTTTTTCTCCATCATATGAGTAGCTAAAAGTCAGCAACTGGGATGTTGAGTCAAAGTTTTTTTTTTTTTTTTCTTTTTGAGATAAGCACCCCTAAGTGGTCAAACAAGAAATGGCAAGGGTGAACGTCAACATTCTAGGAATCAGCGAACTAAAATGGACTGGAATGGGTGAATTTAACTCAGATGACCATTATATCTACTACTGTGGGCAGGAATCCCTCAGAAGAAACGGAGTAGCCATCATGGTCAACAAAAGAGTCCAAAACACAGTACTTGGATGCAGTCTCAAAAACAACAGGATGATCTCTGTCTCCAAAGCAAACCATTCAATATCACAGTTATCCAAGTCTATGCCCCAACCAGTAATGATGAAGAAGCTGAAGTTGAATGGTTTTATGAAGACCTACAAGACCTTTTAGAACTAAAACTCAAAAAAGATGTCCTCTTCATTATAGGGGACTGGAATGCTAAAGTAGGAAGTCAAGAAACACCTGGAGTAACAGGCAAATTTGGCCTTGGAATGCAGAATGAAGCAGGGCAAAGACTAATAGAGTTTTGCCAAGAAAATGCACTGGTCATAGCAAACACCCTCTTCCAACAACACAAGAGAAGACTCTACACATGGACATCACCAGATGGTCAACACCGAAATCAGATTGATTATATTCTTTGCAGCCAAAGATGGAGAAGCTCTATACAGTCAACAAAAACAAGACCAGGAGCCGACTGTGGCTCAGATCATGAACTCCTTATTGCCAAATTCAGACTCAAATTGAAGAAAGTAGGAAAACCGCTAGACCATTCAGGTATGACCTAAATCAGATCCCTTAGGATTATACAGGGGAAGTGAGAAGTAGATTTAAGGGACTAGATCTGATAGATAGAATGCCTGATGAACTATGGAATGAGGTTCGTGACATTGTACAGGAGACAGGGATCAAGACCATCCCCATGGAAAAGAAATGCAAAAAAGCAAAATGGCTGTCTGGGGAGGCCTTACAAATAGCTGTGAAAAGAAGAGAAGCAAAAGCAAAGGAGAAAAGGAAAGCTATAAGCATCTGAATGCAGAGTTCCAGAGAATAGCAAGAAGAGATAAGAAAGCCTTCTTCAGAGATCAATGCAAAGAAACAGAGGAAAAGAACAGAATGGGAAAGACTAGAGATCTCTTCAAGAAAATCAGAGATACCAAGGGAACATTTCATATAAAGATGGGCTCGATAAAGGACAGAAATGGTATGGACCTAACAGAAGCAGACGATATTAAGAAGAGGTGGCAGGAATACACAGAAGAACTGTACAAAAAAGATCTCATGACCCAGATAATCATGATGATGTGATCACTAATCTAGAGCCAGACATCCTGGAATGTGAAGTCAAGTGGGCCTCACTACAAACAAAGCTAGTGGAGGTGATGGAATTCCAGTTGAGCTGTTTCAAATCCTGAACGATGATGCTGTGAAAGTTCTGCACTCAGTATGCCAGCAAATTTGGAAAACTCAGCAGTGGCCACAGGACTGGAAAAGGTCGGTTTTCATTCCAATTCTAAAGAAAGGCAATGCCAAAGAATGCTCAAACTACTGCACAATTGCACTCATCTCACATGCTAGTAAAGTAATACTCAAAATTCTCGAAGCCAAGCTTCAGCAATACGTCAACCGTGAACTTCCTGATGTTCAAGCTGGTTTTAGAAAAGGCGGAGGAACCAGAGATCAAATTGCCAACATCCCCTGGATCATGGAAAAAGCAAGAGAGTTCCAGAAAAACATCTATTTCTGCTTTATTGACTATGCCAAAGCCTTTGACTTGTGTGGATCACAAAAAACTGTGGAAAATTCTGAAAGAGATGGGAATACAGACCACCTGACCTGCCTCTTGAGAAATCTGTATGCAGGTCAGGAAGCAACAGTTAGAACTGGAGATGGAACAACAGACTGACTCCAAATAGGAAAAGGAGTACGTCAAGGCTGTATCTTGTCACCCTGCTTATTTGACTTCTATGCAGAGTACATCATGAGAAACGCTGGACTGGAAGAAGCACAAGCTGGAATCAAGATTGCCGGGAGAAATATCAATAACCTCAGATATGCAGATGACACCACCCTTATGGCAGAAAGTGAAGAGGAGCTAAAAGCCTCTTGATGAAAGTGAAAGAGGAGAGCGAAAAAGTTGGCCTAAAGCTCAACATTCAGAAAACGAAGATCATGGCACCTGGTCCCATCACTTCATGGGAAATAGATGGGGAAACAGTGGAAACAGTGTCAGACTTTATTTTGGGGGGCTCCAAAATCACTGCAGATGGTGACTGCAGCCATGAAATTAAAAGACGCTTACTCCTTGAAAGAAAAGTTATGACCAACCTAAATAGCATATTCAAAAGCAGAGACATTACTTTGCCAACTAAGGTCCGTCTAGTCAAGGCTATGGTTTTTCCAGTGGTCATGTATGGATGTGAGAATTGGACTGTGAAGAAGGCTGAGTGCCGAAGAATTGATGCTTTTGAACTGTGGTGTTGGAGAAGACTCTTGAGAGTCCTTTGGACTGCAAGGAAATCCAACCTGTCCATTCTGAAGGAGATCAGCCCTGGGATTTCTTTGGAGGGAATGATGCTAAAGCTGAAACTCCAGTACTTTGGCCACCTCATGTGAAGAGTTGACTCATTGGAAAAGACTCTGATGCTGGGAGGGATTGGGGGCAGGAGTAGAAGGGGACGACCCAGGATGAGATGGCTGGATGACATCACAGACTCGATGGACAATGAGTCTGAGTGAACTCTGGGAGCTGGTGATGGACAAGGAGGCCTGGCGTGCTGCGATTCATGGGGTCGCAAAGAGTCAGACACGACTGAGCGACTGAACTGAACTGAACTGAATATCTGTCTACCTATGGGAACGTGCAAGAAAGAAATTGACAGAGAATGCAGATTTCTGCGCATTTTGTGAGGGAATAGAACATGGACATGGGAGTCAGAGGGCCTTATATTCACATCCTGGAGTCCTACTATTTAACGTCCTTTGTCAAGTTCCTCAGTCTATGATTCTTTGCTTTGTCACCTATAAAGGGAGATAACAGGCTCTGCTTGAGGATCAGTAACAACTGATGTGAAGTGTAATAGAAGGAGTAAGTAGGTGCTCACCAAATCACCCTGTGTTATTGCATTAGTTATTATAAAGTGAAAAACGCACTTGGCTCTGTCTATATCCTACCTACTTAATTTCAGTATTGGGCAATCTTTTCTTAATAATAGGCACTTACTAGTGGAAAAAATAATTTATTATTCTCAGTAGCTTTGAGTGTTCTAAGTTCAATGAAAGTGTCAGCTGATGATAACCAAGGAAAGCTCATGAGCAGCATATTAAAATTTCTGAATTCTTTCACTGGGCTTAAGATAAAGAGTTTAATATTTTTAAGAATAAGGGGGAAAGAAGCTAACTTCCATGAAAAGATTCAGCCTTTTTGAGGATGGCAGAAATGGGTGATATTTAAAAATTATTCTTGGAAAAAAATAACCAAATATCTCCCTGCTCTTATATTATAATAATATTTTACTAGGCAAGACATGCATGTGTGAATCTATTTTTATATTCTGCAAATGTAAAATGCTCAGAGATCACTATTGGTTGATATGATAGCAGAAATATTTATAGTTCTGTGCTGGCAATAAAATAAATCAAATTTACACGAATTAAATAAGTAACGTATATAAATCTGAAAAATACTGTTTTAATAGATTGAAAAATATCGAATAAAATATGCTGTATTATTATCAATCAACTAACTTTTGATCTTCGTAAGTGGTATCAAAGTGTAACACGGGTTGAGGTTCTATGTGGACGGGTTGAGGCTTAGCGGTTTGAGGTGAAGTGAAAGTGGGAATGGGTTGGTAGCATTCCTGCTGCTGCTAATATTAAAAATCTCCAAACATGATTTCATTAAGCTTCTTAACACTCCTAAGAAATCAATTCATAAAATAGTATGGGCACGTTACCTTCCAGTAAATATTTTAAGCTTTAGGGAGAATGTGTGTGAGTGTGTGTGTGTGTGTGTGTGTGTGTGTGCGTTCAGCTGTGTTTGACCCCTTTGTGACCCCATGGACTGTAGCCCACTGGGCTCCGCTGTTCAGAATTTTCCAGAATACTGGAGTGGGTTGCCATTTCCTACTTCAGGGGATCGTCTCAATCCAGGGATCAACCTGCATCTCTTGGGTCTCCTGCCTTGGCAGGTGGATTCTTTACCAACTGTGTCATCTGGGAAGGGCTTCTCTGGTGGCTCAGATTGGAAAGAATCCCCCTGCAATGCAGGAGACCTGGGTTTGATCCCTTGGTTGGGAAGATACCTTGGAGGGGAGCATGACAACCCACTCTAGTGTTTTTGCCTGAAGAATCCCATGATCCGAGGAGCCTGGTGGGAAGCTGAAACTCCAATACTCTGGCCACCTGATGCGAAGAGCTGACTCATATGAAAAGACCTTGATGCTGGGAAAGATTGAAGGCAGGAGGAGAAGGGGATGACAGAGGATGAGATGGTTGGATGGCATCACTGACTCAACAGACGTGAGTTTGACTAAACTCCAGGAGTTCGTGATGGACAGGGAGGCCTGGCCTGCTGCAGTCCATGGGGTCGCAGAGTTGGACACGACTGAGTGACTGAACTGAATCTAAACTCCAGTTCTGTGGTACATGCCCTTCGTCAACAGTTACATGTTTGAAGATCAGTTTGTTCGTTTGTTTCTTCCCATGAAGAAAAGATGGAATTTGCTCCTTGACATGATGGCCAACATTTGTCTGTTTATGTTGGCAGCATCCGAGAAGTTACTGTTTATAGGTTCAAACCGTACATGCTAGCAGAGAATGTTATCAACTCATTACCTGCATTGATGCAGTTTCTGGTTATTCACTGTTAACATCCTCAAATAGATATTCAACCATTATTTTGCTGTCTTAACTAGAAACCAGATATGAACAACCAGGTTTCAAAAGAAATTGACCATGTTTCTGCTGTAGATAACACTAAGATTTTGGTCTGTGGTTGCAGCCATGTTCATTGCAACATGTCATTGAAAATTCATACTTTGGTGCTTATTTTGGCCTTTAAACTATTCATTTGTACTGTGAACTAGATTATGTGCTTCTAACTGTCAGTAAGCTGAATGCATTTCAAGTCAATTTACTAAAATAGTTACTGTTAAGCGGTATATTTGGACAGAGTTGACACCTTTGACATTTTGTAAAATGGCAAAAATAACTGTATTTAAGGGAATGATTTATGAATGTTGGGTACCCATAGAGCTTCCGTCTGATTATGGTTTTTGCTTTAGCTGCTGAAACTTCACAAACTGCTGAAAGGACAGCTAATTAGCGCTGTGTGATCAGATATTTAACACAGATAAGCACACATGGAGAAATGTGTGAAAACATAATATCCGTATAAAATCTGTGATCTTCTTGTTGCTTCTTAGCATTGTCTTTGTCTAACAGGGGAAGAGTAGTTGAGGTCTTAGCAGAGGCAGAGTAAGTAAGGAAGAGAGAGTAAGATTGATGGCATAGAATTGCCTTTATGAAACACACACTCTTTGGTATAAATAAGGAAAGCAACTTGCAATGATTAAAAAGTATTTTGAATCTTGAGTTGTCTTCTAGATTGCTGGCCTCTATTAAAAACTTCTTAAAATAATAGATAGCTTTAATTCTTCAAGCAAAAGAAAAATTATATCATCTTAGATTTTCCATATTTATTATATAGATGTGACTTGACTATGGAGGAAAAAAAAGAGCAAATTCTCTTGTATTGCAAGTTTTAAATGTACCAGGCTAAGGTTTACTTAATTAGAACCTCCAGGCAATAAAGGAGCCCTTTTTAAAATTCTGTGATTCTTAATATGCTAAATAATGCAAAGCTTCAACTCTTCAAGCATAAGACACACATCTGGCAGTTTAACATTTAAATTACAGGAGGAAAAAAAAATTCCTCACTTCAGTAGTAATTTTCTCAAAGAAAAGAATAGGAAATTTATTACAAGTACATTTAATTTCTTTTTGGATTTCCATCCTGTCTAATTGCAGGCATTTTTCTAGGTTTTCTGTATTTGTACTTTTTACACATGCATTCTGTACATTTTATTAATCTTTAATTTGAGATGCTTCACCCTATTAGAGCTCTTGAAAAACTGGAATATTTTACTAAGCAAATTATTTTGAGAAATACATCTGATCTTTAGTAATAAAAACAATGGTTTAGAAAATAAAAGGAAAACAAAATCTCAGAGACCCACAAAAATATTACTGATGAAAAGGCAACATTTTTCAGTTAGTTCCACTTTCCGGCTCTAATGTTTTTCAGTATTCGTGTTTTCTTTGTTTTGTCATTTTCTGGCTGTTTTTCATGCAAACATTATTATAAGCAGCATTCTTTCTTTGTATTTCTCCAAAGGACAGTGTCAGATCCTTGATTAATTTTACAAAGGTCATTTGGAAAAACCATTATAAATATGCCAAGTAAAAAAGATTAACACAACACAGGGAAAACAGACTTTTATAAACGTGCATTTATATATATATAGGGCACTGAAACATTACGCAGTTTTGACAAGCGCTTTCCTTGTGCACCTCATGCTTTATTAAAAATATGACTGCTTCATTTATTTTTTTTTCTGGGTGATCCCAGCTGACACATTACAAAGGCATCAGCAGGTTACTGTTATTTGTAAACATTTTATCTTTTTCTCAGGATAAAATGATCTGATAAATAAATTGCATAGAGGTTCCATAGAATAAAGTGGACTTTCAAAGTAATTAACCTATATCTGTGTCACTAACGCTTAAACATGGGCGCTAGTGTTGTTGCTGTTGTTACCTCTCTAAGTCATGTCCTACTTGTGACCCCACGGACTGTAAGCCGCAAGGCTTCTCTGTCCATGGGACTTCCCAGGCAAGAACACTGGTGTGGGCTGTCATTTCCTTCTCTAGGGGATCTTCCAGACCCAGGAATTGAACCTACGTCTCCTGCACTGGCAGGCGGATTCTTTACCACTGAGCAACCAGGGAAGCTCCTGTGACAAATTTATGCATCCAATTCTACATTTAATTAAAAAATAAACAGCACTGCAACTTCCAGTTTTAACTATGGCAGAGTAACTGGTACCAGACTAATTCATTTATAACCAACCATTAAACTGGAGAGAAGATACGAAGCATTTTAATGTTTTAATTGTCATGGAGCATGGGCCATTAGGAAGCACAAGGCTTGCTGATCCCAGACAGAAGAGAAGCTCTTGAGGAAAACCCCGGTTGTCTACGTGGGCAAAAATTCTGACTGTAAAGCAGTGAAGTGAAATCCAGGTAGAGAAAGTTCCACTGAGCTGAGGAGACACAGTTTAGAATGTGCAGAGTGAGAGAGGGCAGGGAGGTGTGCACAGAGGAACTCAGGAGTCGTTTAGGGACCACCCCCCGCCCATAAGTCCTTGGCTGAGGGCACATGACCCGTTAGACCAATGGAGGCTTTGCTAAGTAACGACTATGGACCTGGGAACAGAACAGAAATAATAGAGCTGGAACAGAGGTCGCATTCAAGTCAGGAGAGCCATGTTAATACCTCATTTTCAATTTGATGGCAAATTGAGATGCTAGAAGTCTGCATGTTAGGAATAAAGACCACACTCTTGAGAGACTTACTTTAAATCTGCCCCCACAAAAGCCAAAAGCAAAGTTCTGACAAGAGAGGCAGAGGAGTTAGAGTCTTGAGATTGAGTCCTGGTAAGTTAGCATGACTTGGAAACATGTTTTACAGACAAGCTTAAACAAAATGTAAATTTGAGCCTACATGAGTTTAATGGAATTACCCAGTAATTGAACTGTGTAGTAGGAAAAAATATCAATAGCTTTTCAAGAAAGATAACAGAATCTAGACTTTTCTACAATGCCCATTATATTGTATAATGTATAATACTTAGACATGCAAAAAACAGGAGAATATGAACCTTAGGGGAAAAGTGAATAACAATGACTGTAAGATAATTCAGATTTTAAGTTTACTGGGAAAAGCCTTTAAACTATCCGTGATAAATATACTCATAAATTCTAAAAAACGACTACCTGCAAACAATTGAAGGAAAATACGTTCTTAATGAATGATTAGTCAGATTATCTTAGTAGAAATGTGGACACTATAAAAACATAACCAAATGGAAATTACAGAACTAAAAATCGAAGAATTAAAAGAAATTAACTGGTTTGAAATGCAGAAAGTAAAAAGCTGGAAGGAAAATGAAGAGGAACTCAGAGATCCAGGAGGTCATAGCACATAGTTTTGCATACATGTGGTGAGAGTTTTATGTAAAGAAAGAGGGTAATAATATGGAAGAAACAAATGTATTAAACAAGCAGTGATTGGAAATTCCCCATATTTTAAAGAATATATTGGCTCATAGATTGAATACCCTCAATGAACCTCAAAAGAATAAATGCAAGGGAAATTGCACTTAAGAACATCATAATCGAAAGTTAAAGTGTCGTTGTTTTTCTCTTTTAAAAAACGCATTACATATCGGGGAACAATGATCTGAAAAATAGCTGACATTATCATCTGAAACGATGGAGACCAGAAGTCAGTGTAATGACATATTAAAATACTAAAAAAAAGTCAATCCAAAAATCTGCATATAGCAAAAAACCCCTCAAAAATTGAGGTTGATATAAAGATATTTTCAGAAGAAGGAAAAACTAAAAGAATTTTTCTTCAGTAGACTGGCACTATTTAAAAAAACAAAAACAAAACCTAGAGGATTTTCATTAGGCTAGCTGGGCCATCTTCAGGGAGGAACAGGTTTCCAAAGGACACAGACATGGAGACCATGTCCTCAAAATTTTACACTATGGAAAACTCATCTAAAAATGTTCCCAAAAGCAATTCCAGAGGGTTGAGATTGGCAGTACTCGATCTCTAGAGGAGAAGAAGAGGACAGGGTGCAAGTCTGTGGCTGCTCATGGATCCATGTCATCTTTTCAGAAAATGTTTTTGGGTCCACCTCTTGGTCAAATCTGTGGCTCTATTGAGGAGCTCCAATCTCTGGACCAGGCTATTTGTCACAAGATGCTGGGGAGAGGGTTTAGCATAGAGAGTCATTGAAGGGAGAGCTCAAGCCAATGGATTGAGAGGCATAAAGCTAAAGTAATACCTGCGTATGTATTGATAGTATCTTTGTAATTTAAGAAACATTTGTTGAGGAGGCGTTCTATTTCAGGTAGAGGGGACCGCTGGTGTTTAGTAGATAGAGGCCAGAAATGGGGCTAAACATTCTACAAAAACAGGACAGCCCCCCACCAAAAAAAAAAAAAAAAAAGAATTCTCCAATCCAAAATGTGGCTCATGCTGAGGTGGAGAAACGCTGATATAAAATAAGTCGTGCAAAAGATGATATAAGTTGCTCAGGCGGGAAGAGCTGGGGACACACCGATAACTGGAGTTTCTAGCGTCGAGGCTTGATATTGGAACGCTGGGGTGAGGCACGGAGTAACGTCTTTGTAAGCTTGATCACAGAAACAGAGCTGATCCTACCCGGATGAGGGGAGAAAGCAGATCACACACAGCTGCTCCTTGTAAATTGCATCCCCATGGTGTAGGGTTCTACTTGAAGTTCATGCATTGACTGTATTAAAACCGGGAGCATATAACAACTTAGAGAATTATTTCTTTCACCCCCATTAGTCAGCCTTTATATAAACTCTTAGATTTCAGCAGTGTAAGCTTACATGTCCTCTGATGTAAAAATCTATAATTTTTGTTCCAACTTTTGTCCTTAACCCTAGGAAGCATTTCTAATAAAATTAGTCCTTGCCCTATGGACTGTGATCTCAGTCTCTCAAAAGAAGACCGTGAATTACACAATAAGGTAAGATAAAGGCAAGATAAAGGTTATCGAAGTTGGTTTTAACCATGAAAACAATAGTTCTAATGATTGACTATAATTTCTTAAAATATATTTCCAGGTAGAAAGTAATGTGTTCTTCAAGGCAGGTTTTGACGTATGGACATACTAAACAGGTGACGTTTGTGAAATCAGTAATGCTAATAATATTTTTTATTACATCTGAATCAGACTTTAAGCTGTTGAAGACTTTAGCTAAATTAACTAGTCTATAATACAAGACTGTTTCCAGCTTGAGCAGGGTGATTAGAAAATGTGCTGATTGTGCTATTTTATTTGACATAATCAGGGCTGCCATGAAGTCTATCCAGAAAATATCTTGATAAACTTATACAAATTACTTAGCCTGGATTTCCAAATGTGGGTTAAATTAATTTTACTGGGATAACTGGATCCTGTTTTTGGATGTTTAACCATTTCCAAAATCTGTATCTACATAGACCAAATGACTTCAAGTTTTAAATATTCAGAAAATTTAGTCTGGCTAGAAAATTAAAGTAAAAGAATTTCTCTCAACCCTGCCCTTTCCCATACAAACTATCTGAGTCATTACCTTTATTCTAAAGTATGTTAACTAAATAAACACAGGTCTATAGATCCAACTCTCATACCATTCTCTAAAGCCTGATGTTTCCATCTCTAAATAGTGGACCACCATCAAATCAAATAAATGAGTTTTTAATGTCTAGAAGACAACTTCACAGCATTTACAATTACGGTTGTTTCTATATTGCAGAAGGAGAAAGTGTGAGAAATCAGAAGTTTAGTGACATTTTTAACAGTGAAAGGTAACATTTACTGAGTGCTAGGAAATTACTCGATGCCAGAAATGTTCTCAGGTCCTCCACATCAAATGACTGTCTTATTCTCACTATAAACTAATGGGATAGGTACTCTTAGTGACATGTTTCCCTGTTTTGCAGGTGAGAAAAATAGGTGCATGAGATGGAGTAACTTAGGCAAAATAATGTTGTTAATAAGTATATAGCTGCGCTTTGAATCCAGACTGTTTCTAGAATCCAGTTTGGGATCTATCATGGGATAATACATCAACATTTTATTTCTTTGTCCTTTCAGTCAGGTATATGTTTTGTACTTCTTGGGCCTTATAACCTTAGTATAAGGAATAGGATATGGGAACCAAGAACAATTCGCTAGGAAGGAAAACATGTTACATCCTTTAGGAAAAGTAAAAGTGTTAGTGATTTAGTCGTGTCTGACTCTGCGACCCCATGGCCATAGCCCACCAGGCTCCTTTGTCCATGGAATTTCCCAGGCAAGAATACTGGAGTGAGTTGCCATTACCTACTTCTTCTCATAGTATTAGGAATTAACTTGAATGTTCAACTGATATTAAAGACTCTGACTCAGGTAATTGATAGGGTAGCTGTGGGGAAATTGAGGTTAATGTTGAACTTCACATGGGAAGCATTTGTTTTTCAAATTTATTTACACGGTGAGAAAAGAATCAAAATGTGTGGCCCTCCCTGGTCAGAAATACTAGTTGTCATCCAGAGTTGAAAACCAGAAACCCCAGGGGGTTAGTTAGCTACCCAAGGAGTCTCTCTGGGTAAATCCTGAGCTACCAACCAGATACGAATACCTTGTTTTTCCCTGGGTGCTGCTAATATTAGTAGAATCCCTGTCCTGAAAAATTCTCTGGAACACACATCAGAAATGAATTAAGGAAAGAGGAAATAGTATTCTTGGTGGATGGTCTCAGGATTTAGGCTGGATTTAATTTGGAGCTGTGGGTTTTATTTTTTAGATGATAAAACGACATCGGTGAAACTGGACATGATGTCATATGCGTCTGCTTTGATACCTCAGAGGCACCTGGTGTTTGTTGCTGTTATTGTTGATGTGCAATTCTGTGACCCTGTTAACACCAGCCTCTGAACACAGTCCATCCAGCCCAACCCTTCCTCCCCAGCCTTCTTAAAAATGGTGCTGCTGCTCACATCTCGTCTTCCCAGGGCAGTTCAAAAGCATTCGTAATCCCCAGGATTCAGCTCTTTGTTCACTGTTTCCTCTTTCTAAGGCTCTCCCTTTTGATGACACAATCCCCTTGCTCTTCATCTGGCCAGATGGGCAGATGAACAGTGCTCCCCAGAGCTCTGCACAAAGACCCTGTAAAGAGTTTGCGAGAATAAAATGCTGCTGTTCAGTGGGGCCTGAGTGTGCCAATGCCACCATGCTTTGCCCAGCACCACTGCACGGGGGGCCCCTGACCTGTGAACTGCGAACTTGCTTTCTCCCCAAACACTGACCTTCTCATCGGTCCTAACATCATCACCCTTCTTCATGAACCAAATGGTCCATGGAAGGAATTATTGCTTAGAGGCAAAAACCTCTGAACAATAACGTAGGGATCCTGGACTTTGCTTTCTTTCATGTAACAGTATGTAGTGCCTGTGTTTCCAGTCATGTTGGACTCTCTGCGACCCCACTGACTGTAGCCCACCAGGCTCCTCTGTCCATGGGATTCTCCCAGGCAAGAATACTGGAGTGAGTTGCTGTTTACTTCTCCAGGGGATCCTCCTGACCCAGGGATCGAACCTGTATCTCTTGCATCTTGTGCGTTGGCAGACGGATTCTCTACCACTGAGCCGTCTGGGAAGCCCGCTTTCTATCATAGAGCACAATTAAATGGGCCTTTTATTTCATGAGCTGGACAACTTTGAGACTTAACATCTTAAGTCTAAAATCTTAATATTATCTTAATATTAATAAATTAATAATATCTTAAGACTTAAATCTTCCTATAGAAATTTCTACTTAGCAGCTTTGTAGAAATGCTGTAATAAACGCAGAAGAAAGGATGTTAAATGTTCTATCGAACATTTCATCTAATGTTCCTTACCCATGGTATATATTGCATTGTACCATATGCTACTTAGATCCTTAATGTTCTGAAGCATGTTAAGTTCTACGCTTTCCATCCTCAGAAAGAACCTTATTGCTTTTATATCATTTGGTCTTCATAAAAAGTCCTGCGATCTATACAAGACAAATATTATCTCCATTTTTCAGATTAAAATGCTCAAATTCATGGACTTTAAATCATTTAAGTTTCCAAAGTGGTGGGAAGACTTGAATGAGTGTCTTCTGACCACCACTTGGTGCTTTTAACTACAACACAATGCATTTTAGCTTTTCAAAATTCTTTAAAACACTTCTTGGTTCTCCTTTTATGTTGTGTTTGACAGAGTACACATTCATTTCTTCCTCACTGAGGCTCTGTTTGAATGGCGATCCTCACACCAGATTTTCAGCTCATGAACTTGAAAATCACATTTTGAATTCTAGCAATTTATATTGGTATTTACATGTGTGCTGTTGATTTCTGCAATGGGTCAGACTCTGAGTAGCCATATTATGTGAAACGAGCTGTTTCAGAACAAATTTACACATTTTCTCTCTTAAAGTATAGAAATTCATCTTTCTGAAGACAATGCTGAGGGACGAATATTTTTTTTTAAATGATGATGATCTGCTTTGGCTTCAGGAACTTAAGAGGTGTAACGGGTCAGAGGATCTATTTTCTGTCTTTTAAATGTTGATGATGTCCTTACTTAAAGCATCAGTTCTTAGGTGCAGATTCATATTTGTGATTGGTGGATTGTTTAGATTCTTAAAGTATATTCATGTGAACAGATTCACGTACTCCGGTACTCATTCACCTGGGAATTTAGCTGTAGATGTTTACTTCTTTTTAGATTTAAAACTCTTATTTTCTTTGGGGATGAACAAATGTCTGTGACTTTATGTCTTCCCAAACACCCATTTTAAAGGATTTTTAGTACATTAACTTGAATATTCTTTAAGTGAAATACAAAAATTCAGAAAATTTTTGCTATTTTTAGAGTTAAAAGGTATATATCTTGGTGGCTTAGCATCTGGATGTAGTTCACTGTCATTATTGTAACATAAGTACTTAATGAAATGACCTCTAACTCTTGAGTATTTACTGTGTGCTTATTACCATGTTAGGAGTTGTAAAAAATACAAAGAAATATACAACATAGCATTGTCACCATGAGTATATTTGAACAATTGAGATAAATATTAGCAGATTGACCAAATTGAAATCAATTTAGTACACTCTATCATAAAACACCTATATTTTAACAAATCAAGAGTGTTGATGGGTAAACCAAATCTTTGATATAATTCTTGGTAGCAGTTTCAACTTTTTATTCAGCAAGATTGAATAAAGTATCTTAGCATCTTATAAAGAAATACCATCACATTTGAAATTTGAATGCCTACAAAAGCATATGGTAAGCAGTCAAGTAAGGTATGCAGATCAAATATTTTTAATTAGGACAATTTAAAGCTCTCATATATTTTAAAGAATTTCAGTAATCCTTAAGCTACTCAGGAATGAAATGGAATAATTAAAAATACCAACAGTAAATAGTCTGACCAATGATTCTATGTCATTCTGGGAAAATTGTCGCTGAAACCAGGCAAACTTTCTATCTGCTCCTCGGTAATTTTTTTCCCATTTACTTCATTTCATTTCATTCTTTGAAGGAAAAACCAACTGCTTGGAAAACTGGAGAACCTGAAGACTATTCACAAGATGCATCTTATTTGCAGGAGCTGGAAAAACACAGATTTTCAGTTTGGTGAGTAACTCTATCCTGTCTTTCTATTTACATTTTTTAAGTCATTGAATTCAACAAATCTTTACTTATTCTCTTCTTTTATTATTCATTTATTCAGCAAATACTGATTGTGTGCTTATTACAAGCTGTATGATTTGTACCCTGATTTGGGAAAGCTCATAGTCTTATGAAGTTGATATACATTTAAGAACATCAGTGTGATATGATAACACTATTTTTTTTTTTCTAAGAATGCACACATACACACCTGGAGAAGATGATGGCTTGAATTTGCTTGAGAATAAAGAAGGATTTTCAGAAGAAGTTTGAGCCAGATCTTGGGAAGAATATGACAGTGGAGAAATGTTGACAATTTGGGCCAGGCAGTGTCTAGAGACGGGGTTGGGAGGAAGGCTGGACTGATACCCACTGCAAACCTTAGTTCACTTAAGATCTAAGCAGATTGTGGTTACTGCTCTCTACCTGGAGGTGTGTATACAGGTATATCTGTTTATGCAAGCATATGTATAGCAAACAGGAAAAAATATACTTAGAAAAGTGAGTAGTGGAGCTTCTCCGAGGTAGCGAGTACAGAATTTTGCAGTGGTGGGGTTCAGCAAGGATAAAGGAAGGAACCACAGTCAGTGGCACCCTGACACGCAGAGTAACCAGGAAAGAGGAAGAAATGGAGTAGCTTGTCAAAGCCCATCTGCTCCAAACCACTGCCACCCTGTCCCTCAAGATCCCTGCCCTGAGTGGCTTTCCCCCCTGGGCATTTATATTCTGCCTTATGATTTAGTTTCTGAAGATTTTTCTCTTACTCTTCCATCCTGGAACCATCATCAGGAGGAATGGTAGCAGCTCAAATTTCCCTTATCCAGTCACAGTTTTATAAGTTCTACTGGTCTTCATTTAAATGTAGAAGTCTCAGTACCTTCACCAGTGCTTTCCTGGAACAGCCGAAGTATGGTCTCCAAGCTAACCAATGTTCTCTGGATTAAGAGATGCAGGCTTGGGACTTCCCCAGCGGTGCCGTGGTGAAGACTCCTCCTTCCGGTGCAGGCGGTGTGGGTTCAGTCGCTGGTGGGGAAGCTAAGATTCCACATGTCATGGTGTGGGGCCAAAAGTTTTTTCTGAAAAAAAGAGAGATGTGGTTTGTGCTTAAGAAACATCAGGCGGGGAGGGAGGTGGGAGAGGGGTTCAGGATGGGGAACACATGTACACCCTTGGTGGATTCATGTTGATGTACGGCAAAACCAATATAATATTGTAAAGTAATTAGCCTCCAATTAAAATAAACACATTTATATTTTTAAAAAAAGAAACATCAGGCAGGAAGGGGAGTCAAAGAGGCCAAGAGATAAGAAATCACTCAGTTTGGTTGCTTAATATGCATGATTAAACTATCTAGGTTTGTTTTCTCCTGTATCAAGTTGGAATAATAATAGCTATATTGTGGAGCTTTATGTTTATTGTGAAAACTGAGAGATAATTTAAATAAGATAGCCTGGACAATCACTTGGTGTGTATAGATTTTTGATAAAGCTAACTAATATTAATAATAATAAATTTTGAAGAAACTGTCTTTTCCAAAGGTTAAAATAGGAAGCATCAGTCACAGGAGGATGTGGTCTTCAAACACACCAAGCTCTTTATCACATCAGGGTCTTTCCACTAGATGCCTCCTTTGTCTGGAATGTTCTCTGGGATCTTAGTAGGATAGAAGCACATACTGGAGGTCTTAGTACAGATTTTCCTGCTCCAGAGAGTTCTTTCCTGAAAATCCTCCATAAAGGGGTACTCTTCTCCCCTCTGGTAGTTTATTTTCTCGTAGCTTTCTTCCTTTAAAACACTTACCACAGTTTAAGTTAATCATTTATATTTATTTTCAAGTCATTTATTTGCATATTTCTGTGTTCTCTCACTAAAAAGAAGCTGTAAGCAGACAGAAACCCTTTGATAAAAACTTTTCATTGGAGGATAGTTTCTTTACAATATTGTTGTGTTTGCAATGTTCTGCTGTACATCAAGCTGAATTAGCTATGTTGCTGTGGTTGTTTAGTTGCTAAGTCTTATCTGACTCTTTGCAATGCTATAGACTGTAGCCTGCCAGGCTCCTCTGTCCATGAGATTTCCCAGGCATGAATGCTAGAATGGATTGTCATTTCCTTCATACATTCCCTCCCAGAAGCCCTGCTTGTCTGATCACTCCTGGGTCTCTAGGCCCTAGTTTTAAAATACCTGGGTTATAACAGGCAACCAGTAAATATTTATTGGGTGAATGAATAGGAGGGTAAATGAGTGATCACTCAGCTTGTCTCTCTCTCCCAGCCCCCTTGGTTCTCCTACCTGTTTATTCACTTCCAACCTTTCCTTTGTCTTGAAATTGCTATCTTTTTTTTTTTTTTAAAGAAATATGGGATAATTAACCACTCCAAACATTTCTTTTAAACCAGAGTTGAGGATATGGGGGCTGCTGAGACCTCTATAAACGTGTTGTGTTTTAAATGGCCTGAGATACAATCTGAACAATTTCCTTGATGTTTTATTAGAGCTGGTAAATCATTTATGGGGGCAGCCTTTACCTAAATCCTCTCCAAATCCCCATAAAATGCATTTAACACAGAATACTGTACTACCCAGCTTCAAAGATAGATGTGACTTTGTGTGGGAAGTACTTGCTGTCCCTGTGCCGTGAGTCTCAGTGTAGATACATTTTCTCTCTCGCACGAGGTCTATCTCTTCCCCTTCTTGTCCCAGTGATTTGCATCCTTTCACATGCTGATGCTGGTAAATTGCTAAAATTTCAGTAAATAACAGCTTCTATTCTTTTCCTTTGTTAACCTACCAGACCTTTAACTAGTCAAGTGAAACATCTTGTTTGTAGCTGAAAACCACTTTTTTTTTTCCAAACTTCCAAAATATAATGTTAAGATTGCTAGGTTTTCTCAAACAGAAAGAGAGCCAATTAAGTTGCCTCTGAGTGTGTGAAACAGAACCTGCTTCCAGCACGTCTCAGCTCAGTGGGCCCGCTGCCCATGGTGTCGGCTGATCATATGAAAGTCCTCTGGGCCCTTTCTTGGTGGGGTTTGTATCACAGTCACCTCTTCTGAGCCTTGGAGCCAACACTTGCAGGATTCTTAAGTTTCTTCTTTGAGGTTTTATATGCTGTTATGAGCAGACGCCTCTCTTCTGCTCATATATGATTTTTTAATTTTTGGAAACTTTTACTTGTTTCTTCTTGGCTGCCCTGGGTCTTCACTGCGTGTAGCTTTCTCTGGTGTGGTGAGTGGGGGCTCTTCTCCAGTTACGGCGTATGGGCTTCTCGTTGCTGTCGCTTCTCGCGTCGCGGAGCATGGGCTCTAGGCACGCAGATTCAGTACTGGTGGTAGATGGGCTTAGTTGCCCTGCAGCATAGGGGGTATTCCAGGACCAGGGATCGAACCCGTGTCCCCTGCACTGGTAGGTAGACTCTCAACCTCTGGACCACCAGGGAAGTCCTTAGGCTTCTATTTCAGATGATACGAGATCGCCAAGGTGTCCCTGGGTACTTTGGTACGAGGTGGTTGACTTCCGTCTTTGCCCCTTCGGGGGTTGGCTCTGACTGCTCTGTGCTCCTCTTACACTCTGCGTACCTTTCCGTGCCACACAAAACATGGTCATTGGGTAAGTGCATGTGTGTCCCTTAAGTCCCTGACTAGTCGGACTTGTCAGGTCCGACTTTATGTGCCCCATGGATTGTTGCCCAGCAGGCTCCTCTGTCCATGGGACTCTCCAGGTAAGAGTACTGGAGTGGCTTGCCATTTCCTTCTTCAGGGGATCTTCTCCATCCGGGGACTGAAACTGCATCTCTTATGTCTCCTGCACTGGCAGGCAGGTTCTTTAACACCAGTGCCACCTGGGAAGCTCCCACTGGACAGTAAGTTTAATAAATTTCACAGGAATGGAGATTAAGCCTACTGTGTTCTTCTTGGCCTACTCTCAATGACTGATAATTGCAAGCACTTAATAAATATTTGTTGAATTAATGCATAAAAAATAAGAGTAAATTAAGAATTTTGGTGTTTCCAGAAGGAATTTTCTGGAGAAAAGAGCAATGGGACAAAATGACTGTGGTGTTCTGTGTTTGTTTGTCCGTTGTGACTATTGTTTCTACCTGTTGAAGATGTTTCTTCCCTAAGAATTCCTTCACTCACCCTCTTTTATGATTGGAGACCCCCCACCTACTCACATACCACCTACATACCCCAAGGCATTGGGCTGTGATGTGTATTATGTTCCCATGACAACTGTGAGCGATTCAGGGGTAGGCACACTATCTCAGCCAGGCCCTCCAAGCCTTTTCACAGGATTTTATATTTTGATACTTGGTGATAGAAATTCCTTCTCTTCTATAAACTCTTACGCTGAAATGATTTAAGTTTGATACCCTCAGTGGCCAGGGCCACCAATTTACCCTCCGCATTTCCTGTACGGCCTCTTGTTAATATTTGGCATTTGAAACCAATGGATGTAAGAGTCTCACCAGTGCTTTGAAGGGGACACATATTCTGTTCTAGTCCAGCTAACGGAAGTATGTCTTAGGAGCTACCTCAAGTCCACATTAATGATAAATAAAATTATATGCATACCTAACAACACATTTGTTGTTGTTCAGTTGCTAAGTCATGTCTAACTCTTTGTGACCCCATGGACTGCAGCTCGCCAGGTCTTCTGGAACTTGCTCAAATTCATGTATGTTGAGTTGGTGATGCCACCCAACTATCCCACTCTGTCACCCTCTTCTCCTCTTGCCTTCAATCTTTCCCAGCATCAGGGTCTTTTCCAATGAGTCAGCTCTTCGCATCAGGTGGCTAAAGTATTGGAACTTCAGATTCAGCATTAGTCCTTCTAATGAATATTCAGGATTGATTTCCTTTAGGATGGACTGGACGGATCTCCTTGCAGTTCAAGGGACTCTCAAGTGTCTTCTCCAGCACCACAATTCAAAAGCAAAAACACATCAGTTCAGTTCAGTCACTCAGTTGAGTCTGACTCTTTGCGACCCCATGAATCGCAGCACGCCAGGCCTCCCTGTCCATCACCATCTCCCGGAGTTCACTCAGACTCACGTCCATCGAGTCAGTGATGCCATCCTGCCATCTCATCCTTGGTTGTTCCCTTCTTCTCCTGCCCCCAACCCCTCCCAGCATCAAAGTCTTTTCCAATGAGTCAACTCTTCACATGAGGTGGCCAAAGTACTGGAGTTTCAGCTGTAGCATCATTCCTTCCAAAGAAATCCCAGGGTTGATCTCCTTCAGAATAGGTCAAAAAATATATTGTCCACTGGGAAGATCTTATTTATTTTCCTATGAAAGGAAAGACTTTAGTGAGAATGTTTATATTATCCACTCAGTTAATTACATAAATAAGCACCTATTTGCCTGCCTAAGCATAGCCTCAGAATCTCATCGCCTACCCTGCTTCCTAATGCACTCACGCCCTTCATCCATGTGCGGTGATTTCTCTGATAGGGTACGTCAGAGGACGTGTTAAATTCCTCTGGAAATAGTGCTGATGACTGCTTCAAGGCAGGGGCCATCACTTGGGTAGTTTAAAGAAGTTAACATGGTTTTCAGAGGTAAATAACTCATGACTGGGGACTGAACTCCATAACAAGGCCATCTCAAAATGTTTCCATTAGCATTCAAAGACGACTTGGTGCCTAAGCGACCAGAGACTCATAGGTTTTTAGAGCAGTATCTCGGAGATGATTTTGTTCAGCCCTGTTGGTTTATACTAGGATCAAACTGAGACTGATAGAAGATAAGTGACTAGGCCTTAGGTCAGACAGCTAATAAGGAGTGGAAATGGGATTAGAACTCACTTCCTTTCAATCCCAATCCAGTACCAATTATGAAAAAATAAATTCTTCCTAGAACTCTGCTAGTCTTTTTTTATCGTTTCCTGTTTCAATCAATTGCAAGCTACTTTGATATTTATTAATAGATTCAGGAGAAAGTGCTGATTCTCAGGAAAATACATATAATGGGTTGCTGTAAATTTCGTCCAGCCAAAGAGGTGAATAGAGGGCAGATGTTGAGATGTTTGTTAAATGCACATGTTGCCGCCCACACAGAATGACTTCCTTTTTTTGTTCTCGGCCCATTCATTTACATGACTGGCATCCATTTGTTGCTTAGGGAAGGTATGAGTTAACTATAAATATCACAACAGGAAAGTTATTCTTCAATACAAGTGATACACTTTCCTTTTTATAACTCACATGTGATTTGACACTGAAATAAAATGCAGATGCTCCTTTGATTGGCGTATTCCCTATTGTGCTTTTCCAAAACACCTTCACATATGGTCTGCCTCATTCTTGAGAAATGACTTGTTGTTTATGTCATACAAACAGAACAGATTGATTTTACAGTGAGTAAGGAGGATGATGAATTGGACGTTGGAGAGAAATCCTTGTCTCGGCAATCTAAACACTTGAAAATAAACGTGGCCTTTAGGAAAAGGCTCCCATGATCCACCCATGATGCCTTCTGTTCACCCCTTGCCACTTCTTAAGGGTTAAATAGATATATACTCATCTCAGCAAATCGAAGAGTAGTTACAGTCACCTCAAAGTATATTTGTTTTTCACCATTTAAATATATCCTGAGACCTAATGGTAAAAAAAAAAAAAAAATGTCATAAAGAACCAACCCCAAAAATCTATTGCAATATTGTGTCTGCACCATGACCAGAATAAAGCATTTCTCAGTTTGGCAGAAGAGTAGTAATATCTCTTTTCTATCAAGTGATTTTTTTTAAGTATAAAATTCTTGCACTAAGGGGACTTCCCTGGTCATCCAGTGGTTAGGACTCCATGCGTCCAATGTAGGGGACACAGGCTCAGTCCCTTGTCAGGAAATTAAGATCCCACAAGCTGTGTAGTGTGGCCAAAAAAAAAAAAAAAAAAATTCTTGCACTAACAAGCTTTCTTAGGGATCTCCAAATTTATCTCTTCATAATTATTCTTCACACAAGAGAAAAAAAATAATGTGTACCTCTCTGACAATAAAATAACCACATGTGATTCTGCAGAATTTGATAGTTTATAAATCTCCTAATCACATTCCCATACCTTTTCTTTTTTCATTTGGTCTTCAAAATATCCTGATGAGGTGATATCCTTCAGCCAATTTTACAGATTATTTATCCAAAGTTCAGAGAGATTTTGCTGTTTTTATTCAGTCACTCAGTTGTGTCTGACTCTTTGAGACCCCATGGACTGCAGCACGGCAGGCTTCCCTGTCCTTCACCAACTCCCAGAGCTTGCTCAAACTCATGTCCATTCAGTCAGTGATGTCATCCAACCATCTCATCCTCTGTCATCCCCTCCTTCTCCCGTCTTCGATCTTTCCCAGCATCAGGGTCTTTTCCAGTGAGTCAGTTCTTTACATCAGGTGGCCAAAGTATTGGGGCTTCAGCTTTAGCATCAGTGCTTCCAATGAACATTCAGGGTTGATTTCCTTTAGGATGGACTGGTTGGATCCTCTTGCTGTCCAAGGGACTCCCAAGAGTTCACCAGCACCACCGTTCAAAAGCACCAATTCTTTGGCACTCAGCTTTCATTATGGTCCAACTCTCACATCCGTACATGACTACTGGAAAAACCAAAGCTTTGACAATATGGATGTTTTTAGTAAAAGTAATGTCTCTGCTTTTTAGTATGCTGTCTAGGTTTGTCATAGCTTGTCTTCCAAGGAGCAAGTATCTTTTAATTTCATGGCTGCAGTCACTGTCTGCAGTGATTTTGAAGCCCCAGAAAGTAAAGGCTGCCATTGTTAGGTGGCTCGTTTCCCCAACACTCAGCTGGCTCATTCCTCTCCAGTTCTCATCGCACTAGAGCATGTCACCTGGCTGAGCTCAGAGTCAGCAGGGGACTTTAGAGTGTGCAGTAGATGACTTTTACAAAGCAATGTGTTAAAGTATTACTGGCATATTCCACAGTGTTGGGTGGATGTGGGTGAAGATAAGATGCCTTGGAGGAGGAGTGAGAACCAAGTCAGCTTAGGATGGCACAGCAAAGTGAATCCCTATGGAGGAATATTTCTGCCAGCAATTTATCAATGATCCTCATGCAACTGGATAGTTATTGACTGATATCTCTATTGTATTAGGTGCATGACCATAGAGAAGGAAACGGCAACCCACTCCAGTGTTCTCGCCTGGAGAATCCCAGGGATGGGGGAGCCTGGTGGGCTGCCATCTGTGGGTTGCACGGAGTGGGACACAACTGAAGTGACTTAGCAGCAAAGTATGACCAGCTAATCATACTAAGAAGAAACACATCTTAATGGCTAGGTATATAGGTTCTGGGGCCATAATACCTAAACCCAAACTGACCAGCATTATGAATTACTTAGACAAGTTTCTCAAACTCCTTGTACCTCAGTTTCTGTTTTTTTTTTTTTTTTTTAAAGTTATCTTTAAAACAGAGCTAATAGTACCTGGGTTTCCCTGGTGACTGAATAAATTCCCGGGTAAAGAATCTGCCTCCTTTGTAGGAGACACAGGACATCTGTGTTTGATCTCTGGGTTGGGAAGGTCCCCTGGAGAGCCCCTGGAGATACCCTAGAGAAGGAAACGGCAATCCACTCTAGTCTTCTTGCTTGGGAAATCTCATGGACAGAGGAGCCCGGCAGGGTGGGCTACAGTCCATGACATTGAGTCAGACTTAGTAACTAAACAACAACAATAATACCTGCCTTATTTTAGTGAGCTCAAATATGCATTTCTTAAAAAAATGGAGCAGTATAAATGCTCATAGCACATAGTAAATGCTCAAGGAATGTTTGCTGTTGTTACTGACTGAGGCTTTCTTTATCTCTACAAACCCCCACAATGATAAACTTTCTAGTTGTATTTATACCATTAAAATAATGACCTGTTTGTTTTTGAGAAGCAAAATATTTTGGTAAATAAAAGACCTGCATACAGTGCTATATGTCAATTGTATCTTAATAAAGCTGGAAGAAAACAAAATAAATAAAAGTTCCCTTCCACTAAATAAAGAAGTAAATAAATAAATAAATAAAAGATTGCAGTGAGAAGCTCAGACATTGATGGTAGAAAAGAGATACCAGACCAGTAAATACCATGTGTTAGTGTTCTGTTGGAGAAGGCAATGGCAGCCCACTCCAGTACTCTTGCCTGGAAAATCCCATGGACAGAGGAGCCTGGAAGGCTGCAGTCCATGGGGTCACTAAGAGTCAGACACCACTGAGCGACTTCACTTTCACTTTTCACTTTCTTGCATGGGAGAAGGAAATGGCAACACACTCCAGTGTTCTTGCCTGGAGAATCCCAGGGATGGGGGAGCCTGGTGGGCTGCCTCTCTATGGGGTCGCACAGAGTCGGACACGACTGAAGTGACTTAGCAGTAGCAGTGTTCTATTACTGCATAACAAATTACACACAGAGGGCTTCGCTGGTAGCTCAGCTTGTAAAGAATCTGCGTGCAATGTAGGAGACCCCGGTTCAGTTCCTGGGTTGGGAAGATCCCCTGGAGAAAGGATGGGTTACCCAGTCCAGTGTTCCTAGGCTTCCCTGGTGACTCAGATGGTAAAGAATCCGCCTGCAATGCGGGAGACCTGGATTTGATCTCTGGGTTGGGAAGAGTCCCCTGGAGAAGGGAATGGCAACCCACTCCAGTATTCTTGCCTGGAGAATCCTGTGGACAGAGGAGCCTGGTGGGCTACAGTCCATGGGGTCACAAAGAATTAGACATGACTGAGCGACTAAGCACACAGCCGGGCAGCTCAGAATGAAACACGTGGTTTAATCTCATGATTTCTTCTTGGGCTCTCACAAAGCCACAGTCAAGGTGTCAGCAGGGCTGTGTTACCATCTGAGGGCATAACAGGGAAGGGACTGCCTTTTGGCTCATTCAGACTCCGGCCAGGGTTTCTGTCCTGTGGCTGAGTGAGGGGAGGCCTTGGCTTTGTGCTGCCTATTTCCTGCATGCGGGGCCCAGAGTTCCATGCAATGCGGCCCCTTTACTGTGGCTACCACTTTATGAAACCTGCCAGGGGAGTCTGTCACCTTGGAGAGGGACCCTGAAGCTTTTACCTGATGAAGTCAGGACTTCCCAGAATAACCAGAATACATTAACTCCAAATCAGCTCTCTGAGATCTAACTGCTTCTGTAAACCCCTTCGCCGTTGTCATTTCCTGTCGGCTAGAAGCAAGCTGTTGGTGTCAGGATCAGTCCCACGTCCTGCCAGCTTCCTCCTCGTTTGTGTCTTTGCTGTTGTTTACCCCCTAAGTTGTGTCTGGTTTTTTGCGATTCCATGGACTGCTGTCCTCCACTATCTCCCGGCGTCTGCTCCAATTCATGTCCACTGAGTCTGTGATGCCGTCTACCCATCTTGTCCTCTGCTGCCCCTTTCTCCTTTTGCCACCAGGGAAGCCCCTGGAAGTGTCTACATGAGGAAGAAAATGGGAGCACCCCGTTACGTCGCGCTCTTGCTGATAACCTCTTTCTAGGTGTCTCAAGGTTTATTTTGCCTGAGATAATGAAGTGCACTCCCCGCCCCCCCTATGTTCTTGGATGCTGCTCATAGCTGAAAGCAGTCTTAGTGAGACAGTGACCCTGCACACAGGCAGCCCTGATGCATCGAGGAGCAGGTGTTCGCTTATCCCGCATTTGTCAAGTTTACGTGGTGTCCTAGATCCTGGACCGTTGGTATTAGAATTGTTTCCTGTTGTCTGGCCTCCATCAATGCATAGTGTGTAACTAGTTGCCTTTTCCTTTAGTACAGTTTGGAAAATCGGCACAGTATGGTGCAGAAGTTTCTTCTCATGGATGCCACACTGATTCAGTTGGAGAGGTGGAGAATGAGCTGAGAAGAATTAATTTAGCCAACTGTCTGGAAACCTAACATGACATCAATGATAAGCTTTAAATACCCAGGAGTTTCAGATTATGAGCCAGTTCAAATTCAAGCCGCATGATTTAAGTGATGGAAGGGCAAAGCTGGGCAGGAGGCAATGTAGGGATTTATTTGAGGCAAAAACACAAGCGACCAGTAGAATGGATAATGTTCTGTTGTAATAGTTTGCAAACAGCACCAAGAAAACAATTGAGTGGGTGTATTTTGAGCTTCAGGCGTTGTAAATTCTTTCACTCTCATATACTTTATGCCTTCTTTAATAAACTGGAGAGTCTTGGGCCAGCTTCATCGGTGACGGTAGGTGGTCATTCATTTCGCAATCCACTAATTTTCATGATTATTCAGTATTTTATGTTACCTAAACTGCTTTGGATTTTGTCTTACTCAGATTGGAATATGGCAATAGCTTATATGATTTCAGAATCATTAATTCAATTGGTGTTCTCAACAGATGGGTGTTATCTCTCTGAAGACAAGCAAGACTTTAAGGTTCCTAACAATGCTGATGGTACATCATCTTTTTTGAAATATAGATCAGTAGCCTGTGTCTTGTTGAACAGATGCAGAGTGAGTAGAAAATTTCTAGGAAGGAAAACAATTGACATCAATTATGGTCTATTCCTAACTTAAAGAGACAAATGTATATTTACCTTGTTTGTTTCCAGCTTAATAACTGGATTCTTACATAACATGGAACAAATAAAAAGTCACTCAGTTATGTTTGACTCTTTGTGACCCCCTGGACTATAGCCCCCCAAACTCCCCTGCCCATGGAATTCTCCAGGCCAGAATACTGGAGTGGGTAACCATTCCCTTCTCCAGCGGGTCTTTCCAATCCAGGGATCAAACCTGGGTCTCCTGCATTGAAGGCAAAAATGCTTTAGCATTTAAGCCACCAGGAAAGCCTAAAAGTATCCTTGTCCCAGTAACTAAGCTATTTAATACTTAAAGGTTTTTGGTTTTTAAGTATTCTCTTTGACATTTTACAGGGATTTTGGAGGAAAAGACTATAAGAATTTTTAGTATTAAACTCCATCTCACTGTCCCTTATTTTTACCATATTCCTTTCCACCTAAGAGTTAATGCTTATTAAAAGCTTCCTGCTCAGTTGTCATAAACCGAAGCTAATAGTTTCAGGGAAGGAGTACTTACTGTATTTTAAGGCTACCCACTCATTTTGGACATTTTGACAGTTTAAAAGTTTTAACTAATATTGAGTTAAAATCTTTGTCCCTGTTTTAAAAATTATTAGTACCAGTTTAATTCACTAAAATCCCAAGTCAAAAGTCAATCTATTTATTGCTCTATTTATATTCCATCATCTGTCTAATCATCTATCTTTGCATTTATCTAGGGTTTAAAGATTTGTTAAATATCATTTAGATTAATTAGTTATCATATTATCTCAGTTTCAATATCCCTCACAATTTTTTAAAAATCCAGTTACCCCCTGCAGTAATGAGAAACTTCAGTTTAGTTCAGTTTAGTTGCTCAGTCGTGTCTGACTCTTTTTGACCCCGTGAACTGCAGCATGCCAGGCCTCCCAAACTTACCGGTAAGTAAACAGAACTCTATACAGATGCTTTGAAAGAATTCAAGGAGATGGAGTTTTCACCTCTTAGAAGTGCAGAGAACAGAGTATACTGGTTTCACTTAAGGACAATCTTCCCAGCTCCCCTTGGGTACCATTCACACTGCGGCTGCCCATCACCACCTGGCCCTTCGGGGTCACCGTCTTCCCAGGTTGAGCCACTTCTGTGCGGGCCTCCAAGGATCAGTGAAGTGGATCAGGCCACACCCCTCTTCTCTTTACCTTCTTTTCTTTGTAACATCTCTGAAAATTGTTCCCTTTTTTCATTTCTATTTTGATGGCTAAATTTTGGGGATAGTCTCTCTTCCTGACTTCCAGAAGCTCCATTCAAGCCTTCATACTAGGCACTAAACAGAATGAAGATTAAAAAAAAAAAGCACTTTTTTTCATGTGTTTCCATTGATGTCAGTAATAAATTACTAACATTTATTCCATGCCCGCTCTATGAGAACTATTCTAACTGTTCTCGTCTATCTTTCTCAGTCCCTCAACAGCCCTGTGGTATAGGTAACATTATTGTGCCCATTTTACAGATGAGGAAACTCAGGCAGGGAGAGATGAGTTAAAGTCGTCAAAGTTACATGCCTGCCAAGTGGTCAAGCTGGAATTCATACCCAAGATGAACTCCAAACGTGATCACCATGCCGTGCTGCCTCCAGCTACAATGGAAATCAGTTGACCATTTTAATTAAATCCCTCAGTCCAGCAGGAGGAGGAAATAGCAACCCACTCCAGTACTCTTGCGTGGAAAATCCCAGTAACAGAGGGGCCTGGAGGGCTACACAGTCCACGGGGTCACAAAGAGCAGGACATGACCGAGTGACTAAACCACAGCAGGTGGTATATTAGGACTATTCAGCAGGCATGACCTCCAAACAACGGGCACGCACGTTTGACATAGCCACTGAGTCACGTGTCATGAACCTGGCGAGGAGGAAAGCCACGAGTTACACTGAGGCTTTTAGAAGTGTGGGCGCTCCTGGAAAGAGCACAGCTGGAAGAATTTCTCTTTCCTTCCTTCGTTTCCTCTTTGTGCCATGCTGGGAGAGATGTTTGTTGCACCCTGTGGATCTAGAACAGGAGAATCGAGCTCAATAATAGTAAATCTTACATTTATTCTCATCTTGGGTACCTTTCTGATTCTGGCTGATAGCAGATTGGAACCAAGGGAATAACTTAAGAACAGCAGTTCTCAGGATATTTTAAATTAAAGTTGTTTGGGGATTTATCAGGCCTCACAAGTCTCCTCTAGATAATTCAGTTTATGGATGTGGGAATAGAGATTTTTATTCTTATTTTTAATTTGATTTCTGACCTTTCTGTTTCTTTCTCTCTCTCTTTTTTTTTTACCTCTCTCTCTCTTTTTTAACCTCTCTCTATTTTCTCTGTTTCTCTCTCTTCCCAAATATATGAATTATAAATCTGCTCTTCTACAGTTAAAGCAAATAGCAAGGCACACAATTTGAAATGAATGGCAATCCATTTGAAGTTCACTTAACCCAGTTTTATTTTTAATCTGCATAACATACCAGGTTTCTCTTTCCTATCTACCAAACAGTGTATCTTTTGCTTATTACCTAGATGGGGGAACTGAAGCTTGGACATTTAGATGCTTTGTCTTGTGACATAAGCAAGTAAGAGTCACAGCTGAGTTCTCACCTAGGTTTCCTGACCTCCAAGTTTACAAATGCTCTACACCTGCTGTTGATGTCCTTTTCTTTACTACAGTTTCCTTGAAGGCAAAGGCTGTGCACCGCCATGTTTTTTTTGCCTAGTATCACTGAGAAGAATGATGGGCACGTGTAATTGCTCAGTGAATGGCTTTTGGAGTTGCTGTGTTTTCTCTGTCCTTTCCCCCTTTGTAGATTATCATAAAAAGTTGTAGAATTGGCTTTCCGCTCATTCTGTTGACAAACTCTTTCCCCAAAGTGCTGCCTTTTGATTAGATTGGCCTCAGCCTCTGTGAGCTGGACAGCCTCCAAGGTTTGCTGGTGGAGATTTGATGCCACCATTTGACTTGGAGAGTGGCATTTGGGTGGCGCTAGTGGAATAAGTCCAGTAACTAATGGGGACATCAGTGATGGGTTCAAATCTGGGACACATTAAGGTAATTGTGTGGACAGGCAGCTCTGGAGACTTGAATGTTCATCTCTATCTCGATGGTACATTGTTGCCACATTCGAGCTGACAAGCTTCCCAATGATGTACTGGCAAGCTTAATGAGAGTCGCTACTTCTTATCCAACTGTTCATCATTGGAGTGGATAGTATGGAGGAAATTCACTTCCAGTCTTTGATTTTCTGCCATGGGCGACAGTATTTGGATGCCTCTGTGATTTTTCCAGGTGTTGGCCATATCTGACCTAACTTTTTGCCAGCTCATAATGATGTGGCTTCAGTACGGAAGCTATCAACCCATCTCTGAGCCTGTTTGCTCATGTGTTTCAGCATGACCATCAGCATTTTTCTCCAGGATTGCCTTAGAGGATTTACAGCGGTGGCTGACTGTCTAGTGGGGGGAAAAGGAGCTGTCCTTGAAAGCAGAATTTAATTCTTATGATGCTTTGAGCTTTGATTGTATGATGAGCAGGTGTAATGCAGGGGCAGAAAATACCACTTCAAGTCATTAGTCCCCATTCTGCCTTGTGAGATGGAACCCCAAACCTGCACCAGAGGGGAGTTAGCTTTAGATGGCAGAGTATTACTGAGAATTAGGATCCAGTGGGGTATGTCAGAAAGGGAAGTCTGGAACTCTGTTTTAGGAAGGACCAAATATATGGGGAAACAGTGGAAACAGTGTCAGACTTTATCTTTTGGGGCTCCAAAATCACTGCAGGTGATGACTGCAGCCATGAAATTAAAAGACGTTTACTCCTTGGAAGAAAAGTTATGACCAACCTAGTAGCATATTCAAAAGCAGAGACATCACTTTGCCAACAAAGATCCATTTAGTCAAGGCTATGGTTTTTCCTGTAGTCATGTATGGATGCGAGAGTTGGACTGTGAAGAAAGCTGAGTGCCGAAGAATGGATGCTTTTGAACTGTGGTGTTGGAGAAGACTCTTGAGAGTCCCTTGGACTGCAAGGAGATCCAACCAGTCCATTCTGAAGGAGATCAGCCCTGGGTGTTCTTTGGAAGGAATGATGCTAAAGCTGAAGCTCCAGTACTTTGGCCACCTCATGTGAAGAGCTGACACATTGGAAAAGACTCTGATGCTGGGAGGGATTTGGAGCAGGAGAAGAAGGGGACAACAGAGGATGAGATGGCTGGATGGCATCACCTACTCGATGGATGTGAGTTTGAGTGAACTCTGGGAGATGGTGATGGACAGGGAGGCCTGGTGTGCTGCGATTCATGGGGTCGCAAAGAGTCGGACACGACTGAGTGACTGAACTGAACTGAACTGAACTGAAAGTGTTACAAGGAAGTTTGCTTACATATTCTTCCATGTATGGACACAGTACACACTCACTTATGAACACGGACTGGATTAGGCACTGGGAATACAAAAATGCGTCAGCCCCAGCCTGTGCTAGCAAAGTCTTAGCAGTGTACTCAGGGCCACTAAGTCCATTGTCGTGGGAAGTGCTAACTTGCAAATGTAGGAACTATAGGTTGAGGGAGTTGAGTAACTCACTGAAGTGCACCCAGCTAGTAACCATCACACCTCTTAGTGTTGGATCCAGGCTTTCTAAGTCATGTTCTCCTTGTACAATGGAGCAGTCACACAGGAATCAGTGGTTTGCTCATAAAGAAACTGAAGGGATGGGTAAGGAATTTCATCCACTGAGGATGGGGCTTCGAGGGAGATTACTGAGTTACTGATGGAGAATTTTGTCTAGTGGGAAATAGTTACTAGAGAAGCAGGTACCAAAAAGGTATGGAGCCCACTGCAACAATTCTCTCTGCCCTGCTGGGGGCCTTTTTCATAAGGCTTTCATTATGACTCTATTCCTGGGGGTCAGGATTGATTTTTAGGGTTGGGCATAGGGTTGATGAGCTACTCTATTGAATTTAGGGATATTCAACTACTAAGTTTAGAAGGCTAGGTTTAGAAAGCATGGAGCTAACTAGATGAGTTTGTCTATTTTGTTTTGAGTAAGTATATTTTTGAATGATTTCTTCAAAATATTTGAGTACTGATTTAACAGAAAAAGCACTGTTATTAAACCAGCATGCACCATTTCCTTTAAGAACTAAAAGCATCATCAAACCTCAGAGTTGGAAAGGATACTTTACTAACTAAACATTTACTAGCGCAAGTTGAACAAAGCAGATTATGCTTCATAGAGACCGAGGGTCATTATGCAAAATGAAAGGTTTAATTCACTGTTGCTGCTGATTTGAGGCAGTTTTATTCCTCTGAACTTTTGTGGGATGTTCCTCAGAGACACTTTCCTCTGGAAATGTAGCTTAGTTGAGTGTTTCCAAATGCAAGCCATGCAGTTGACTACTTGAGTTCAGATTTTGGCTTTATCAATGAATAATGTCCTAGATTAGATCTTCCTGAGGCATAATGGCAGTGTCATCTCATAGGGATATGGTAATGATTAAAGGGGTTGGTACAAATAAAACCTTGCCCTTCTCTTTCCTCAGCTGTTTATAAAGCCTCCCCAGACAACCGCTTTGCGTTTCTTGCATTTCTTTTTCCTTGGGATGGTTTGGTCACTGCCTCCTATACAATGTTATGAACAGAGAGGATGAGATGGTTATATAGTATCATTGACTCAATGGACATGAATTTGAGCAAACTCCGGGAGACAGTGGAGGACAGAGGAGCCCGGCTGGCTACACAGTCTGTGGGGTTTCATGACTCAGCATCTCAGCAACAACAAAGCCCTTCAAGCAGTGCAAGGCACACAATAAATCTCTTAATATTAATAGACTAACTCAAATTCTGATACTTTTTCAATTGCAAAAAAAAAAAATCAACCATTTCAAGATATGTAGTTTTTCTAACATTCCAATTCTTAGTCACTTATATTTTCAGAAGACAAGGTGCGTTTCCTTTTCTGTATCCCAGTAGACTCAGGAATTTACCACTTCCTACAGTCAAGCTTTTTCCATGATCCAGCGGATGTTGGCAATTTGATCTCTGGTTCGTCTGCCTTTTCTAAAACCAGCTTGAACATCAGGAAGTTCATGGTTCATGTATTGCTGAAGCCTGGCTTGGAGAATTTTGAGCATTACTTTACTAGCATGTGAGAGGACTGCAATTGTGTGGTAGTTTGAGCATTCTTTGGCACTGTGTTTCTTTGGGATTGGAATGAAAACTGACCTTTTCCAGTCCTGTGGCCACTGCTGAGTTTTCAAAATTTGCTGGCATATCAAGTGCAACACTTTGACAGCATCATCTTTCAGGATTTGAAATAGCTCAACTGGAATTCCATCACCTCCACTAGCTTTGTTCATAGTAATGCTTTCTAAGGCCCACTTGACTTCACATTCCAGGATGTCTGGCTCTAGATGAGTGATCACACCATCGTGATTATCCGGGTCATGAAGATCTTTTTTTGTACAGTTCTTCTGTGTATTCTTGCCACCTCTTCTCAATATCTTCTGCTTCTGTTAGGTCCATACCATTTCTGTCCTTTATCGAGCCCATGTTTGCATGAAACGTTCCCTTGGTATCTCTAATTTTCTTGAAGAAATCTCTAGTCTTTCCCATTCTGTTCTTTTCCTCTATTTCTTTGCATTGATTGCTGAGGAAGGCTTTCTTATCTCTTCTTGCTATTCCTTGGAATTCTGCATTCAGATGCCTATAGCTTTCCTTTTCTCCTTTGCTTTTCGCTTCTCTTCTTTTCACAGCTATTTGTAAGGCCTCCCCAGACAGCCATTTTGCTTTTTTGCATGGAAAAAAGCAAGAGAGTTCCAGAAAAACATCTATTTCTGCTTTATTGACTATGCCAAAGCCTTTGACTGTGTGGATCACAATAAACTGTGGACAATTCTGAGAGAGATGGGAATACCAGACCACCTGACCTGCCTCTTGAGAAATCTGTATGCAGGTCAGGAAGCAACAGTTAGAATTGGACATGGAACAACAGACTGGTTCCAAATAGGAAGAGGAGTACGTCAAGGCTGTATATTGTCACCCTGCTTATTTAACTTCTATGCAGAGTACATCATGAGAAACGCTGGACTGGATGAAACACAAGCTGGAATCAAGATTGCCGGGAGAAATATCAATAACCTCAGATATGCAGATGACACCACCCTTATGGCAGAAAGTGAAGAGGAGCTAAAAAAGCCTCTTGATGAAAGTGAAAGGGGAGAGTGAAAAAGTTGGCTTAAAGCTCAACATTCAGAAAACGAAGATCATGGCATCCAGTCCCATCACTTCATGGGACCTAGATGGGGAAACAGTGGAAACAGTGTCAGACTTTATTTTTGGGGGGCGCCAAAATCACTGCAGATGGTGATTGCAGCCATGAAATTAAAAGACGCTTACTCCTTGGACGAAAAGTTATGATCAACCTAGATAGCATATTCAAAAGCAGAGACGTTACTTTGCTGACTAAGGTCCATCTAGTGAAGGTTACAGTTTTTCCAGTAGTCGTATGGATGTGAGAGTTGGCCTGTGAAGAAGACTGAATGCCGAAGAATTGATGCTTTTGAACTGTGGTGTTGGAGAAGACTCTTGAGAGTCCCTTGGACTGCAAGGAGATCCAACCAGTCCATTCTGAAGGAGATCAGCCCTGGGTGTTCTTTGAAAGGAATGATGCTAAAGCTGAAACTCTAGTACTTTGGCCACCTCATGTGAAGAGTTGACTCATTGGAAAAGACTCTGATGCTGGGAGGGATTGGGGGCAGGAGGAGAAGGGGACGACAGAGGATGAGATGGCTGGATGGTATCACTGACTCAATGGACGTGAATCTGAGTGAACTCCGGGATTTGGTGATGGACAGGGAGGCCTGGTGTGCTGCGATTCATGGGGTTGCAAAGAGTCAGACACGACTGAGTGACTGAACTGAACTGCACAGTCAAGCTTAAGAATCTTGGCATCTAGTGGTAGGGCTATGTATTTTATCTGTCTGCATCAACCAAGAATACCCAGCACCACAAAACTTGTTGGAGGTAGGGGTCTCCTTACTTGATTCTGCCCTGAAGATTGCTGGTCTCAAACAGGATTAATCCCTAGAGGCAGGAGAGGAACAGTCCCCAGTTCTGCCCCAGTCCCAGCGCTGAGGTCAACCCACTGGGACACTGTATCACAGGTAAGCCACTGAAGAAGGTGATCCATTTCCCGGTGTCTGGGGGCTCTTGTTGGTCAGTGCAGTGTGGGCAAATAAGGAAGCTGTTCTGATGGGTGTTAGACCAGTCTTGGGGTTTGGGGCTCTATTGTGGAGAGACACAGTGACTTGCAGCTCTGCTGCGTGTAATAGAACTAGTCTTCTCTGCATCCTGAGAAGTGAAGGGATGGATTTGGCATGCCCATCGAGATCAATGAAACACGGTAAATCCTGTAAAAAGATCAAGGAATCACTTTGTTCTTTTGACCTGTACCAAGCTACATATATGTTTTGCTGTCATTTTGCTATCAATTTTTCTGTCTGGATACACGTATAATTTCCTGTGTCTGAACTTACTTAGTTTTCCAGTTGATTCCAGGAAGACATTGCAAAGGACTACATACCATCATTGACTCACAGGGACCACAGTGAATAGAATAATATAGGTATGGGACACCACAGGAAATACTAGCATTACGTTTTAGATTTTGAAGAAAGTCTATGCTTTCTCACCTTTTGGGGTAATAAATATTATGTATTTAATTCTCTGGATAAGCATTTTTGAAAGTTTTCCACATGACCACTATTGCCAGTCTTCCTGAATTATTCCAAGATAATACTGTTCTTCTTCTTGTTTTTTTTTTTTACACAGTGCATACAAATTGAGAAATATTGTGGTTGTTCTCTGTACTAATTAATCCATGTAACATTTTCTGAGTACATACTATGAGTCAGACACTATTGATGAAATTAAGGGCACAAAAGCAAAATCTCTTAAAGATTTTAATTCCCTGAATCTGAACTGTCATAACTTTTATTATTTAGAGTCACCTAAAGAACATTAGGATGGTCACAGTCTATTAATAGCTATGGCTGAACTAATTTTTGTGAGAAAAATCCACCTTCCTCTTCATATTTGTTTCAGTGAAAAGAAAAAAACAAAAGAACTTGACTAACAGTTGCTTTAATCTAAGAAGCAACAAAAATACTCAACTTTGAGTTCTCCTCTTTCTATAATCAATACCAGCACCCTAGTATATATTCACACACATCTGGTTGTAAGTTATATTCCTTATGAGTTGATGGACTGACCAAATACTAGCTAATGTTCCCTCCTTTTGCCAATAAGAATACAATGACAGGTAAAGGGAAGTGAGAATTTGTACAGGACTATTCTTCAAATTCACAAGGATTTGGTCTCAAAGTACTTGGCCAAGTCACATATAAATTTATCAAAGTATTGCCACACCGAACAAGTTTTTTTGTTCCTTCCCGATAAAATCTCCCTTAATATAAAAATTAACTGAAGACAAAATTTACCAAGTTTTCAGCCTAGTTTTCTCCTTGGAAGACCAAGGATTTAATATCCTATAAATGATATATTTTCCTGGGTTTAGGAAAATAAAACTGGTTTGGCCAGAACTGTTAAGTCAAACATCGTAAACTTGCTGCTGCTGCTGCTACTAAGTCGCTTCAGTCGTGTCCGATTCTGTGCGACCCCACAGATGGCAGCCCACCAGGGTCCCCCGTCCCTGGGATTCTCCAGGCAAGAACACTGGAGTGGGTTGCCATTTCCTTCTCCAATGCATGAAAGTGAAAAGAGAAAGTGAAGTCACTCAGTCGTGTCTGACTCTTCGAGACCCCATGGACTGCAGCCGACCAGGCTCCTCCATCCATGGGATTGTCCAGGCAAGAGTACTGGAGTGGGTTGCCATTGCCTCATAAACTTACTGTGCTCTTAATCTTGGGACCTTCATTTGAATTTATCAAGAGTGTCCTGTCATATTTTTAGCCCTTTCAATCTAAAAGTGAAAGTGAAAGCAAAAGTCACTCAGTCGTGTCCTACACTTTGCAACCCATGGACTATACAGTCCATGGAATTCTCCAGGCCTGAATACTGGAGTGGGTAGGCTTTCTCTTCTCCAGGGGATCTTCACAACCCAAGGATCGAACCCAGGTCTCTAGCATTGCAGGCAGATTCTTTACCAGCTAAGTCACAAGGGAAGCCCAAGAATACTGGAGTGGGTAGCCTATCTCTTCTCCAGTAGATCTTCCCAAACCAGGAATCAAACAGGGGTCTCCTGCATTGCAGGTGGATTGTTTACCAACTGAGTTATCTGGGAAACACGAAGTTCATTTAGGGGTGGAGGGTGCAGAGAAATTTTCTTTTTAAATTTATTTTGTGAATTAGCATTTGAATGTCTCAGAGGTTCTTGGCCAATCTTATTACTTAAAGACACTGGATAACCTATTTTTAAAAGGCTTTTAACTAGCTACTGATATAATTTGTTATGCATTGTTTACCAGTTAACCTCCAAATTGCTCTTTTCTTTCAGTTAAAGAAGGTACTTTGACTTTACACTGCCACTACACTATTTTTTTTAAGTGTGAATGATTGTATTATTTATTTTGCATGCTGCATTGCTTCAGTCACATCTGACTCTTTGCAACTCTATGGACTGTAGCCCACCAGGCTCCTCTGTCCATGGAATTCTCCAGGCGAGAATACTAGAGTAGGTTCCCATGCCCTTCTCCAGAGCATCTTCCCAACCCAGGGATCCAACCTGCATCTCTTTCACTGAAGGTAGATTCTTTACCATTGAGCCACCAGATAAGCCCTATTTATTTACTTGCCTGACTTTACTAGAATATTATAAGAATTGAAAACAAGATTGGTAATCCTTTCTGAAGTAGATTCTCTTGCTTGGTACCCTCTTCATTTCTGAAAAGACATTACATGTATTTAAAAATGAGTTTAAGATAATTGATAGGAATCCTCTTCCCTAACAGGCAGAATGCTACTTTCTGTGACAGGTTTCCCTTCAGTCTCATTGATGAGGAACTTCTCATGGGTTATTGTAACCATTACATTTGAATCCCAACAGCAAACAATAAAGGTCTTTACATGGACTGTTGATCTCTACACTTAGTTTGTAAAAAAAAAAAAGCACAAACCACAATGTTAAAACAAATAATCAAGTTATTCCTTATAAAAACAATTTAATATTTATTTATGAAATTTATGCCTCTCAGATCATATCAGTTGCTCAGTCATGTCTGACTCTTTGCGACCGCATGAACTGCAGCACACCAGGCCTCCCTGTCCATCACCATCTCCTGGAGTTCACTCAGACTCACATCCATCAAGTCGGTGATGCCATCCAGCCATCTCATCCTCTGTTGTCCCCTTTTCCTCCTGCCCCCAATCCCTCCCAGCATCAGAGTCTTTTCCAATGAGTCAACTCTTCGCATGAGGTGGCCAAAGTACTGGAGTTTCAGCTTTAGCATCACTCCTTCCAAAGAACACCCAGGGCCGATCTCCTTCAGAATGGACTGGTTGGATCTCCTTGCAGTCCAAGGGACTCTCAAGAGTCTTCTCCAACACCACAGTTCAAACGCATCAATTCTTTGGCGCTCAGCTTTCTTCACAGTCCAACTCTCACATCCATACATGACTACTGGAAAAACCATAGTAAACAATCATTATAAGAGACATATCTTGCCAGCTCACAAAACAGACTCTTTTGCTTGGTGAATAATACTCTGCAAGTGACTGAGCTCCATCTGGATTCCAGAATTCTGTCCAGGGCTCCATGTCTTTGTGGCAGAAGATATTGTAGGGTGTCTCCAGAGAATGAGAACCAGGCTTTACATAAAAGAAGCCATTTTGGGCCGAAGCCTTTTTGTGGTCTAAGCTTGGCCACAATGCTTGCCCTAGAACTGGCCTCAGTGATTAAGGAGGAAGGAACAAAAGAATGCAGGAACAAAGGACTGTTATCAGGCAAGAGCAGTAACAGTGGCAAAGACGCTGCATCAGTTTTAAAGCCTGGAGCACTTTAAGATTAGTCTGGAGCACTTTCTTGATCTGTTTTGCAGGATTTAAACTAAGCTCCTCCAGTGCTTCAGTCCCTCAGTCCCGGAGGGGCTTGCCCCATTGCTCTGCTTGCAAAGAACCCGCTTGCCAATGCAGGAGAGGCAAGAGACAAGGGTTCGATCCCTGGGTCGGGAAGATCCCCTGGAGAAAGAAATGGCAACCCGCTCCAGTATTCTTGCCTAGAGAATCCCACCAACAGAGGAACTTGGCGGGTTGCAGTCCATGGGGTTGCAGGGTCAGACACGCCTGAGCGTGTATGCCACGCAGGCGCTAAACGCCAGACCAACCAGAACCTAAGACAGGAGGATGTGGACCTTTCTGACCCTCTGACCTCATGACTTCAGTCAACCAAAGCTTGAAGTCTGTTGACCTCCCAAGCCCCTTCTCGAATATGTGGATATTGTTCAGTCACTCAGGTGTGTCTGACTCTTTGCGACCCCATGGACTGCAGCATGCCAGGTTTCCCTGCCCATCACCATCTCCTGGAGCTTGCTCAAATTCATGTCCATTGAATCAGTGGCGCCATCCACCATCTCCTCCGCTGTTGTCCCCTTCTCCTTCCCTCAATTTTTCCCAGCATCAGGGTCTTTTCCAATAAGTCAGTCTTTCACATCAGGTGGCCAAAGTATTGGAGCTTCAGCATTAGTCCTTTCAATGAATACTCAGAGTTGATTTCCTTACCCTTAGCTTAAAACTTCCCCACTTTTGCTACTGGGGAGACATGCTGTGGGAAAGATCCCCAGTGTACTTCTTTCTTGCTGAAAGTAATAAATCCTTCCTTCTCCCACTCTTTAACTTGGGTGTGTCTTTTGGCTCAAACCCACCAAGAGGCCAACCCAGTTTTAATACCTTTAATAGAGGGGTTTCCCTAGTTGCTCAGTGGTTAATGAGCCTTCTGGACAGTGCAGCAGGAGACGTGGGTTTGATCCTTGGGTTGGGCAGATCCCCTGGAGAAGGAAATGGCAACCCACTCCAGTATTCTTGCCTGGACAAGCCCATGGACAGAGGAGTCCAACAGGCTACAGTCCATGGGGTTGCCAAGAGTTGGACATGGCTTCGACTAACCAGCAACAGCAACCTTTAATGCACTATTTTCTTGCTATTTGAACAAGGTGTCTGTTATGGGCTGAATCATGTCCCCCAGATTCATACACTGAAGCCCTAACCCCTGGTAAATCAGATCGCTAGTGTATTTGGAGATAAGGTTTTTGAAAAGGTGGTTAAATTAAAATGAGGTCCTTAGGGTGGGTGCTAATCCAATATGACTGGTGTCCTTATGAGAAGAGGAAATCAGACACATAGAGTCACATCAGGAAGATACATACACAGGATAAAGACCACAATGGGACATAGAGAGAAGGTAGCCATTTGCAAGCCAAGGAGAGAGACCTCAAGAGAAACTAACCTTAAAAAAAAAAAAAAAGAGAGAGAGAGAGAGCGAAAGAATCCAACCTAGCCAGCACCTCAACCTTGAACTTCCAATCTCCGGAATTATAAGAAAACAAATTGCTGTTGTTTAAGCCACCCAGCCTGTGGTATTTCATGATGACAGCTCTTGCAAACTAATAAGGGTCCCACATTTTCATTTTGTACTGGCCCATGCAAATGATGTAGCTGGTTCTGACTTTATAAAGGATAATTTGAGCCTCCTTTCGGGTGATTGTAACACATATGAAAGGTGATTCTAGGAAACGTAGTCCAGTTTATCTATGTTGGCAGCTCAGCAAAGGAGAACAGGAAGACTCCTAAGAAAGCAAACACACGCTCCTCAGGCCCAAGTCACAGAATGTGCGGAATGTCAGCTGCAGATTTAATACATCACTGGACCCAAAGGTGTGGAGACACAAATAGACATATTATGGACCCAGGTCTTGCTGAAATGAATTTCCATTAACCTGTACCTGTTCAAGGTGTAGAATTTGGCAGAGATCCTGAACATTTCCATGCGTGCGTGCTTTCTAAGTCACTTCAGTCCTATTCGACTCTGTAAGACTCTATGGACTGCAGCCCGCCAGGCTCCTCTGTCCATGGGGATTCTCCAGGCAAGAATACTGGAGTGGGTTGCCATGCCCTCCTCCAGGGGATCTTCCCAACCCAGGGATCGAACCCCTGTCTCATGTCTCCTGAACTGGCAGGTGGATTCTTTACCACTAGCGCCACCTGGGAAGCCCAAAAGTTCCCATCAGTGTCTTTCAAACTGTCCTTTAACTGACATTGCATCTTGGCGTTTCCAGTTTGTGTCTTACTTTAAAAAGCAGGAGGAAAGTTTCCTGGCGCTAAACCCATGAATCTTCTGAATTTATACAGGGTTTGACACATTTGCTTCTCGGCACCAGGGTGTTTGAAGCAGCCAGGACATCCTAGCTGCGAATGCATATTCTTTCCTTCTTTTATTTTACGGTGAACCTTTGCTTCAGCGCACTCACAACAAGATTGTAGGCGCTATAGCTGGGTGTTAACAGGTTTTTAATTTCGGTTGTTGCTGGAAGCACTGTGTTGGAATTAGACATTTTTAGTACTTCATTTATCGTTGATTTATTCATCCCTCTTGTCTGTGCATACAGTGTCACTACAGTACAGTTTCCCAGTTCTGGACGCAAATGCCAGGGTTTAGAGCATGCCTCTTGGCAACTCACCGTCGTAGAATTGGCCACGCCAGCCTTAGTGCCTGGTGGCATCTGGCTTCCTGCTCTTCATTAAATGGGAGAAGACAGAAGAGTAATATTCTGATTTCTTGACTGAAATGGTTTCAGGAAAAAAACCACTGATTCAAATAGACCACAGACCTCAACTTCCCATGGGAACAGCATTGTCTTGATCTGTGTGTCTGACACTCCTGCAGTCTTCCAGTAAACACCAGTGCCTTGTCCAAAGTTGTGCAATTCCCAGGGGAGGAAAAAAAGCAGTCTATTCCTTAAAATACTTAAAAATTTTCAAAACATGCTAAAAATACATTATTTGAAACCCCCTGCTTTTCAAAAACATAGTTTTCATGGCTCTTTCCGTAATGTTTAGGACAGGGCTAAGCAGATAAAAGGTTTTATGGAATTAAAAAATATATATATATTGAACCGAATGGGACTTCCCAGGTGGCACAGTGTAAGGAATCTGCTGATCAACGTAGAAGACACATGAGATGCCAGTTCAATCCTGGGGTCAGGAAGATCCCCTGGTGAAGGAAATGGCAACTTGCTCCAGTATTCTTGCCTGGGAAATCCTCATGAACAGAGGAGCCTGGGGGGCTACAATCCATGGGGTTGCAAAGAGTCAGATATGACTGAGTGACTGAGCACGCACGGTTGAACAGAATGAAAGTATTATTCCAGGATATTCTGTTTCCCCAAACAATTCCGTTAGTTTTACTTTCTCATTACACAACATTTACAAGGAATTAGATCCGAAAGTCTAAACAAAAGCATTAATAGTTCTTTCTTTCAATACTAATATTTGTGGCAGTTATAATAAAGCCATCTTAGTTGATGCTAAAATTTCCCTATTTTCTCTATTTAATAATTAAAATAGCTGCTTATTTGTACAGGGCTTTGGAAGAGAAGTCTCAGAAAATGGTTTTTACGTGTGTCAGACTATTAATATTGCTGCAACCACATTTAATGTTTTCCCCTTTTCCTCATTAATTGGGTAATTATCTCATGAAGTCCTTCTCATATTAGAAATTAGTTGAAAACCAGTGCAGCAGGGGCAGTCAGAGGCGCACAGCAGGGCGTTCAGCCAGCTCCTCGCGTCTCCCTGGGGCAGCTCGCTGGGACTCACAGAGCCTCGTTCTTGCCTTCCAGAATGTCACCTTGAAGCGGGCTCCCGTCTCTGCACCCTTCATACAAAGTCGATGCTTTACCAGTGTTTACTCAATGGGTGACTAAGTAGTGATTCGGTTATTTTCCTGTTATGACAAGGTGGTGCTGAATCAGCAGCGTGGCTCACCTCCCAGATTTTTCCTCACCACAGGCTCCTTCAGGTGTGTGCCTGATTGCTGTCCTAAAAATGGATGAGGCTGCTCTCAGCGTGCGTGCCAAGTTGCTTCAGTCCTGTCTGACTCTTTGTGACCCCGTGGACTGTAGCCCACCAGGCTCCTCTGCCCATGGGGTTCTCCAGGCAAGAATACTGGAGTGGGTTGCCATGCCCTTCTCCAGGGGATCTTCCCAACCCAGGAACTGAACCCACATCTCTTGTCTCTTACGTCTCCTGCATTGGCAGGCAGGTTCTTTACCACTAGAGCCATCTGGGAATCCCCATAACTGACTCCTTGACTTGTCGTTTGTTTATTTAATCAAACTTTTCAAAGAAAGCCTTGTATTTAAAGAAGGATAGATTTTTCCTTCAATGTTGGAAGTTTGGAAGCTCGGAGAAGGAAGTGGCAACCGACTCCAGTGTTCTTGCCTGGAGAATCCCGGCGGTGGGGGAGCCTGGTGGGCTGCCATCTATGGGGTCGCGCAGAGTCATATATGACTGAAGCAACTTAGCAGCAGCAGCAGCAACAGTTAGCTCGGGCTCCCCCAGAAGCTCAGTGGTAAAGAACTCATCTGCCAAAGCAGGAGATGTGGGTTTGATCCCTGAGCCGGGAAAAATCCCTGGAGAAGGAAATGGCAACCCACTCCAGTGTTCTTGCCTGGGAAATCCCATGGACGGAGGAGCCTGGTCAGCTCATTACAGTCTAGGGGGTCACAGAAGAGTAACAGTCAGACATGATTTAGTGACTAAACAACAGCAACAGTTAGCTCTCCTGGGTGTACCCATTCTGAGAGGAGACCCGTACTAATTTGACACAATAAGAACATGATTTTTTTTTAAGCTGAAGAAATATATTAGCTTTTCTCTCTTTATTTTTTATCCAGAAATGTCTAACTCAGGATACGAACAATACAAGTTAATGAACCTTTTTCAAAATCGTGTTAATTCTCAAAGCCTTTCTGGGGGAGATCTACTTTCCTTTTCTGTGACGAAAGATGGGAGCCACCTAGGTTAGTCCTGTCACCCTGCCAAGACTTTCTTCTGGGATTCTGCTTTTATTTTGTTATGATTCTCAAAACTCTTACCCCTTGACCAACCCAAATCCTGCCAGGCTTTTAAAGTCCCCTCAGGAACCATCTTCTCAGCAGATGGTCCCTAAACATTCCCAGCTACAGTGACTTCTTAGCCACCCCAGACTTAAGGTAACCTTCCAGTTAGACAGTCCACGATCTGTATGTGAACGTCTTTCTTCCCCAGGGAACAAAAGAAGAGAGACTGAGACCAGAATATTTCTTCTCTGTTCTCCTAAAATAGTGTTGGTTGAACTAGAGGTGATGAATAAAAGAATATCCAACCTAGCAAAGTAGACTGGAGTTGGCAAAGGCAAGAACTGTCTTTTGAGGTTAAATGTAACTTCCTGCTCCATGGTATTGCTTTCCAGGTGGCATGGTTTGCAGGAAGGAAAAACTGCCACAGTTGAGCAGTTTATGTTTGCTCAAGGGACGGGGGGATTCAAAAGGAAACCAAACCTACGCTGGATACAAGGAGAGACGTTACCAACAGTGGCAGTATAAGCGAATGGCACTTGTTATTTGTTAATCCTGTACAATTAACACTGACATGGGGAAAATATGGTTTGCAGGGCTACAGTGTAATCACAACATATCCCAGGAAATCATGTAGGATTTAATGGCAGGTGTGAAATTAACCAATGCTATTTTCATAAATGCTATAATTAACAGATTGCCAGGAAGAAGCCTTTCAGGTTCTATAGAAATTCTCAGCACTCCTTATGCATTTACTTGGGAAATGATGGGTGTGCCCCTAAACTGGTTGTCTCTCTCAGATTTTGACGTTTTCCTAATTTTAGGTAAAGTGGTAAATATCGGAACCATGTCTGCCTGTCGATTGCTATTTCTCTTTTGTTCCTCTGTTTTAAAAATATGTGGTGCAGGTATTTGTTCATGTTCAAGTTTTGCTTCCACTAAAAACATTCTCTGTATTTGGCTTTGTTGTATTTGCCACTTAAGAATGCAGAATTTATTATTATGTGCTTAAAGCAATCATTTAACACTGACATTTTAAGCACGACAGTAATCCAAGTAATTGTCACCCATTCAGTTAACTGAAAATACCCTCACTTCCTGAGACAGCTAATTATAATGCAGTGTTACTATCTTTTCACTGTAGACATGTTTGTTTTTGTGTTTATTTTGGTTTAGGCTGTCTTCAAGGACGTCCCTACTCTCAGACTTGGCAATCTGCCCTTATTCTTTCTCTGCTGTTTTCAGAAAGTAAATGAAGACACTACAGCCACAATCTTGAAGGAAAACAAGAGGATTTTTGTTTTCCACGAGCTTTGCTCATGACTTCAGGATTTTGGATTATGACTTGTTTTCTACAAAATCTGATCAATTGTTATATAAACGGGGATTAATTTCCAAACATGCTTAATGGTTTTAGAAGGTGGATCAGATATCTCAGGTACTATCCTTCCACATAGCTCTTCACTGCTGTAGAAAGACAAAAGGTAATGCCTTTTTGGCTTCATAAGACTTGGGCTCAAATTCCTAGTGTGGTTTTGACCCCTTGGGGAGGTCTACCATCATTTGCCTCACATAGGGATTCTGCACTGTCCTTTCTTTTGAAAATCGTTATGTTCAGGAATCTAGAATTTCCTAATGTGGTATTGGATGCTTCCATCCAGAGTGAATTTAGAGGGTTGTTAAGTAGCCCATTTACTCCTGGCACATCATACCATATCCTTCTTTTCAGCTACTGTACTAATCCTAACCTCGTGCTCTCAAACGGGGCTTCCCAGGTGGCTCAGTGGTAAAGAATCTGCCTGCCAGTGCAGGAGATGCAGGAGGTATGGGTTTGATGCCTGGGTCAGGACGTTCCCCTGGAGAAGGAAATGGCAACCCACCCCAGTATTCTTGTCTGGGAAATCCCATAGGCAGAGGAACCTGGTGGGCTATAGTCCATGAGGTCACAAAGAGTCGGACACAACTGAGCATCTGAACATGCATACATGCGCTCTTAAATTACCTATTGAGTGATTTCTTTTGTGTTCACCAAGTTAGACCTAATAATTAATCTTGTAAGGAACAGTGCAGAAGATTTAACATTTTACATAATAATATATTTTCACCATATTTCTAGACTTACTGTGTGTGTTCATGTCTGCAGTTGCCCTCAGGGAGATGCAGCTCCAAGACTGTAAGTTGCTTTTGAACACTCACACACACTCACACACACTCATACACACTCACTGATGCACATACACACACTCACACACATTCATACACACACACTCATACACACACAGACACATAAATACACATACACAGTATACGCAGACACATAGATACACATATACACATAGTCACACACACTTACACTCATATGCACACACACACATATAGAAGCTTGGCTGGAAAAATGTTTCGTTAGGGAATCTAATGGCAGTCTCTCTAAATGATACTTGCTGTTTGTGGTACAGGCAATGGGGCAAATATTTAGTAACGATCTTCACAAAACATACCCACACATGCAGCACCAACCACAATAGCAACATATAATCAATATTTAATCCAATTTCTCTCTCCTAGCATTCTCAGAAATCTCTCGGAAACCTGCTCCTCGAATCTCATTGTCCATAACTGGGTCAGATAACCTCCTAGTTGCAAAGAGGAATTAGAGACAGGAACCTCTAGATTCTTTTTGCCTTGAGAGTTGGAGGTGGGCCAGGGACAGTCAGATTGGAAAGTGCTTCCTGGGAGCCAACTAGTCATTGCTACATGGTCTGTGCAAATCTTACAATTATTTTAATTAGCTGTTTTTTGTTGATCCACAGGAAAGACGTTATCCCCCTCCTTCTTCCCCTTTCAAGCCCTAAAACTGGTAAACACTGAATTTATATTAGGATTCATATTAGGATTGTTTGGTCAAAATGACAACAATTAATATACATTTGCACCAATTGAAAGAATAGTGGAAGTGGATAGTGGTAGAAGATAAAGCAGAGAACTGGCCAGGGGCCTTGGGGATGGCTAGACCCAGGGGCTTACTGGCTCTGATTAGAACGCTTTTCCCCAGTCATCGTCTGATCTGGAGCCAGAGTGGTTTTGTCTCATTCTGGTTTCATCAGATGCTGCCTCCACAGCGTGGTCTTCATATCCTCCCAGCAGTCACGCTGTCTCTCATGATCCGAGGTGTCCTTTTCATGACTCTCCTTGGTCACAGGAACTGTTCTTGTCCAGAAGCCCCTCCCGCAGGGCAGCTGACAGTGAATTGAGGAGGAAGGACACATTCTTTGCCTCCTTGCCTTTTTTGGGATAGTTCCCAAGGGCCACTCCAACTCCAGGGCATCAGTCAAGGACTCAGCTACACCCTCTGGAAGGGCCAGGATTTCCTTCTCAGCTCTGCAAACCTCTACACAGAACAGGTGTCTGTGAATCTCAAGTTCTCTTCCCGGGGGGTCCTCTGCCTGCAGCACTGCCTCAGAGAAGACTTTCCAGTAGGAGAGAACCAAACATTTCTGGGACCTCTGTTTCCCTTGGTGTTCTAATCAGCATTGTCAGGTATCTCCTTGGATAATGTGTACTTCAATAAGTGTAAAGATTAAGAAGCTGTCATTTTACAGGTCAGAGTTTCAATTGACAAAAATAGTACATCCTTGCAATATAAGAATATATATGCAACATTAAGCCAGCCGCTGTTAATGGGACATGCTAAGTCATGTCCCATTCTCTGCGACCCCATGGACTGCAGCATGCCAGGCTCCCCTGTGCTTCACTATCTCCCAGAGTTTGCTCAAGTTGTCTGTTGAGTCTCTCTCATCCTCTGCTGCTTCCTTCTCCTTTTGTCTTCAATCTTTCCCAGCATCAAGGTCTTTTCCAACGAGTTGGCTCTTCACACCATGTGGCTAAAACATTGGAGCTCCAGCTTCAGCATCAGTCCTTCCGATGAATATTCAGGGTTGATTCCCTTTGGGATTGACTGGCTTGATCTCTTTGCAGTCCCAGGGACTCTCCGGAATCTCCTCCAGCACCACAGTTGGAAAGCATCAATTATTTGGTGCTTAGCAATGCGTTTTGCAAGTTGTGATCGTACTTTTGTTTCAGGTTGATATCCCATAATTCTTACACCAGATGTGGCTTTTTAAAATAACGCTTTTGTAATATGTTTGAAAAACTTTTTTTAAAAAATATGCAGGCGGAGCACTTATAAAAATACCATTCAAATATAACTTTGAAGATGCCAAATGATTTATAGAAATGGGATCATTATTTAAATGATTCATAGGATATGTATTATTATTTTAACTTAAGATTTCCTTTAGATTCTCCATCCATAGCAAGTTCACAACAAATAGGTCAGGTTCTCATTACCTTTCTTTCCTAACTTGGTTGTAATTTCTGACATTCTAGTTCAGTCTGCCGGGTGCACGAACTATGATTTCTTTGGAAATATGGCTTAAAAGTTAGATTTATTTGCCCTGGGGAAACAGGCTCAGTAGTCTTGATGGAAGGTCAGTTTCCAGAAATGTCTAGCTGTATTTGGCCACTTGCAGATGTTTCAATACGTGCACACACATGTATATATTGATACAGAGACTCAAAAATTACTCTGAAGGAATTTAATTAGCTCCTTAATTTCTAAATTTCCTCAGAGCTATCAACACAAATTACTTTTTATAATAGGTGGCTAAATAAAACAACTCAGAATTAAATTGGAAAGAAAAAGTGTTAATATATTATGTACTTTGTTGTGCTAAATTATGAGAATATATGCCCCTCTATTTTAAGCCATTACTTAAAAGTTTTCAAAAAAGATATGCATTAATGATTACTAGAACTTGTCTTAAAATGTTGATTATTTTCCTTATTACTTATTTAGAAAATACTATTATTATTACTGATGGAAAATTATTTTTGGCTAATATTAAATTGACACTTGTTATGAGACAAGTATTGGGCTTCCCTTGGGGCTCAGATGATAAAGAATCCGCCTACAATGTGAGATACCTGGGTTTGATCCCTGGATTGGGAAGATCCCCTGGAGGAGGGCATGGCAACTCACTCCAGTGTTCTTGCCTGCAGAATCCCATGGACAGAGGAGCCTGGTGGGCTACAGTCCATGGGATCGCAAAGAGTCAGACACAACTTAGAGACTAAGCAGGTGCATGGGACAAAGTATTACATTCTCCCTTTTGATTGCTCCATGAAACTTTGAAATAGGTATCATAAATAAGTATCTTATGGGTATTATTTTAGAGAGATTAAGTACTTTCCGCAGGGCTTCAAAGGTGGTTCAGTGGTAAAGAATCTGCCTACCAATGCAAGAGATGTGGGTTTGCTCTCAGGGTCAGGAAGATCCCCTGGAGGAGGGAATAGAAACCTACTCCAGTATTCTTGCTGGGAAAATCTCATGGACAGAAGAGCCTGGTGGACTACAGTTGATAAGGTCGCAAAGACTCAGACATGACTTAGGTATTGAACAACAACGCTGATCTCATGTTTATAATCCTGCATCTTGCCAGTGCAGTTGTTTTCGAATTATTGTTTTTGTGTTATTGCTCCAATTGTTAATCAAATTTCCATTAGGCATAAAGTATTTAGCTATTTTCTCTGATCAAGTGCTTTGCAAACATTTTAACCAATTAGGCCAGGCAGATACTGGCAAGGTAAATGTTCTTCTGACCAACAGATTAGCTGCAAAGGAAAGGGATTTCATGAGGTCAGAAGGAACGCTTTGATCATAAGTGTGACAGAACCGCCTCTCTGCTTCCTGCGCTGGTGTCATGCAGTCTGGGGCACTAGTTGCCCTAAGCTCGCGTATAGCTTCTCTATCATAAAGCAGCCCTGCATTTGCTTATACTTCACTCTAAGAAAATTTCTCTTGGAAAAATAGATTCATTCTATTGTAATATTGCATCCAGCATTTGTTACTACAGAGTATTGCAGAATGTGCTCTTTGGGGTGGGGGAAGGAAGGATTCTGAGTTTGGGATTAGCATGTGCAAACTGGTATATTTAGCATGGATAAACAGCAAGGTCCTGACATACAGCAGAGGGAACTATATTCAGTATCCTGTGATAAACCTGTATAATGGGAAAAGACTGTGAAAACGAATGCATATATGTATAACTGAGGGGCTTCCCAGGTGGCACTAGTGGTAAAGGACCTGGCTGCCAAGGCAAGAGGCTTAAGAGACACGGGTTCAATCCTTGAGTCGGGAAGATCCCCTGGAGGAGGGCATGGCAACCCACTCCAGTACTCTTGCCTGGAGAATCCCATGGACAGAAGAGCCTGGTGGGCTATAGTCCATGGGGTCAGAAAGAGTCGGACACGACTGAAGGGATGGGCCATGCACACATGTATGACTGGATCACTTTGCTGTACAGCAGAAGTTACAACATTGCAAATCAACTATACTTCAATACACTGTTTTAAAAAAGAAAGTAGTATTATTAAGTGGAAAAAAAAATGGTGTCCTAAAGCAGAAATACACATGTTAAATAAAAGATATTATTTTTAAAAAGGCAAACGGACTTTGGTTACCTTTGCTTCAAGATGTAACTTTATTTTTGAAGTTTTATTTCATTTTCTTTTTCTACTGGAGGAAAAGTTGTGTCTGCCTTTGCCCCTCTCTGATGCCTCCCACTCCCATTCAGACTGTCACTGGAAATAACAGCCTTAAGAGTTTGGGAGTCTCTTTGGAGTCCTTCAACATACTCAATCCCTGTTTTCTCATTAGAACATTCATACTTTTGTGCCTCAGTGGGAATGATCAATTATTTCAATGTCAGTTGTGATACTATTACCCCTAAGATTTAGCAATTTTCAAAGATCTTTTAACTTAATTAGAGGCATTTTTTTGTAAATTGAATTAAACCTGTTCAAAGTACAATATGTTATGTTAGAAGTATACCACCCAATTCGCCAAGGAGACAGAATTTTAGGGGGAAAAATCTAGTTGAAAAATGCTAACCTCCAGATAAACTTATGAAGTTTTCTTTTTTGAGAAAGCTTTCTAAATGTTGGAAGAACAGGTAACAGTTTTGTCCAAAGCATTTTGTCAAATGTGAATGTACAGACACTTTTGTGAAAGTATTTCCCCAAACACTTGAAACCATGACAAAACAACAGCAGATTTGGATGTTTTAATAACTTTGGTTAAAAAAAGAAAGCTGATGCCATTTATAATTTACATAGATTAATCCAATAACCAGCACATGGTTATAGTAATATAGTAACTCATTTTTTACTAATGTTATTTCTTTCCAAATAAGTGTTTCTTCATCTTGACATATATATATATATATATATATATATTTATTTATTTTTTAACCTCATTGTCTTTTAAACATGATGTCACAGTGAACTGGCCCAAAGAGGCCCTACCAGTCAAACCATTGAATGATTCACTGCCGTGCACTTATGAGAGTTTTCTCAGCTGTCATTTAGAAAATCCTGAGGGCGGTTTTCTCATTCTTAGTCATCCCTCCTCATCGCCCTCACCTTCAAAAATACTTTGTGGGCTACGGATGGTGCCAGAGAAGAGTCCACACTCCTACACAGGCGGACAAGGCTTCTCTCACTTCTGCAGCTTCAGCCTCTATCAACACTACTTAGTGATACAAAGACCTGCTCCAGCCAATTCAACGCATTTCCTGGTTGGAAATAGGACTTCACTCCTCTGAGAACGGCCTGTGTGACGGAATGCCTGCCCAGGTTTCCTGCCCACCCCTCACCCCAGGGTGTTTAATTCCTCTTTGCTTCACAGATCTCAGGATTTGGTCCTTCCCAGACCTAAGGACTCCTGTTCACTGTAGGAGAGAGTTGAGGAATGCATTCCATGCTCTTTTTTTCTTTCTTTCAAAGCTATTTTGGTATTATTATTATTGGTTTCTAGTATTATTGCACTGATGGATCATGGGAATCTTGTTTGATTTCAGGTCTCTATAAGGACTGGGCACGGAAGAGGGCTATATGTGTGTCATATGAAATGTGGCTGAAGTCCAGAGAAATAGGTTTCATTTAATAGCTGAATACTGGACGACCTCCCGACTCCTCGCGCCCTCTGGCAGCTCACCCCGGGAGCGACAGACGGGCCGCCTGCGCCAGCCTGAGGCGTGGCTGCCGGCCTCAATGTGATTTTGCAATGATCTGTGCTCTATGGCTGCCTTCATAACCAACAAATCAATTCCCACTGTTCATGTTACACACCCCAGTGGCGGAGGCCATTTGTTATCCTTTTGATGGTCATACTCTTTGTCCATAACCAAGAAAGATTACAGGGGAAGGAGAGAAGAGTTAAAATGTGGATGAAGATATTAGGCCGTGGTACCGTGGGTCGCAGCGTGCCTTGAATGCATATGAGAATGAAAAAGGTACTTTCTTTCAAGGCAATTTGGAAACATGGATGCACAAATGTCTTTTGAATGAAATCTACTTTAAGAACAATATATGCAGGAGCATTGTGGATGAAATTCTATATTAGTGGACGCTTGTATTTCAGGTATAAGTTCAAAACCATTAGGACAGAAGCACTCACGTAGACTTTCTTGTCATTCAGGAATTGTTTCTGAGGATATAGTTGATTAACGTTGTTCAGTTAATGAGCTTTTGGATGCATCCTTTTATTTGGCATCATCTGGCATCAACTGATTCTTTTATTCATTTCTATCTTTGCAGTGTCCAATTTTTTAAACTCTGATGCCAAGGTCTTCCCAATCCTTTAAATCCAGATGGTATAGTTACTAGTTAGGCAAACGAACAGGAACAAATACTTAGTTGTGTTGACTATGTATAAGAAAATTGAATATGTTGAATTAGATATAAATGGTATGCAATGAAATTTTGGTGTTATTTATCCTAAATCAAATATCCTATAAATAAATATGTATATCAGAATGTGGCTGGGAAACCCTTTATCGGTGAAACTAAGGGTAAAAGTATGACTTGATAGTGGGCATAAATATTTAAACTACTTAGTCATTTCATGTCAATAAATGAAAAAAAAAAAAACAGTGGAAATTTCCAAAGGTCAAAGAAGCTACTGTCTTTTCTGTTTTGCATCATTTGAGATTTTCCAGTTTTTTGCAAACAACACAATGTCAAATCTGTGTTTGATTTTCTCTTCTCTTTGAAGAGGCAAAACAGTGACAGAATAATTAACTGAAGAGGAGATCATGCACAGAATATTTTCCTTCAGCAGTGTAGCAAGCCCTGGGTTTCATTTCACATGATGGTAAATGTATTCTGGAATCCTTCTATAAGAGAGTCACTCTCCTGACAATTTTACCGTTGGTAAACCAGAGCCTCTCGGGGGCCTGTTTCCTGTTTGACTGTTCCTCATTTGAGTAACTGAAAAGCACGCTTAGTACAAGATGGCACGTAGCATTCGGTGAGACGATGCCCTCCACCTTCATGGAAAAAGACACCAAGAGCAACAATAAGCTGCCGATGTCAAGGTCAGCACCTTACTAGTCCTGTACAGGCCAGAAGGGTAAAGTCATGGATTGGAATTTTAAAGGGAATAATGGATTTTCTTTCACTGACTGTTTTTAGTTTTTCTTCTTTTTACTTCCCAAAGACTTAACTTCTTTGACTTACCTTCTTTTGGTGGTACAATTGCCATTTATTTGATAGTCTTCAGAGAGAGATGAGCTTTTGTATATAAAATCTTTGGAATCTGTCTATGAATTCCATTTCTCTTAATGTTCCCACAATGCCTTGAACAGCTGTGGTTAGTTAGTCACTAAACCCCTGAACTGCGTATCGAGGAACCAGCTTCTCCTTTGGTAACGTGTTTATAATCAGGACTAATTTTGGTTTAGGAATTTGCTGAATTATCCTAGAATAATTCTAGGATTAGAAATATTCCTAATAATTCTAAGAGGTCTCTTGTGTCTCGTGCATTGGCAGGTGGATTCTTTGCCACTGAGCCACCTGGGAAGCCCAGTTCAAACACCATCAGTTCAGTTTAGTTCAGTTCAGTTGCCCAGTCCATCCACCTATTTAAAGCCTACAATTTAAAGTTTTCAGGATATTCACACTACTGCAGCCATCATCTCAGTGCAGTTTAGAACATCACCCCCAAAGAAACACAGTATCCATACACAGCAAGGACTCTTTCTTTTCCAACTCCCAACCCTTCCTTGTTTTTTATTTTTTTTTGCAAACGATACTTTAAAACAAATTTGAAAACATCTCCTGCTGTCAACACCACACAGAGAGGAAACCAGAGCTTAATCAGAATCATTGTATCTAACTCTTTCATGTTCAGTTTCAACAGAAAATGTCAGTATTGTAGTAAAGAATATGAGAGTTCTTGAGTTACAAATTCTCATTCATGTGTTTTCAGTGGTATGTGAGTCATTCACTTCAATTTTCAAAATGAAATAGTTAACTTTGAACCAGTTATATGCCAATAATTAAATCTAATCTTAATAGAGAGGGATCATTATGAGTAGGTGGGGTAAGCAGAACTATGGTATAAATTTTAAAGATTTTTTTTTACAAAATTTGTTTATTGTTTACAGTGATTTATTTTCATATTTCTTTAAATAATTTGATTGCAACACACACATATCCTGTAATGCATCATCTTAGCCATGTTGAGTGTGCAATTCAGTTGTAAGTATATCCTCATGGTCGGGCAACCCATCTCTACAGCTTTTTCATCTTGCAAAACGGAAACTCTATACCATTAAAGGGCTTCCCTCTGTCTCTCCCCTGGACCCTGGCAACCAGCATTCTGCCTTCTGTCGATGAATTTGACTACTCTAGGCATCTCACATAGGTAGACTCATACAGTACTTTTCTTTCGGTAACAGGGTTATTTCACTTAGCATAATACTTTCAAGCTTCATCCCTGTTGTAGCATGTAGCAGAATTTCCTTCCTTTTTAAGGCGAATAATTATTCCACTTGATTGACAGTTAGGCTTTCCCCACTTTTTGGTTATTGTGAGTAATGCTGCTATGAACATAGGTGTGCAAACATGTTTTGGGGATCTTGCTTTGAATTCTTTTGGATAAACACCCAGAAGGAGTATTGCTGGATCATACGGTAGTTGTGCTTTTTTAATTTTTTGAGGATCTGTTGTACTGTTTTTCATACTGATTGTATGGTTTTATATTCCCACAAACAGTGTTTAAGAGTTCCATTTTTTTCAAATTCTCATCAATATATTATTTTGTCTTTTTTTTTTTTTTTCTGATAGTAGCCATCGTGTTAACAACACGTATGAGGAGATCTATCGTTATGGTTTTGATTGGCATTTCCACACCCATGCTTTTGTGTTTTGTGGGATCTTAGTTCCCCAACCAGGGATTGGACCTGAGTCCTTGACAGTGACAGCTCAGATTCCTAACCGCTGGAACACCAGGGAATTCCTGATATCCATGTACCTGTATGTTCCCCCTTAGTAATCCATTGTAGTGAAAAGGACTACGACTAGTTTGAGTCCCAGGTGGCTAAGAAATACTTTAATTCAAATTAACTTTCACTGTGTCTTCCTTATCATTCTCAAAATTTCTTATTTGGGGTTGCAGTTAAGCCCAGGATTTATCTACTGATTCTTTGTTTGTAGCCGTTCCTCAGCTGCCGCTAACGCCGCATCTGGAGAATTCTTCAAGCATCTCTGTTTTGTGCTGGTGTCAGTGTTTTCCGAACTTGAGTTTGCTCAATGGCAAAGCCAGGGCTTCTGGTACATCATCCTGCTGATGGCTTCCCTCTGGTTCCTGAGGCTCTACCTGCATTATCTCAGCCAGTGGTTTTTCCTCCAAGCCACTTCAACTCCTGTTACAAAGTGAGTGCATCCCCTGAAAGTCAAAGGCATACAGTTTCGTCTTGAGAGGCCAACGAGAGTACAGAACTCCTCTCTCACCCACTTACCTTAAGACCTAAAATGCAGGCATGAGTTGAAAAGACAAAAATGTCTTTAAGAGCAGGAATGTCTATTACAGTTAGATTCTCATTTTGGGCCTGTGTATACAGATATATAACTGGTGCATCAATATTTATTTAAAATTTAGCAGATTCAAATATGTTCTAATATCTGAGTAGAACCCAAAAGGGAATTTAAACAATATTCTATCCTATTTTGATTTTATCAGAGTGAGACTTAGGCTGAGGGTATATTAGAAGTAATATAAGTATGATTTATCATCTATCCTCAGAGAAGCAAAGATTGCTTCTTCTGCAAAATGATTGAATCTAAACAATTACCAAACTCAGGCCCAGGCAGCTTTCTGGGCCATTATCCTCTGGAAAAAGATGATACTGTAAAGGTTATCTCTCCATAAACATGATTTCAGAGACACTGTAGATAGACAGATAGATGTCAGTACAAGTAAAATTCATTTTCTCAAGTGTAGATGGTACAGATAAAAACAAAGACGTGTGTATATTTTCAATCAAGAAGACTGCAAACTATTTAAGACACTTTCAAAAACAATGAGGATGTATGTTATACATAAACATATACAGTCGTGGGTCATCTTTTAGAATTAAATCACAAACTTCTCTATATATTATAGCATAGGAAAGTTTAAATATACTGAATAACTGTATCTTCATGGGAGAATGAAATAGGTCTTATATTCCTTTCTTCCCTCCTTCCTCCCCTACCTTCCTTTGTGTGTGTGTGTGTGTGTGTGTGTGTAAGAGTTTCTAAAGTAGAAACAATAAATATTATGTGCTTGGGATATTTGCTTTATACTATTTGCTCTGTTACTATTTCAATAGGAAAGGCAGCTCTGTCTTTATCGGTTGTTAATGAAACGAGACTGCACAGATATCTTGGTAGCTCAGTTTATCTAGTTTCTTAAGCAACAGAGGATCTAAGCACAAGAGAGAAGGGGTGTATGTATACGTACAACTGATTCACACTGTTGTATAGCAGAAACTGACACAACATTGAAAGTAATTATACTCCGATTAAAAAAATAAAAGAAAAAGAATCAAAGGACCTGAACACTGGATATTTCGTATCATTGCCTAGTTCTGCAGGCTTGAATCATACATTCGCTCCATGCCATGTTGTAGTTGTGGGGCTTGACAATAGCTATAGCAACAGTGAGAATTTTTCTGTTTTTACTCTATGATAGGTCCTCTGATAAAGAAATGTATATACCTTATTTTATTTGATACTCACAGTGGCCTAAGAACAAAGCACAATAGTTTCCTTCAAAGAAAAGGTCAAGGAAAGGATAAAATGAAGAACTCTTTAGTAGAGAGCTGATAAGCAGGATACACAAACAGGATTAACTACAGAACAGCAGCTCTGTGAGGCTGAAACACAGGGGAGGGGAAAATGAGAGTCAAGGACGGCTCACTTTGCTTGGAAAGAGGGCGCCAGAGTCTGGATGAAGACTTCTTGAATTACTGGGCTCCCCTTGGATTCAAGCTCTAGATCCTGAGTTGTGTGAAGTTGTCCCTTTAGATGTTTCTGGGGTCAGCAGTGTTGTTGTTGTAGGTAGGGGCTCTAGCTAGAGAATCATAAGCAAAATCGTTCAGCGACGTGAAACTTGCAGAGAATTATGAGATTTATTTGTATTTCTGATTTCTGTTAGAGACTGAGTCATTACTAAGTCCACCGCTATACTTTGATTTCAGAGAGCCTTCTAGTGAGTATGTCAACCTGCTGGCTAGTTTTTAGTCTAAAGAATGCTCTGTTCAGCGGATTAAAATGCTATCCTTTCTATGACGGCATATGAAATTTACAAGAACAACGAACAAGGTAGAATTTGCCATTTCCTTGAAAGTGAGCTGTTGAGATTCTAAGGAAAAGGTGAAGACTTCTAACACTTAACTTTGAGATGCTGTTAAGTGTCACAATTTCTGCATTAAAAATAAAAACACATTGTCCTGCCAAGTGTTTTGTGTACTTAGCGTTTTATGGAGTTCTCTTTTGCACGGGTCTCGCTGCTTTTTTCCCCCGCAGATTCCGTTTTTCCCCCCTCACGGTGGAACTCTGCTACCCAGCCTCTTCCCTTCACGTCGCAGAAGAGATGCTTGTGGTTGCGGTGGGGCCTTTCCTGCTGAACGCAGTGGTACTTCTGTTGGTTCTGGTCAGATGGGGCTGTCAGCTGCTGTTTGCCTTCTGCCCTGATGTCCTGTCAAAGTTAATCATCACCATGGGACTATGGGCAGTTCTGGACCCACTGGCAGTATTTATTGTGGATACTGTCCTGGGGGTAAGTCAAGTAAAATAAACGGGATATGAGTCCTTGACATAGAGAGTAATGTTAGTGTACAGATCAGTTGACACGGGAAGCTTCGATAATCATGCTTAATTCAATATGCACCTTAAATTTAAGTTATTCATTTTCTCCTCATAATAAAAATTTGTGGATGTCTAATGCAATCATTTTAAGTGTAGTTTTAGCTATGTTAAACACTTGCAAAAAACAGAAAATAGTGGAGATCAAATCCAAACTAATTGGTACATTTTCAAAATTATTACAAAGAAGGTTTCTTTTGTAACCTTTTTGGTAATTTTTTTTTTAATACAAAGGATTTTCACAGCCAAACTTTGTAAAAAGTAATTGTACAGTAGTTGCTTTACTTGGTTAGGTTATTTATTTCCTTTTGATTTACTACTCTGTTGTAATAGATATATTGAAGAAGAAGAAGAGCTTTTTAAAGATTTCTAAATAATAAATAATTTAAAAAATTATTAAAATAATTTCTCCACAGGCATTTAACATTTGTGATGTTATATGAAATGACAAAACAGTGCATTTTCACTCTAAAATATATAGTTTAAGATTTCATAATTAACAATGATATACTTACAATATGAATTTGTATAAAACATGCTAATAATAATTCAAAATCAAATATTCATTCATAAACTTATCTTAATTCATGGAATAATATTCCTTAACTACTCTATTTATCCTTTTAAGAAGATGGTTTTCCAACTGGTATATATGTGTTTCGACTCTATTCATTGTGTCCAACAGATCATAGCTTGGAGAAGGAAATGGAAAACCACTCCCGTACTCTTGCCTGGAGGATTCCATGGTCAGAGAAGCCCGGCAGGCTACAGTCCTTGGCCTCACAAGAGTCAGACACGACTTAGCGACCAAACCACCACCACCACCACCACCAGATCATAGCAAGAGGGTTTTTGATGGACCTTGCTTGTTAATTGTATTTGAAATAGATTCTGCCAATAATCAAACCAGTCAATCCTAAAGGAAATCAGTCCTGAATATTAATTGGAAGGACTGATGCTGAAGCTGAAGCTCCAATACTTTGGCCACCTGATGTGAAGAACTGACTCATTGGAAAAGACCCTGATGCTGGGGAAGATCGAAGGCAGGAGGAGAAGGGGGTGAGAGAGGATGAGATGGTTGGATGGCATCACTGACTCAATGGACATGAGTTTGAGCAAGCTCCAGGAGTTGGTCATGGACAGGGAAGACTGGTGTGCTACAGTCCATGGGTCACAAAGAGTCAGACATGACTGAGCGACTGAACTGAACTGAACTGAACTGCCAATAATGGCTTCCCCGGTGGCTCAGCAGTAAAGAATCCATCCGACAATGAAAGAGACATGTTCGATCCCTGTGTCGGGAAGATCCCCTGGAGTAGGAAATGGCTGCCCACTCCAGTATTCTTGCCTGGGAAATCCCATGGACAGAGGAGCCTGCCAGGTTACAGTCTATGGGTTCAAAAGAGTTGGATGTGACTTAGTGACTGAACACACACACACACACACACACACACACACACACACACACGAGTGTTACATTCATCTGATACAATCCAAGTCAGCTTCCATCAGGTCACAGACCTCTGTACTGGTTCTGAGATGGCCCTGCTGGAGGCTACTTTCCTGTAGATGACATCAGAGGCACCAGGGTAAATTAACAGAGCATGTTTTGTCAGCTGCCTTTGATACAGTGGACTATTCATCTGGTGATCTCTCTAGGGGACCTGGTTGGAACAGGAAAGCTGTTCCAGGAGGGCTGTGAGATCTCAGAAGATCATAAACGGCAGCTGCTCATCCTCCCAGATGGCCTCCTTTGTGATGTTGCAATAGGACCACCTCACCTTCTGAGGTGGCTCCTCACCTTCTCAGTAGACACATGAGGCCCCAGGAGGAGCCGGGAGATACCAGGGGCGACGGTCCTACTGGAATGTAGATAGCATCCTTCTCTACCCCTCCTGCTCAATAATCCTTGGTGGCAAGTCTCCTTACTAACCTGGAATCCACAAAAAATAGGAACATGGACAAAATCCAGTTGGTCCCAGCCAATCCACTCAGAATGTGAATGAGGCTAATCAAAGGGGTGAAAAGACTTAGGATGGGATGGAAAACACAGCCACTTCTAACTCTAGCCCATCAGGCTCTTCTGTCCATGGAATTCCCCAGGCAAGAATAGTGGAGTAGCCACTCCCTTCTCCAGAAAAACTTCCCAACCCAAGGATTGAACCCAGGTCTCCTGCATTACAGGTGGGATTCTTTACCTCAGAGCCACCTGGGAAGTCCCTCTAACTGATCAGGCTCCCTCTTCTGACTTGTCATCAAGGTGGTCCATGGTACTGAGACTTCAGAGAGTGGTGACAGGCTAGAATCTGAAAGCAACTCTTCCAAGTACCAACAAACTCTCACTGGCACACGATTGTACCTCTAACCCTTTACATGGAGACTGGACACTAGGTACATGGGCAAGCTTGAAGCACACTGCTTTTAGTTCATTTTAATGATGTTAAATTTACATCTCGCAGAGTCACCAATCACACTTATCTGCAGGTTGTAAACAGGGGTCCTTCCTCTCAGACATAAGAAGTCTGCATTCTCACACAGGGCCGGAGAAGCCATTAGTGGACTTAGAACGATCAGCCCGGAACCCTGAGCAAGGGAAAGCCAGCCTAGCGAACAACCAAGGCAAGGGAGATGCCTTCTCAGATCTGCTGCCCAAAGTCCTAGCAACAGGCTTCCATTTTGCAAGGGAAATCCATTTACTTCTGTAAATCCCAGAACAGCACATAGAAATAAGTTCTGGAGTGGCGGTGGAAGAAGCAGCAGCTGAGAGTTGGAACATCACTACCAGATATTTTGATGTAAGAAAAATATAAGTGAACCTCTCCAGGTTTCTGCTTTTTTCTATACGTGTGTACTATGGATTTGTTTTAGACATGCCCTTTGCTGTTTAGTCACTGTGGTCGTGTCTGACTCTTTAGTGACCCCAGAGGACCCGCCAGGCTCCTCTGTCCATGGGATTTCCCAGGCAAGAATACTGGAGTGGGTTGCCTTGCCCTCCTCCAGGGGATCTTCCCGACCCAGGCACCAAATCCACATCTTCTGCATATAATGGTCAGTTTAATAAATATTTTTTAAAAAGTAGAGAAAAGTGTCCTTCTCACATTGGGGAAAAAATACCTTATTTGCATTTATATGGCATATGACTTCCACTTGAGATCATGAGAGTCATAATTAAAGAACATTCATGTTTTATAAAACTCAAAGGTCAAAGAAGTCATATGACAACGTCTTAGTGTTTTATATTTGCTTTAAAGACCTCTTTGCCTTGTATTTATTTCTAACCCAATATAGAATATATTTTCCCCTGTTTAAAATAAAGACGTTATTAAATTGACCTAATGTAAACTTTCGTTTTCAAGCTCGCATTAAATAGCCTGATAACTTTTTTTTATAAGTTTTTAAAATAAGCCATCTATTTTACACAAAGCACAAATTAAATTTCTTTCAAATCTGCTTCAGAAAAAAAAGAATCTTTCCACCATGGTATTTAATTTCTTCATATTTTGTGCTCATTAAATCAGAAGTTAATAGTACATAAATAAAACATGGCTTTTACTTTATGAATTGCATGTAGAGTGCACTCATTTAAACGCTTATAGAGAAAATGAGAAAACCCTGATAAGCCAACCATGCAAGCCGGGTCTTTTCTTTTTTCTTCCTGCAACTGAAGATATGATGAGCTTGAGTACCTTGAACATTTAATTTAAAAACAAATTATACTATCAGATGGTTTTTGCATACTTAAATTATCTAACTTGATGATCAGTGTTTTCTCCTTATTATTATGATTATTTTTAATTTGTATCTTCTTTTGTCAGCGACTCACACAGAGTGGGGAGACTCCAGTAGCTGATGCGGCCAAACTGTACTGGATGTTTGAAAGAACCATGCAATCTGGAATTCTCGGTGTGATGCTCACGGTGCTACTTTATGTCCTACTGTTCGTCATTTCGACTTTGATTTTATATGTGTATTGTCTCAGGTAAGGTGTTCCAGTCCTGTTCTTCAGTGTTCAGCCTCCTGTCTTGTCATATGTTGAGGCTGTGGGAATATGGGTGAAGAAGAGAGGGCAGATCCATGTCTCCACATCTAAGGTAGAGATCTCTTTCTCATGTGTAGAACAGCCAAGAAATTATTTGTGCTTTGGGGCATGTTTTTTCCTTTATAGGAAGAATTAATTTTACTGTGACTCATTACACTTGTTTCTTCAAACCAAGGGCCAACAAGAAACAAGGAGCAAAAAAAGAAAAAAAAAAAAAAAAGAAAGAAACAAGGAGCAATCCCATGATACACAATGACATTCTGGAAAATTTCCTGGAAGATTTGTCTAAATTTCTCTTTTCTTCACTCTTCCATCTCACCTTCTTCCCTCTCTCACCACCCCTGAGAAAATCACCACAAGAAGAACCATCTTTCAACGTTGAGCCTGAATATCTTAGAAGTAGACTTAACAGGCTGTTAATTTAGCAAGCAGAATACGTGGGTGGAGAAAAACTGAATAAAAGTGCTGGGAAGAGCTTCACTCTGTCCAGGGCTTCCTTTGCTGGCAGAAGCCTTTTGTTTTGTTACAGTCACGCTTGTCCAATTTCACTTTTGCTGCCTGTGCTTTTTAAGAGTTTTGAGATTACTGCCAAAATTGATGCCATGAAACTTTCCTCCTACAGTTTTTGGTATACATCTTACAGTTTCAAGTCTTATATTGGTAGTTTATCTATTCTGAGTTGATTTTTGTGTGTGGTTTAATATAAACATCAAATCTTATTCTTTTGCTTGTACATATCCAGTTTTCCCGACACCATTGATTGAAAAGACCACCCTTTCCCCATTGTGTACTCCTGGTACTTTTGTTAAAGATCAGCTGACTATATGCATGGACTTACTTCTGGGCTCTCTAGTTCTTTCTATTGCTCTATGTGTCTGTGTTTATGCAGTACCATACTTTTATAACTACTGTAGTTTTATAGTATAATCCAACAATTCCAGTTCTGGAGATTTATTCAAAAAATTAAAATCAGGACCGTAAAGAGAAATTAACATCCGCATGTTCATTGGAGCACTATGCACAATAGCCGAGCTTCCCTGATGGTTCTGACGGTAAAGTGTCTGCCTGCAATGCAGGAGACTTAGGTTTGATCCCTAGAGAAGGGAATGGCTACCCATTCCAGTAGTCTTGCCTGGAGAATTCCATGGACAGAGGAGCCTGGTGAGCTACAATCCACGGGGTCACAAAGAGCCAGACATGACTGAGTGCCTAACACCAACTCCTAACTAAGCTGTAGAAACAAGCTAAATGTCCGTTAGCAGATGAATGGGGAAAAATGTGATATTTACTCACAATGGAATATTGTTCAGCCTTAGAGAAGAAGGGAGTTCTGTATTATGTTACAACATGGATGAATTTTGAGGACATTATGCTAGGTGAAATAAGCTAGTCATTGAAGGACAAGTACTGCATGATTACACCTACATGAGATATCTAAAATAGTCCAAGTCACAGAAGCAGAATAGAATGATGGCTTTCAAAGGCCAAGGAAAGGGAGAAATAGGAAGTGGCTATTCAATAGATCGAAAGTTTCAGTTATGCAATATGATTAAGTTCTAGAAATCTGCTGGGTAATATTGTGCCTCTAGGAAATAATACTATACTGTACGCATAAATTTTGCTAAGAGGGTAGATTTCATGTTAAGTGTTTTAAACAATTTTTTAAAAAGTGTTAGGAAGAGATCAACACAGGAGTCTCTGGGAACATGGAGGAAAGGAACCTGCCTGAGTCTGGACATGGCAAGGACAGTAGCCAAACACTTCAGTTGAAATAGAACATTTGAATGATTTTTGAAGTCTTCATATAATTTAGCTAGAAGGAAAACAAGGATGTAGGCAAAGAGACTCCAAACTCATAGGAAGCTCATCTCAGGGAAGAATGCCAATATGGATCTGTGCGTGTTGACTGGTTGAAGTGTGCATTCCTAACGCAGATGTTAAAGCAACACTCCTAACTCTTCTGAGCTTTTGGATCAATGCTGTCAAAACATGTGATAACTCAGCTGGCATCAAAGAAGTGCAAAGGAGCTCAGGGCTGTGGTGCAGGGTGCTGAGAGGGCATTTGGTCTAGCTCTCAGTTCAGTTCAGTCGCTCTGTCGTGTCCCACTCTTTGCGACCCCATGAATCGCAGCACCAGAAGTTCCCCAGTATGGGGACTGGCTGTGTAAGCTCCAGCTTGGACCTGATGGAGTTGGGCTGACTGGATCTCATTTGTCCAATAGCCTGAGTGATTTCTTGCTGAAGAGTTTCTACTGGAAAAATCCTCACTTTCTGGAGCTCTAGGAGAAGAGTTGACTGGGATGCTGGTTCCTTGCCTCTGTGCAAAAAGGTTCTTGAGCTGGGTGTAATTACTTTGGATTTTGTAGTTGTAATAGAAGCATCGATCTTTTTAATGATTTTTGTTATTATAGGTAGAATATAGGTGGTATAGTTTGAAATTGAAGCTATAGAAAAGAATAAAAAATAAAACACCAGTAATTTTGTTAATTACTAACATTATTAATCTTTCGATAAATTCATTTCCATCTTTTCCTGTGTATGTTTATTTTTACAAAGTTGAAATTATACTCAGAAAACTTAATATTCATTTGTTTTGGTTTCTTTTAAATTGCAGTATAGCTAATTTACAATGTTGTGTTAGTTTCAAGTATATAGCAAGGAGATTCAGTTATACATATATATATATACATAGTATTTTTCAGATTATTTTCCATTATACATTATTGCAAGGTATTGAGTATAGTTCCCTGGGCTATACAGTAGGCCCTTGGTGTTTTTCTTTTTTTAAAATCTATTTTGTATATAGTGTGTGTATCTGTTAATCCCAAACTTCCAATTTATCTTCTCCATACACCTCCTGCTCTCCGTTTTGGTAACTATAAATTAGTTTTTTGTGTCTGTGAGTCTCTCTCTGTTTTGTAAATAATTTTTCATTTGTATCATTTTTTTAGATTCTTTATATAAATGATCCCACATGATATTTTTTCTTATATATATATTGATTTAAACTTAATGTTATTTGATATTTTCATATTCTTTACTTCATGAGCATGTAATGCCTATACAATATTTTATAGCATATATGCAGTATAAAATATTTAAACACTACTTTATTCCTGGATGATAGAATTATTTTTCATTTTTGTACATCTTATAAAGAATTCTGGTGAACGTCTTAAGATCGTGCCCTCATTTTCAATTACTGTTTGAGTAGAGTCCTAGACATTCTGATTCAGAGTTGATGTTTCTAAGACATCCTGTAACTAATTTGAAATTGTTTTCTAGAGAAGTTGTATAGATTCATGCTTTCACAACTGTGCGTGGGGAAACAGCAAATTGTGTTCATATCATGCATTAACCTTTTGTAATCTCACAGAAGAAACAGAATCTCATCCTTTTCTAAACATACGTGCATTTTCCAGTTACTAAATATTCTCAGTATCTTTATCCCCCATTTTTATTTCCTCTTTTGTGTAATGCCTTTTAAGTGTCCTTTTTCCTTTTTTTTCTGTTTTTAGTACTAAGTTACATGAGTTTAATATATAATAGCAGTATTAATTCTTGTGTCATACTTTAACAGATATTTTTCCCATTTGATAATTACCTTTTAAGTGAATTTTTAATTTTTAAAACATAAATATTCATAATTTATATACAGTCAAGTCTTTTGATCATTCTTATGACTTATTTAAATAGCTCTTAATAAAAACATATATCCCCATTAGAGATTTTATCAGTGTTTGCTTCTATTTTTATTTAGACATTATTTTCAATGAACTCCTAATCATAAGCCATGTAGAATTCATTTGCTGTGGCTAGTGTCAAGATCTAAATGCAGTATTGTTTTTAAAAATTTTTCTGGTCTGTTTCTTGTTTGCACTATCTTTAAATATTAACTGTTTTGCCATTTCATCTTATGGGCTTTTCTTTTAAGTAATTTTAATTCACCAGCTTATGTTTCAGATGTAATAGACAGAGTTTCTCTTTGCTAGAATTTCTTTTCAAAATTTTACCTGTTTACCAGATTTTATAGATGGCCAGCTATAGGCATTGACTCAAGGAGAAACTCTGAAGAGCGCTGTATCTCTCAGAGTGTTTACTGCATATTTGGCTCTGCAGCGTTCCTCATAACCCTTTCAAGTAAAGCTCCTCTTGATTTTATACACATCTTTTAACTCTAAATTCTTTATCTGAATAATCCAAAAGATCTATAGGCTGCACGCATCTTTTGAGAATGAGAAACCACACTTTAAATGTCAGTTAGATTTGTTTAATTTTTCGTATTCCTGGAAGTGGTACACAAATCTGAAAGGCTGGTACTTGAGTTAATTAGTTTTTGGGGTGCTGATGTCTTCTTAATCATTGTCTTAATAGTCCCAAATAGCCTTATAAGTTTAGCTGCTGTCATTTATTACTTAGTAAAATTAATTTGGATTGAAATAATTTAAAGACAGGTTTTGATGAGAGCATTATGAGCATATTCATTGTCTAGGGAATATGTATAAGATAATCATAGATTCTCTACTTCTGAATCAATCTTCTTTACAATTTTCCTTATTAAAGCAAACTAGTATTTACCATGTGGAGGGAAAAGTTCTGAATATTATCTAATTAATATATAGCTAAATAATTTCATCCCTCTTAAATTATTAGTCTGGTCTCACTGTAGCCAGATAATTTTTGATTATATATATATATAGTCATATACGTGACTCCTTTGTCTATGGAATTCTCTAGGCAAGAATACTGGAGTGGGTTGCCATTTCCTTCTCCAGGGGATCTTCCTGGCCCAGGGATTGAACCTAGGTCTCCGGCATTGGCAGGCAGATGCTTTATCATCTGTTGTTGTTGCCCTAATGGCTTCCTATTGGTTTTGCATATATAAGGTCCCTTGACTGGGGCCATGCCTTCCCCACATATATGACCTTAATGCTCTGTGTCTCCCCATTGCTCAGTCATGAGGGCTCCTTTTTATCCATCTCTTTCTAGGAATCTTCCCTATGCCCTCCCTTCCTAGTTGTAGGTACTTGGCATTTGATAGCTGCTGCTGCTGCTGTTAAGTTGCTTCAGTTGTGTCCGACTCTGTACGATCCCATAGACGGCAGCCCACCAAGCTCCTCTGTCCCTGGGATTCTCCAGGCAAGAACATTGGAGTGGGTTGCCATTTCATTCTCCCGGCATTTGATAGGCATATGTGGATATTTGCTGACTGATTAAATGTATGATCAAGGAATGAATGAGGAAGATGATTGTTCACTTATGAACATGAACCTACATACACGTTGAAAATTTCGTACCAAAGCCATTTGGATTTTAATTACTATTAACAGGATGGTGGGCTTCCCTGGTAGCTCGGCAGTAAAGAATCCGCCTGTAATGTGGGAGACCTGGGTTTAGTCCCTAGGTCAGGAAGATCCTATGGAGAAAGAAATGGCTACCTACTCCAGTACTTTTGCCTGGGAAATCCCATGGGCAGAGGCGCCTGGCAGGCTACAGTCCATGGGGTCACAAAAAGTTGGACACAGTTTGCTGACTAATCAGCAAAAACAGCAAATAGAATGGTGACTACTCAAGGGTTTCCAGAAAGACAATAAAAACTTTCTCCATACATATCAATGCTTCGGTGTCACTTGTTGATGTTCAGTTGCTAAGTTGTGTCTGACTTTGTGACCCCGTGGACTGCAGCACACCAGTCTCCTCTGCCCACTATATCCTGGAGTTTGCTCAGATTCCTGTGCTTTGACTCGGTGATGCTATCTAACCTCCTCATCAGTGTCATACACCTCATCTAAAGTGTTCAACAATTCTGCTAAAGAATATGTGGATTTCAGAAAAAAATTTAAATATTTAAAAAATGAATGAATGAATTTCGGCAAGCACGTGCTTGTCACTCTGTAAGAAGCTTGACTGTTTACATCATGTCTGTATGGATCTGTACCTGCCACAGTCTAAAGTATTTATGCCAGTAGATAAAGTACTTTTCCAGCTTATATTACAAGCACATGGACTACAACATATATAGACCCATGCTGCTAAACTCCTTTGTAAGTTCTGGAGTTAGAAATAAGCAATCGTATTTGAGTCTTCTTCATTTTTACATTACATTCTTCTTCTTACATATTTTTTGAATTAGAGTTATTTAAAGTTATAGATTCCATCCTTTTCATGACCCTTAAAATACTATGTTAACTAAATGTTCACACTTGTCCTTTTTAGCTTTAAAAGAAATGTCACATGCTAGGTTTCTATAAAGGACCCACATTCAGATGTGAACCAAACATAATAGCTTCTGCCATTCACCAAGCAGTGAATTGCTGCAAATGTAGGGCACAGGGCAGAGGACTTTGTAAATTACTTTGTTTCATTGTCCATCACCAGAACCTCTGGCATAATATGTGACCTGTTTCTGTAAACAATAATGCCTAAGGCTTTATGAACAGGTAGAATGTAGTTTCTACTTTAATTAACTTTTAAAGAAATAATTTTAAAATGTAAAATTTTTAGGCATACTGAACAGTTGTATTGCTCAAAAAATTAAAATTTTCAACCATCATCATGTAATGATGTATATTTCAATAGAATATCATACATTTTTAGCTTTTTATTAAAAACCAACCTAAAAAAATCTCAAAAATTATACAGTGAAATTTATATTCATTTAGATTCATTAATCAATAGAATTTTTTTCCATATTTGCTTCACTTTCTTTCATCCAATGTGATCCAATAGCTTCAACTTTATATAATTCAATCTGATATTTATACACACATGCCCAAAATGGCAAAAAAAAAAAAAAAGGAAAAATATGTGTGTATATGTGTTATTTTTAATTATTCCAAAATAACAAACTTTCATAACTATGATCATGAAAAGTTTATATTTGTTCAATTGGAACTGTTTTATATTATCTTAACAGAATTATTCTAACATTTAGTTGGACTCTTTAACTTTCTAAAGAGAACCAAAAAAGTGAGTAGTAGATGTTCAGAAACTTTGATCAGTGTGGACGGCATAAATATCCAAAAGGGATAAAACAGTGCACTTTGAGATAAATGTTATATTTCTTACTGATTATATTATCAAGTGGTTTACAGAATGATCAAAGTTCAATTTACTTTTAAATTTTATATACATTACCACAGACTATTTTCTCTTTGTTTGTATAAGCTGGCTCAGTAGACTCTTTGTGATCAACTGTAGCCCTCCAGGCTCCTCTGTCCATAGGATTCTTCAGGTAAGAATACTGGAGTGGGTTGCCATTCTCTGCTCCACAGGATCTTCCTGATCAGGGATCAAACCCAGGTCTCCTGCATTGCAGGCAGATTCTTTACCATCTGAGCCACCAGGGAAGTCTATAGAGCTGAGGAATATGCTTTTCAAAACTTGTAAAGGTTGGTAAGTTGATTCATTATTAACTCATAGTGAAGTTTTCACTGGGAAATGACACCCAGTGTGGCAAAAAAAGAATTTTAATTAAATGTAATTAAACCAGGGGCTTCCCTGGTGGCTCAGATTGTAAAGATTAGATTCATTAATCAATAGAATTATTGATTAATTATGGTATACAAACGCTATGGTAAGTTGGTAGAATTACCAACTTACCAACCTTTATTAGTTTTAGAAAGCATATTTCTCAGCTCTATGGACTTCCCTGGTGGCTCAGATGGTAAAGAATCGGCCTGCAACACAGGAGACCTAGGTTTGATCCTTGGATCAGGAAGATCCCCTGGAGAAGAAAATGGCAAGTTACTCCAGTATTCTTGCCTGGAGAATTCCATGGACAGAGGAGCCTGGCGGCCTACAGTCCGTGAGGTCACAAAGCGTCGGATACGATTGAGTGACTAACACACAAACTTCACATTGTTTCCACGTGGAAGCTGAGGTTCCCATATTTTGGTGACCTGACACAAACAGCTGGCTCATAGGAAAAGTCTCTGATGCTGGGAAAGATTGAGGGCAGAAAGAGAAGAGGGCATCAGAGGATGAGATGGCTGGATAGTATAACTGTTGCAACGACATGGACTTGGGCAGGCTTCGGGAGATGGTATAGGAACAGGGAGGCCTGGTGTGCTGCGGTCCATGGGGTTGTGAAGAGTCAGAAATGACTGGGCGGCTGAACAACATCAACCACAGCTTTCCATATTCCAGTGTGGCATTCTGTTCTCTGTTAAAGCATTTGTATACCATCCTGTAGATCCTGGCTTGAATGATTTTTATAATCATTCTTTCACACAGAATGAAGGAGATATAAAAAGGAGACAGTCATTTCCTGGGCAAAAGGAACAGAAGCTAGCAGGAATAGGACTGTGATTCCTAATTAATTCAAAGTTAATTGCATTGTTGATAATCCTGCACTTAAAATCTTCATATAGAAAATGTTTATAGCAGCAAATTGACAGTAATTTAACTACATTAAATCTTACCACCATTAAAAGAAAAAGATGAATGTTACATTAAACAAGCTTAAGAGAATGGTAAAGACTAGTTCTTGTTTAACAAGACAACTAGCAAATCATTCAAATGGCCGACCTAGAATCTCCAAGCAAGGGAAGAATAGCAGTTGCGTTTCAAGATGGCACCAAGCCATATGGACCATCAGAGACGCCGGGTGGCAGTTTTGCTTTTACAGTCATTTCTCAGTATCCATGGAGGACTGGTTGCAGAACACCTTTGGATGAGATGTTCAAGTCCCAGACTTCCCTGTTCATCCAGTGGTTAAGACTGTATGCTTCCAGTTCAGAGAGCATGGGTTTGATGCCTGTTTGAGGAACTAAGATACCACATGCCACTATACGGCCAAAGTTAAAAACAACCAAAAAAAAAATCCCCAAACAAAACAAACAAAAAAAGATGCTCAAGCCTTATAGTCAGCTCTCCATATCCTGGGGTTCCACCTCCCAGGGTTCAGCGAACTACAGAATGCCAAGTGTGTATTGCCTTTGAGATACACCATGGGCTGAAGTCAGGGATGCAACAAGACAGGAAGGATGACTGAAAATGTATTAGAAAAAATCTGTGTGGAAGCAGATCTGAACAATTCAAACCCATGTTGTTCAAGGGTCAAGTGTGCTTGAACTTATTTCTAGATTACGTAAATGCTATGTAAGTAGTTACTTGTGTACTACACATACAAGCTTTGCTTTTGGGAATTTTCTAGAATTTTTTTTCAAAATTTTTCTAATCCCTGATTTGTTGAATATGTAGGTGTAGAGTCTGGAGATACAGAATGCTGACTGTATTTCCACTCTGCGATGAATGAAAAACAGTTGGAGAGGTGGGAAAACACAGGTATCGTATCTGACAGGAAGAGTCAAACATCTATTATGGTATTTGGAAACAGTCAAGATAGAGGCAGTTATTTTTACTGAGGAGTCAGATGATGGAATAGAATGAACTCTGGAGTTAGTGCTGAGTTTAATTTCTCTCTCTGCTACTTAAAAACAGTCAGATAACTTTTTTATTTTAATATGTAAATAATGGTATTAAAGTAAGGCTAGATAACACAATGTATGTATTATAACCATTATAACAGGAAAGCAATACATTTAAATTTCATTTTCAAGTGCACTTAGAGCACAAGATAATTTTCCTAACCATTGAAAGAAGCTATTTAAAATTCTTCACTTTGTATAGAAATAATTTCCATGTGATCCTTAACTGGCTTGATAGTCCAGTTCATATTTTGGCATCTTGTATAAACTTACTTCTCGTATGTTTATTAACACTGTGATGCACTGGGGTTCTTGATCTGGCCTACAGAATGTTAGTGGCACAATTTTGTCCTTAAACTGGTTCCATGAAACATGGTACACGAAGTGTCTGCTAAGTCACAGGATAAATATGATATTTCCCCAGAATTTTAATTTTACTTAAAGTTTTTCTTCATTTTATTTATTTATTTTTTTTTTTGCCACACTACATGACATGCAAGGTCTTAGTTCCCTGACCAGGGATTGAACTCATACCCCCTGTAGTGGAAGCAAAGTGTCCTAACAACTGGACTGCCAGGGAATTCCTAAATTTTACGTCTGCTTTTATAAAAACAAACATTATATTAAAACAAATATGTTGGTAAATTAGGGATAGAATACACATTTTCTCTTCTCTGAACTTGGAAGTACTTTGTGGAAAAGTTTGAAAAGTATTGGCTTAATTAATGTTTATAATTCAGCTAAATGTTACCAATGAAATATGAATGCTTTTCAGTAAGATGCTTTGCTGTCGCTTTATCCACATCACAAGAGAAATGTGCTTTTCTAAATGAGTACTTGGAGTTGGTTTTAAAAATGGGAATGGATTAAATGAGTAGGCCAACAGGTTAGGCGCTTCACCAGATTTGTCTATTTATGGATTCATATCGTAAAGCAAAACCTCTGTGCTAACTGAGCTGGTGACACGGCTCTAAAACCAACTCACTGAGGAAAAGTAAATCCCAGCTTAAATTTCCTTTGGCAAATCCCTCAGATTTGAACTAATTTAGGCACTCATATACAAATTAGTGACTAAATATTTCTCATTTTTCAACAGTCTTTAACTTAGAATCAGACATCGTAAACTTCTAGGAGACAACTATAAAAATCCCAAATTGTTGTTGGACTATGATGTTTAGCAGAGAAAATTATTAAATCACAAACAAATAATTTCTGAAAAAGAAGGGGGACTAGTGAGTTAAATACATAGAAATTTATAAAATAAAAAAATATTTAACATTTTTTGGGAAAAAGCAAACAATTATTTTGGGGAAAAAACAAATGATTTTTTTTTTTTAGATTGCACAATGATTCTTGGATATTAGACACATTTCAGCGCATCCACAGTGAAGAAAGCAAGTTCTTTATACCATATGATTTGGAGATTTCCAATCAGGAGCTAAGCTATATCATAAAAAGATCTGAGCAATGGAGAGGACTCAATGGTGAGAGAAGGAAGGTGAGTTGGTTTGAAGTAGATTAGCATTTTCATTGCACAAAAGACACTCATTCTCTTAGCATACCAGCAAGTCGTCAAATTTTCTCTCATTGTTCTCGAAACCATTGACTATTGTATATGATAGCCACCACTGTACAAATCCTGCCACTCCATTGTATATTGATGATTTTTTTTATTAGTTGAATTGAGGAGACACACCCATGTATGTGGTCTGTATTGTCCAGCACTCTAATTTTCTTATAAAAATATTTGTTCACAACTGCTGTACATATATTGGGCAAAATGACACAAGAATTGTGAAGAATAAAAAAGAATGAGTTTCCACACATGACATGATCATCAACTTTCATGTGACTTTGAGTGAACAGGAGAGGGGATTATTATTTCTGCCTTTTTGCTGTGATGCCTTGTTAGCCAGTTCCCTAGATTAACTTCCTTCTTTTAGTCCTAGTCTCCTTGCATTTTCATTGGCTCCACCAGCCTCTTCTGGTTAACGTCACTGTCTCCTAGAGCTCTGTACTTGTGTCTTTTCCAGTGAGTCAGTTCTTCACATCAGGCGGTTGAAGTATTGGAGCATCAGCTTCAGCATCAGTCTTTCCAATGAATATCCAGGACTGATTTCCTTTAGGATGGACTGGTTGGTTCTCCTTGCAGTCCAAGGGATTCTCAAGAATCTTCTCTAGCACCACAGTTCAAAAGCATCAATTCTTCTGTGCTCAGCCTTCTTTATAGTCCAACTCTCATATCCATACATGACTACTGGAAAAATAATAGCTTTGACTAGACAGACCTTTGTTGGCAAAGTAATGTCTCTGCTTTTAAATATGTTGTCTAGGTGGGTCATAGTTTTTCTTCTGAGGAGCAAGTGTCTTTTAATTTCATGGCTGCAGTCACCATCTGCAGTGATTTTGGAGCCACAAAATATAAAATCTGTCACTGTTTTCATTATTTCCCCATCTATTTGCCATGATGTGATGGGACTGCTTATTTAACTTATATGCAGAGTATGTCATGCGAAATGCCAGGCTGGATAAAGCACAAGCTGGAATTAAGATTGATGGAAGAAATATCGATAACCTCAGATACGCAGATGATACCACCCTTATGGCAGATAGTGAAGAAGAACTGAAGAACCTCTTGATGAAAGTGAAAGAAGAGAGTGAAAAAGTTGGCTTAAAATTCAACATTCAAAAAACTAAGATCATGGCATCCGGTCCCATCACTTCATGGCAAATGGATGGGGAAACAATGGAAACAGTGATAGACTTTATTTTCTTGGGCTCCAAAGTCACTGTAAATGGTGACTGCAGCCATGATATTAAAAGATGCCTTGCCCCTTGGAAGAAAAGCTATGAGCAACCTAGACTGCATATTAAAAAGCAGAGATGTTACTTTTCCAACAAAGGTCCATCTAGTCAAAGCTATGGTTTTCCAGTGGTCATGTATGGATGTGAGAGTTGGACTATAAAGAAAGCTGAATGCTGAAGAATTGATGCTTTTGAACTGTGGTGTTGGAGAAGACTCCTGAGAGTCCCTTGGACTGCAAGGAGATCCAACCAGTCCATCCTAAAGGAAATCAGTCCTGAATATTCATTGGAAGGACTGATACTGAAGCTGAAGCTCCAATACTTTGGCCACCTAATGTGAAGAGCTGACTCATTAGAAAAGACCCTGATGCTGGGAAAGATTGAAGGCAGGAGAAGAAGAGGGCAACAGAGGATAAGATGGTTGGATGGTATCACCAACATGACGAACATGAGTTTAAGGAGGCTCTGGGAGTTGATGATGGATGAGGAAGCCTGGCCTGCTGCAGTCCATGAAGTTGCAAAGAGTCAGGCATGACTGAGCGACTAAACTGATGATGGGACCAGATGCCATGATCTTAATTTTTTGAATGTTGAGTTTTAAGGCCACTTTTTTACTCTCCTATTTGCCTTTCATCAAGAGGCTCTTTAGTTCATCTTCACTTTCTGACATAAGGGTGGTGTCATCTGCATATCTGAGGTTATTGATATTTCTCCCAGCAATCCTGATTCTAGCCTGTGCTTCATCCAGCCTGGCATACAACTATTCAAGTACCACTTGGCAAAGTAATTATTCTCTTGGACTCAGTTTAAGTGTTTTCTTTGTGGAGCCTGCCAGGGGGAACCAACTCCTTTTTGCTAAAATTATCTGTTTTACTTAATCCTTCCAGCATCTAAGAATTAACTTTCCACCTGTCCCTCTTTCTCTTTAGACTAAAATCTTCTTGTGTAGTAAAGTGATATTTTCTCCAATTTTCTCTCTGCAATCTTTAACAGGTTCTGCAGAATATAGTACATTTTTATTGTCTATTTGTTCAATACATAAAAGAAAGTGTGCATAAATCACTGAATTATTAAACATATTTAGTCTCCCCATATAATAAATATAAAATTACCCCATTCTGTTCTCTAATTGATAGAAACCTATCAATTTTTTGATATCAATTTTTTGCTTAAAAAATTTTTCATATGGGTTTACTGATAATATCCTCCATATGTCTTGAATTCTGTTAATTTAATAATTAGTTTAACACTACAGCAGACATTTTGAGACCACTGTCCTTGACTTTACCATATATTCATTTTTACTTTACATATATACATTTTGGTTTCTTTTTAAATCCTTGACTAACAGTGTGCTTTTTAAAAGGCCAAAGTGAATGAAAAGATCCAAAAGATCAAGTGAAGTGTACTTTCTCTCTAGTATAATTTTGAAGTGTCTGAGGTAGGTAGAGTTCATTTTATTTCATCATTTGGTTTCACGATATGGAAGTTTAGGAATTTGGAAGCCATCCAACGTTGAGGATCAAAACGATTTGAGTTGAACAAGAGACTTCAGAGGAAAACAAAGTTATTTTATTACTTATTATTTTCACTTTAGTTTAAAAGGAGAAATAGAATTAAAGAGGGAGAGACGGGCAAAGGTGGGAAGAAGAAAAAGAAGGAAAAGAAGAGGTGAGTGAGGAAGGGAGGGGGAAATAAACAAATGTTTAGGTGCTGGAAGGGAAATTAAAGGAGATGGAAAAATTATTTAAAATTAGTATTTATTCCCTTCCTTGTTAAATGTCTTAGCTGACACATGATGGACAAGAGCAGAACTCAGGAAGAGTGTCACTGGAGGTTTGTCCATCAGGCTGACGGCACGCACATTCAAATAGACCAGAGAAGAGACATGTAACATGTTTGATTACATGTAACAACAGTAAACAGTTTAATCAAAGACATTTGTATCTGAAGCAAACTATTTTGGCTTAGATTCTGTTGGGCCATTAAGAGAAGTTAAGACATCAAGATAAATGGCTGCTGAGCCTTTCATGACACAGACTCAGCATGGATCAGTGATGAGACTCATAGAGATGTTTATGCAAATCGTTTGGAAATCTGTAGAGCACCTGTTATTTTCTGGGGGGCAGGTTACATTTGCTAGGTACACAGAAACATTCACCAAGTTGAATGGACAGACATATATATTTTATTTATCTCATCTCTTCCTGACTGGGTATTTGTGCCATGAAGCCTTCTCTTCATTATGACTACTTTTGTGTGTTATTGTTCTTAACCTGTGTTATGCTTGCTTGCTTAGTTTATTTCAGTAGAGAAGCAAGGTAGCCCTGTTGAATAATTGATATACTAATTTCAAGATGTTATACCAGTTTAATTGAGAGCAATCATCTATAGTCTAAAATGCTAAATTAAGAGTGGAATGGACATTTTAATATAAAAGTATTTCATGTAAGTAGTCTAGAATTCTTGTGCTTTAAAAATTTGATCTAGAGTCTTTGCCATCATGTTAGCTATTAAGCACGTGCTTCTCATTTTTATGCTCTGGATTAAAAATTGCCACATAAACGGACACTTTATAATATGGTTAATTTCCTTTTATTAAATTGATAAATGCAAAAGCAGAGAACACATTTAAAGTATGATGAGAATTTAGGATTATTGCATTTTATAATTTTTATGTTGTTCATACATATAATTTGTCATTTGTACAAAGACAGCCAGATGATAATTTCAAAGTATTTTAGCCATTTTTTTTGAGAAGGAAAAGGTCACTTTCAGTAGTCAGAAAAGACATCATTCTATTAAACTAATTTGCCTACATGCAAATTTTGTCATTTTTACCTCATTAACTATTTATCATGGAGTAAAAAAAAATATATATTCATGAAGGGGCAGCTCCCAGCCTGATGGAGCTGGAACTAATATTTTGCAACTCTAATGATTTTTTGCATCCTTAATTAGATAGCATAAGGTTGATATGATTAGGTCAGGATGTAGTGTTTTTCATTAAAATACATTTTAGAAGCTGTATTCATAATCTGCCCTTGCAATTAAATAATGAGCCCATGAATTTAATATTATCGACCCAATTATTATCCCATGCAAACGTATACCTTTAATAAATTTGTGCCGTAGGACCTTCATTAGCAACAGAAGAAATGATATTTCTAGGTACATAGATTGAAGGGCTATGGTTCAACTTATATAATAGTTTTAACCATATTGAGAAGCAAAACTTCCATACTTGGGAATTTAATTCCAAAGTGTGCCTTACTATTTGTTGAAGACTAATTTACATTGTAATTATTTTATTAAACAAACTACCACTTTAAAAGGGGCTGTTGAAGTTCATGAAAGTAGCAGGATGCCAGGCAGAGATGGAGAGTTAGGTCGGTTGTGCATCGTGGGACAATGGAGTATACGTACACAGAGAGATGGACCCAGTCAAACAGAGAGATTGAAAGGCATGGCAGCTGAAGTGTCCGCTTCTTGAGTGCTGCATTATCTGGGAACTACCATATGCAATTAATGAAGATGAATATTCTTGTTGTCTGTTAGAATAGGTTTCATTAAGGGTTGCCTATACAATGGAAATGGCTCACCAGGTAAAGAAGCTGCGTGCGGAAAGGCAGGTTGGATCTCTGGGTTGGGAAGATCCCCTGGAAAAGGAAATGGCAATCCACTCCAGTATTTTTGCCTGGAGAATCCTATGATCAGAGGAGCTTGGTGTGTTACAGTCCATAAGGTCACAAGACTCAGACACGACTGAGCAATTAAGCACACACATACAATGGAAATATATAAGATACATTGAGAAGAAGCTGCCGACTTCTTATAATGAATGCATACATACAGGGAACCACACAAAGAAACACATAGGATAAGAACCGTGTTCCTTATCTTTGTGGAAGGGTTGCTGTTTATCCACTACTTTCATGTAGGGACCACAACTGAGTTGTTTAATTCATTCTTGATGAAATTCTATTCTGAAGGTCTATACATTTTATAATTTTTAATAAAATTTAATAATTTTAATAATTTATAATTTATGCTTACTATAAGTGATAACACAAACATGTAAATTATTATACATTTATTTATTATATTATTATATTATATCATTTATAATTAAATAAAATATTTAATGATTTCAATAAATCAAATTTATAATGATTTAATTAAAATTATAGCATTTTAAATTTAATATGAATTTGTATATATGAATTTATATAATTTATATTTCTAATCATAAATAAATTATAATTATTATAGATTCTATACAATTTATAACAAAAGATGATTAAGAGAAGCTGAACCTACAGTTACTGATGAACTATGTACGCAGGGAGGTGAAACTAAGAATGGTTATCAATACAGCAAATTGCGAGTATTGTGTCATGCATGGTATGACTGCCGTGTTTTCCTAGAGGTATTACTCAGTTCTGCTTGGGGAATATAGCCAGGGAGTGGGGGCAAAGCTTTGATCCGGGTCATAAATTGCAAAGTGGCAGTACACAGAAAAATTGGAAGCATGTTGATGGGGATTTGAGGTGGAGACACTAGATTTTTCCATGCAAAAGTCTGTATTGAGAATCAGTCCTTGCAATTAAACAAGGAGCCCATGAATTGAATATTTTCAACCCAATTATCTCTTAGAAAAAGGAGACAGTGAGTTGAGGTATAGTGATAGAAATACCAAGCAAGTCTGAAAACTGAAAGCAGTTTATTTTGGCTGGAACAAAGATCAGAAGGACAGAAAAGGAGAGAGGTCAACCTGGAGAGGTAGACTGGAAATGAGGAAAGTACACGATAGACTGTATATTTATTAATACCATGGGCAGTAGAAAGCCATTGAAAGTTTTAGTAAAAAGAAGTAACGCATTTGGTTAAGACTTTGAGTTGTCTTTGCACTGATTTTTATATAACTGCTCATTTTAGAGCTCTAACTAATACTTCTGCCTCTTGGAAAATAAATAGTTTAATGCACTCTAATTCATGCTTCCATTTTCCAACAGTAAGAGTTGTTTATTCATGAGAGGTCTAAATGATCCTTGACATCCTCTGTCCGATTCAGTTCCATAGTCTCTTATATAAGGATTGTGTTCTTGTGTTCATGTTCAGCGTCCTGACCTGTAGCTGAGGGACAATGGACAGTCTCTGAGCATTTTACAAGCTTGGTGGGGACTTGAAAGTAGGTGAGGGTAAGTAACAACTGATATTGGAGCTAGCCAGATATGAAATTAGGGATGTCAAGTGGAAGTGGAAACCAGGAATCAAACTGAATCCAAAATGGTGGGTGACAGAGTGGTGACTAACCCAGGAGCCTTGCATCTTGCTGGTTCCAAGCACAAACAGGCTTCTTTGAGTCTAGGAGGTGGGGAGTAGGGCCTAACTCAAAGGGAGCTGAAGAGCATCCTCACACCTGAAAGCAGGAAAAAAAAAAGGATGGGCTCTGAAGTCATTGGCATGTGACATTCCAGTCCCCAACTGAGATCCCAGCAAACTTCGGTACCCATGGGAGCCCTTACTTCCAACCATCTGAAAGGCTTTTTGCACTAAGTGTCAGGCACCAAATTAAGTATCCGCAAGTGAAAAATAAGCATCTTAGGGTCTGGAACAGAATCCTTAGTGAGAGACATACAGCAATGAGAAGAGTAAATGACCTGCGCTTTGATGGGGGTCAGAGTACTGGGTGCCCAAAGCATTGCTGCTTTCGGAAAAAAATTATTTTTCTTTCTTTGTTTAGGGACTTGAGCGAATACAGCTTACAAATATGCTTAAATTATCATAAATAAACAGGCTTCTGCTCAGTAATAAAATATCTATTCTGAACTCCATCTCCAGGGGTATTTTCTTCTTGTATCGAGCAAATTCCAAGTTCCAAAGAAGCATGAAGACAGTTATCTTTTAAAGGTTTTAATATAACTGTGGACTATAATTAGAACTACCCACATCATATAAATTCCAATTCTTGGGCAATAAAAAGATTAGTATTGATTTAATTTGAAAATATAAACCTTAGCTACAGTTTGACATATATGTATATAAATCACATATATATGTGTACATATATATATATATATATATATATATATATATATATGTCATTGGAAGAAAAGTTATGACCAACCTAGATAGCATATTCAAAAGCAGAGACATTACTTTGCCAACAAAGGTCCGTCTAGTCAAGGCTATGGTTTTTCCAGTGGTCGTGTATGGATGTGAGAGTTAGACTGTGAAGAAAGCTGAATGCCAAAGAATTGATGCTTTTGAACTGTGGTGTTGGAGAAGACCCTTGAGAGTCCCTTGGACTGCAAGGAGATCCAACCAATCCATTCTGAAGGAGATCAACCCTGGGATTTCTTTGGAAGGAATGATGCTGAAGCTGAAACTCCAGTACTTTGGCCATCTCATGTGAAGAGTTGACTCATTGGAAGAGACTCTGATGCTGGGAGGGATTGGGGGCAGGAGGAGAAGGGGACGACAGAGGATGAGATGGCTGGATGGTATCACGGATTTGATGGACGTGAGTCTGAGTGAACCCCGGGAGTTGGTGATGGACAGAGAGGCCTGGCGTGCTGCGATTCATGGGGTCGCAAAGAGTCGGACACGACTGAGCAACTGAACTGAACTGAACTGATACATGAAGATGATTTAAAAAATGTATATGACAACTGATATTTTTCTTTGGCTTTGTTTTTAAAGTCATAGTAAACAAGGGGCAGAGGAAAAGTGTCCTTGTTGGTATGGTGGTTTGGTTAATTGATAGACATTTCTCCCTCGATCTTTTTTTATCTCTGAACTTCTGGAATGTTTGTTTCTAACTTACCCAATAAATATATCGTTAAACTTTTGAAAGGTCATTTGAGCATGGAGAGATTGATCTCTTCCATAAAACGAAAATGATAAAGACAAAAGAAAGCAATAATGAGAGCTTTCTGAAGATTCCTCAAATGTTTGTGCTTTAAGATAGACAGACTTATTTACATTTTGCTAAGTACTTTCCCCCTTGATTCTAAAATCATTTCTATTTGAAGTGAAGTGTAATCCATATGTTTTTCATTCATTAACACTTAATTTGTTAGCCTGCTTTTACTAGAGTGCTATATAGCAGGCCTTTTCATCTTTTTATAAGCTTATTTTCCTCAGACACAGGAAATCAAGTTTCTCTAAGAGTAAACAAGCTTCAACTCAAAGGGACAGGACAGAGTTAAAGCACCTATTAGCTTTGAACTACTTCTGTACTCAGTATGCAAATTTCTTCTTTCCCAATCCCTATGAATCTGACATATTTGTCATTAAACTGAGACACAATACACAGCTTTCTGTTCTCTAACTTACTGAATTTTCCAACTATCTTACTCTAATTTCTCTTCATGATAAAGCAGCCAACCGCTAACATATTAATGAAGAAGTCATTAGTGATCATTATTTAATTGCCATATTAGTATTTATTCTTATTAATAATGCAGGAGCTACTTATCTTTTAACAATTATGTGGTGGGAAATTAAATTTCATGTAAAGTGTTAAACAATGTCATTTTCTTTTATCTTCAGAAGTATAATGTTCTTTACCAGGAAAATGAAAATCAAATACTTTTCCACATTTTAGTGTTTTTTAAGAAACAAGTTTTCCAATATTACTTGCATTAGTACAGGCTTTAGTGAAGCTATTAATAAAATGCAACTCCATCAAAATACAAATAGTATTTCTATAAAATAGCAAAACAGTCTTTGCTATTCCTACTTGTTCCTGTTAGATATTTTGTTTTTTATAGGGTGTTCTCTGGATTTTAACAGTCACAAGGCTCAGATCAATTAGTATTGCAAAAATGTCACCACAGCATTGCTACTTGTTCAGACAAATCATTTGTTTGACTGTAAACACTTGCATTTTGGTAGATCACAGATAGTTTAAAAAATAATTCTTAGAATCTAAGTAATGTTTTCTTAAGAATGAAAGGAGCAAATAAATAGCTATTCCTGTGAGTCAGTCCCTAATGGCAAGCATTTTACAAGCTGGTTCATTTAATTCTCAAAGCAAACACAAGGGGTTGTCATTGCGCTCATTTTACAGGTGAGAAAACCGAGACTCAGACAGATGAAGTGATTTTATCCATCCATTCACTGGTTCACCACTTTTTTATTGATTATCTTCTTAGAAAGTACGTACTTTTCTTAGGAGCAAGTGAAAGTAAGATAAAACGATATCTCTTCCCTTGTGGTCCAGTAAGGAAGATAAATAAAGTGAAAATGTAATAATGATACAGTAAGATAAGGGAATAATAGAGCTATTTGCTGGATAGTATTGTGGTACCTTGAACAAAGATAGTATTGACCCATTTGAAAGGGGCATTGAAAACCTCATACTTAGAAGATGTTTGAAATAGGGATTAAGATAGAGAGTAGTCCAAGGACAAATTGATCACCAAAAGAAAGGATGATGCAAGCAGGGGATAAAAAGTCATGATATTTTGGAGCACAGAAAAGACTTTAGCAGATACAGGCAATAGAGAGCACTAAGACTGGATAAACAGGCAAGAAATAGACTCATATTGTTTTAGTATCTCTCTTCCTATGTCCATTCTAAAACCACCATTCCCAGTAATTCAATACAAACTGGTAGAAACATGACCCATGGAAGACTGTAAAGTCACAAGTTACAAAGGCATACATAAAATTGTCCAAGGGGTGATATCTTTTGTTGATCTTTGTGCTTTTATAAATTTCCTATTAGTTTTCATGATTATTTTCACAACTAAGCAAAAAAAAAAGACCTATAAAGATTCTCTTTGAAAGGAAGAAGCATAATTTAAAATCCTTTACAAGCCACCATCTCATACTATTCAGGAACATCCATTCCGCAGAAAGAATATGCAAGGAACAAAATCTGTGTATCAGCTTAACAGGTTATGCTCAGAAACAGGGGTTTCGGCCATGACGGTCTATCTGCTTCATTGTGGCCTTATGATCTATCTTCAGACGGAGAGGAAAGAAAATGCCAGACAGCATCAGCGCTGTAAGAACAGTAGGTCCATGTTTACAGCGTGTCTCTTGGTCCATTCTGAGGGATATGTTTCCAGGCTTGATGAAACATGCACGGTGCTTCCTTTGGTGGCAGAATCCAGTGACACTTTGGTTTCTCCTGGTGTGACTCGGTGGGTGGTTTCTCCGGGTCCACGTTGCCTCCTTTCCAATTAAGAATGCAGTTTGGTGGCCATCGTCACTGCCAGCAGCCGCGGTTGTGCTGTGCCTTGATTAGGTTCCAAAACACAGCTAAGCTGCTGTGACTGTTCCGGCTGTATTTTTGGCAGCATCAGCGTCGCAATGCGGGCTCCAAGTGACGCACAAGCCGTCAACATGCAGTTCCTGCTTTCCAGCTGGTCCCATGGCCTCTTCTCAGGCAAGCCAGCGGAAAAGCTCTCATTGTCAATCTGCAGCCTGTCTCCAGGTTGATCTATTACTCAGCCCTTTGCTTTAGAAACCTGCTTATTTTTAATTTCTTGCTATGAAAGGTATATTTCTGGGTGGTTTTTTTTGGCAAATATTTCATGATTTATTAAATAGAGTCTGTCTTTTCTGAAAGTTGGATCCTTCTAGATTGCCTTCAAACCTTTTTTTCTTTTTTTCTTTCATATTTGCTGATATTCCTTTTCAGGCCTCTTCTAATTATCTCTAGTCACATATAAAATTGTGTACAATAAGCTTTTTTTTTTCTTTAGGATGAAATGAGATAATTTTTTAAAACAAAAGATGCAATTTTAAGTAAATCTTCAGATTTAAAAAAAATTGGAATTTTTATAGTTTTAAGTATTGTAAAGTCTGAAGGGAAAGAAAGACAAGAGAATCTAAGAAAGGAAGCTCTTCTTTATGAAGAGGGAATTGGTTCCAAACTCTGCACAGTCTGCTTGGGAAAACAGTTGCAATCTAATCAATAACAGTGGCTCTGAGACATGCCCCATGCGCATTGCTTCACATGGTGCCATTTCTTTGCATTGCGTATTACCAAAGGAATTTTTAAATATGCAACCCAAATTGTACCTGTTGACAATTTCTTTCAATGTGTAGACCCTTTAAAAAATCTGTCCTTCTCATCTCTTAATTTCCATCTTATGCCATATTGCCCTAGGAATAAGCCAAAATGCCTTTTACAGGCATTCTGCCACACCCCTTAAAATATAGTTAAGAACTTCACAGTGGTTGGCAGACTAGACTATAATATGATAAGCATAGAGTTCAGTGATGAAAATCTTATTTCATTGTTTTAAAATATATTTATACTTCAAGTGGGTAAAATACACTTTAAAATCTTTATTAAGAGGCAATTTACATACCTTCATGTCCACTCATTTGAATTGCCCAGAGCAGTGTTCTCTCTCATGTTTACAGAGAAACCTAATTTCAGAATATTTTCATCATCTCAAACACTGTCATGGAAATGGAAACATTGGTTTAAAAATAGAGCTCACAGAACTTGAGATTGCTGGGAGTATATATGTATATATACATATATATTTTGGATTCCATTTTAAGGAACAAAGTTCCAGATACTTAAGGTGTGCAGGGGAGATCTGGGTTGATTCTAGAGAGTTCAACCTTATATAACCCTCTTGGTACCTGGATATTTGCTTTTCCTCAGATGTACACTTAACATTTCTAGCTCTAGGCTTTTGCCATCTTTGGTTCTTCTCTTGTTTGGCTGGATGCCAAGGCTTGATAAGCAGGAGTCACTCTCCTATAAATCCCTGACTTTTCAGGTAGATTCCATGGTGACAAAATATTACTGCTGCTCCCTCATCTCTTTTAAGAAATCAAACTACTGCATAGATTATTTGGATTCTCAGAATTTAGAAATAACTCCATACGTACACATAATCTATATTCTCTTTTATAATATGAAAATCCAAGCATTCTTTCTTTCTTTCCCCCTAAGATTTTTTTTTAAGGCATTTTAGAGCAACATAGCCTGGAGGATTTCGACCCCAAGGTTCAATTATAAATGCCAAAAAAATGTTATTAATAGTAATAGTTTTTGTTTTTTCTTGAGCCTCATACAATGCTGATGAGTCTATACCATGCCACCACATAAGGAGACTTGAGATTACAGATCATCAGGGCTGAAAAATAATTGGTTCTGTTACGGTAACAGTGCTTTTCTGAGAGTCATTTTATTTGCTATAGCTTCAGGGTCATTTCAAATATCAAAATTTTGTTAGGATTTTTTTTTCTTTTCCTAGAGAAATGCAGAAAAATTTGTCTTGTAACAGACATATTCACTATGTGTAAATGATGGTGGAGGTTGACACAGGGAGTGGCTGAATATCATCTTCATCACCACACCTGGAAGGGAGTTGTTGTTTTCTGCAGTCCTTAAAGAGATAAACGATGTCCCCCGAGTCCAAGAAGAGTTGCGAAGGAGCGTTGCACTCTCCTGAAAAATTTGCTACAACTCATGAAAGCTTCATTGTCATAAACTAATGTAGTTGATCATCTTCAAGATGGTTTCCCATGTTCAGGAATAAATACTGCATCTCTTTTTGGTCTTCTTTTTTTCTCAGTTTCTTCTAGATCCTTTGTGTCTATCAAGAAATCTGCTGAGATTTCGCTGAAGGACACTCTGTCACCTACGGGCTGGAATAAATAGAAGTGAACCTTCAGAGTTTCTGTCCCATTTGCAATGCTAGTTATTTTTGGTTCTTGTTGGCAGGACACGCTGCATGTCCTATAATGTGCACCCTGACTTAGCTTACAGTGTAATTCATTTGCCTACTCTTCACCAGGAAAAGTTCATATCCCATGTCAGCTCTACAAGAAAAATATGACATTCAATTGTTCAGGAAACACCACCGATTCTCAGGTTTGTTGTTTTGCTTTGGTATAAGGATGTGGTCGTGCGTGCTCAGTTGTGTCTGACTCTTTGCGACCCTATGGGATTTTCCAGGCAAGAATACTGGAGTGGGCTGCCATTTCCTCCTTTAAGGGATCTTCCTGACCCAGGGATAGAAGCTGCGTCTCTTGAGTCTCCTGCATTGCAGGCAAATTTTTTACTCCTGAGCTACCGGGGAAGCCCTGTAGGAATATGGGATCCCTACAACAAATAGATTCGTGTCTATTTTATGTATTGAATTCACAGAAAAGGTAAATCACCCCTTCTCTGCATGAATCAATATTAGATAAAAGTTTAATACAATTCACCTAACAGTTTGAAAGTGAAAGTGGAAAGTGAAAGTTGCTCAGTCGTGTCCGACTCTTTGCAACCCCATGGACTGTATAGTCCATGGAATTCTCTAGGCCAGAATACTGGAGTGGGTAGCCTTTCCCTTCTCCAGGGCATCTTCCCAACACAGGGATAGTTTCAGTCAGATCAGGTCAGTTGCTCAGTCGTGTCCGACTCTTTGTGACCCCATGAATCACAGCACACCAGGCCTCCCTGTCCATCACCATCTCCGGAGTTCACTCAGACTCACGTCCATTGAGTCCGTGATGCCATCCAGCCATCTCATCCTCGGTCGTCCCCTTCTCCTCCTGCCCCCAATCCCTCCCAGCATCAGAGTTTTTTCAAATGAGTCAACTCTTCACATGAGGTGGCCAGAGTACTGGAGTTTCAGCTTTAGCATCATTCCTTTGAAGGAACACCCAGGGCTGATCTCCTTCAGAATGGACTGGTTGGATCTCCTTGCAGTCCAAGGGACTCTCAAGAGTCTTCTCCAACACCACAGTTCAAAAGCATCAATTCTTTGGCACTCGGCCTTCTTCACAGTCCAACTCTCACATCCATACATGACCACTGGAAAAACCATAGCCTTGACTAGACGGACCTTTGTTGGCAAAGTAACGTCTCTGCTTTTCAATATGCTCTCTAGGTTGGTCATAACTTTTCTTCCAAGGAGTAAGCATCTTTTAATTTCATGGCTGCAGTCACCATCTTGATGAAAGTGAAAGAGGAGAGTGAAAAAGTTGGCTTAAAACTCAACATTCAGAAAGCTAAGATCATGGCATCTGGTCCCATCACTTCATGGGGAAATAGATGGAGAAACAGTGGGAACAGTGTCAGAGATAGTTTAGGTGGTGTTAATCCTTCCTCCCTTCCTTCTTTCTTTTCTTCATTCCCTCCTTTCCTCTCTTCCTTTCTGTCTTCATTCTTTGAAACATTCTGTACATAGCCACTTTCTTATTGTTGGGCAGAAACCAAAGATACAACACAAAACCTCACGCACAGGCCCTGGGTAAGCCAGTCTACCATGATGGTGTTGGTGACAGCTACTCTTTCTTTGAAATGATCCTGTCAAGAACTACTCTTCCCCACGTTCAATATTCAGGAAAATTGCCACAAGTAAGTTTTTTAAGAGGAATATCATAAAGAAACATGATAGCATTAGCTAAACAATCGAATTGAAGCACTTTCTATTGACTGTATCTTCCAACCTCCAGACTTAGCCAAAGCTGTCATTTCTGAATATGCACTGCAATGGTGGAAGAGGCTTTTGTATTTAAATTTTTTCTTAAGCCTAATCATTATGCGTTTATTGGCTTCACAAATGATAGTCTGTTCAAATTGGTTTTTTATTAATAGATCTATCAAAAGGGGAATAAATAGGATTTTCATGTGTTTAAAAAACACAGAGACGCTCAGAGTTTCTTTATGTGATTCTTCTGTGTTGTTTTTTATGAAGTGTTCCCCAGCCCCAACTAAATTTATACTTGCATCCCAGTGATTAATGAAGTACAACAAATTTTGCTGTTAGGTAATTAGAATGGAAGGGAATGTTTATACCTGCCTTGACTCTGGGTGAAGAATCATCTTATGTTATAAGAGTGTTATACAAATACATAGATGAGACTATTGTTTCAAAAGTCAGAGTTTGGACAGATGATCATAAGAAAACAAAAGTTCTCTAGAGAAGGATATACCTTTTCCATGGCTTGTTTGTTATTATTTTTAACCCCAAAGATTTTACTTCTATGATCAAAGAGTTCTTTAAATATCCTTGAAAATATAATCAAGTTGTAGATTTTCACTGAAAATATTAAAAAGAAAGATACTATATCATGTTAACATCATACATTAGGATCTTTAACACATTGTCAGGATTATTTTGTTTGTTCCTTAGAGAAGATCTGAGGTAATAAGATCAGAAAATTCCACAGGTGAGGGAAATTAGTGAGACAGCAAGATGACTTGTCCATCATAATAAATGTCACATCCCAGGGCTGGAATGTTTCACCAGGCATGATCTTTGCAAGTATCAGAATGTTTCAGGAAAGGGATGAAAACTTCCTGTATAAGAATATTTTTGTCTTTACTTTTACATTTTTAACAAATAATGTATAAGTAGGTTATATACCACTTGTCCTCAATATGTAATTTAGAAATGATAAATGGTAAGAGGACCTCTATGAGATCTTCAACCCAAGAATCCCAGCTTATCTGCCAAGACATCAAGAGTCAAGAGTTAGGGAATGAGTTTTTCTGTTTTTTATTCTATGCCAACTCAGAATTGCAGTATTATTCTGCAAACTCTGATTGGGTGCAGGGCATGCTTCTACTGGTAAGATCTAGTAAAAGAATACTTGGAAGATCTTAATGAAGCCTTCAGGTAGGAAGACTTTTCCAGATCATAGAAGACCACTTCAAGTCCAGAATTCAGAAACATGTTTTTACCTGAATCCTGTAATTTTAATGGATAAAGATTTCAAAGTCATATTAATACTTCATGCATCTCAACATATTTAGGTAGATGATGACAATAATAAAGATATCTTCCTGAAACGAAATGTCTTAGAAAGTAGACTAAAATATGTTATTTTGCTCACAAAGAGCTAATGATAAGACTGAGACTTAAGAATGGCCAGTTCTGCGTGAAGAAAGTAAATCAATCCAAGCAGTTACTGGGCTTCACTGTTGTCATTCAAACAGATTCACTGTCTGGACAAGTACATCATCCCAACAAGGAAGACACTGGAAGGTACAGACTTGAGAATCTGAGTAGTAGACAGTACATCCTTTCTCTCTTGGCCTCGCTTTCAAGATTCTCTTGGGTTGGTGAAGAAAAATGTGTAGCATAAAAATGTAGTCAGTGCGTTTTAAGGTCCAAGGAAGAAACAGCCATGAAAATGCGTGAAATTACCCGGTGCATCTGTTTTCAGCCTCTTTACCTTTAAATATAGAAGAGGATCCTTTAACATAGTGGTATTTTTACTCCTTTCTCAATAACCTCCTTTAGTCTCTCACCCTCAGATATCACCAAAAATGTGTAACCCAAGTCAAAATTGCTTGCTGAAGGACTTCCCTGATGGTGGATGACTTCATGCTTCCACTGCAGGGAGCAGGGTTTGGTCCCTGGTCAGAGAACCAAGATTCTGCATGCCACACTTGTGGCCAAAAGATTAAAAAAATTGCTTGTAGATTCAATATGTGCACCTTAGCCCACTTCTGAGCAGGAGACACCACTAATTCCCCCTTTTTATATGTTGTTCAGTCGCTCAGTCGTGTCCAACTCTTTGCGACCCCATGGACTGCAGCACACCAGGCTTCTCTGTCCTTCACCATCTCCCAGAGCTTGCTCAAACTCATGTCCATTGAGTCAGTGATGCCATCCAGCCATCTCATCTGCTGTCATCCCCTCCTTCTCTCTTTCTCAGCATCAGGGTCTTTTGCAATGAGTTGACTGTTTGCATCAGGTAGACAGAGTATTGGAGCTTCAGCTTCAACATCAGTCCTTCTGATGAATATTCAGGGTATAAATGTATATAAAATATCATAATTGTCATCCCTGAAGTGGTTTCCCTCACCCCACATTGTTCAAGGTTTATAGAGTATTTACAGACATCACATGGTTATTTATTTGTTTGTTCTGCCACAACCAGTGATTTCCGGGCCAAATGTCTTTGAGTTTCTCTCCCCTGAATCTTATTTCTTCTGCTGTTTCTTCACCATGACAACACATCCTCTCACTGCTCTCTCTCTCTCACACACACACACACACACACACACACACACACACACACACACACACTTGGCCCCTTTGAGTGAGTGTTCCCTCCTTCTCTCCCCCCTTATACTGTCTCCTTAATTCCACTCAGTATAAATCACTGCATAAGGTACAGGACTGAAGACCTGGGAGCCCCAAACCCCTGCTGTTAAACACAGGTTTATAGACTCGTTATTTTCATTACTGCTTTATAAACGACAGTGTTTGAAGCAATGTGTAGGTTAAGTAAGAGAACACCGAGGATTTCCATTGCTTGGATGTTTGGAAGCTATGGTGTTGAAAAGCACATGTGAGCTTTTGTATGTAGAAAAACCATGCTTGAAAGAAATTAGCACAGCTTTCAAGATTCAATTTGAATTTAAGGACGCTTCACTGCAAGCGTAGATGACAATGTTGTAAGTCTCTGTATGTTACTGAATTTTGAGCAAGAAGTTGAAGTCCTGACATAGTAGGTTGAAAAGAACTGGTGCAAAAAGGAGAAAACATTTTCAGACTTAGTTTAGAATTTGTGTCTATGTTTAGGCTTTCTTGCTTATTTATCACTAAATCACATGTATTTTCTTTTATTGAATGGCAATATTCTCTTAAAGGAAGAAGGAAAATTACTTGAGTTTTATAATTTGTGATTGTGGACTCTCTTGGATATCTTCTTTAAGTCATTTGATATAAATGAATGTGATTGTGAATATCACCATTTATATTATAAGATTCATCCAGGGCGTATTGTATTACTTCCTTTTATAAAGTTTAGTATTTAACCTGGAATGCTTTTATATCCTCCAATTAAAGAATGTCTTCTCCAGCTAAGAGCTTCCCAGGTGACTCAGCAGTAAAGTATCTGCTGCCAATACAGGAGATGGGGCTTCGATCCCTGGGTTCAGGAAGATCCTCTGGAGAAGGAAATGGCAACCCACTCCAGTATTCTTACCTGGAAAATCCCATCGACAGAAGAACCTGAGGGGCTATAGTCCAGGGGATCGTAAGGAATCAGACACAACTTATCGAGTAAAAATAACTTCAGCTCATTCTATACAAGCGCATTTCTAGGTCCTGGCATATTTATTAACACAGTGCTGCCACCCCTCTACTACTGCTTCCCCTGCCACTGAAAATAACTTAAAAATAAGCGCCTTCACATATGTAACTTTAATGACTTGCTGTAACTTTTATTTTCATATTTGATGAGTGAAAGTTGCTCAGTCGTGTCGGACTCTTTGCGACCCCATGGACTATACAGTCCCTGGAATTCTCCAGGCCAGAATACTGGAGTGGGTAGCCTTTCCCTTCTCCAGGGGATCTTCCCAACCCAGGGACTGAAACCAGGTCTCCCGCAGTAAAAGGCAAAACCTGGGATGAAACTTGGATCTTTTGGTTTTAACACCTATGTTCTCTCTCTTCTCTTCACAGTTATTTGAATTAGATAATAATAATATATAACATTATATTTTTACAAAAGAACTGGGGACAGAGGTTGCTAGTTTGTTGCATATGATACAATTAAAAGTATTAATTTTTTAAATTAGACGTTAAGGATAATTTGTTTTATTTTTAAAATCTTATTTGTGTACATGTGGCTGTGCTGGGTCCTTGTTTCTCTAGTTGTGGTGCATGGGCCTCTCTTGCGGTGGAGCATGGGCTCTAGGGTGTGCGGGCTTCCGTAACCAAGGCTCCTGGGCTCCAGAGCACAGGCTCAGTAGCTGTGGGTCATGCACTTAGTTGCTCCCTGGCATGTGGGATCTTCCCAGACCAGGGATTGAACTCATGTCTCCTGTACTGGCAGGTGAATTCTTTACCACTGAGCCACCAGGGAAGCCCCAGGATGATTCTGACGTCTAGGCTACCATCTACCTTTCGCAAATGTTGAATATGTATATCACTCACCACAGTAAGTTATAATCTTTGTGAGAAAATAGCCAACTTGAAGTTACATCCCTAACTTCAAAGAACACATAGTTGTATTAGAATAGGCAGAAACTGCAGACATCCTTTAAAAAAAGTAGGGAACAATTTGGGGCAATTATTAATGTGATAATGGGTCATCAGTTCCATGGGAGCTGAAGCATCGGGGGACCACATCAGATAGCAAAGCTGTGAGAGAACTTGTTTCCTTTTTGAAAATCACAGGAAAAAGCCCTCTAAAGCTTCAACACTGAAAAGGTGATCTCCATGTGTGGATACTGGATGAATCATGATTCCAGCAGTGCCTCCCTGATGTGACCTCCTTTTAAGGTTCTCACCTGAGTTACTGCTGGGACCCAGTTGAAATGCAAATACCTTCCTCCCACTTTCAAACTCTAGAAGTGTGGATAAACTTTCCTTTCCTTGGATATTTCTACATAGTAATGCTCGGCTTACAGAAGAATTTGTTAAATACTTAGCCAGCAGGGAAACAAATGAAAATGGAAAATTTCTCAAGCTTACAGCCCAGTTTATGATCCTGCTAATTTACTCAGTGGGAAGACCCTGCCCTATTAAATATCACTTCGCAGACACAGCTACCACACCTTTACTCTAAAGAGCCCCTATAAATTTTTAGGAACTTCCTACTTCCTTGCTTTTTAACTCCCAGTTTGCTGCTGAACAAAGGAAACTCTTTACAACCAATAAGATTGGAAACGATCTCCCAGGGATCCTTGGTGGTGGCAAACTAGGATCTTTATTGAGTTCATTTTCTGGCTTGAGAGACACATTCCAGCACCCTCTCTCCCAAAACCCAGGTGGTTTGCAAAGCTATAGTGACTGACAGGATGAGTAATCCAAATTCAGGGAGAAATTCACTTCTTGTCTTTCTGGGAACAGAATTATCCCATGACAAGCTCAGTGATACAGAACTGTCATCCAAGTATTAAGGCATTCCTGCGATACAAAATACCAGAAAACAAAAAAGTGGAGTTACTGTACTGTTGGATCATATGAATAGTAAGGGAACGATCTGAAGATACAGAAGTTTTCATATGAAAGATGAAATATGAGCGAGGAGGCAATCATATTTAATATGATATCTTGAGCCTGTTACATTTCTTAAAATAACTTTATTTTACCAGGAATAGGAAATGTGCTTCCTAATGAACCTTTAATCAGCAAACTTCTTAATTAAAAGAATATGAAGAAAGACAGGAAGAGAAGCAGGAGGTGCTTTTAGACAGGTCATCCCTTATCCCAAGAGGTATCATGTTGCTTAAAACATCAATAAACTTGCTTCTCTTTAAAAGATTTAGTCTGCAAGCAGCAAATAAAATTTTATTTTTTCCTCACATGTGAAGTTTATCACAGGCAGACCACCAGACTGCAGCTAAAAAAAAGTTAAAACCCTCATAACCTCAGGGTTTATTTGATGTTAGAGATGAGAATATTAAAATTCACATATGGGTTACGATTACGTGTGTCAACTTCCTTTCATAAAAGTCACTATAGAACTTGGAATCTTGTATGTTTTCATCATGTGTATTTATTTGTAAAATTAAAAAGTATATGTGTAACGTTTATCAAGGAACCTTTGCAGCTGTTAGACATTTGATGAAACCTCGAAAAGGATAAATCACAGAATTATCCTAGAGAATGTGCCGTGTGACTAAGTAACGGAAGAAGGAATCTGAATTCTTGATGCATAGGAGCTGGCTCTCAGAAACCTCATGTCAAGGGCAGGTTATCTGACAAAATGGCTATATGTAAAGTCTCAGGAGAAGAGAGATGGGTGCTGGGAAAAATTAAAAGAAATGGCTGAAAACTTCCCCAATCTGATAAACTATATTCATTTAAGATTCAAGAAGCTCAGCAAATTCAACCAAGATAAGCTCAAAATAAAGTGCACTCTGAAACATAATTAAGTTGCTGAAAAAAAATCAGTCCTGAGAGGAGCCAGAGAAAAGTGACATGTTACATACAGGGGGTTACTAAGAAACAAGGCAGGTGCAGTCAAAGAATATCTTTGGAAAAAAAAGAGTCAGGTAAGAATTCTGTATCCAATTAACATATCCTTTAAGATTGAAAGATAAATAACATATCCTCTTGTAAAGAAAAACTGAGAGAATTCATCCAATAAGCTACCGAAGATGGGCTGAAAGAAGTTCTTCAGGCTGAGGTGGAATGATCCCAGAAGAAAACTAGAACACTTGGGAATGATGGTTAAGCGAAAGTGAAAGTGAAGTCGCTCAGTCGTGTCTGCCTCTTTGCGACCCCATGGACTATAGCCCACCAGGCTCCTCTGTCCATGGGATTTCCCAGGCAAGAATACTGGAGTGGGTTGCCATTTCCTTCTCCAGAGGATCTCCCCAACCCAGGGATCGAACCTGGGTCTCCCACATTGCGGGCGGATGCTTTACCATCTGAGCCACCAGGGAATCATGGGAATGATGGTAGAAGAACAGAAATGTTATATATCTTGGTAAATATAATAGACTATTTTTCTCTGCTGTAGACTTCTATAAAATGTCTGTGTGTGTGTGTGTATGCTCTGTCATGTCTGACTCTTTGTGATCCCATGGCCTGTAGCCTGCCAGGCTCCTCTGTCCAAAGGATTCTCTAGGCAAGAATCCTGGAGCTGGTTGCCATTTCCTCCTGCAGAGGATCTTCTCGACCCAGGGAATCTTACCTGTGTCTCTTGCATCTCCTGCATTGATAGGCTGATTCTTTACAACTGTGCCATCTGGAAAGTGCCCCATAAAATATGTATGACTATAAATGAGAAAAAAAACATAACATATATTTCAATATATGCAGACATAATAAATATAGCAATACTAATATAAAAGGTAGATAGCGCAGAGACCTATATGTTTGCAAGCCTTCTATTTTACTTAAGATGGTAACATATTAGCTGTAATAGACTATGAAAATTTAGGAACATGCATTTATAATCCCTAGAATAAACACTAAAATAATGTACAATAAAAAGTCCGAAATGTCAATTGAAATGGAATATAGGAAATAGTCAAATACTCTAAAAGAAGATAGAAAAGGAGGAAATGCTTTTTAAAAAATTATGACAAGGAGAAAAATAATAAAATTGTGCACTCAACTCCAACAAAATCAGCAACGAAATTATATTTAAATGGTCTAAACACACCAATTGAAAGCCAGTCAGCCAGTCTTGATGAAAGTGAAAGAGGAGAGTGAAAAAGTTGGCTTAGAGCTCAAAATTCAGAAAACTAAGATCATGGCATCTGGTCCCCTCACTTCATGGGAAATAGATGGGGAAACAGTGAAAACAGTGTCAGACTTTATTTGGGGGGGCTCCAAAATCATGATTGCAGCCATGAAATTAAGAGATGCTTACTCCTTGGAAGGAAAGTTATGACCAACCTAGACAGCATATTGAAAAGCAGAGACATTACTTTGTCAACAAAAGTCCGTTTAGTCAAGGCTATGGTTTTTCCAGTGGTCATATATGGATGTGAGAGTTGGATTGTGAAGAAAGCTGAGCACCGAAGAATTGATGCTTTTGAACTGTGGTGTTGGAGAAGACTCTTGAAAGTCCCTTGGACTGCAAAGAGATCTAAACAGTCCATCCTAAAGGAGATCAGTCCTGGGTGTTCATTGGAAGGACTGATGCTGAAGCTGAAACTCCAATACTTTGGCCACCTCATGCGAAGAGTTGACTCATTGGAAAAGACTCTGATGCTGGGAGGGATTGGGGGCAGGAGGAGAAGGGGTCGACAGAGGATGAGATGGCTGGATGGCATCACCGACTCGATGGACATGAGTTTGGGTAAACTCCGGGAGTTGGTGATGGACAGGGAGGCCTGGCGTGCTGCGATGGGGTCGCAAAGAGTCGGACACGACTGAGCGACTGAACTGAACTGAATTATCAAATCAGAAAAAAATGCAGAACATGTATCCAAGAATATGCTGTTTGTTAAAAATAACCACCCTTTCAATATAGTAATATGGATAGACTGCAAGTAAAATAATGGAGAAAAATTTAGAGATTGATGTGACTTTGGTTTAATTTCTCATCCTAATTAGTATAAGAGCGGTGAGAATTACACTTTACTAACATGTATTATCCATAGATCATTATATGGCTTTACACTGACTATACATAGAGGAGAAATAACACTGGAATTAAGGCAATAATAACCACATGGGCAAACCAAGCACAGTCCCCGACATAGCCCCTAGGAAACAGCTGTTTTGGTTGCATGATGGTTGATATCACTGTATGCAGGTCAGTCATTACTTTGAGGGATAAGCTCTGAATAGTTTCATTTATTTAGAAAAAAAGTCCCTCTTACTGGCTCACAATGGTCAAAAGAAGACTTCGGTAATCTCTATTCAAGTCACTACAATCATTGTGCCCAAGATTTTCTAATACATCGGATTGAAATCTGCTTTATTTGTACAAGATTAACCTCACTTTGAGTACACAAACCCTAACAAAAAAACTTGAGTGATAATATTGTTATAATATCATAATTCATAAATGGTACCATACTGTCGTAAATGTAAGTTGTTTTTAGCACACCACCTAGGAAAGTTCTTCTCAAATGCACATGTAATATTGTAATAACTCATATTCTGAACAATAAAACAAAAAATTATTTGCAATATTTCTTCTCTGAGCTCAATGAATATATTCCCAGAAGTTCATACTGTCTCCCTGAGTTTTTAAAGGCAGTATCTTAATGTTGATAATATTAAAATCTTTATTCTGAATAATATGTACAAAGACCTTATAACTCTTCACTGCCATGCAGTTGCAGTAGCACGGGAAACTTAACCTCCCCAAGGAATATGTTGGTTCCACTCTCCTAAAGCCAATCCATAAAAAGCTCAGCTTTGAAGTTAGAACTGGGATGGAGAAGGACAGTACTTTCTTTCCATCTTCAGGATAGAAGCCTGAAGCTTGCTCCTTCTTGTTCCTTTGGAATTGGTAGATAGGAGTGAGAGGTGTAGGATCAGGAGAAACAGAGGCAAGTTCTAAAATATATTGTTCTCTACCTTGTATTCTCATCTTTGGTCCAGAGAGGAGGCGGGTTAAAGTAGCTGACTGAATCTCAAATCCCATATCCTCCTCCATCCCTTAGCCTACAAAATTTAAGATTGTACTAAAAAGTAGGGTACAAAGTATATGGCAGAAGTAAGAGTTCCTATTCCTGGAAGTACGGGGACTGATCTAGAAAGATCTCCTGCCATAAACGGAGAAGCTGGAAAGAAACCCAAGTTGAAAAGCACCCACTGTGGCCCTTCCACAGTATCAGCAAGATCAGGGCTCGGCTGGAGGTGACGACCCAAACACAGAGGAATCACAGCAATGTCAATAAAGGCTGACAGTTAACCGAATTATCCGAGGACCACCACTGGGTTCTGACCACGGGGAGAGCCTTCAGCTGGGCAAGCAGTGAGCAGGCAATAAGGGAGCTAGCCTTAATGACCGGAAGGGGTGAAACACCACGGAGAACCAATGGCCGTTTGTCCCCATCCTGCATGTCCCCTAAAGTGTATTGTATTCCCACAAGTCTCCAAGGAATCTCTTCTGGCTTTTTGGAGAGAAGCAGAGTGACAGGGGGAGAAAATTCTAAACGTAATAAATGAATGGGCTCTTGAAAAAGATCTCTGTGACGTAGCCTTTTATGAATTGGGTCGCAGAGTCGGACACGACTGAAGCGACTTAGCAGCAGCCGCAGCAGCAGCAGCAGAATGTGAAGAACATGGAATGGAAGTTGGCAACCGGATGTTAAGAGTGAACAGCTGGGAGATGGTGCAGGGGCACTTCCTGCCGTGATGGCAAAGACCAAGCAACTTCCTTTCCGAAGGAGCAGGGCGGGCTAGAAATCAGCAGCTCTCTTCCAGCTATGTTCCATTTGAGATGTCTAACAGAGCTACCTATGCAGATGTCAGATAGTTGGACACAAAATCTGTAGCTCATGGGAGAAGTCTGGGAAAGCAAGATAAGTTTGAAAGTCATCAACACATGTCGTTCAGTCACTAGGTCAACTCCGACTCTGTCATCGCGCAGCCAGCAGCCTGCCAGGCTCCCCTGTCCTTCACTGTCTCCTGAGTTTGCTCAGTTGAGTCAGCCATGCTGTCTAATCATCTCTTCCTCTGCTGCCTCCATCTCCATTTGCCTTTAATCTTTCCCAGCATCACGGTTATTTCCTAATGAGTCAACCCTTCACATAAGGTAGCCAAAGTATTAGAGCTTCAGCATCAAACCTTCCAATGAATATTCAGGATTGGTTTCCTCTAGAATTGACTGGTTTGATCTCCTTGCAGTCTGAAGGACTCTCAAGAGTCCTCTCCAACACCACAAGCTGAAAGCATGAATTCACCAACACATAGATAGCAGTTAAAGTCTAGGAAGAAGCTGTCAAGAGAGGGTTGAGAGTTGACAGGGAGGAGACCACTGTCCTAATGACAATGTGTAGAAGTCTTGTGAAGGAAAAGAAATGAGCAAAGGAGACTGCATGCCAGTGGTAGCTAAACTCTTCCTCTAGAAAGGATTTAAAATGTTTCAGGCATTTATCACAGTCTGGTGGCAAAACACAGACTCAGTTGAGATAAAATTGCAAGGACAAAATTGAGAACTTTTGTGATTCAGGTAATATTTTGGGCACAATAGGGGGGAAAAATGATGAGAACTCAGAAAGACTGGGAGAATCAGATCCCCGCGTTCTGTTTATTTCCACTCGAACTTGATGAATCTGGGACAGAGCTTCCAAACTGAACAGCTGGAATATGATATCTATCATACACACTGTGGAAGCGAGAGCTCCCATAGCTTTTTATCCCGTGTATTAATAAGTCTTGGGGATGCGAAGGGAGAAAATTTAGTTAGGATAATGTTGTGTACTTCTATGTGGGATTATGAATCCTTAATGTTATTGTCTCTACTGATGTCTGTTGGAGTAGGAAGAGGCAGCTGGCTCTCTGTGGTTTTCACAAGAAGACATCCACCTCACCAGGCTATCACAGTGAGAAAAATTTTAAATGCATAAATGAAGATGGATCACGGTCCCAGTCCCATCGCTTCCCTTTGTGATGCTTTTTGCCCTGAGATTACACAAATGGATGGTTTTATGGCCACTCAACATAGCACAGCTGTAGATACAATATATAATACAACAAGAAATTGTTCGGAAATGGGGGGAGGGAATGGTGGAAACATTATCTGTGCAACGCTGTGGAGTTCAAAAGCAGTATGTGTCAGCCCATTCCATCCAGCACACACTGGCCGTGTAACTTAGCGGTTCCCTACAGCTACTCTTCAGTTATAGGCATGGCTCCTTAGAATGTTCTTGGCATAGTGTCTTTCTTTTCTTCTTCTTCTCTTTTTGAAATTTTGTTTGTGCCAAATGCAAAAAAAAAAAAAAAAGTTTGCTTCCATCCTTTGTTATTTTCTGCAGATCGTTTCCCTGAAACTAGGGCCAGCTGAAGTGCGCCCTGGTGTGAGGCGAGGCCACTGTAACACCAACCCATTACACCAGACTCATCAAATGTGCAATTTTCCTTGTGATCCACTAATTTTCAAAAACAATGGAGTTTTACCGTCATTCATAAGGAAGCCCCAGGAGCACGGAACGATATTGAAATTAAGCTTAGCATGTGAAAACATTATGTTCTCGTCTTCCAGTCCCTCTGCATTTATGCCTCTGCGCTCTGAGTGATAACATCGCTATAAAACCTCGCAGCAAAGCTGGATGCGTCACTCTGCTTCTACCTGGGGGGGGGTGAGGCCCCTGTAAATCTTGGCTCTTGCAGGACTCGAAGCTGATTAAAGCGTGCTGGCTTGCTCTGGAGCTCCGTTCCTTCCTGTGCTTCCACTGTCACTGCCAAATACCAGCGGTCCCTGACAGGGCTCCCCGGCCTGCCTCTGCCAAGTGAAATGTTTTGAAATTAAAAATCTGAAGAAATTGGTGCAGTGAATGCTTGATCAGGTGGTTTCTCCTTAGGAAACTGCTTAATGGGGAAAACTCAGCACAACCTCCCAGGGGCGGCCCAACACAGAACTCGAATTTAAAGAAACAGGATTTTTTTTTTTCTAAAATTTGATACAAATAGGCTCAGTGCCTCAAAGTAAAGATCTTTGTTTCTTGTGAAAATTATTTATTTTTTGAAAGATGTTTATTTGATCATTGCTGAATACATGCTCATTCTAGAAAATATTTGAGTGGACTAAAAGTAGAAAAGATGAAATAGAAATGATCCATAATTTCCAGAAGTGAAAGTGAAAGTCGCTCAGTCATGTCCGACTCTATAGTCCGTTTGTAGTCCATGGAATTCCAGCCAGAATATTGGAGTGGGTAGCCATTACCTTCTCCAGGGTTTTCCCAACCCAGGGATCAAACTCAAGTCTCCCACATTGTGGGCGGATTCTTTACCAGCTAAGCTACCAAGGAATCCCTCAAATCTCACCAAAATTTAGGTCATACTATACACACACACACACACATGCACACATATATATGACAAATGCTGGTGGCTGAGACAGCCTTGTGGGAAGCCTTGTGTTGGGAAGATCCCCTGGAGAATGGGAAGTCTACCCATTCCAGTACTCAGGCCTGGAGAAATCTATGGACTGCACGGTCCGTTGGGTCACAAAGAGTTTGACATGACTGAGTGACTTTCACTTTCACCTTCAGACGGTAAAAGAATCTACCTGTGATGCAAGAGACCCGGTTCAGTTCCTGGGTCAGGAAGATTCCCTGGAGAAGGAAGTGGCAACTCACTCCAGTATTCCTGCTGGAAAAATCCCATGGACAGAGGAGCCTGACAGGCTACAGTCCATGGGGTGCATAGTCGGACACGATTGAGTGACTAACACTAACTAACTAACTATATATATATATTCCAATATCCTGAAAGCATTTTTCAGTGTTATTAAAGATTCTGAGAATATGAATTATTTGTATAAGAGTCCACTTCATGCAAGTACCAACACTGATATAATTTATTTCCTATTATTCAACATTTAAGTACTTTCTTCCCTAATTGATGCTTTTGAATTGTGGTGCTAGAGAAGACTCTTGAGAGATCCTTGGACTGCAAGGAGATCAAACCAGCTAATCCTAAAGCGAGTCGACCCTGAATATTCATTGGAAGGACTGATGCTGAAGCTGAAACTCCAATACTTTGGCCACCTGATGCAAAGAGTTGACCTATTAGAAAAGACCTTTGATGCTGGGAAAGATTGAGGGCAAGAAGAGGGCAACAGAGGATGAAATGGTTGGATGGCATCATGGACTCAATGGACATGAGTTGGAGCAAACTCTGGGAGATAGTGGAGGACACAGAAACCTGGCATGCTGCAGTTCATGGGGTCACAAAGAGTCAGACATGACCTAGTGACTGAACAGCCACCACTCCTAATTTTACATTATCATGAATAATAAACAAAGGACATTTGTGTGCTGAAATCTGATCCACCTGTAATAATTTTCTTATGATCATTTTTTTTAGTAGTAGAATTTCCAAGCCAAAAGATATAAAAAGTTTGGAAGACCTATCATCAAGTTACTCCCTAGGAATGTAATAACTTATCATTAGTGATTCAGGGCAATACGAATTTTTACCCATCATTAGCAGCACAAAGTATCACTGTTAAAAAAAAATTCCTTTGACAATCTGAAAGAGAATTTCATGATCTTAATTTGTAGTTTTTGGTTGGTAAAAAAATATGAAAAATTCCACGTTTAATGCCTATTTGTATGTCTTCTGTGAATTATTCACTTATGACATTTGCTATTTTTCTATTGGGGTTTTAGTGATTTTATTTTTTTAACTTGTCAGAGTTCATTATTGATTACAGCTATAATGTTTTCCTTTTGGCTATCTTTTTTTGTTGTTGTTATTATAAGCATGCTTCCAGTTTGTCACTAGCTTTTTAATAATGCCTGATTTTTTTAATGAGCTTTAATTCTTAGTGACAAATATTTTCTTTCTGAGTTCTCTCATTGTTGTGACTTCTAAGTCTTTTTCTACAGCTCAAATTAGTTAATTAGTCTAAGATCATTACTGGATTTTTTTTCATGGTTTTACTTTAAAACTTTTAAAAAACTGATCTATATGGGGATTTATTTTGGTGATGGAATCATTAGAACCCAGTGGAAAATCCACCATTTCTCCATCAGTCAAGCTTCTCTTAACTATTAAAGACATGTATACACTAGAATTTATTTTGAAAGGCTAAATATTTTATTGCATAAATTGTCAAGTCTTGTGGACCATAGCATTTTAACTGCTTCTCATTAATTTTCATATCTAATCACACTACATTTTCCCCATTGCTCTACCATTTATTACATATGCTATTTTTTTCTTTCAGATGAAATTTAAAGTTGTATTGTCAAGTTAGAAAGAAAAATATCAGAATTGTAACTGGAAGTTTTTAATATTACAAGATAGTGCTCATCGTGCCACGTTCACTGATATTCACACCATGGGAGTGTGCAAAGCAAGAATTCTGTCCAGCTTATGTAAGATTTTGTTACCACAGTACTGTGCACAGTCAACACTGTCTGGACAAATTAGTTTGTGAATATATTTTATCAATAATCTTCTATCTAGGAAGAAATAACTTATCTATCATCATCTCGAAAACATTTATAGCTTGCAATCTATATTCCAGACATATGGAATAATTAACTAATTAATATTTTCATTTTTAGATCCCTCAAGGAAATGGTATAGTGTTCTTTATATAGGTTAGATATATTTTAATATACTTTATAGTTATTTTAAATTTACTTTAAATAAAACCACTTGAAAAATTAGATCTTTTAATTGCTTGTGTTCTAAAATAGTAAAGTTACTGATTTAATAGGATTTTATTTTGTGTAGGATTTTTCTTTTAAACTTTCTTATTAATAAAACTAGAGTTTTCCTATTTATTAATTTCAGTTGTTTGGAATAATAAGCAACTTTGAGCCATTGCTTGTTCCTCAATGATTATATTTCTTATTTTAAATTCTTATCATATTAAATTGAAATTGTCCATAATTTCAGAACAATTTTAAATAGCACCAGTGGCAACGTGGTTTTCATTTATATTGGAGTACCTCTTGTGTTTTATTGCTGAAAATTACGTTGGCTCTTGGCTTAAGGTAAATTGTCTTTTCTATGTCAAATAAGGTTATTTCTTTTTTTGGTTTTCTTTGAATTTTATCAGGAATGCACTGCCTTTAAAATTTTTCTTTTTCTTTTTTCTTTTAATGTTGTTTTCTGGGAGAATTTATATTTTCTCAGAATTTTTCATTTTTATGGAGACTTACAAATCTGTTCACAGAATTGTATGTCACTATTCAGTTCAGTTCAGTTCAGTTCAGTCGTTCAGTCGTGTCCAACTCTTTGCAACCCCATGAATCGCAGCACAGGCCTCCCTGTCCATCACCAACTCCCGGAGTTTACTCAGACTCACGTCCATCAAGTCGGTGATGCCATCCAACCATCTCATCCTCTGTCGTCCCCTTCTCCTCCTGCCCCCAATCCCTCCCAGCAGCAGAGTCTTTTCCAATGAGTCAACTCTTCACATCAGGTGGCCAAAGTACTGGAGTTTCAGCTGTAGCATCATTCCCTCCAAAGAACATCCAGGACTGATCTCCTTTAGGATGGATTGGTTGGATCTCCTTGCAGTCCAAGGAACTCTCAAGAGTCTTCTCCAACACCACAGCTCAAAAGCATCAATACTTAAGCGCTCAGCTTTCTTCACAGTCCAACTCTCACATCCATACATGACCACTGGAAAAACCATAGCCTTGACTAGACAGACCTTTGTTGGCAAAGTAATGTCTCTGCTTTTGAATATGCTATCTAGGTTGGTCATAACCTTCCTTCCAAGGAGTAAGCATCTTTTAATTTCATGGCTGCAGTCACCATCTGCAGTGATTCTGGAGCCCCCCAAAATAAAGTCTGACAGTGTTTCCACTGTTTCCCCGTCTATTTCCCACGAAGTGATGGGACCAGATGCCATGATCTTTGTTTTCTGAATTTTGAGCTTTAAGCCAACTTTTTCACTCTCCTCTTTCACTTTCGTCAAGAGGCTTTTTAGTTCCTCTTCACTTTCTGTCACTATAGTTATATAAAAGTCTCCATTTTCATAGCTTGTATTTCTCTGGTGTGCACACCCTCTTGCCATAAAAAACTCCTCTCCCAAAAGCTATCCCGTATTTCTGTGTATCTTCAGGGAGTCCTGGATTTTCAAGAATAAGTCCTGTCCACTCATGCCACCTCATGTTATCCCCCTGCCTTCCTCCTCGCTTGCTGAGGCTGCCAGGGAGCCACTCCTTTCCACTGATATCACTCTGCAACACCCAGAGTCTCCTCAAAGGCACCCATAGATAGATGCAGTGTCTTATTTCCATGAGCAAGAAAACTGTTCTGTCAGCTTCCCTTTCTGTCTCATTGATCTCATAAGTGACATGCTGGGTAGTGTTTCCAAGAGGTTATTCCTAAAACCTAGAGGTCTGGCCAGTTTTTCATGAACAAGGTTGCGAAGGGAGGCTTGTTCATTCAATTAAAAAAATGGGTCTATTAGAATGGAAAGAGCAGACATCAACGGGAAATGACTATAGTAGCACTTATCTCGTGTTGGATGAGAGCGTCTCGCTAAAGCAATTAGAATAGTGTCTGGCACCTTGCAAGTGCTCAATAAATGAGTGCTATTAACCTTTCATATTACATTTTTATTTCTTTGTGAGCAGACTGAATTTGGCTTTTAAAAATCTAATATTAATTTTACTCTTTGATAAGAGAATTTATAATGTTTTGCTCTATTCCCAGAATTTCCACTTACTAACTGATTCTGTCATCTTGTTTTATAAACTGTTGGCTATTTTATCTTCTTTTGAATTTTCTAGATGCTGGGTTTTTTTTTGCTATCTAAGCGTATATATTTTCTTATCTTTCGGTGATTTCTAAAGTATAATGACTATTTTATGGTTTATAAATGGCTAAATGTAAAAATTTTTTGAGCTTAGGCGTTTATTTCTAATCTCTTTAAAAATCAGTTTAGGAAAGAATTGGCTACATGTTAAATGGCTGTTATTAACATTGTTTTGTGATAGAAAGCACCTTAAAACCTATTTGTAAAACAAGGAAGTATATAAGTAGTGCACTGAAATGAAACATGAAATTCAACTTTTTGGCAGATATTATCTTAAATTGTTAGGATAAATTTACTTAAAAAGTGGTTTTCATTAACATTTTCTTCTATTTTTTTTCCTATAAATTTCTACATGGGACTTTATTCATATAACAAAATATACTAAATACTAGTAAATGAAAAAGTGACTCCTTAAGATGTAAAATATTCAAACTAATAGCGATTTCAAACCATATGGATTTTTCCTATCAATATGTTAACACAAAATATACATTTAATTAAATTATAGCAAGCAATTAAAATCAGTGTGGGAATCATATAGAGGAAAACTAATAAGTATAGGGTAATATGCTTACCTTATGTGACGTGAAGACAAGACACACTTACATTTTCTCTGTCCGACTCCTTGATATTTGTTCATAAGATCCTGGTAATTGAAAAAAAAAAGCTTTAGGTTTTGTTTTTAAAGATGGCTTAGCTTCTTCTCCAGGAATTCACAAGACCGGAATGTTCCCATGTTTCTTAGCATCTTGCTGTCCCCCTCCACACTGGTTTTCTTTCTCATTAGGGAGTGGCCAGTGTCTATTTCCTCTCCTTTACTAGCAACCTAGTGCCTCACTGCCATGACACTCAGGAAAAGGAAATATAATAATAGCTTTTCAAAAGGACACTTTGGGAAAGGAATTCTATGCAATGAAGACAACAGTTGACATTATCATGCTCAGAGCATTCCCACGTTTTTTAATACTTTCCCTTTCAATAAGCAAATGGTCAGGATTTCCCCAAGACTGAAGGTACTCTTATTTTTCATTCAAATTAAAATATGTGCATCAAGAGAAACACAAAAATGATGGTTTGCCTTCAAACACAGCATTTCTTTTCACTGTTTTCAGGTAAAAGTATGGCTGTGCAGTCTCAAGTATAATAGTGTGTTAAACGGACAAGAGGCTGAGTTTAAAGACATCATCAATGATGGCCTCATCATTTTTCATTTCATTTGCTTTTTGCTGAAGCCCGGAAATCTCTACTATGTGATGAGATGTGGTGTCCTTAGGAAGCCTATGACAATGTGGGAGAGATAAGACATTAACGTAATGGCCTCTGTCTCTATATTTCTTTCCAATGGCACACATGTAGAAAGTATAGAAGGTCAGGTATTTCTGAAGTGACAACGTTGATGATCTTTAAATAGGATAAAAATAAACAAACAAAGGAGTATTTACAACTGACTTTGAATGTAGTTACTCTGCTCTCTGGAAGAGACTGGGGCTAGGGGAGTGACAAAGTAAAGCAATAACACTGCAAACCCTCTGCCATCCTCTCTGGACACTAAAGGAAGAGACTTCGTGAGAGTGGATGGTCCTTTGTGTCGGAGGAGCACGTTGGGGGCCTTTGCTGTACACAGCATGCCCCAAGACAGTCACCAACAGAGGGAAACCAGAGCTCAGCATGCAACTAAAAATATACAGCCAAGCTCACAGGAAATATTCTGTCTAGAGATGCATATTTAGGAGAAATATGCAGAGAAGTGACAGTTCCTTTAAAGGCAAGAACCCAAGATCAACTGTAAAGAGATCAAACGTCAATACCAATGAATAATGAGTCTCAGATTGTCTTGACGGAGGCTTTCTTACAAAAAAATTAGATTAAAAATACCACTTCTTATATTTTATTGAGAAGGAAATGGCAACCCACTCCAGTATTTTTGCCTGGAGAATTCCATGGACAGAGGAGCCTGGTCTGTGGGTCACAAAGAGTCAGACATGACTAAGCGAATATCACTCACTTGTTATATTTACTCTAAAGGATTGTATTCTGCATGCATTTCTCAGGGCAAATACATGGGGATGCAATGGAAACAGTGAGAGACTTTATTTTGGGGGGCTGCAAATGGTGATTGAAGCCATGAAATTAAAAAAGTTGCTTGCTCTTTGAAAGAAAAGCTATGACCATAGCTTTTAGCTATGTTTAGCTAAAAGCTAGACAGCATATTAAAAAGCAAATGTTACTTGGCCAACAAAGTTCCATCTAGTCAAAGCTGTGGTTTTTCCGATAGTCATGTATAGATGTGAGAGTTGGACTAAAGAAAGCTGAGCACTGAAGAATTGAAGCTTTTGAACTGTGGTGTTAGAGAAGACTCTTGAGAGTCCTTTGGACTGCAAGGAAATGAAATCAGTCAGTCTTAAAGGAAATCAGTCCTGAATATTCTTTGGAAGGACTGATGGTAAAGCTAAAGCTCCAATATTTTACCTGATGTAAAAAGCTGACTCATTTGAAAAGACCCTGATGCTGGGAAAGATTGAAGGCAGGAGGAGAAGGGGACGACAGAGGATGAGATGGTTGGATGGCATCACCGACTCGAAAGACATGGGTTTGAGCAAGCTCTGGGAGTTGGTGATGGACAGGGAAGCCTGGCGTGCTACAGTCCATGGGGTCCCAAAGAGTTGGACATGGCTGAGTGACTGAACTGAACTGAACAGTATTCTGCAAACAAAATTCCAACTTAAATGTATTTCATACACTGAAACATTATATTTTTGGAAACCTATGGATTATTGGCTATATGTTCACTCCCTAAATCACTTAGGAAAACTAATGATTATTTTATAAAAATAAATTACAATAACAATAATAAAAACATAGACTGAGCAAATTCATTTCTTTGTCACATCCCATATCTGTACAATCTTGAAAAGCAGGTTATCATTCTCATTTTCCTAATAGGCAAATTGAAAATCAAGTCCTTCAATAAGAAAGTGACTAAAATGTCTTTCCAACCTTGGTCACCCTGGTCTGAGTCCAATCCTTGTTACTATATTATGCCTAATGTTGTCAAAGTAGTTCAATGAAAATTACTCATTTTGTTTTAAGAATACAGTTTCCAATATCCATCAGAATAAAACGCAGCAGCAGCTGCTGCTGCTGCCCCAAAATAATCACATCAAGTGGGTCAAGGCAATATTGGTCATTCACATGACAGAAAAGGCAGAGATCAAAATTATTTAGAAAGTCTAGGATAAGATATCTCATGACATAGCAATGTTTGAACAGTGCTCTCAAATAATCATGCTTGCAAAATGAATGCACGTCCAGATACGATCAGTTGTGAATCCATAAATCTCCTATCCCTGGGTTTGCTCTCGTGCCTTTTCCTGATGTCACTGCGGTTACCATGAATTCTTCCAGGTTACGTTGATCATACAGTTGATATTGCTGGAAGCTGTGTTTTGAATGTGCAATTTTGGCTCATTAATGAAGGAGTGTCAGCGGGTCATTGCCAGGGAGCAGTGAAACTAAAATACGATTAAGAAGGCATCCCAGAACATGAACTTGCTTGAATCTTCAAAAATCATCGAAAGTGCCAAATAGCCTTGACAGTGAGCCTGGCATTTATCGAGCACTGCTCTCTCCAACACTGCTGTAAATACCTTGGGGGATATAAAGACATATAAAGCATGTAGTAAAGGAGCTTACTAGCCAGGAGTGTAAGACAAAAATTAAACACATAAAACAATCATAGAGCAAAGAGTAGCAGTTATAATTAATTGCTCAATTGTTTGGTATGCTTTAGAAGTGTATCTGTAACTCTTGAGGAAGTATGCATGATCGTGCAATAGGAGACATATTTCCATGTCAAAAAGTTGCAGAGGTAACATTGCTTCCCAAAGAATTTGTTTATATCAGAGAATTTATTTGCTTCCAAATGAATCCGTTTTATTATCACCTGAGGAACTATTGGAAGCAAGCAGTCCTTAGAATTGAGCCCAATGAAAAGAGTGCACTGATAAATTTTTTCTAGCCCTTTGGCACATCTGTTCTGCCCGTATAACGTGTGACAACAGGATTCAAGACCAGGCTCCAAATCCCTCCCCTTCACATGGACACAGGCAAACCTAATGTAGGGGCGGGCCTAATCTCTGAAAGCTGTAAGGTTGCTTATGTGTGTGTGTGGGTGCGTGCTCAGTCGTGTTTGATTCTTTGTGACTTCATGGACTGTGTACCTCACCAGGCTCCTCTGTCCATGGGATTTCCCAGGAAAGAACACTGGGAAATATTTGGTTGCCGCCTTCTACTCCAGGGGATCTTCCCAACCCAGGGATTGAACCTGTGTCTCCTGCACTGGCAGGCAGATTCTTAACCATTGAGCCACCTGGGAAGCATGGTGAGGTTTCTTGTCTTGCCCTAGAATTAGACACGGAAATAAAACACACATCTTGAAGGAAGTTTTATTTTCATGAACTCTGTCCTTATTCACATAACATACTTAGGTAATGTGCCTGGAATATAATCCAGTGCTCAATAAACCTTATTTGAGACGATGCATTCTAGGAAATAGTATCAGATTACTATCAGATTTGCACACAATGGCTGCAAATGTGTAGATATCTTATAATTAAAAGAAAGGTGCTGATAAAATGTAGTAGCTTGGTTTTTAGAAAGTCATTACAATACGAGAAGATGCTAATGGGGAAACGTTATGAGCTGATAATTTGTAGAATTCCAGCTTCTAAGTCAAAAGGGCAAAAGTATGACTTCAAAATGGAAATGACAATTTATCACTCAACTGGCAAAACGTCTTGGTGCAGTCCTTGGATCTCTTATTAGTTTGGGTTATGGACTGAAGAGAAGAGAAACCCTTGGTTAGTTTAAGAAAAGGAGAAAGTATAGAGGCACTTGAGACTGCAATGGGGCTTAGGAAACATCGTCTTATATTTTCTCTACCTGTAGAAGCTCTGGAGTGTGTGTTGAGTGAGCCAGTCTGCAGGACCCAGCACAGAGCTCCGTGTAGTATGTATAGTTAACTTAAATTTAGGTTACTTAGAAACTTGACGTCTAAGAATCATTTACAGGTTTTTAAATCATTTTTCTATAAAGTTTAACTTTTGCTTATATCTCCAATAGCAAAAATAAATGTACAGAGTTTTTGTTCCATTAAACATTCATTGATCTAGAAGATATTAGCTAATATTTCATTTTGTGATTTGAAGGGAAACAAAGAAGACTTGAATAAACTTTCTTCCTTTGAGATGCTTCCATAGAAGAGGTGTTGAATTTTGAACACTTTGATAATTAGTCTCATATAACTTTGTAATTGATAGTTATGAACTTCATGGCGTTAAATTCATGTGTATTTACTTTGGAATATATTAATAGTAGAATTCTTCCCATCGAACATATGATTTTTTTTATTGGCTTATAGTTAAGTACAATGTTGGGTTAGTTTCTGCTGTACAATGATGTGAATCAGCTATCTGTATACATATATCCCCTCTCTCTTGACCCCTACCCCTGAATATATGACCTTGGATATGAAAGTTGGTGGAGATGTTTTGGAGGGAAAACAAAACTCATTTTCCTGGGAAATAGGTAGTCAGACCATGACTTAGATAACTCTGGCTGATTAGTGAAGAACTGACTCATTGTACAATTTGTGAGTTCCTTGAATGAATTGATGTCCACTAATTTTTAATCACTAAACAATACATTTTACTAACTATTCCAATTATTATCCCCTGCTTGAATTTTAAAAAACAGATCAAAATTAAATCTGTGAAGTATGGAAGTCAACTAATGTCTGTTGGCTTTAAAGCTAGTTAAGATGATATTCACCCTAAAGTAATCAGATTCAGGGTCTCTAGCCAACATTTATTAGATTCTAGAATGCATACTAGGTCACCTGGGCCATTCTGGGTGGCAGAATGTGGTAGAATAAAGCTGTAAGCAAAGGGCTCAGCCACACAGAGTGCTAAACTGTCACATTTTTTTCAGATTCTGTGACTCAGTCACCCGCCAAGCAGCAGATTTGTGATGAATAGCACCCATATTGATTTTTCCATAATGGAGTGTAAAAGAAAAATGGACAGGTTTTGTTGCAGGTATTTTCATGGGGTACTAAATTGGAGGATTAGTTGCAAACAGCAGTACTGATAAAGTCTGCTGTCCATCTTGACGGTTGGGTCTTTCTATTAAAATGACACATAAATAACCTATTATATCCCCCACCCATGGAAATTCAAATGCACCTGTCAAGATGATAAAGCACTTGCCTGGAGGGGAGCATTGTTTACATTTTCACTCTATTCTTCAGAAAAAGTGAGATTCTAATTATTTCTCCCACTGTAAATTAATGCTGACTCTGATGGTTAGCATATCTCTATATTGTTACATCTTTTGGAAAGTTAAATAATAGAGCTGATCCATCATGTATTATGCAACGTGTATTTTATGACAGCCTTCTCGGAGCTCTTAGATCTCCTCTCTAAATGCTTATTTTTTCTCTAACTTGTCTGCTCTCTGCCTCTGTCTTTCTCTTTTCTACCCCATGAGAAATCTTTGTTGATACCCAGTTATTTCCAAAATGTGAACTCCCACCTTCTTTACCCTGTTTTTTTTTTCCCTTGTTGAAAAATACACTTATGATTTTCAGCCCACAGTACTTGCTTTTCAATGATCTAAGTCATTTTTAATCTCTTCCTGGGATATATTTCCCATCTGATCTATCATGTCTGAAGACATATCCTTTGGTTGTATTTAGAGTTTCCACCTTATAAGTAATTGGGTTTATCTTCCTTAGAAAAACTTCACCCTTTCCTTGTTCTTATTGCTATCTCTTGGTCAGTACTCATGATAATAATTACATTAAGTGATGCCTCTAATCATAAGTTCTTACAACTTTCCCCAACTTACTCCATGTATTTCTCCTTCACCTACTCCTTCTGCCTCATCCTTGTCACATATCCTAATCTCTTCCAAAAAGTGATTTCTTTATGAGTAGAAAACACAAAGGAACACATTGTCTCTAGGAATGCTTGTGATGTGTGTTAGGCTGCTTAGTCATGTCTGACTCTTTTGTGACCCGATGGACTGTAGCCGCCAGGCTCATCTGTCCACGGGATTCTCCAGGCAGGAATACTGGAGTGGGTTGCCATGCCCTCCTCCAGGGCATCTTCCCTGACTAAGGGATGGAACTTGTATCTCTTATGTCTCCTGCATTGGCAGGTAGGTTTTTTTTTTTGTTTTTTTTTTTTTAAGCACTAGTGCTACCAAGGAAGTCCATGAATTCTGATAACAACCCAATAATGGTTGCCAAAAATAACTGTAGGTATAAACTTACCTTATGATCTGAATCTAGTATTTTTTCTGGTTTTCTTATACATAGACTCCTATGTATAGATACTCATTAATCTATTTAGCTATTGAGTACTGTGTTCATTAAACTCTGTGTGTTCACTAGGTGATCGCAGAATAAAAGCATCTCGATGTTAAAGATTCAGAAGATCAGAACAGCTCCCCATTTGAAGAGCCCAACACAGCCATGCCTAGAACTGTGACCGAGATAGGCTCCATGCTTCAGGCGCTCTGCACACAGCTTTCCGAGTTATTCTCTTAAAGTATCCCCTGGGAGTGAATGATTCCCCGATTCCTTTTCTCCAGTTTGTAAATCTTGAGCCAATTTCTAGCTTAATCCTCTCTAATGTCTAGCTCTTCCACAAGTAAATTCCTGTCTGAGTTCATGGCAGTATACTGCAAAATCACTAGGAAACTTAAATTGGATATTTTCAACATAAATACTTTAAAAAATTGGTAAATTCCCTCCCATTGAGCTAAATTAGCTCAATGTTAGCTAAATTAGCTAACACAGTGACCTCCCACTTTTATCTAACCACTTATCTCTTTGTTACTCACTCATGTCAAGTTGGGCTTCCCAGGTGGCTCAGTGGTAAAGAATCCACCTTCCAATATAAGAATTGCAGGGTTGATTCCTGGGTTGAGAAGATCCCCTCGAGGAGGAAGTATCAACCTACTCCAGTATTCTTACCTGGGAAATCCCATGGACAGAAGAGCCTGGTGGCCTGCAGTCCATGGGGTAGTAAAGAGTCGGCCACCACTGAGGGCCTGAGCACACACGCACACTCATATTAAGTAACTGAATAAGTTAGAGAAACTAGACAGTGCTCCATATCATAAGTCACTGGAAATGAAAATTCACAAATCCAGCTGGTTCTTTCTCTTTGTATACAGAGAGATGTGGATTCTGTCTTTAAGTGAACATCTAGTAGAATTTAACAACAGATGAGTTTTGTGCTAATAAAAAAAAATCTTTTCACACAGCTTCTGGAAATATTTCTTTCCTTTAGACTCTAAGTGAGAAGTGCTTGGCAATCATAATCACGTCACGGAAGTCTTGATTTCCTGGCTTCTAAGACGGACACATCAATGTGTCACATTTATGTATTTTGACATCATGCTCTTTCACATTAGAACAAAGTTGAAAAGAGAAAGTTCTGTTAATAATTGTGTATCATGGTTTGTTGACCTCAAAGAACCCAAAAGACTGGAAGTACTGACTTACATATTGTTATATCCCTCAGTCTTGGATTTCTTATGTATTTCCAACTTAGTTCATTTTCGTTACTGTATTTTATTGTATTTCAGAGGTTGAAATTCTCTTAGAAATCTCAAAGTTCAGTAACTTCATATTACTATTTAGGAAAATGAAAAATGAAGAATTTTGCCCAAATGATAAGAATCCGGATCTAGAATCTTGTTTTCATGACTACTGAAGAAGACTGCTTTCCAGAGTTAAGAAAGGATGATAAACCAAAAACATTGGCAAAAACAGCTGCTTGTTGATATTAATATTAAAATAAATGTTAAAATAATACTATCTCTGTTTACAGATTTTGGGATCTCAGTGTGTATAGTCAATCCAACGTTTACATTTTATCAATGTTTGGGATTTGATCTTGGCCTAAAAAAAGAACTAGAGACAAGCATTTGTTTGATATTTTCTTATTTGCTTTTTTTTTTTTTTAAAGATTTTAATACAAATCATGTGCATTAAAGAAGTTCTGGAAGTTCTGAACTGTTTCAAGCAGGAGACTGCTGAGGTGACAGGAATTTGTGGTCAGTATTGACCAGAATGTGGGACACGAAACACTTTGGGAGAAATGCTCTGGGGCTTCCCCAGTGAGTCAGAGGGTAAAGAATCCACCTGCAATGCAGGAGACCCCGGTTCAATTCCTGGGTCGGGAAGATCCCCTGGAGAAGGGAATGGCAACCCACTCCAGCATTCTTGCCTGGAGAATACCATGGACAGAGGAGCCTGGCGGGCTACAGTCTATGGGGTCGCAAAGAGTCAGACATGATTGAGTGACTAACACACAGAGAAATGCTCTATTTCTTAATATTGGTGACTCTCAGTAAATACATTTTTATCTTCAAAGGCATTTTTTTAAATAAGAAAAACCACTTGTATGACAAAATATATGACCTGAAAGATGCCTTAGTAATTATTTAACCTGATTTCCTCATTTTATGGATGAGGAAACCGAGACCCAGAGTTCATTAGTGACGGGGGAAGGTGTACGAGACTCCTCCCACTTCTCAGGGTGTTATTCTTTGTAAAAAGAAAACAAAGAGACAGCGGGAGTCTCTCTACATCCACATCCTGTCTGAACACTGGCTTTCTATATCCCAGCCTCAGTAATAAAAATCACAAAGTTGTTTAATATACATGTAGGATTTAAAGTGAACATAATTTTCTACTTTCATTGAAATGGACAGTTTGGCAGTGTTTTCTGCCCACTTCACAGTTCTAAACTGTCTCTCAGAAAGGCAGTAGAGACACAGTTTAAAAGTCTGCATTTTGAGGTTAGACAGTCTTGTGGCCATATGTTGGCGCTATTATTTACAAAGTCTCATCCTAGATAAATCGCCTGATCTCTCTATGCTTCACTTTCTTTGTCTGAAACTTGGGGCAGTAATAACTGCCCAGGTTTGTAATGAGGATTGAAAGCAAGACTTCTTATAAAGTGAGTCATTGCCTGTATTAAGGATTGTTGTTAAAAGTGCCACTAACTGTGTGGTTTGTAAAGCAGAAACTTATCATCTAAAAATTCTGGATGGTCAAGGTCAAAGTGTTGGCAGGAGTATAGACCTCCTTCTGCGGGCTTTAAGGGAAAAGTCTGTTCCACGATGCCCTTCTAGCTTCTGGCGGTCTGCCGGCAATCTCTGGATTCCTCTTTATAGACGCATTACCCCAGTCTCTCCCTTCGTGTTCACATAGCATTCTCTGTGTGTGGACGCCTGTCTCTGTGCCCAAATTTCTCCTTTTTATACAGACACAGTCCTGCTGGCTTAGGGTCACCCAACTGACTCATCTGCAAAGACTCTATCCCCAAATAAAGATACATTCATAGGAACTGGGAATTAAATCTTCAATAACTTTCAGTTCAGTTCAGTTCAGTCACTCAGTCATGTCCGACTTTCTGCGACCCCATGAACTGCAGCACGCCAGGCCTCCCTGTCCAACACCAACTCCCAGAGTCCACCCAAACCCAAGTCCTTTGAGTCAGTGATGCCATCCAACCATCTCATCCTCTGTCGTCCCTTTCTCCTCCTGCCCTCAATCTTTCCCAGCATCAGGGTCTTTTCAAATGAGTCAGCTCTTCACATCAGGTGGCCAAAGTATTGGAGCTTCGGCTTCAACATCAGTCCTTCCAATGAGCACCCAGAACTGATCTCCTTTAGGATGGACTGGTTGGATTTCCTGGCAGCCCAAGGGACTCTCAAGAGTCTTCTCCAACACCACAGTTCAAAAGCATCAATTCTTTGGTGCTCAGCTTTCCTTATAGTCCAACTCTCACACCCATACATGACCACTGGAAAAACCACAGCCTTGACTAGATGGACCTTTGTTGGGAAAGTAATGCCTCTGCTTTTTCAGGGAGACAGAATTCAAGCCATAGCTTTATCCATCCCCGGTTTGCCCCTCAACATCAGCCTGAGTGACTCCTTTAATATTATCTTTTCATTCTTTTTTTTTTAGTGCATTTATTTGGCCATGCTGGGTCTTAGTTGTGGCATGTGGGATCTAGTTCCTTCACCAAGGATTGAACTCAGATCCTCTGCATTCGGAGTGCTGAGTCTTAGCCACTGGAGCACCAGGGAAGTCCGAATAATGTCTCATATGTTATACCTCTGTTCAAAAATGTCCAGTGGTTCCATAATTCATTCAGAGAGAAAACCATACTCCTTGACGGTCTACACATCCCTCCATGCTCAGCTCCTCCCCCAACTCTCTCTGCTCTGTTTTTCTCTCCTATTTCTCCCCTTGCTTGCTTTGTTTCAATTCTTTGGCCTCTTTGCTTTTCCTTGAACCTAAGACAAGTAGAGGCCCCTCAAAGTCATGGTACTTGCTGTTCCCTCTTCTAACTGGGCTGCTGCTGCTTTTGCTAAGTCACTTCAGTCGTGTCCGACTCTGTGCGACCCCATAGATGGCAGCCCACCAGGCTCCCCCGTCCCTGGGATTTTCCAGGCAAGAACTCTGGAGTGGGTTACCAGTTCCTTCTCCAATGCATGAAAGTGAAAAGGGAAAGTGAAGTCGTTCAGTCATGTCTGACTCTTAGCGACCTCATGGACTGCAGCCACCAGGTTCCTCCATCCATGGGATTTTCCAGGCAAGAGTACTGGAGTGGGGTGTCATTGCCTTCTCCATCTAACTGGGCTATTCTCCCACTTATGCACTTGATTTGTACCCTCACATTATTCAGACATTTATTCAAGTATCTCCTACTCTGAAAGGCTTTCCATGAACAAAATTAAAATTCTAAATCAAATTAGCAGTGAAAGAGCCCTTTATCCTCCTGACTCCACCCACTGCCGATTGATGCCCTGCTCTGTTTCCTTTTTCTCCACAGCACTTTTGATACATTTAGTTATTTGTTTTCCTCCACTAAAAAGGCAGCTTACAAAGAGCATGTGTTTCGTCGCTTTGATTCAATTCCATTTTCTGTAATTCTCTGGTGCAGAGTAGGATTTCAATCAATAGGTTCTGAGTAGATGGTTGAATGAATGAACTAATGAATGAATGTTTCAAAAGGAGCCTTTTACATAATGAGTCCTAAATAAGTATTATTTATAATTCTTATTCTTAATTAATCTTTCCCCAAATAGTTACCGCTGTGATTAATTTTCTATATGCTATTTTTCTTCTTTCTTTATTCTGCTCTGGAAATTTCTAGCTCAAAGAGAAAACCACAGTCAATGAGAAGGTAAGATCTAATGTTCAAAGTAAGTGTTAGTCACTCAGTTTTGCCTGACTCTTTGCGACCCCATGAACTGCAGCCCATCAGGCTCCTCTGTCCATGAGATTTTCCAGGTAAGGATACTGGAGTGGGTTGCCATTTCCATCTTCAGGGGATCTTCCCAACCTAGGGATCGAACCCAGGTCTCCTCCCCTGCAGGCAGATTCCCTACTGACTGAGCTACAGGGGAAGCCCCTTGTTCAAAAGTAACAATGAAATGGGTAAACTGAAATGAACACTCTGAAAACCTAGACTCACTGAAAGTCAACAAACTAGAATCCACCTAAAAGGTGAACACCAAATTCTTCCATCCTTTTATTTTTCAAATAAAAAATATCTACCTTCACTTGTGTGGACTTTTTCTCTCCCTTCTAAGTCTCAACACAGAGAAGGTGTCCCACAAGATCCACCTATTCTCATCATTCATTCTCTGTCTTGACTCATCCCTTCTCAAACCCTTTAGGATTTTTGCTTCTCCTAGGGCATTTAACGGAGAAGGCAAATAGCACCCCACTCCAGTACTCTTGCCTGGAAAATCCCATGGGTGGAGGAGCCTGGTAGGCTGCAGTCCATGGGGTCACGAAGAGTCGGACACTACCGAGGACTTCACTTTCACTTTTATGCATTGGAGAAGGAAATGGCAACCCACTTTAGTGTTCTTGCTTGGAGAATCCGAGGGACGGGGGAGCCTGGTGAGCTTCCATCTATGGGGTCACACAGAGTCAGACACGACTGAAGCGACTTAGCAGCAGCAGCAGCAGGGCATTTAAGGGCTTCCCTGATGGTGCTAGAGGTAAAGAATCTGCCTGCTAGTGCAAGAGATGCCTGAGACAAGGGTTTGCTTCCTGGGTTGGAAGATCTCCTGAGGAAGGGCATGGCAGCCTACTCCAGTATTCTTGCCCGGAGAATCCCATGGACCGAGGAGCCTGGTAGGTTACAGTTCATAGGGTCACAAAGAGTTGGACACGACTGAAGTGACTTAGCACCCACGCACACAGGGCATTTAAATCTTACTAGTTTTAAATTATAGTTAATTGTATTTTGTCTCACTTTTCTTACTAAATTCTGTTTCATAGAGGCCAAGAAGATGTATTTTATCCTGTCTATGTTGTAGCACCTAGTTTGAATGAGTGATTCAAAAAGGTTTTGAATAACAACAACAACAACGACAACCCCTAGTTTTAAAGCACAAATGACACATGCTGATTTTTTTTATAGTTGTGAAAAATAACCAGAAAATAACCCCTGTTCCTGTAAGAGGGGGGCATTAAATTAAATACACTCTTTTTTGTTAGTAAACCATCAAAAATTCTACCAGCTCTTTGCATGAGGAAAACCTTGGACTTAGTCCATCTTTTCTTGTCTCTTCAGCGCTCTTATAAAAGGTAGGAATGTGATTTTTATTTCCTTTATTCCACATTTATCATCTATAAAATCAAAACAATACTTTTTTTACTTATAGGGTTGTTTGATGAGGTAATTAATTATTGTATAATGCATTGTAACTCCTGGAGTAAAGGTTTTATGTGCGTGCAAAGGGGTATTATTCCAGGAGAGTTATGACATGGCTCATCCTTGGCTTGTGGGTGGAGTAGGTGGGGTGTTGTGATAAGATAGCAGCTGAACAAACTTCACTAAATTAAGAAACAGGGAGTTCAGACTTGCATGGCGGAAATTTGGTTGAGAGCTCACCTCACTGATACTTCTGAAGGAAGGGCTTTAGTGTTGCTGTAAGACTGACATAAAAAGGCAGATGTCTCACACATCAATTTTGCAGTTGGAAAAAAGTGAATCAGTTTCCGTAGCTTCAGAGATAAGCATGACAAAGCATGACCAAACAAAACAAAAGCAGACTGCCTGCAATATTGAATCCTTTCATATCACGTTATCATTTATTCTTTCAGTAAATATCTGTTTAGTGCCTCTTATGAGTTAGACCCTAGTCCCTTTCCTTATGAAGTTTATATTTACGTCCAGAAAGACAGACAAACAAGGAAATATGCAGTGTATAGGGTTGGAAGTAAGACTTACAGGAATGTTACCATGAAAATAAAGCATCCGTTGTGGCTCAGGGTGGAGGTGCTATTACATATTAGAGGGGCCAGGAAAGACCCCATGCATAAGGTGACATTTGAGTAGCATTTTAAAGGAAAGGATGAGCCCCATGGGTGGCTGGGAAGACACACTCAAGCACCATTGTGGAAGCTCATGCAAGGCCATGTTCCACGTTTGTAAGTTCCCTCTTGCTGCCACCAACTCTCTCTTCTATTAATAGATTTTTAGCCAATTTACACAACTTAACTTAGTTTTTGGGAGAATTTGGTTAGCATGTAAAGACATTATAATTCATATAGTATTGTTCATTTTGTGTGCTAAATTGCTTCAGTCATATCTGACTCTTTACGACCCCATGGACTGTAGTCCGCCAGGCTCCTCTGTCCATGGGATTCTCGAGGCAAGACTAATCAAGTGGGTTGCCATGCCCTTCTCCAGGGATCTTCTCAACCCAGGGATCAAACCTGTGTCTCTTATGTCTCCTGCATTGGCAGACAGATTCTTTACCACTAGTATCACCTAGGAAGCCCAGGTTCATTTTAGTTGACACAAAAATAGTTGGGCAGCTAAGTTTGGGAGTAATCCATCCTGAAAATAAAGGAAAACGCACAAACATACACATAAAAAATATCCTTTCCCCCATCTTACGTTTGTATTACACTTCAGTATTTTTCTATCATTGGAGAAAATTAAAGTCAAGGATGAGATAAGAACTAAGTATTAGTCAGCAGCATGGTGCGATGAATAGTTCCCTGACAGCAAGGAAAGTCCTCTGCTCCAGTGCCCTTCGCATTGAAGCAGTGCGTGAGTGCTAAGTCATTGCAATAGAGTCCGGCTCTGTGCCACTCTGTGGACCTGTAGCCGCCAGGCTCCTCTGCCTGTGGGATTCTCCAGGCAAGAATAGTGGAGTGGGTTGCGGGGTTGCTGTGCCTTCCTCTAGGGAATCTTCCCAACCCAGCAATCAAACCCATATCTCTTCTATCTACTGCACTGGCTGGCAGGTTCTTTACCATTAGCGCCACACTGAAGCAGAGGTGTGGGTAATTTTTTTTTTTTTTAAGGGCAAGTGGTCTTTATATTAGTAGGACACTTTGACTTTCATTTTACTAGTGATTTAACAGCTTACTGTCTTTAATGGATTTGAGTAAACTTTAGCCAGATCTATGCATCACATTGCAAGCTCACTACCTGTAAAGGAAAAAAAAAATGTAGTCAGATTTCTTTCATTTTGATAACTGGATTAAAACTGGTTGTCTGATCTAAGTGGGTCCAATTGTTTTTCTTTGGTTCTGTCAGAGGGGGGACTAAAATATTAGAGCAAATAGATAAGTAACCTCCAAATTCATGCTGTTTTTCTTTTCTCTTTCTGGAATTCAGGAGAAGAAAAGAAGAGTCTTTTTAAAATGCTAAGATTTGGGTATATTGTGCAATTCTCTGGCCTTGATTTATATGTTACAATAACTTTAAAATTAAGTTTTTTTTTCTTGCATCTATAGAAAGTAGAATAGACAGGCGGAAGATACTGCTGGCCAAATCATTATGACTATTTTACATATAAACAATGAATTCATCACCCGTAGGATTTATTAGAGCAGAGAAGTCTTGTCCTTTTCCTTACCTTTCTCCTTCTGTCATCCTTTGATTTACTCTCTAGTCCTAATCTTAGATGTGCTGTGGAGTGGTTTTCACCCTCGTGGTCCACTCTTCATTTTGGTAGCCAGCGCTCAGAGGCAAGGCAGGGAGTGGCAGAGACAGGGTGCTCTATGCTTACATTTACTCTAAAACCCATCTGCCGTTTGTTCATAGATAGTTGCACTGGTAATATTATTAACATTTGCATACAAGGGAAAACCTTGAGGCTGTTGCTAAAGACCTGTGACTTCCTACTTACTTAAAATGACCTACATCTTTTTCTTGCCTTTGTTTCTATTCCCAGGAGCTTTGCAAAATGTTTTAACCAGAAGTCAAGTTCTTTGTGGTTTCCCAAGTGTGTTTCGTAAAAATTGTGTGACTGTAGTGTGAGAAACACATATTTCTGATAACAGAGGCAAGATGTAATGTTTGAGGGCTTACCAAAATTAACTATGCCCAGATAACAGACCTCACTCTCCAATGTGTGTACAACCACGTACGGCTCTACATGAGGCTTCCCCACATTGCCTTATTTCTAGCTAAATTAAGCACAGGTAATTTTGTTCAGAAGTCTGGGTTTTTGGCGATGTAACATAGTTTATTACCTTTCTCGAAATTGGTTCAAATTTACTTAAGCACTTGTTCTATACTCCTAATGGTTATGCTAAAGAAAGAAACATCAAGGCATGATCATTTTGCTTACCCAATTTATCTGTTGGCAATCTTCTATTGGGCTTCCTTGGTAGCTCAGGGGTAAAGAATCCACCTGCAGTGCAGGAGACCCGCGTTTGATCTCTGGGTTGGAAATCCCTTGGAAGAGGAAACGCAGCCCACTCCACTTTTTGCCTGGAGAATCGCACGGACTGAGGAGCCTGGTGGGCTACAGTCCATGGGGTGGTAAAGAGTCGGACACAACTGAAGCCACTTCGTGGCAGCCGTCTTCTGTTAATTCTTTTTGTCTTCTGTTTCAAAGCAACACACAAAATGAAACAATGTGTAGAACTGCCGATATTCATAGGCTGCAAGGAAATAAGAGTATCTGGAGAAAAATGGGAAGCGCCATCAAAGGTGTACGTGCTTCCAAAGCTTCTGAAGTTATCCCAGGTTTTCATTCCATAGTTAAGTCAAGGTCATAGGTTAGATTCTTATGTGGACTGGCTATGTCTTTGTTTAAACTCTGGGCCCGTCATGGAAGAGGCATCACTTTTATCATTTGGAAAGCCAGCTGTTGCTGTGTCTTCTCTGTCTTCGAAAGAGGAGTTACCATTACACGCAAATCTTTGAAATGTTGACTCTTTAATTTACACTGTTAGTCGCTCAGTCATGTCTGACTCTTTGCGACCCCATGGACTGTGTCCCACCAGGCTTCTCTGTCCATGGAATTTTCTAGGCAAGAATATCAGACTGGGTTGCCAGTCCCTTTTCCAGGAGATCTTCCTGACCCAGGGATTGAGGCTAGGTCTCCCGCATTGCAGGCAGATCCTTCACCATCTGAGCCACCAGGGAAGAATTTACACTGGAATATGTGATATTTTGGAGAAGGAAATGGCAACCCACTCTAGCAGTCTTGCCTGGGGAATCCCATAGACAGAGGAGCCTGGAGGGCTACAGTCCACAGGGTCTCAAAGAGTCAGACACGACTGAGTGACTAAACCCCACCATGTGATATTTTAGAACTACAGACACAGTCTTTGTCATATATCTGCATTCATTAATTCAAAAGGAAGGCATTGTTTTCTAGAACAAGACATAGCATTTATGGGTAAGATGTTCGTTTTGCCAAGACCCACTTTTTTAACAACATGTTCTCTCCTAAAGAATCGGTGAATAAGATCACTGTCATCAAGGCACAATGTATTTGGATTCTAAGCTTCAAATACACAGGAGACCAACTGGGTCACCCGGTATGGCCTAATTTCCTGACCCGGGCTCTCTCTTGCAAACTTTCCACACTTGGAAATAAAGTGCAAATTCGAGTGGGGAAAGAAAAGAAATCCACCCAAGAGCTGTTGAAAAAAAAAAATGTATCTATGCACTAAATCTATGTACCACTGTGTAATTATAATAACATAAACAAATCCACTATAAGGACATTCACATCAGACCTAATTTCATGCTGAACTATTATAATGCAATTAAGAGCCTCATAGTCCTGTTTTAATTAAGCTCTGTTGTGAAATATGCAGCATTTGAACCTGTTCTGACCTGTTTCGTCTACCATTGAATTACCGCCCTCGACTTGTTTTTCTGCTGAACGATGAATCTCATTTAAGGATTACTGTTTGCAGCCCTGGCATTTGGTGGGGTTTTCTGTGCTTTTATGCCTCCAGATCCAGGCCAGTTTTAACTCCTCAGAAATGCCCTATACATGGTCTCTTGACTCACCTGTCTCAAAAGATTTGTTAACTCACCCTGGGCTTTTGTGGCAATAAAGGAACAGATTTGATTGGTTTAATGAAAGAGATTTTAGGTGACAGGAGAGTTCACTTGTGGAGCTAACTTCAACTTCTGTAGGGCAGAGTCAGTATCTATTGGCCTATCCTTTTGCAGAAATACTAAGCAAACTCCAATTTTCCGTGGATATTACTTAGTTTGCCAACTAGTTTAACCATTACTCACCAGAAAATGAAAAACAAAGGCATCTATATGAAATGCACTTTACAGAATAATCAGATCCTACTTCCTTCTTTTTATCTCTCACTTAACTTTCGGCAGGAATGTCTAGATTGTCTGGTATTTGCCTTAATGAAACCTTCCCTTTCTTGATTCTGATTGCCTGAAATAAAACAGGAAATATTACAGGTGAATGTCTAGCTTGGTGATCAAATATCAAGCCAGTCTGCTGAAGAGCCTGTTACCCAACAACTAGCTTTAAAGAAATAGAGTGAAAAGTCAGGAGAACAGAGTTTCAGGCAATCATGTCCACCCACTTAGATTATTTGGAAATGAGCCAAAGGGCTTAAGAAAAATCAAACGGTGATTGCTTCATCACACCTCACCTCTGTGTCCATCCTCTCTCTGCCTCTCTTTCAGTTTAGTTCTTGTTATAAAACATCCATGTTCTGCTTTTTAATTTTTTATTTTTTTTACCTTGTCCTACTTTCTTAACCCTAGGGAGGATTTTAAGAAGGTTTCAAAGCTAAGCATCCCCAATTGCTTCAGGCTGTCTTTGGTTGTAAGTCAGAATATAAAGCAATTACCCGGAGGGTAGGATGTATTGGTGGCCAATGGGAGAGTGTTCCCTAGATCACCAGGTAACTGAAAATATTCTCTTCAGGGTGAACATCTGGTTCAGATTCTTAACCATTTCTAGTGAGGTTTTATGGGTCACTCTCCCTTTTCCTTTTCCAAAAGGTGTGTACTCGTAAAGCACAAATAATAGGGTTTAACTTGATCCACATGCCACTGCTTCCCTGGTAGCTCAGACAGTAAAGAATCCACCTGCAATGCAGGAGACATGGGTTTGATCCCTGGGCTGGGACGATCCCCCTGGAGAAGGGAATGGCTGCCCACTCCTCTATTCTTCCCTGGGAAATCCCATGGACAGAGGAGCCTGGAGGGCTACAGTCCATGGGGTTGCAAAGAGTTGGACATGACTGAGAGACCAACATACACGTGCCTTGTGGACACGTGTTTGATTATCAGATCTTAAGGACTGCTGGATGGAAATTCTGGAAATGACCACAATTGCTTTAGTATTAGAACTGTATGGTCCAAAAAATAAATAAATAAATAAATAAATAAAGAGAAAAACGTCAGTAATTTTTTTTTTTCTAATGAATCTCCAATTCAAAGAAGCTTGAGAACTTTCTGTGGATATTAATAAAACTAAATAGCTGTAGTAATTCGGATGCTGCCTCTATTTTGATTTTCTATGACAAACGACACTGTATCCTTTTTGAGTCAAGAAAGATGTTTGCAAAGTTCCTGCTCAGACCAAGGATAGACAAATCTTCCAATAGATTCTTTCACAGGCACACTTCACTGAGGAAAAATGCAGCATGCTCAAAAATTCAGAAAAATTCAGAACCGTGTTCAGACACAGTTTCATTCCTCAGCCACACACTAACGCACAAAGACAGTGGTCTCTGCAATCGAACATGTTACCACGTGCTGTAATCAACAGTTACATTGGCTTTAGAGTCAGATCAATTTGGGTTCAAATATCAGAGCTACCTGATGATTTGTAGCCCCAGGGGGCCACTGTGATATATACGCCTCTTTCCCCCACCTGAGCTAGTTGGGAAAAACTAAGCAAACGCAGGAACCAGACTAAAGGAAATAAAAATGTCAGCCTCATGACTACTAAAGCTGTTGGAAGATCCAGCTCTTGATTAGCAACCAAGTGGGCTTGGTAACTCATTACCCCATAAGGCAGGAGCTGGAAGGAAAGTCATGCTCAGAAGAGGCTGCTCTTGTTAAGACTTGACTATGAACAGGCAGAGGATGTGTGTGCTTCCTGGATCCAAAAACAAACAAACAAACAAACAAAAAAAAAAAAAGAGAGAGAAGGAGCAAGGGAGCTACTCTGAGTTCTTGCTCCAAAAACACCAAGGAGGAGAGTGAGAAAAGCTTATGGGTAAATCAGAGGTAGAGGAATAGGATTATTTCTTAGTAAATAGTATCATCATACAACTGTCTTTGGGCAAGTTACTTAATATTTCTGAACCTCAGTTCCAGCCTGACAGAGTTGCAACATAAACAGACAAACAAGGGTGTGTATGTGCGTGAACTGTCCACTTCCAGGCCTACCACTCAATCACGCTGATTTACTTTCTAGTCTGGGTGGTGGTGGTTTAGTTGCTAAGTTGCTTCCGACTCTTTTCGAACAAAAGGAACTGTGGCCCAGCAGGCTCCTCCGTCCGTGGTGTTTCCCAGGCCAGCATACTAGAGAGGGTTGCCATTTACTTCTCCAAGGGATCTTCCAACCCCGGGATCGAAGGAGTGTCTCCTGCATTGCAGGCGGATTCTTTACTGCTGAGCCACCAGGGAAGGCTTTCCTTTCTAGTCTATCCAGCCATTCTCGTCCTAGACTCTAGATCAGTTAGGGATGTCTCTGCATAGCAGGCAATTCACTCCTCTTTTTCCTCAGACTAGAGATGGTTGAGAAGGAGAGGGGGAAGAAGGATGTGCATATCAAAAGCAATAAAAGCTATTTCTAAAAACCTGCTCTGCACAGTTTACTACCCAAAGTTTCAAGGTCACTTATGTTCTAAAAGGAATCCGCTTCCAAAGCAAGAGTTGCTCCTTTTCAGACATATGCAGACATCTTCAGAGTCTTGTAGCACGCCCGTGCTGTCAGCGCTGCAGCGTGAGTGCATTTCCTCCTGCATTTCCAGGAGAGAGAGACTTCCATCCAGCAAGGCTCCTGGCTAACTCCTGTATCACCAAATTTTTCATAGAATAAGCTGAAACCCCCTAGTTCTCCAGGATGTGCCATGCTATTCCCATCTCATTTTTTTTTTTGCGCTGTTTTGCCCTAAGTCTGTCCTCTTACATCCAAAGGCTGGGAGATATTAGAGATGGGTGTGCTACTTGGCCTGGAGCTCTTGGAGCCAGCAGGCTTCAGTTCTGCTCCTGGTTTAGGCTTCTGCTGGGATCCTGGCTCTGGGAGGGGCTGGAAGAGCAGCGACACCCACCTCCTGGGGATGCGCAGTGTCGCTAAACATGCCCACCAGGTGATCACACAGATTAAAAAATAAATACATAAGTGGATTCACGTTCCCATTGTTGCTACCATGGCTTTGACATAGTTTATTAAATGCTTTCTTTAGAAAAACAGTTCTCTAAACCTGTCCTGCCTGCTTGCCACGGTCCCATTGCAGGAGCATCACTGGTTAGTGGCGCCCGTGCTTGTTGCCACCTTTGAGACGTCTGTCACTCAAAGCTCGCATCTAGCTGGCAACTGAACTCTGGCGGTTCTGTTTCAGAAAAAGAAATCATTGGCTCTCTCTCCAATTCAACTGCCACTCCCCAAATGCAGGCTCTCCTCCTCTGCTTGTGGTGAGATGATCTCCAAACTATCGTCTTTCTGATCTACCTGGCACTCTGCCTTTAGCTCTGTTACTCTAAAATACAAGTCAAGGGAAGCCTGTCTTCTACTCAGAAAACCTCCAGCCTTCTCCTCTTTATGAATTACATTACCAATATCTGAGCAGGGTATCCTGTGTCTCCACAGTGCAAATGATGTTTCTAGCCTTACATCCTGGTTCTCACACCTGCCCTTCAGGCAGGTCCACTGGGCCATGGATTGGCCCTTGAGCATCTCAGTGCTGGACACACCCATGGCCCTTTTCATACATTCTGAAATCCCAGTAAGGTTTTGAGATCCAAATCAAACCTCACCTCCTTAGTAAGGTTCCTTCTGGGCACTCATCACAGTTACATTGGCTTTAAGTTAAATGTATACCAGTCTGTTACTGTGAACTTCTGATAGATCCTGAAACTTGTCTATATTTTCTGAAAAAACTAACATAGATGGATCCTCAGTAAATGTTGGTTTCTAATTGTATCCAACTTTAATCTTTCCTTTCATTCAAGCTATTTTAAGACATTTATCACTTTCTTTACCTGTTACTTTTAATGTTACTTTTTCATTTTCAAAGAAAAAGCTTACCAGCTAGAATCCTGGGAGTTTATTGTCAACTAGAGACTTACGACTTCCCTTTCACTTTTCACTTTCATGCATTGGAGAAGGAAATGGCAACCCACTCCAGTGTTCTTGCCTGGAGAATCCCAGGGACGGGGGAGCCTGGTGGGCTGCCGTCTATGGGGTCACACACAGTCGGACACAACCGAAGTGGCTTAGCAGCAGCAGCAGTAGCAGCAGCAGCAGCAGCAGCAGCAGCAGCAGCAGCAGCAGCAGCAGCAGCAGAGACTTGAATTAAATAATAATTGGCCAGAACTTTCCTTCATATTATTTAATATTTCTGTATTTTTGAGTGTTGAAAGTACTTGCAAAATTATCTTAGGAGTTAACTTCGAGGAATGTGCCACAACAGATAAATGCTTTCTGACTCAGAAGGAGTCAGTGAAGAAAGAAATCAATTGAATACTTTCCTTTACTCACCTCTGAAATGACTGGAGTATGTGAATAGGAAACCGAAAATTTTAGAAAGCATTTTCTATAGCTCAGCAGTTGCAGGAAAAGATGACAAAGAAATCTGGAGACGAGAAGGTTTATCAGCCTCAAAAAATTTTCTGGAGCAGTATAATCTAATCTTTCATTGCCAGTGTTTTGGACAAGCAATAAAGCAATATCTTTTGAATTCATTCATAGTTCAGTTAACTTTACTGAAGGCCCCACAAGGAATGCTGTCTTTAGACAATGGACTTGTCACAAACTAAAGAGGTATGTAAACAAAATATGCAAAAATCCTGCCCTGTGCACTTCAGTAAAATATATCTTTAATTTATCTTGCCCCCTGTTTTGGTGATACCAGAGACTTATCTTACTACAAAGAAACAAAAAAGAGCAAAGATTTATCTTGGATGGAAAAGCACAAACACCCATTCATAAAACCATTCGTAAGCATTCTTTTTTAATCAACACTGTCATTGTCGCAGCCTGCTTGATCTTCCTACTTTGGGTTAATATGGGAGCCAATTACAGCTTCATCTGTGTAGAATTAACTTTACGGAGCACACACCGGGGATTTGTCTTTCTTCACTATTTAGATATATGTCATAAAAATATGCCTGGAATGGAGGCAGAGGCATTGCAGATGGCAGAGACTCTCAGATTTATTGTAGATGCATTTAAAATTGGTTCTGCTCTTGCCAGAAGTTAATTAATTTTTCTCTCTTCTTTTCTGGGACTGGGGGGTTGGGGGGGTCTCTGTGTCTCACTAGGTGGCAGTGTATGATTATATCTGGAAAAAGCATGGTGTCCAGTCCAGCATCTCCAGCTGTGACCTCCAACAGCACAATGAAATTTCTGTGACGGCACTTGGTCCAGGAGGTATTACTTCTCATGTAGCTGTGTACACCGTTTATCCCAGTGGGTTCCAAGAGCTATTCCGCCATTTTCTTAGGCTCCCTAGCGGTGCCATTGTTGAGGTGAGTATACATGAAAAAATTTTAATGCAAATGCCGTGTATGTCGTCATGCATGCAAATACGTGGGTGTATCTTTAGTCAGTTTTAAAGCTTCCAAATTAATTTGCAAACACATTATAACTGATGCTTCTAATACCATATAGGACTTGAAGATGTATTTTAATGTCTTCCTAAGGAAACAAAGGTACCACATAAGGAAAAAAAAATGTTTCTGGGCATAGCTTTTGGAGGAGAGGCGGGAGACAAATTACGTGAAATAATTTGGGAATCTGCCTGATAAACTTTGACTCAGTTAATGTTTGGAAACACCAGCAGATTGATGAAGAAGAAATATGAGTCCATAGATACTTTGATGTGGCAGGAAAGTGCACAGCCCTTTGCTTAAATGCTCTTACACAAAATGAATGAGATGGTGCCGTTTCATATTTTTTTCCAAAAGATAAATCTGAAAAAAATAAAGAAAAGCCTCCATTTCCTAAATGTTTCAAAATTTTTATAGTAGCATTTGGCAAAGCTCTTGGTTATATTTCCTTCTAAAGAGTCAAGGTCTTTTGGTGAGCTGAGTTTATTTGAAAGAAAAAAAAAAACAAAAAAACACAAAACCCTCTTACATCGCTTCATAGTCTCAGAATTCAAACTTCCAGGCATGTTGGAACCTGAGGTCCCCATTAGCATCAACAGTGGTGTTGAATCATGAGGTCAGAAAGTGTGTTATTTCCCATTATTTGATGGAGATAAGGGTGGAGGAGCAGAATTCAGATACGTATCCCATCCGATTCTCTGGTCTTGCTGGCGTGAAACGCCCTTCGCAGTGGCACAACGTTGTTGCTAAGAATTTGCAGCATGAGGATCTTTCCATTCCCATCACACTTTCCCTGTGGAGTTTAGCTATAGCTGTTTCTGTTATGAGGTTGATGAAAGTATGCCTTCATAAAAATCCCTTTGACTATAACCTTGAAGAAGTTTCTAACTGTCTAGAGCTCAGCCTTGCAGATTAGCGTGCTTCTCCTGTCTACAAAACCCAGCCCACAACGGTATTTGGTACTTGAGTGACTCTCTCAGGCTCTTAGAGAAGCAGAGGCGTGCTAGATCCATCGTCTCACCTGCCCTCTCCCTGAGCGAGGAGGGGATTGTGCGTATTGTAGCAAGGAAGTGGGTAGGCAGATGAGGACTAGGCCCCATGTAATTCTTTGGGGGCTTTGGATCACAGGCTGCTACTGACACTTCTGCACCCCTGCATGTACACTAGGCCCTTGGTTTAGTCATTTCCCACTTCTCTGATTCCATCTTTATCTGTAAAACTGGGTTATGAATATTTATGCTACCTGCCTCATAGGGATTTGGGACAGATGAATGAGATAACATTGGCAACGTATTGTAGGTCTTTTTAAAAGGGGGGCACTATGCATTACACAGTGCTATGGATCACACTCATGGCATTCTTGCAGCAAGAATACGGGAGTGGTTGGCCATTTCTGTGCTGCAGTCCATGGGGTCGCAAAGAGTCAGACACAAGTTAGTGACTGAGCAACAACAACATGGATCGTGCATGATTAAAATCATTCAACTTTTAAACATTTTTTTCAAATGTAGTACCGTTATGCTAACAATAAGATAACTTCTAGGACTGTGAGATGGGGCAGGAAGTATTATTGACCTACCTGGTTTTGGTTGTCTGGGTTTTCCATGCTGTGGGATTATCTAATGGTTGATTATGTGATGGTGGAAGTGTCTGGACCCCTCTAAGCCTGTTCCCAACTGAGATGTTAACAGATACAAAGCCAGCTTTTCCTCTTTTTTCAGATCCCAGGAAAGGCACAGGGTCCTGCTCTCTCTGCAGTCCAAGTCTAAAGCCCAGCCACCTATTTCTTTATACTCTGAAATCCCCTTTGAAAGGATCTCATTTCTTTGCCAAGTGGCTCAATGGTAAAAGAACCTGCCTGCCAGTGCAGGAGACATCGATTCGATTCCTTGGTTGAGAAGATCCCCTGAAGGAGGCAATGGCAAACCACTCCAGTATTCTTGCCTGGAGAATCCCATGGACGGAGGAGCCTGGCAGGCTCTATGGGGTCACAAGAGTCAGATACGACAGAGCAGCACAGCAGCAGCCTCTTTGCAGCTTCTCTTAACGCTTTTTAGGAGTGCCTGTGTGCACGCTAAGCCACTTCAGTTGTATCCGACTCTTTGTGACTCTGTGGACTATAGCCCGCCAAGTTCCTCTGTCCATGGGATTCTCCAGGCAAGAATACTGGAGTGGGTTGTCATGCCCTCCTCCTGAGGATCTTCCCAACCAGGGATTGAACCCGCGGCTCATGTCTCCTGTATCATCAGGCAGGTTCTTTACCATGAGCACCACCTGAGAAGCCCCTTTTTAAGAGTAGTAGATCTTATTGTTCTAAACCTGTTTCCAGTACTAAACTGTGTCTCCCAGAGGATAGGAACCTTGAAACCATACCAGTCCCAGAGCATACTGAAGACTAGGCAGGTTTTCTCTCAGCCGCGTGACTGGCTATTCAACAATATTCCTACTTTCCTTTATATCTTGACTCCTTGCAGGCACAGTCAGATCTGTTACTGGCTTTTTGAGCTACAAAACCTGAAATTGGAATGGATTTGAGACTTTTTTGGCAACTTCAGTGGGAAATGAAATCCATGTATTATCTTTCCCAAAGACGTATGCATGGTAAAGAAATTTCCAACAGCACTTAGGTAGATTATACATTCTGGATTAAAAAACACCTATTCTGCTTTTCAAACTGTAGTTTATAAGTAGTCATTTACTTGGATTAAAGTTAACTTTTCCCTTTGACTTCCCTATCTGTGTACTAGGCACATAGCTATTGCTCAAGGAAATCTTTAAATTGCCTTGAATTTTGGGATGCCAAGCTATACTACTTGATGAGTAATTATGCTCCATGAGATCTTTTCCATTAATGCCTATATCATGTGAATGGAGGGAACTTATACCTAGGAAGGGCTTCCCAGGTGGCTCAGTGGTAAAGAATCTTCCTGCCAATACAGGAGACCCAGGTTTGATCCCTGGGTCTGGAAGATCCCTGGAGGAGAAAATGGCTACCCACTCCAGTATGCTTGCCCGAGGAATCCCATGGACAGGAGATCCTAGCAGGTTAGAGCCCATGGCGTGGCAAAAGAGTTGGACACGACTGAGTGATTAAACAATAGCAAATACTTCGGAAATGACTCAGATCCGTTTAGAGACACCTGTAAGATCTGTGCCACATTTTGATGGATATTCTGTTAGGGGAAGAAAGAGAGGTAGCTGCCTCTGTAACAAATTCATTTACAAATTAGATTGGGAAACAAAAAGGAGTAAAATGCTTCATCTTTATAACCTGAACTCTCTTCTCAGAGGTTTCATGGTGGTTGTTAAACAGGGTATCTTGGGTTCTGAGCTCCTTCTGTATTTCACGCAGCTCCAGTTTGTGGCAACAGTGATTTCTAAGTCTCTCCTAATTCTGATATGAAATATAGGTCACGTATTAACCTTTTCTTTTTTCCCTCGAGAAAACGTTAGCAATTTGAGTCTTGAAGCAGGTTATCTGCCAGTTTTAAATTTTTTTGTGAAAAGCTATGGTTTTGGAACAGAATAATTTCTGCACTAGAAAGGTCGGCTTTCATCGGGTGGGTGTAGAAGTTATACTACAAACGATCCTTCCTATGGATTTATGTTCACCAATTTTTTTTCATCCAGGTCTGTGTCCTGAGATGACACAGTTCTTACAGCGTTCAACATATTTGACTTTAAAAAATAAAATCCCCTCCATGCTTGTCGAAGATGGTCAGTGATCTGTCGGGCGGTGAGGACATCTCCTGAGTTCTCTTTTCCCCAACCTCTCTGAGCCTGGGAGATTCCATGGACTCTCTGCAGAGGAACAGTTTTTAAATTAATTATTTACTGAAGAGTAGTTGACTTGCTATATGTTTATATCTATATATAATATATGCAATATATATATGCTATATATATATATATACACAATATACATATATATACACTTTTTCAGATTCTTTCCCTTATAGGTTATTACAGAATATTGAGTGTAGTCCCCTGTGGTATACAGCAGGTCCTTGTGGTTATTTTATATATGTAGCGTGTATATGTTAATGCTTTGTCTCTGCTTTGCAGCGTGAGTTATTTTTGAAAGTACAAAGTGATTCTAAAGTTTTGAGTGCTACAAAACTTAGAAACCCAGGCAACACTGGTGCAGACTCATCAAGTCACAAATAAGCTTCCGGATCCCAGGGTATCCATTGCAATTAAGAAAGTCCTTGGAGCATTAGTTGGGGTGGAATGGGAAAAGGTTGTTTTTTTTTTTTTTTTTTGTCATTAGAGGCAGTGTCGCCTGGTGGTCTGAGCGGAGAAGTGGGAGTCAGGAACCCAGAGATCTAACAGAGGCTCCGGGAGGCCCCGCTGAGCGGCTCCAGGCGAATTTCTCATCCTCCAGAGGACGGGCTCACCTACTTTGAATCTCCCATCTGAAGAGCTCCTTACCCAAGGCCTAGAGATACGCAGCAGGAGGCCTGGTTCCTTGTCTGCAAAATGAGAATATTAATACTTGCCTAAGTAACAGATTAACCAATTAGTGGTTATTAAATGTTCTGCTGATAGAAAAAACAGCAGGAGAAGAAAGGTGAAAACAAAATCGGAACCACAATTTTATGATTAGATGGGTTTGACTTAGCTCGGGATTTTTCTCCTGCTTAGGGAAGTGAGTGGCCATTGATGTGAAGAGCAGGTATAGAGGGACTAACCCAAAACCATATGACCCTCAGCAAGAAGGCAGCAGAGGAAGGTTTATCTTGCAAGCCTGCATGAAGCTTTGAGCAGAGAAGGAGGCACCACATTCTGTCTTTGAATCAGTGATTTGCATGGCAGAACATAATACAAATAACTGAGCATTCTCAGTTGTAACTCTTCTATTTTAATATCTTCCAGAAAAGACTATTTATTGTTTTTGGAAATTCCCATATCTGTTTGTTACAATGACTAAGTTGCTGTGTGTGTGTGTGTGCGGGGAAGACAGAGAGAAATACACAAAAATGAAGAAGAGAAATCAATAGGAAAATACTGAAAACTTGGGGTCTACAGGAATTATATAAATTGTCGAGAATTTCTCTATCCAATTTTTCCTTCTGTTGAAAGGTATTGTCCATGAGAAGGGGCAAAGCTGTTCCTGTGTTTCTCATCGTGCTCAGAGAAAATATTAAAGAAAATATTAAAATCAACTGGCCTAAAGAAAATATTAAAATTACTCCATTTTTTACAAATAGAAGAAAGTCCCATTTTCATTTCCCAAGTTTAGAAAACTTTACATTTTGTCACAACACCTGCGTGAAAAGATGCAATAAGTTCTTGGGGCACAGCTGCCTGTAAGACAGAATTGAAAATATGCATAACAATGAACTAGTAACAGCAGTACTTAGGACTCTGCATAAAATATTGGTAAAAATGTCAAGTACAGGATTGTCTTTTATTTTTGGTTCTCATATTCAAACTTAATAGCTGCCACTTCTATTGATGTTTAAAAAATAAGTTCTTGATACCATCTTGCTATTTCTTTTTCCTAAGAATGATTCGTTATTGTGATAAACTGCAGAGGGACAGCACCGTACTGTATTTAAAACTTGGACCCCATTTTGAAAAACAAATTATGAAAAAGCAGAATGCAAGAGCAAAGAAGAACTCAACTGTCAGGCTACTATTACAATACAAGGTCACTTCTAAGACATTGTTTTATCATACTACCATGAAAAATCTTCAATAAACATATTTACTTATCATTTAAATAAAAGTTAAATATATCAGAGATTTCTCTCCTTTTGAAAATTACTTGACAAAATTATTATTTCCATATGTATCTATCAAAATAAATGATTGTATTTGTCAGTAATAATTGGGTCAGTGCAACTTGCTATGACGTGGTTTGCTTTTCACAAAACTAAGCAAGATGGTTCTCACCTCAGGCTTACTTTATTATTTATATATATAATTGGTAACCTGTAAGAGGAACAATAGCTTTGTTTATTAAAAATTAGCACATTATAATTTTAAAAGAAATGCAACAGATTTCAGACATATTTTCAGAAAATGTAGCTAATACTTCTAAAAAGGTATTGTATTATTTGTCCTATTTTTATGGGTCAAAAATATAAATGCTAATGACTAAATTAATTTTGGTAAAACTATGTTTGGTTTCTTTAGAAAATCCTAAAGAACTACTTTGATTTTACTTATTAAGGTGTGACTTTTAAAAACATTTTAGAGTTACTACAGGCCTTTTCTAAAATAACTTCACTTGTCCAATCTTATAAATAATACATTTCTCTATATTTCATTTGTACTCATAATTTGAGACAATTATTCTTTGGTAGTATCTGTTTTTTATAGACTACATTTTTTATTTGCATATAAAAAGAAAAGAATAATCACATGCATATTTTTTAAAATATTTACTTATAAAATAATTTTCAGCATCTTAGATTTCCTTTGACTCTCCAAATAATTAAACTTATGAAAGTTGTAGAAAAATATTGTTCTATTATTTCATTTATCTATCAGGAACAATGCATATATACATGATATATTGGAGGAGAAAATTTTTCTGGAATTCTAGGTCACAGGAAATGTTTTAAAAGGTTTATTAAGTGTAAAAAAGCAGTTTGAAAAATAAGCCTTGACATACTAACTAAAGCATATGGTTAAATATTTAATATAAACATTATAGAGGTGAAAAATCTTTATTGCACAGTCAGTAAAGAATGAATCTTTTAACTTGGGCAAAATACATTCACTTTCACTCATCTATATTTTTTCTTTATTGTACTGAAATTTAGAAACCATAACTTAAAAGGTAACCTAAATTTGAAAAAAATATTTTTATGCTTTTTATTTATTAATCATGAGTTGCTATAAATTTGGAAAAGTTTTTAGTTTTTTGCATTAGAAATATATTTGCTTTAAATTTTTTTCCAGTTGTATGAAGGAATAATTGGCATACATCACTGTATAATCTCAACATAAAACACTGTGGTTTGATTTGCATGTATTGTGAAATGATAAACATAATAGTTTCAACATTCATCCTCTCATACAGATACAATAAAATGAAACTAACAAAATTTTCCTTGTGATGAGAACTCTTAGGATCAACTCTCTTTACAGCTTTCTTATCTATCATTCAGTAGCGCTAACTATAGTTTTATATTTTATCCCTAGTCTTTATTTATCTTATAACTGGAAGTTTCCACCTTTTGTTTGAAACATATTTTAAACCCATGCCTCCAACAGTCGATGCTTGAGCTGAGCATTTCAGAATATGACAATACAACTAATCGGTGACTTTTATCTTGATTCCATTTGACAAGGCTGCCTACTACTGATTTCTTAAAAAGTCAAAGATAATTACCTCATGAAAAAAAGCCACAAAACCTTAAACATAATTATTTTTTCTTGTATTTATGTATAGAAATATCATGAAAATCTTTTGATACATTTTGTAATTGTGTCAATATTATATCTACAAATGAACGATTTCTTTTAAGAATCCATAGATACAGAAGTATTAGATTTTCCTTTTCAGTTTATGGAACAAATTCTTGTATAATGACCTGAAACAATTATTGAAGGATAATATGATTAAGCAAAGTAAAAATCAGTTGTCAGTTATTTTTACAAATTTGTATCCTATAAATTATTATAACCCATTTGTATTTAATAAAACATTGAGATAAAATCATAGAAGTTTATTTTATGTGCAGAATCATATATAGTGTGCTGAATGACACACACAGGCATGAAACAGTAACAGTGGCTTATTTTCTGAAGCAAACTTGACACTAATGCTAAATTACAACTCAGAAACATCTAGCACTTTTACCTTTATGAGAAAAGGCTTTTTACATATTTAACATAATTCCAGGGAAAATAAACTGGAATTATGTATAAAGATACATGCACTGTAACCAAAGGGCATTTATATTCCCCGGTAGAATACTTACGATGATTTTATTGCCATTTTGTGTCATTTTCTAAAGGATATAAAATACAGTCAGTAAACAAACTAGACTTTGGATTTAAGATGACAGCTGCTACTTCAGAAGCAATATTCAGATATTTAATCTTAAGAACATTGAATGTTCTTTATTTTTACAACCAAGTAAAGTATATTTTCGCAAAAATGAAAGGACGGTGTGCTTTGAGTTATACTTTTCACAGGGGTGGTGATCAACATAACCACCACTACTGACACCCCATCTTCACTCAATCCTGGAAAATAAATCCGAATGTCAGCCCTTATTTAACTGTTTTAGGAAATTAACATCCATGGTCTACTTTTTCAAAAAGCAAACTTCCTTTCTCTTAAATAACGTTGATTCAATCTATTATTGACTCTGAGTGGCATATTGCTTCCAGTTCTATTTTTTCGTTGCTGTTGTTTCTATTTTTTTCTAGTTCTATTTTTGAAATCTACAATTGTAACGTAATATTGAGACTCTTTACCCGTAGTTCAGGGTACAGCTATCTGAATCTTGTTGGAGAAAATTTCTTCTCACTGTGGAGCCATAAAGAGTTCAGTGGCCCACGAATATTGCTAGTGAGTTAGTGCTATGCACATATACGTCCTGTGTAGAGCTTAGCAAATTGAAACCAAATCTGTCTGAATGTTGTATCTACTTTATTATTCCTCTTCCTCAGCCCCCTTACCATCTTTATAATGACCACACACTAAAGGTTGATCAGCATGTGTTTTTGGGAGCTGAGTACAACCCCTTTTACCAGTCAGATGGCAAATAAAGTCAACTCTATTCTTCTAAGAAGATACTCAGGGTATATCCACCCTTATTAGTAGTCAATTCGCTATCTCTTTCTTAAGGCCTGTTTATCACAATTTCTAAGAAATCTAGGGGCTTCTTTATACCAAAGAGGGCCAGTCCTGCTTCAAGTACAAGACGAAAGGAACTCACATGTGCTGTCCCCATGGCCACGGGTGTTTCTACTGACCACCAGCTCCGTACATCCACATGGCCTGAACTCTCCTTGTCTTTCTCTGCAGAAATTCTTTGCTGGTCACACTGCCTGGCGATGCCCAAACTTGCGCTCTGTTCGTTCACAATCATGCGTGTATGACCCTGCGCTCGTGGGGCCTGAGCAGCTAGACAAGCCCATGGTGGCTTCGGCCTCAGTCACATAATGTGCAAGGTCTAGTTTCCCCACCCTCCAAAAAAGTTGATTGTAAGTGTTTTTGCCATTTTTAAATTTGCTTTTATGAATGGGTAACATTTGGAGTTTCTCGGGGCATTTTCATGGATATTCTTTATTATTTCTTAAGGCTAGATTCTGACAGTGGAATTACTAGGCCAAAGAATCTGAGCATTTAAGAGGATATGTACTTATGAACATATTTCTTATACACATAAATACAGTATATATCTCCAAATTGCCCTCCAGAAAAAGCAGGCCAATAGAAAGCCACCACTGCAGTGGATAGGAAGTTTGCCCAACATTTTGATAATCTTTCTGGCTATAGCTCCACAAACTGTGCTCTCTGTAACTTAAAGAGATAGTGATATGTTTGAACTGTGAGACCACATGGACAGCATAGTTTGCTGTGACTTTCTGCCTTTGAAAAATGCTGTATGACCAGTTTTTTTTTTTTTTCAAAGCACAGCACATTTAAAAGCAAGCTCACCATGAGATCTTAGCTGTTTGCAATATTTATTTTCTAGCAGTGTTTCTTCCCAGTAATCAATGAAACTCATAAAATAAGTATGATCGTGATATTATTAGCTTATTTTTCTAGCACAAATCATTTGAAATGTGACCCTAAACAGATATAGTAATTGGAAAGTGAATAGTCTTACACAACAATTAACTGAGAAGTGACAACAGATAACTTTCTTTACTGACTATAATTAAGGATATATTATATTTTTATTCCCTCTTTACCAAACCTATTAGGGCAAAGTATTATTTATTAATCTGATGTCTATTCACATAGACATGTAGATCATTTTCTACAAGTACATTTTTGATATATTATGGTGGCAGTTGTGATGAAGATGAGGGGAATAGTTGAAAGTTTAGAAGCAAGTTTAAAAAAACCAGTAGAACACAGAAAGCTTCGTGCTCTTGGAGCAAATAAAACCACGCCTGGTGCCATGACCCTCCTTGCCCACACTCTATGGACATTTTAGGAATCCCTGTTAATTAAGACATAGTACCGAGTTAAAAAAAAAAATCCAATAATTTATGTCCTAGAGGATAAAGTAGAGATTGAAGTTCTTACTCTTGAATTAAACTCTCAATAACAAAGAAAGATTGTGAACAGCAGGAAACTTAGGAGAAAGGGAACTTGTCATTTTGAAACTTCTCATTCGGGTGACTGCCATCCCACTTGGTATGAGGAATGTGTATTTCAGAAATTTCCAAGAACTACTGGCATGATCCATCATATGAGGATCTAAAAGGGAAGATATCGCAAGATGATGGACCAAGCTCAGATGGTGACTCTGAGCTGAACTTTTAGAGAGTCTTGATAAGAAAGAAGATGAAATAAATGCTGGCGTGGCACAGCATGCTTCCCGATAAATTTAGATTAAAAAAAAAAGTGGACTGGGAAGAGAAAAGAAAGGGATATAGTGAAGAATTTAAAAAGAGAGAGATGGTTAAGAATGAGAGGAAGAGAATTCTTTGGTGGTCCAGGGGTTAGGATTTGGCTGTGGTACTGCTGGGACTTTGGTTCAATCCCTGGTCTGGGAACTAAGATCCCACAAATCTCATAGCAGCCCTGGCTCCCCTGCCCAGTAGTGGATCTAATAAAAAGAAGAATGACAGGAAAGTGATGATGGAGAACAATTTTAGGGAACAGTGGGTGGGGGGCACTCTAAGAAAACGAGAGAGACTCAGCAAGAGAAGAAACGGAGGTGTCCAGATTTCCTCAACATTATTTAGCTGTAGATGTCAAAGGTCTCATCTATTTCTGCTTAATCACAAAAGGCTTTTGGTTTACCCCACATGAGTGGGAATCGCAATGGATGTTCTCTTCTGTATCCAGGGACATGCATCCAGTTTGCCAGTGTTGACATAGAGGGGGTCCCTGCCTTTCTCATCAGGGTGGCCTTCAGTTCAAAAGGCCATAAGTTCTGGGGAAAACAGTCCTTCAGCAGAATTCTTGGAAATGTTACATAAGTTCAAGATGTAGGGAAGACAGATGAAGTCAGTGAAATTGATGATTATTATAAACAGCCCAGAAATAAACCCAAACTGTGTGTGACAAGTGAAACGGGATGTTGGCATGGCCGCTAGTTGTGCTCAAAGATAATTAGTCTTGTGTTTACAGAAAGCTTCTCCGGGGACAATGAGTTCCTACCCAAAGGAATGTTGTCCGTGTTTTCCCCTGATATTTTTGTCTTCTCTCCATTTCATCACACAACAATTATTAAAAGCAAAAAAGAAAACCCCAGCCTTGCCCTTTATTTTGACCATTTTGGTTTCTGTAGGATTAGGATAATTCACTTTTCACATGTGTTTAGATCTCTGATTATAACCCTGTGTTCTGTGTTACTAAATATTATACAAATGCTTATTTATTTACATTTTTGGTGCATTATAAAATTATTGTCAAAGTCAGAGGCAAATGGAACCAAATCAAACCTAAATTGAAGGCTCCTGTCAAAATGTGGAATTAAGTTAACAAAAATGGCATTTCCAAGCTGTTTTTTTCCCCCTTCAGGGAAAAAATTGGGGGAAAAAATATCACAGCTTTTGTTCACTCTCCCTAAACATTTCTTTGAAACATGATAAATTAACATGTGCCATCTTGTCACCACTTTTCAGGTATTCGGTGATATCGGTGGTTTAACGATTATCCCCAGTGAACTGGTCACAGCTATTCAAAAGCATCTAAGTGAAATAGACAGTACGCTGGGAGACTCCCCGGATAGTAAACCAAGAGAAATGAAAAAAAATTCTTTAGAATGAAAAAGGTATTTACCTGTGATTAAATATTTGCTCACTGCTATACGCCAGTGCCTCAACTAAGTGCGTTCCTGTCGTTTGCTTAAAGCTCCGCAGTGGTGCCCAAGTCATTGTGAGAAGACTATGTTCAGCTTCCTTTCCAATCTACTGCCTGATAATATGCAGTTTACTGAAAGTCAGTAATTGGTGTTGGGAACAAAAGCTCGACTTCATGATCATCCCAAACGTGTTTTCAGAGAGCACAGAATCCTGCCAATCTTCATCAGCTTAGAAAGAGCTACTTGGCTACTGTAGAGTTTGAAGAGGGATAGGATATCATATTCCACGCTGTTCTATGGAAGTGTGTTCTTTCACGGAGGGAATAAGTGGGATGGCTAGAAGAGGATATAGTGAAAGTGAAGTCGCTCAGTCGTGTCCAACTCTTTGCGACCCGTGGACTCTAGCCCACCAAGCTCCTCCGTCCATGGGATTCTCCAGGCAAGAATACTGGAGTGGGTTGCCATTTCCTTCTCCAAGAAGAGGATATAACCAAGTCTAAATAAATCCCCTTTGTCCTTCACTTAGCATAAAATTTTCACTTTTTTTTTTTCCTAGAAGAAGCTTCAAGGGGGAAAAAAAAGGAAAAATTACATAACAAACAAACAAACAAAAACCAAGTCACTTAAATGAGTTGTTTTGCAGAACCTGTATCTTGTATTCCGAGATACCAGCAAACATCCCCAAACCGGCTGCTTCAGATATTGGCTCCTTACTTTCCCCCCCTAAGGTCTTCCCAGCTCTTTCTAAGAGGATCAAAGTAGCAAAGCCCTCTTGCCAGTCTTTATATTATTCCTTTTTCTCTTCACTCCCTTGCTTTTCTCTTTTTCAGCTGGAGGTTTGGAATAAGATTTAGGATCACAAATGGACAATGAACTATCAGAGAGTGGACGGGTTATAGAAAATCCTGCATCTTTAAAAATCTCTTATCCTTTCTAGAGAGCAATAATGCAGACGACACCTAGGTCCTCTGATCTTTCTCTGTGTTTCAGTTTTATTAGTTGGAGTATAGTTCTTCACAACGTTGTGTTAATTTCTACTGTACAACAAAGTGAATCAGCTGTATACGTGTGTGTGTGTGTGTGTGTGTAGCCCCTCCCTCTTGGGCCTCCCTCCCATGACCCTCCCCCCTCTCACCCCTCTAGGTCACCACAGAGCCCTGATCTGAGTTCCTGGTGCCACACAGCAAGTTTCCATGAGCTATCGGTTTTACACGTGGTAGTGTAAATATGTAAATCCCCGTCTCCCAATTCATCCCACTCCCCTCTTCCCCCGACCTGTGTCCACATACCTGCTCTCAGCATCTGTGTCTCTATTCCTGCCCTGCAAATAGGTTCATCTCTACTATTTCTCTTGATTACACACACATGTGTTAATACACAATATTTATTTTTCTCCTTCTGACTTCATTTTGGATTAACGGACTCTAGGTCCACCCACATCTCTGCAAATGACCCAGTTTTGTTCCTTTTCATGGCTGAGTGATGTTCCATTGTCTATATGTAACACATCTTCTTTACACAGTTAACTGTCAGTGGGTATTTGGGTTGCTTCCATGTCCTAGCTTTTGTAAACAGTACTGCCTTTTTCAGGAAGAGTGAGCAGATGTTTTGAGAGTCAACTCTCTCAAACAGAAAACAGAGTACATTAGAGACATCAAGTTTCATACCTATAATTGGGGAACATGAACACATCTGATCCTGGTGATTTTTCAACCCCATCTTTGATTATTGTCTAGCTACGAGCATATCTTCAATCTTACATAAGGCATTTGCGTTAAGGATTATACTAGATGTTCCCTCTATTGGCAGAAATTAGCATATGCACATACCGACTATATTTTTCATCCTATTATTGAAGGCAGATCAACATATGTGTCTATGACTTCTTGACTTCCTTACCTCCACCCCTGCTTGTAGCTGTGGTCACCAGCTACTTACTTCCACTTATACTTAGTAGCTTTCTATTCTAATGACATGCTTTATTTTCCCCACTAAAGCATGAATTACCAGTGTGGAGAATTTTCCAAATGTATCTTCCGATTAACAGAACTTAGAACAATTCTTGTCCCTATGCAGGGCCCCAATAAATATTTGCTCTTGGGAAGATAGTGTGAAGGAGAAATCGGTTGGTGGGAGTGATTAGGGCCAGATCTTTACTATGTTATCATTTATACTATAACTAAGAAGCCCCCCCTGGGCCCGAAAGAGTGCAGCCAGGTGTAGTAAGTTCTGTGATGGACCTGTATCAGTACAAAATATACTGAGAAGAAATAAATGTATACATGTAAGCAGATTTCTGCATCTTCAACTGTATTTCATTCAATTATTAACATTCAGAAAATGAAGATCATGGCATCCGGTCCCATCACTTCATGGGTAATAGATGGGGAAACAGCGGAAACAGTGGCTGACTTTAGTTTTTGGGGCTCCAAAATCACGGCAGATGGTGATTGCAGCCATGAAATTAAAAGACGCTTACTCCTTGGAAGAAAAGTTATGACCAACCTAGATAGCATATACAAAAGCAGAGACATTACTTTGCCGACTAAGGTCCGTCTAGTCAAGGCTATGGTTTTTCCTGTGGTAATGTATGGATGTGAGAGTTGGACTGTGAAGAAGGCTGAGTGCAGAAGAATTGATGCTTTTGAACTGTGGTTTTGGAGAAGACTCTTGAGAGTGCCTTGGACTGCAAGGAGATCCAACCAGTCCCTTCTGAAGGAGATCAGCCCTGGGATTTCTCTGGAAGGAATGATGCTAAAGCTGAAACTCCAGTACTTTGGCCACCTCATGTGAAGAGTTGACTCATTGGAAAAGACTCTGATGCTGGGAGGGATTGTGGGCAGGAGGAGAAGGGGACGACAGAGGATGAGATGGCTGGATGGCATCACTGACTCGATGAACGTGAGTCTGAGTGAACTCCGGGAGTTGGTGATGGACAGAGAGGCCTGGCGTGCTGTGATTCATGGGGTCGCAAAGAGTCGGACATGACTGAGCGACTGAAATGAACTGAACTGAAATGAACTGAACTGATTAGGACAAGTAGATAAAATGGATGTAGTTGAACAAGTGATAGGTAATTTTTTTTTTTTCACTGAACCATCATTTGCTTAACTGAATTAATAAAAGTACCTGTGGCACAGTGGTAAAGAATCTGCTTGCCAATGCAAGAGACTAAAGAGACTTGGGTTTGATCCCTGAGTCAGGAAGATCCCCTGGAATAGGAAGTGGCAACCCATTCCAGTATTCTTGCCTGGAAAATTCCATGGACAGTGGAGTCTGGTGGGCTACAGTCTGTGGGTTGCAAAGAGTTGGACATGACTGAGCGTGCATATATTTATTTTATAGGTCTGTCACTGTTTTTTGGCCACACTCCACGGCATGCAGGATCTTAGTTCCTGGACCTAGGATCGAACCCGTGACTCCCTGCAGTGGAAGCTTGGAGTCCTAACCACTGGACTGTCACGGAATTCCCATCACTTTTATTATTTATATTTTTTCTCACTAAAATGTAAGCTCTCTGCTTTAATTAGTGGTACCCTCTAAAGTCCTCAGCACAGTTCTTTGAACTACTAAGCGCTTAGTCAATTTTCATTGAATGAAAGTGTAAACTGATAAGCCAAGTTTCACTTCACTTTATATTGAAGTGTTGTACAACGCTGAATTGAATGTACATTGCAGAGATCAGTATTCAGCTGATAACTTTTCTTTTCTTGTGTTTCCTTTAGGAATTGGTGGTCTCAATGAAAGGATAGGTGTAAATAAGAAAAATAATCTTTTCTTGCTCCTGAAGGATGCTTGTGGCCACAGCGTATTTCCTAATCCAAAAAGTCTAATACAACATTACTGTAAAGCAGAAGTTATTCAGTATTTTAAAGTCAAGTGTTTTGTTGTTCGAGTTGTTTGATAATTATTTTCCTTGCCACTGAACTGATCTTACTGAGCATAAAGTGTTATATAATAGCTTCAACATATGAGTTAATATAGCACTTTCATTAACATTTTGTGTGTATGTGTGGTGGGTAGAGATTAACTACCGTGTTTTTTCAAGGATTCTTTCTTGTTGAAAAGGCCCACTCTAATGTTCATGGGCTTATGCTATAACTTAGTTCAACAATGAAATAAGATTTGGGTACTTGTCTTATCTCTGAAGTGAATACCCCATTTGCACTGGAATTGAGACAACCTATTTAATTTAGATTTTTTTGGATGTACACACATGGTTAGTTTCTTAGTAGAAAAATAAGTGAAGGGAGAAAAAGGACCTTTTTAGTCTTCTAATCAATTCCTCTCATTCCTATGGCCTTTTATGAACTCTAAACATGGGTAAGGAGAGAAAGGAGTGGCCTTTGTTAATAGATGCTCTATAAGAACAAGAGTTCTAACATGAGCATCTTCAGGATAATGTTCTCTTTGCAGTGTACACATATTTATACACTATGCAAAGCGTTACTTCAAAATTCAAGATAGGTTTCTAGGGGACTATATATCTATCAATTCAGTTATTTTTCTCAGTAAATTGAGGACAATTACAGTGCTAATAATTATTTTTCAGGAATCTCCTAGTAAAATAAGCTTTGCTTTGTCTATAAACTCATGCATTTTTCTTCCAATTATTTCATTGATAACTTCTTTTCTAATATTGCAGTTACTCACCAACTTGTGTCATTCACATTGGTATTTTTCCTCACATAGAGCTAATATGCAATACAGACTACAGTTATAATTGAAAACAGTAAATAAAAAATACTTTTAATAGATCATTTTTGCCAGTACCCATTGTGTTCTTATTGCTCAAATAGATTGTCCACTTGAAATTAAATTCTATTAAGGAATAAAAATATAAATAAGAAGGAATTAAACATTTAAATGCTTGCTGTAAATTTAAAAGTGAGAGCTGTTCAGTTTTCCTTATATTAAGCTCAGTGACAAGAGATAGATTACACTAAGTGTCAGTTAAGCAAGTAGATGAAAAATGAGTGATTTTCATCCTTCAGTTAAATATGGTGCTAAGTGGTATGTACTGGCATTAAAAGCAAATTACTTATCACTTCAACAATCACAGCATGAGAGCACTCTATTGAAAGCTGCATTTCCAGTCTTTCTTGGTCCTCAGTTTTATTAAATAAATCAACTGATAATGGTTGGATAAGCAGAGGAAAAAGCCTGGATGGCATTCTGACATTTCCATTTTATAAGTGTCTATTCGAGATATCTCTAAAATGGTCTTTTTTAGTCACCAAGAATTCACAGTAACAACTACATACAAACCCAACCACACACACCCACACCTGCACCCACACCTCACACACACTGTATAATCACTCTAAACTCTAGTCTTGTCCGACTCTTTGTGACCCCATGGACTATACAGTCCATGGAATTCTCCAGGCCAGAATCCTGGAGTGGGTAGCCTTTCCCTTCTCCAGGGGATCTTCCCAATCCAGGGACTAAACCCAGGTCTCCCGCATTGCAGGTGGATTCTTTATCAGCTGAGCCACAAAAGAAGCTCCCCACACACACGCACTATATTTATATATAATGTTATCTGGTCCCATTATCTATGTGAAGCATAAATTCCTTCTACATCACGTCCAGTTGGCCATCTTGCTTAATCTTAGACGCTTCTAGGCACAGGAAAGTCACCACTGCAAGTGAGAACTCCCATTACTACCACTACAAGGAATTCCTTCCAGTAGCTTGAACATAGTAGTTAGCGGATTTGAGATCCTTGTGAGGATCTGCCAACTGTAACAGCTCAGAGCCTTGGCAGATGATATGTCTTAACTAAATTGTAGTTGACTGAGTGAAATCAAGTAAGCCTCATCTTTTTAAAAATGTTAGAGAGGGTGTGGAGAAAGGGAACCCTTTTACACTGTTGGTGGGAATGCAAACTAGTACAGCCACAATGGAGAACAGTGGAGATTCCTTAAAAACTGGAAATAGAACTGCCTTATGACCCAGCAATCCCACTGCTGGGCATGCACACCGAGGAAACCAGAATTGAAAGAGACACGTGTACTCCAATGTTCATCGCAGCACTGTTTATAATAGCCAGGACATGGAAGCAACCTAGACGTCTATCAGCAGATGAATGGATAAGAAAGCTGTGGTACATATACACAATGGAGTATTACTCAGCCAGTAAAAAGAATACATTTGAATCAGTTCTAGTGAGGTGGATGAAACTGGAGCTGATTATACAGAGTGAAGTAAGGCAGAAATAAAAACACCAAAACAGTATACTAATGCATATATGTGGAATTTAGAAAGATGGTAACGATAACCCTGTATGCAAGAGAGCAAAAGAGACACAGATGTATAGAACAGTCTTTTGGACTCAGTGGGAGAGGGCAAGGGTGGGATGATTTGGGAGAATGGCATTGAAGCATGTATAATATCATATAAGAAATGAATCACCAATCCAGGTTTGATGCAGGATACAGGATGGTTGGGGCTGGTGCACTGGGATGACCCAGAGGGATGGTATTGGAGGGAGGAGAGAGGGGGTTCAGGATGGGGAACACATGTACACCCGTGGTAGATTCATGTTGATGTATGGCAAAACCAATATAATATTGTAAAGTAATTAGCTTCCAATTAAAATAAATAAATTTATAATTAAAAATAAATAAAATGTGTAAATTATTTTATTTTGAATACAGCGCATTTACACATATTTTCCTTCTTGTGACTGAGGAGCAGTTCGGGATGGGGGGATGGGTGTACTAAAGAGTAAGCAAGGCAACCCTGGGTACTCCCTTCAGGGATCCATGAAATGTTTCACTATCTCACGCAGACAGTTAGTGTACCAAAGTTGGAGGTTGTTTAGTTTGCTTTAGTATATATTTTGGCATATAACAATTCTTCATTTTTTGTAGCTTAATCTGTAAAGCTTATTTGTTATCTTAAAACATGGTATATTAAATTGTTTATCATTTCTCATATTTTGAAATGCCACTTTGATTATGTAATAAGCACTTACAATTACATTGTTTTCCTAGAAAGTGTTGTTGTTGCACTGATTTATTGCATATTTTCACATTAGTATCACACTCTGCTAATTAAAGTAGCTCATAGGTCTATGTTAATCAGGGACATCCTATGATTAAATTGCACACTGCTAAGAAAGACTTATGGGCAATATGGGCAGAATGAGAATTTAAAGAAGAGGATGCAAATGAAAAGGACACAACCTATGTAGGGGATATTCAGAGACTACATAAAGGTTTTTTTAGTATATTTGGAATTTTTCATAATAATAATAAATTAGGATGAGCAATGAGGCACACTAGAAAGAGGTAATACCAGATGTGATATTAAGTGTGAAAATAGCTCTACTTGATAGAGAAGCTACAAACACCAATATAAATTATTCTATGTTTAAAATGGATAACTAATAAGGACCTCTTGTATAGCGCATGGGACTCTGCTCAGTGTTATGTGCCAGCCTGAGTGGAGGATGATTTGGGAGATAATATGTGTACATATGGCTGAGTCCTTTCGCTGTTCACCCGAAATCAACACAACACTGTTAATCGGCTTTCAGTTCAGTTCAGTTCAGTTGCTCAGTCTTGTCCGACTCTCTGCGACTCCATGAACTGCAGCACGCCAGGCCTCCCCGTCCATCACCAACTCCGGAGTTCACTCAAATTCACGTCCATTGAGTCGGTGATGCCAACCAACCATCTTATCCTCTGTTGTCCCCTTCTACTCCTGCGTCAGAGCCCCTCCCAGCATCAGAGTCTTTTCCAATGAGTCAACTCTTCGCATCAGGTGGCCAAAGTACTGGAGTTTCAGCTTTACCATCAGTCCGTCCAAAGAACACCCAGGACTGATCTCCTTTAGAATGGACTGGTTGGATCTCCTTGCAGTCCAAGGGACTCTCAAGAGTCTTCTCCAACGCCACAGTTTAAAAGCATCAATTCTTCGGTGCTCAGCTTTCTTCACAGTCCAACTCTCACATCCATACATGACCACAGGAAGAACCATAGCCTTGACTAGACGGACATTAGTCGGCAAAGTAATGTCTCTGCTTTTGAATATGCTATCTAGGTTGGTCATAACTTTCCTTCCAAGGAGTAAGCGTCTTTTAATTTCATGGCTGCAGTCACCATCTGCAGTGATTTTGGAGCCCCCAAAAATAAAGTCTGACACTGTTTCCACTGTTTCCACGTCTATTTCCCATGAAGTGGACCAGATGCCATGATCTTCGTTTTCTGAATGTTGAGCTTTAAGCCAACTTTTTCACTCTCCTCTTTCACTTTCATCAAGAGGATTTTTAGCTCCTCTTCACTTTCTGCCATAAGGGTGGTGTCATCTGCATATCTGAGGTTATTGATATTTCTCCCAGCAATCTTGATTCCAGTTTGTGTTTCTCCCAGTCCAGCGTTTCTCATGATATACTCTGCATATAAGTTAAATAAGTAGGGTGACAATATACAGCCTTGATGTACTCCTTTTCCTATTTGGGACCAGTCTGTCGTTCCATGCCCAGTTCTAACTGTTGCTTCCTGACCTGCATACAGGTTTCTCAAGAGGCAGGTCAGGTGGTCTGGTATTCCCATCTCTTTCAGAATTTTCCACAGTTTATTGTGATCCACACAGTCAGAAAGTTTGGCATAGTCCATAAAGCAGAAATAGATATTTTTCTGGAACTCTCTTGCTTTTTCCATGATCCAGCAGATGTTGGCAATTTGATCTTTGGTTACTCTGCCTTTTCTAAAACCAGCTTGAACATCTGGAAGTTCACAGTTCACATATTGCTGAAGCCTGGCTCGGAGAATTTTGAGCATTACTTTACTAGCGTGTGAGATGAGTGCAACTGTGCAGTAGTTTGAGCAATCTTTGGCATTGTCCTTCTTGGGATTGGAACGAAAACAGCAAATGTAAAGTTTGGGGAAATGTCCATAAATTATTAAGTACCCCCTACATCCAATATATACTCATGGAGCAGGGACAGAACAGTAGATATTTTGATTTAAAAAAAAGATGTGTTTTAAAATTTGTGAATCACTATATTGTTGCACACCTGAAGCTTATACAATATTGTAAATCAACTATATCTAAATTAAAAAGAAAAAAGACAGGAGCAATCACTGATCCAGGGCATTCTGAGACCCCACAGGCAGTTAGGAAAGTCTGCTCCTTTGGTTGTAGGAAATATAGTGATCAGCCTTCAGTTTTGCCGTGGGAGGTAAGCTCCCCCAGCCTGCTCTTCCCCCTGACTCTTGGCTGTCTTCTGAGAGTCCTGCCTCTGATATTATTCTCTTTAGTTGTTTCTCAAGTGACCTTTAGAGATTATGACCTTCTTGAAGTCTAAGCAGCTTTATCAAACTGCTTCCTGATCCTTGGTGCCTCAAGGTTATTTAAAGTCTACGACAATCACAGTTTTTTGTTTTGTTTTGTTTTGTTTTTAATTTTTGTTTAGGTTAGTGCTCTTTTTGGCAGTACAACAGTCTCAGAAACTTAGGCAGCTTTTTTTATTTTTTTGATTCCAGTCAGGTTCATCAATGATCACTCTTAACAGGTTCTTTTTGAGACATGACTTAATTGCAAATGCTCTGAGTTTATTAAGCACTGGCGGAAAAGCTATATCTTTTTCCTGAGCCACTTTTTGTTAAATTAATTGCAAACCCTCACAATCTATCCAGACATAGTCACAATGGGGTGAGGGGATTGCTGTTGATTTTACCCTTGTCAAAAGACTTTCTTTGTGCAAAGGCGTTCTCAAGTTTGCTTTGTGCTGGTAGGTGATATAAAGCAGTTACCTCTTCTCAACCTAAAAATCTCCAAACTCTTCCACTCCCTTCATCCCCTTTCATTTCTGTTTGCTAAACAGCAAATTCTTTTTAAATTCATATCTTTTCATAGAACATTGTCTGATGCAGCCAGCAATCTCCAACACATGCTACTAATGTTTTATTTATTTATTTTTACATCTTCCCAGATCCTAGAATATAAGTTCATTAGAGATACTGCAACTTCCAAGTTATTGCTGGAAATGATTGCTAGTTTAACAAAGAAGGGTTATTTCTTGTACCTGCTGTACATCCATCACAGGTCCCTTTGGCATCATTCTCACTCTGTGCCCAGGCTGATCAAGGAATCACCCTCTAGAACACTGCTGGTTGTCATAGCCAAAGAAAAAGAATATTAAGTACCATGATCGGCTCTTCAAGCTTCCAGTAAGATGGGAGCCATGTCCCTGCCACCCACAGGATCAAAGTAAGCAACATTCACAAAATGATGGAGATGCTACCATGGGGGCTGATTCAGATATAAAGAATTATACTGACTCTTACAGTTCCTCTTGGCTCTGTATCAACCATTCAGTACCTCTATCAAATATACTTTGAGAATCAACCCAGAATCTGGCTCGTCATCAGCTAATTCTCTACCACCACCCCAGTTTGAGCACTATCATTGCTCTCTTGGATTTCTGCAGTCGTCTCCTGCTGGCTTCCCTGCCTTTATCCTCACTGCACTTGGATCCATTCTCAGTGTACTAACTAATTTGTTGTTGTTGTTGTTGTTTAATCGCTCAGTCATGTCCACCTGTTTTCTGACCCCTTGGACTGTAGCCTACCAGGTTCCTCTCTCCATAGGATTTCCCAGGTAAGAGTACTGACGTGAGTTGCCATATCCTCTTCCAGGGGCTCTTCCCAGCCCAGGGATCAAGCCCACATCTCCTATGATCCTTTAAAAACAAGTCAGATCATGTGACTCCCTTGCTCAAATTCCCCATTTGAGCAGAGTTCTCAGGATGATCTCAAGTCATCACTTCCTTGTCTCAATCATACATATTCTCACCTGTAGTCATCATGTTCTGTCATTCTGATTGTTTTCTATTTCTTAAAAAATACCTGTTTTTTCAGTCTGGAAGGTCATTCCAGGCTTTCTGTTAAATCTGATATCTACGATGTTAAATTCCTCCAGAGTGGAAGCAAAGCATTACCACTCTACTATAAAACTGCCTCTCATAATTGTCAACTTGAAAGCCTTCTAGATCTGATGATATTTTCTCCTTAGTCTGATAGCCCCCAAATCTTGTATCATTTATTATGAAGGCAACCACGAAAAGAAGCTTTTAAAAGGGTTTGTTCACAAGAATTCTCTTTAGGAGAAAATTTTATATCAGCTGCTGGGGGAAATACGTGCAGGTGAAGTATGAGAAAAACAGAACAAAAAAAAAAAAGCAAAACCCAACTTCATTATGAGTCATGAGGCAAGCTTTTAACAAATAATCTTGGAAGGAATCCTTAAATACTTTTATTTAAGACAGCATGGGTGGTTCTTGGAAATTAGCAGTGAGTGTAATTATGACAAACTTCCAGGTACCCGCTAATATAGATAACATGAACAATGCAACATATCAGGATAATTTACACAGAAGGATGTTACTTTTTTATAATGTCAACTTAAAACATGTTTTCCTGTGCTCATGGCACACTAATAAAAATACATTATATAATCAGATTACTCTACAAAGAAGAAAAATAACTACTAAATCAATCAAAACAGAAGTTGTGCAGTACATATTCAGATAATAATACAAACACTTTTAAATTATGCAAGTTTATATTAAAAGGATATATGCTGAAGAAATTTTTAAGTTACTTGTGGGCCAAAGAGAAAATAAAAATTGCAACCTTAAGTTATTAAGAAGTTAATGATAATGACACAATTAGAACATTATTTATGAAAACATATCAGATATGGCCAAGGCTATTTTCAGAAAGAAATACTTTTAACATTTAAACAAATTGAGAAGCTAGAAAAAAATATGAAAAATAGATTTTCCAAAGATGAAAGCAGGAACATTAATATTAATTTTTTTTGAGGGACAAAGGGAGTTGTAGTCTTCTTTTCTGTTAAGATTGGGAAAAAAAAGAGAAACATTGCAAACATACAACACTAGGAATCAGAGAAGTGTGATCTAACCACAGATAAAAAAAGGTTAAAATACAAGCGTCAAGAGAAAGCCTAAAGGAGACACAAGCAAAGGATAAGAATTTGATATTTGGTTAGGAGCTTTTGTCTGGATAAATATACATATGATGATATCTGTCTATCTACAGACACACATTGTGTGCCAGGTATTTTAGCGGATATATGTACAAAGCCATCTATGTCTATGTATAACTATGTACTATTAAGTGTCTGGTACACAACTAGTGTTGAATATTTATCCAGTGATTAAACTGAGTGATTAAGTGACCAATTCAAATATTTATACTCAGGATATTGTACATCACTTTTAAGGTATTGGTGGTTATATTTTGCATTTTAGAGAACTTTTATTGTATATATAGTCAAATATCCCAGTTTTTTTTTCCCCCTGTGTCTGGTCCCATTTTCTACACTAAGAAGTGAAGTTAAAGTCGCTCAGTTGTGTCTGACTCTTTGTGACCCTTATACAGTCCGTGGAATTCTCTAGGCCAGAATACTGGTGTGGGTAGCCTTTTCCTTCTCCAGGGGATCTTCTCAGCTCAGGGATCCAACCCAGGTTTCTCACATTGCAGGCGGAGTCTTTACCAGCTGAGCTCATTTACCAGTAGAGCTCAAGGGAAGCACAAGAATACTGGAGTGGGTAGCCTATCCCTTCTCCAGCAGATCTTCCCGAGCCAGGAATCGAACCGGGCTCTCCTGCATTGCAGGTGGATTCTTCACCAACTGAGCAATCAGGGAAGCCCTTTCTACACTAAAAGTGTTGTCAATCATGAGATCATATACTCCCCTCATTGCTGCATGGTTTTATTGTTTAGAATTAACACTTTAATTCATGGAGAATTTACATTACAGAGGAAAGATTGAACCACATTTTCTTTTCACTTAACCGATCGTCCCCAGATCATTAATTCCTTACCACTTCTTTTCCCAACCAAACTGAAGTAAAGGGAAATTTAATCTTGCTCCCAACTACCCAAAGCAACCAAGGAGACCTCTCTCCATGGGTTTATGACAGTAGAACCCTAACCCCTCAGGTCAGATAATCTGATGTATGATAATTGACTGTATGAATAATTATTATGTTATGCAAATAAACAATGCAGATGAGTCATTTCATTAAACAAGCACCATGGGGTCATGAGGTTTTGCTCTCTTTAGGGGGAAAATACTATCCATGAGCCTCTCTCTTGGACTGGCAATGAAACATCACTGGTAGGCTCATATGAGGCTGGATAATATGTTTGATTTGTATTGAATCTCTGTCTGGTGGTTGGGGCCCACTGTAATGAACCAGCCCACAAATCACAGCTTAATGGGAATCTACTTTTACATATTGCTTAATTAAAAGTTGTGAGCTTATTAACATGTGTCTTTGGCACTGAGCTTTGGGGATGTAATCTCCACACAAATAAAAATAGGTTGTAAAAGTTTTATAGATTGACGATGATATTACAGTCCATCCCTTAATAACCCATCATTTCCCCCAAAGAATTTTTCATGTCTTACATTTCTTTATCCAGCTTCTTTTGCTTATGTTTTTCGACGTGTAGGGCCTATTGCAATATGTGCTGATACCAAAAAAGTGTTATTTGTTAAATATTTCATCCGAGGCTCCCTCCATTATTTAATCTTATTAGCAAAGTTATCTGGAAGAAAGTCTCAGAGCTCACTTTTCATTAGAGGGGCTCCAGGTAGTATAGATCTATTAGGTATAGGTTTCTAGAATTTCCATTATAAATCTCTATTTTCAGGGATTTATAATTCAGCTATAAAAATTTTGCCCTAGGCTTCAACTTGGAATACAAGGTCTTAGCCTGAGAGAGTACATTGTTAACACATAAAAAAAAAAAAAAATCATGTTGTTTTCATCTCACCAAAGTGAAAAAAGGAATGGCATGTAACCATTTTCAAATACTTTCTAATCTGCCACTGTAAGAAGGTGTCTGGGGCTTTTTGTTTGGTTTGGTTTTGACATGATGTTTCACAGTATGTCTGTTTGTAATTTTACCTGCACCACTTGGTATTTCTTAAGTGTCAGAATAAAGACATTTTCCTTGTGCCTGACACGACAGTCCTTGAACTGGACATCGTTTATCTTTGTTGGTGGACCCTCTGACATAGAGCATTTCTGACACTCTTGCATTGAAGTATCTAAGTTTACTAACTCCTATCAGGAAGATCCTCTGTAGGAGGAAATGCAACCCATTCCAGTATTCCTGTCTGGGAAAATCCCATGGGGAGAAGGAGCCTGGTGGGCTACAATCCACAGGGTCACAAAAGGGTTGGATATGACTTAGTGACCAGACAACAAATCAATATTGAGACAAAAGTCTCATTGTTCTAACCAACTGAACCTTATCATTATTGATCTGGGCAACTGAAGGCTCATTTTATTAATAATTAAAAATTGAAGTTGACAACCCAGGGAAAGAAAAAATATCAGTGACCGAGGCACCATCAAAAGACTTGTGTGGAAGAAGCTGACCCAGGCTCTGCTTTGAAACATCTGTGTGACCTTGAGAGACCTGCTTAGATGCTCTGAACCTGTTTTTACATCCTTCAAGTTCCACTTAACACTGTCTGAAGGTATCAGAGTGTTCCATAGGATGGTAAGAACAATTAAGCAACAGCTGCTGATAGTATGATCTGGGGCCTTGGTTTATAAAAGCCAGGGTGCATGGAAAGGACTTGCCTAGGTTATCAGGCCGCTCAGAGTGGATGTAGACCAGGGCAGCCATACAGTCAAATTTCCATAGGGCAGGAGGAGAAGGAGGCAACAGAGAATGAGACGGTTGGATGACATCACTGACTCAAGGGACACGAGTTTGAGCAAACTCCAGGAGACAGAGAAGGACAAGGAAGCCTGGTGTGCTGCAGTCCATGGGGCTGCAAAGAGTCAGAAGTGACTTAGAAACAACAACAATAACAACAACAATATTTCAGATGGGCACCTTCCCTCCCTAGATTCATCTTTAGCCTTTCAGTCTTTCTGTTCTGTTTACACATTGCTGAGGCCAAGTATTTCCATAAGGGAAAATTGCCATATATATATATAGGCTTCCTAGGGGGCTCAGTGGTAAAGATCCCACCTGCCAATTTTTAGGAGACACAGGTTCAGTCCCTGGGTCTGGAAGATCCCCTGGAGGAGGAAATGGCAACCCACTCCAATATTCTTGCCTGGGAAATCTCATTGACAGAGGAGCCTGGAGGGCTACAGTCCCTGGGGTTGCAAAAGAGTTGGACAGAACTGAATGACTAAACAACAGCAATTTTATAAATATACATATATGTATATTTATAAATACATAATTTTAGCAATTTTATGTATTATACCTTTCCATAGTTAATATACTTTATAAATAAAAAAATGAAGAGTACAATTTGATAAAAATAGAAGATTCTTTACTGGTGCAGTTTTGAGCCATGTAGTTCAAAAAGAAGGGATTCAGAGGTCACAGTAGCCTTCTTCAAACTGCTCCAATCATATCAAGTAGATAAGACAGAATCCATGTCCATTTCTACTCCTTAACTGAGAAATCTGATACCTTTAGGAAACTGGCTATACTCAGAGACTTGCAGGATCCCCGGTTTCTTGACTCTACCTAGGCCTTATTCCAAGGTGTCAGCGTCGGGTTTAAATCAAGGTGGATTTCAGGGACTGGGGCATGGAAAATGTCATAGACCATGAAAGAGGAAAAATACTTCTATTTCCTACACATGCACATTAATGATATCATTAAAAGTTTTCTAGGTCATGTCTCATGAGAATTTGGTAAATATTATGCCGGGGGAGCTTCACAACTGAAATGTGGACTAAAGTAAATGACCCATGAGTTTGTTTCCAACCTTTGGGTTCCCTTAATCTAACATTTCATTTTGGAACACATAGATAACATTGCTCCCTCATGAGGGGATTCATTTAGCACCTACATCATTGCGAGGAGTTAGTATGATTGATTCTGTTGACCTGAAGAAGGAAAATCCTGTAGAATGGCTTGGAAGGCCATGAGCACTGAAGCATGGTGCGTAGCAACATTAAAGGGATTGTAAAGGAGGTGTGACTTGTCCCTAGACCAGGCGACTACCTGGAAATCTATACACATCTGAAAATCATTTGAGCCCTTTTCTTTCTCAACAGACCTCCTTCAAATGAGGTAAAGGATGCCAGTTTATGGCCAATGAACAGAAAAAGACTTTATTCCAGCATCTCAGCCTAGGTTTTCTCCCCAGTTGTTTTAAAATGGAAACCATAATTTTCATGATGCTAAAAGAAAACATCTTATATTTTAGTAAAAAGACTGGATAAGATGACAACTAGTCACTGCCCATCTCATGTCACAGTTTCCATTTGTGTTAATTTTGTTTTCTTTGAAGAAAAGCACTTTTTAAGATAAAAATTATTCCAGATCTACTTCTGGTGTACAATAATTAGAGATATTAAAGAGGTTTAATCTTTATTATATTAACTTTATTTAATTAACCTTGTCTAAAACTGGTTGGACCCCTCTGTAATTACTCCATAGAGAGACATGCCCTAATACTATGACTGTGGTTATTTCGGTAGTTGAACTCACATTAATTGTAAACCACATACTACACTCCAAGAATTGCACTATGGAATTACAAATACATGTAAGACAAGATTTCTATTTTTAACTATTGATGGAATCTATTTGAGGAGTCAAGATACCTGAACAAAAATACATGTTAATATATATATGCTGGAGTATAAACTATAGCAGCTATTTATAAATTCTAATGGTTGTTGATTGATGAGTGAAGAATAGATAGAAATGTTTTCTGTGAGGCTAATCCCATGGATGTATCAAAACAGAAAACAATCTAAGGCAATTATGTAAATTCAGCATTATATAAGAAGATATTAAGATCAACCAAATAAGGTAGCATTTCTTTCCTTTGTCTTCCTGCTCTCTGTCCTTAACTCAATGGTTCAAGTTAAAATTGGTTTTGAACAGGCTGATATTTACTGAATAATTGGTGCAGTGTTAATCATTGGTTAGACACGGGTTCAAATAAGCAGACGTTGAATTGAATATGGCTCCATCTTGCAATTTTGATCTTCAGTTTACTTTGTAGGTAGAAATTCAGATAAATCTACTACCTACAGGTAGCAGAGGGGCTAGCCTGATATTAGCAATGGGGCTAGGGACCCCTGCAGAGCTACAGCCAAGAGTACTGGAGCTCTTAGCCTAGGGACCTAGGGAGGGAAGAGCCATCAGATCCGTACATCACACAAATCCTTCCCACTATTTGTATGCGTCTCATCACCATGCAGGATATCCTGTGAATGTGTAATGAAAATTACGTCTGAAGTTCATCTGAAAACTTCCCCGAAGTCCCATCCCCCAAAGGATACTATTGTTGAAATACACACGCCAAAGTGTGCTTAGAATGCTTATTAAGGAAGCATTTCCCAGCCTATTGACATGAATGTGGGGAGGCATGTGCCTCAGTTACTATCACTTCGTACCACAGTGCTTTTTCGTTTCCCTAATTCCTTTCCATTCCTTTTTGTTTGTTTGTTTTCATCCAAGCTCCCTTTGGTGGTGAGGGGAGGAAGGTCCAAGAGGGAGGGGACACACGTTCACTTGGCTGCACGGCAGAAACAAACAGCATTGTAAAGCGACGAGGCTGCTGTTTAGTCGCTAAGCCATAACTGACTCTTTTGTGACCCCATGGACTGTCGCCTGCCAGGCTCCTCTGTCCATGGGATTCTCCAGGCAAGAATACTGGAGTGGGTTGCCATTTCCTTCGCCAGGGGCTCTTCCCGACCCAGGGACTGAAATCCCATCTCCTGCATTGCCAGGCAGGAGACCTGCCTTTACCGCTGAGACACCTGGTAAGCCCCCTCAGAAACCAACTATATTCCAATTAAAGCATATTACAAATCTTAATGATTTCCCTCAATAACTTAGAATGTATATACCTGACTGTAAAATTTAAACAAATATATTTCTCAGACTGTAGCAAGAGAAGAGAATTCTCCAAAATGGTCATAGTTATTCAATTAAACTATTTCACTGAGATTTGACAATTTGATGGCTGTTTTGATATATAATACCACTATTAGTTCACCTGACTTTTGAATATATGTGACACTGTATATACTTTTTCTTCTAGTCAGGGACATATAAATACATTTTTTGATTAATTGATATTCATATGAAATGGTCCCATCTTGATGGAGTCTGTAGCTGTTCTTCAGGGAGAAATCAGCATTTTTAAGTGAAATTTGGTGTATACTGCTTAATCAAGTCTTTTTCAATTCAACTTACTCACCATGAGTATTCATGAGGGTTCCCTTTCCAAAGACCATTTGTTTCATTATAGCTAATAATTTTTGATGTAGTTATAGCTAATTATCAAAGAAAAACTAATGAGGCTTCTCATAACATAGTAGGGTAACTATTTCTGTTAAGTAACTTAAATCTTGTTGGTATAGCATTTTTCAGGAAAACAAAACTAGTATTTAATATGCTTAAAAATATAGAAAGTATGTACCTGTTAGACAAGTGAACTCACAACTATTTTTTGAACATAAATTTTGACTTCATTTTTTTAACGTGAATATTTACTATGGACAACACTTCCTTTTGTTAAATATGCAATGGGAAAAATTATAAATACCAATCTTACCACTTTGTTATATTTAAGCTTTCAATGTATGTTGCAGATAAAATTTTAGTGCTGAATCACCAAGGTCACTACATAAAGATATATAAGCATATCCAGAATGCATTTGAAAAAGGCAATTAGGCATTAACAAATACTTTATGTTTTCTGAAATGTATTTGGACAGTAGTATTTATTTCTTTTGAAAGTTTTCTATGTCTTCTTATATAGACAAATAGTAGAAATTAAACCAACTTGCAACCATGTGGAAGTCAAATTAAGACAAGATGCATTGCATCACTGCTATTCATAATACGTGAAAAGTATACAGATGTCTTATGAATGTATGGTTCTACTGCACTGGAGTATTTAAGTATTCACATATCAATGTGCTATGCTTTACCACATTTACCAGTGAGGAAACTGAAAATGACTTAGAATCAAGTGAGTGCATCTGTGCGCAGTCATAGTGGTCGTGTCCAACTCTTTGTGACCCTATGGACTGCAGCATGCCAGGTTCCTCTGTCCATGGGATTCTCCAGGAAAGAATCCTGGAGTGGGTTGTCATGCCCTCCTCCAGAAGATCTTCTCGACCCAGGGATTGAATCACTATCTGTTAGTCTCCTGCACTGGCAGGTGGGTTCTTTACCACTAGCGCCACCTGGGAAGCCCTAGAACAAAGTAGCCGGCCCACATTCACAAGGTCAGAGAGTGTAGCAGTGTTATATTTGACTTGTGTTCCCCAAAATTCATGTTGAAGTCCTAACCTCTAGTACCTTAGAATGTGACATTATCTGGAAATAGGACCATTCCGATGGAATGGAGGATGGAGTTAGGATGGAGTTACGCAGGTGTTCAGTCTCCCAGTCGTGTCTGACTCTTTTTGACCCCATGGACTGTAGCCCTCCAGGCTCCTTTGTCCATGGGATTCTCCAGGAAAGAATACTCGAGTGAGTTGCCGTTTCCATCTCCGGGTGATCTTCCTGACTCAGGGATTGAACCTGCATCTCCTGTGTCTCTGGCATTGCAAGCGAGTTCTTTACCACTGAGCCCATGCTATAGTAGGATGGATCCTGAATCTAACAGAACTGGTCTCCTTATGAAGTGGGGACTTTGGAGACACACACGCACACAAAGAGATGCCGCCTGTGAACATAATCACAAAGGTAGGAGTGATGCTCTGTGTACAAGTCAAAAAAGGCCAACAATGGCCAGTAAATCACCAGAAGCTAGGAGGGAGGGATGAAATAAGATTTTTCTCCCACATTGTTCAGCTGGAAGCAAAGATGCGAATACCTTGACCTCAGACTCCTGGCCTCCTGAACTGTCGTACAATTCATTTCTGTTGTTTATATCACCCAGGTGGTGCTTTTTGTTGTGACAGTTAAAACAAACAGACCTTTAAGACTAGAAGGCGTGTCTGTGCTGGGTCATTTACCGTTTCTTTCTTTCTACCATCTGCTGGAAGCTGAGCCATGCCCCTGCTGTACAACCTCTATTCTAAAAAAGGAAGTTCAGTTTAATACCTATGAAGGTCTAACTCACTGACTGAAGTCCTCTGTTGGACTGAAAGTGACATTACCCAGAGGAAATAGATGTATTGTATGCATATGAGAAACAAGCGCATTTTAAAAAAAAGCTTACTCTTTATTTGGAAAGGAGATTTATTTATTTTTTGAGGTGTACCATATTAAAAGTTTTTACTGAATTTGTTACACTATTACTTCTGTTGTTTATGTTCTGGTTTTTTGGTCACAAGGCATGTGGGATCTTAGCTCCCTGACCAGGGAATGAACAGCACCCAGATGCGTTGGAAAGCAAGGTCCCAGCTACTGGACTGCCAAGGAGGTCCCAAGCACAACTTTTGATTCAAGCTTTTATTTAGACTGTATATTTTCATTACAAATATATTTTTTCACTTAATACTTAAAATAGCACTTTTGTTTGATGCTTGAAACACTAAAATCCATTGACTACAAAATAAAATGCAAATCTTAAGGCGTTATTGATTATTTAGGGTAAAAAATGGGTAGCACTTCATGAATGGTTAAGCACTTCTAAAATGAAAAAAAAAAAGTTCTTAAGCTTGGCATAGCCAAAAAGCAAATGAATCATATTATCATATTGAAATTTAAGAGGTATTACAAATTTCTAAAGGCTCCTTGAGCTTGGCTATTAGAAATGTTAATGGTGGAGGATTTGGGTATTTATTTTCCATGGTATGACTTTGGTAAGGAAGTTTTCAGAAGCAGGTTCCAGGTGATGGTTAAGTCTAATTCTCTCAGATTTATAGCCCCACAAGTATTAACTCAACCATGACAGATCTTAGTACTCTACTGGCCCTCAGAAACTCAATTCCTCCTCAAACAAGTCACCTGATTAAACATTTCAAATGTTTCGTGATCAAAGCTCTTTGGCATCTGTCGTGATTAATGACCCCTCTTTCTCACCAAATGGTGATTTCAAACAACTTCTCAAAATAACTCTTTCCTGAATTAAAGGCAAAGTCTGCTGACTGCAGTGCTGCAGTAGTTTCTTCAATCAGGTCAGTGCAGCTCAGTCCAGCCGCTCAGTCTTGTCCGACTCCTTGCGACCCCATGAACGGCAGCACGCCAGGGCTCCCTGTCCATCGCCAGCTCCCGGAGCCCACTTAGACTCACGTCCATCGAGTTCGTGATGCCATCCAGCCATCTCATCCTCTGTCGTCCCCTTCTCCTCCTGCCCCCAATCCCTCCCAGCATCAGAGTCTTTTCCAATGAGTCAACTCTTCGCATGAGGTGGCCAAAGTACTGGAGCCTCAGCTTTAGCATCATTCCTTCCAAAGAAATCCCAGGGCTCATCTCCTTCAGAATGGACTGGTTGGATCTCCTTGCAGTCCAAGGGACTCTCAAGAGTCTTCTCCAACACCACAGCTCAAACACATCAATTCTTCAGCACTCAGCCTTCTTCACAGTCCAACTCTCACATCCATACACGACCACTGGAAAAACCATAGCCTTGACTAGATGGACCTTAGTTGGCAAAGTAATGTCTCTTCTTTTGAATATACTATCTAGGTTAGTCATCTCTTTTCTTCCAAGGAGTAAGCGTCTTTTAATTTCATGGCTGCAGTCACCATCTGCAGTGATTTTGGAGCCCCCAAAAATAAAGTCTGAGACTGTTTCTACTGTTTCCCCATCTATTTCCCATGAAGTGATGGGACCAGATGCCGTGATCTTCGTTTTCTGAATGTTGAGCTTTAAGCCAACTTTTTCACTCTCCTCTTTCACTTTCATCAAGAGGCTTTTAGCTCCTCTTCACTTTCTGCCATAAGGGTGGTGTCATCTGCATATCTGAGGTTATTGATATTTCTCCCGGCAATCTTGATTCCAGCTTGTGTTTCTTCCAGCCCAGCGTTTCTCATGATGTACTCTGCATATAAGTTAAATAAGCAGGGTGACAATATACAGCCTTGACGTACTCCTCTCCCTATTTGGAACCAGTCTGTTCCATGTCCAGTTCTAACTGTTGCTTCCTGACCTGCATACAGATTTCTCAAGATGCAGGTCAGGTGGGCTGGTATTCCCATCTCTTTCAGAATTTTCCACAGTTTATTATGATCCACACAGTCAAAGCCTTTATATTTTACAAAATAGTTTCTGTAATGACTAAAGTTAATGTCTGCTAAGGACTTAATTTACATTTTAGGGGTCATTTTAATGATTCCACTATTAATCACTAGAGCTCCCTCTATGTCATTAGAAAGAACTTTCCAAAAACTAGTTAAACCCTTCTGAGACTTTCATTACCTCTTCATTGATTTTTGTGTCTGTATCGGAGAAGGCAATGGCACCCCACTCCAGTACTCTTGCCTGGAAAATCCCATGGACGGAGGAGCCCGGTAGGCTGCAGTCCATGGGGTCGCAAAGAGTCGGACACGACTGAGCAACTTTACTTTCACTTTTCACTTTCATGCATTGGAGAAGAAAATGGCACCCCACTCCAGTGTTCATGCCTGGAGAATCCCAGGGACAGGGGAGCCTGGTGGGCTGCCGTCTATGGGGTCGCACAGAGTCGGACATGTCTGAAGCAACCTAGCAGCAGTAGAGAAAATGAAAGGAACCAAGTGAATTGGGCTCAAAAGTGGTGCATCTAACATTTAGAATCACACATACTTTGGTTTTCAGGTTTTTAAACACTGAGACGGATGGAGCTCCTTCTTCATACATCAAACAGTAATCCCAACCAGTTTAAAGTTGTGATCTGTATACCTTTTTCTTTAAACATATATGCTAACTACTTGAACCCATTTTAGGTAAACTGAATGCTTGACAGGTAAAAAATTATTTTATGCTTCCTTTAGAAACTGGCATAGAGTCCAAAATGTCTGAATTGTCTTTCCACAGCATGCCATGAAAATGATAATTTAACTTTTAAAGCATGGAAAACTACACATTATTCATGGATTTTCAACTGAGTGGAGTGCTGGCATATGTAACTCCCATGTTGCACAAGGGTCAAATGTATAATTATTGGCACCGTGAGCAAAAACAGGCAACTAAAAATACAGATAAATTTGAAAGGCAAAAACCCTTTCCAATATAAGTAATTGCAACAATGGACAAGATTCTAACTTCTGTCAAAATCTGAAGAGGTAAAATAAAAGACAAAGTAAGGGAATTTTCTCAAAAATTATAGAAAAAAGAAAAATAAAAATGAATCAATTAAAAGTAAGTTAAGAAACATGAAAGACAAGGTAGGAAAACCAATATAAGAATCCTGAAAGTTGCAGAAACAAAGGCCAGAGTGGATAGAAGAGAATAAATTATTTTTTTTTAAAGCCCAGTAATTTAGGAAAAAAATCTTTCTGGGCTGGCTGCATCTCCCATTTGCCTACTTTAAGGGCTTGTACAATATTCAATATAACAGAGATCAAGACCTAGTGATCTCCTGGAAAAAATCTCAAATTTCGAGGAACAAAATGTCTACATACAAACAAGAAGAAAAACCAGAATGCTGAAGATTAAAAAAAAAAAATTCAAGTTGGCCTAAGGCTTTTCCTCTATAACATTAAACATGACAGTGGAATAGCTCTTTATGGTTCTGTGAGAAAGCCTTAGACCTGGAGATTTCTATGCCTAAAGTTGAGTCATGTCTGTGTAAAGGTGACAGAAAGCCGTTCTTTTATATGCAGCAGTACATTTTGCCCCAAAATAATTACTCAAAGAAGTGAAAGACTGATCACATTATAGTACATCGAATGTGGAAGCTACTTCATCCAATAATTTATGGCAAATGTTGGATGCACTAAAATAGATAAAATAAAAATAAATGACACACAGGTCAGTATAATTCCTAGAATTATAATACAAATAACAAGTTAGTAATAGTTGAATCTGAAATATGAGATTATAGCAATAAAACTGAAAAGTAGATAGTGATGGAAGGTCTTAGGCAAATATGGAGAGTTTAGACCTAAGTATTTGCCTCTTCTATAGTAATCCCACTAAGTAAAAGTAAATAAATATTTAAAGATAAAAATACGTAAATAAATAAGAGGATAAATATTAATAACACAACTTGGTAAACTAGAAAAAAATGTTGGAGTGACAGCTTATCCATCATGAGAAATATAAGTTTAATCCACCAGTTAGAGAAGCCCAGAATTAGTTTGATTCATGTTACAAATCGAAGAGTTGACTCATTGGAAAAGACTCTGATGCTGGGAGGGATTGGGAGCAGGAGGAGAAGGGGACGACAGAGGATGAGGTGGCGGGATGGCATCACCGACTCGATGGACGTGAGTCTGAGTGAACTCCGGGAGTTGGTGATGGACAGGGAGGCCTGGCGTGCTGCGATTCATGGGGTCGCAAGGAGTCGGACACGACTGAGCGACTGAACTGAACTGAACTGATGTTACAAATCACATGATTATTAGGAAACTGAGATAGATTTGAAAGTAAAACCTAAAAATCTTTATAAAAAGCAGTTATAGCATCTGTGTAACTAACAATACATTTTTTCTACCCTGAGTACCAACCATTTGGTCTCGGAGGTAAGTGAACCCAAACCAGAAACTGGATTTTGAGGACACCAGGCAAACCAAGTGCGAGCAGTATCATTTATCAGAAGGTAAACAAAAGAAACTTAATACTGAATGGTGAAACCTTTGAGATTACTTCTAATATTTAACTCTGAGAACACCACCAATTCTCCATATTCATTATCCTGTTGGACCTGGATGAATTACACAGGCAGGAGGAAGGTTTAGGGCCTGCTTCCTAATTACAGAACTGACCTACAGATATACTGATATATTTCAACTCATTTTCAGAAATCCTAGGTCTGTTAGGATCCAATCAATTCTTGATTGTCTTTAACTCAGTTCAGTTGCGCAGTCACACCTGACTTTCTGTGACCCCATGGACAGCAATACACCAGGCTTCCCCGTCCATCACCAACTCTCAGAGCTTGCTCAAATTCATGTCCATTGAGTTGGTGATGCACTCCAACCATCTTATCCTCTGTCAGGCCCTTCTCCTCCTGCCTTCAATCCTTCCCAGCATCAGTGCCTTTTTTAATGAGTCATTTCTTTGTATCAGATGGTCAAAGTATTAGAGCTTCAGCTTCAGCATCAGTCCTTCCAAAGAACACCCAGGAGTGATCTCCTTTAGGATACACCGGTTGGATCTCCTTGCAGTCCAAGGGACTCTCAAGAGTCTTTTCCGACACCACAGTTCAAAAGCATCAGTTCTTTGGCGCTCAACTTTCTTTTTTGTTCGTTTGGTTGTTTTGATTATCTTATTAAAGACATAATGGTCTTTCTATCAATTTAAGAAATACAGAAACTGTGACTTGTTTGAATTTCTCCCATGAGGAAGAACTGGGGAGTGATATAAAGGAATTGGGAATTGTGGGAGAAAAGGAATTATTCATTTCAGGAGTAGACAATAATAAATAGATTTAATGGTAGATTGGGCAAACAGAATTCCCCAATTTTTGAAAGTTGATTTCAAAATTCACAGATTAAGAACAAGTTCAATCTTGTTACAGAAACCCTGAATGAGATGAAATTAAAAATGATGAAAACCTTTAAAAATATATAATATTTCTACAGTTTGGATTCTATCCAGTGACCTAGAATAGTAGAGACTGATAAAATCAATCTAAGTACATGTGAAAAGAGTTGATGAGCTTAGACGCTGAGACATTCATAGAATATGTAGAGGCACAACAGAAGAGAATGATGCAAGGTTCTGAGCACTCAGTCAATGTTATTAAAGCCCAGAAAAAGTAAACACTCACACACAATGTCAAAATCGGAAAAAAGACAAACAGAATTATTTAAAATCTGTGCTTGGAGAAAGAAAATGAGGAAGGAAAGGATGGGGATTCTGTCTGGGATGTACAAGCAAAATAGATAGGTAACAGTATGCTGGAATGAAAATATAGCATATTCAGAGACTAAAGATAGTCAAACTTAACCAATATGGCAGGGCAAATAAACTTGCAAAATCGCTCCTAATATACTTCATTTCCAAAGATGGGTCGTCTTATTAGCTTCTTCTAGATGATTTCTCTATAAAGCTGATTCTGTATAAAACTATTTGATTGTGTGCGTGAAACGCACGACTTAGGAAATTCAAACACATTTACAAAATAAAAGCATCTTTCTTTTCCCAAGATTTTGGAATTGAGTAGCAATATTTTATTTAACTCAGAGGTAAATAGAATTCGTAGAGTTAGCTAACATTAAGAATACAGGTACTGTATATGTAGACACATAGAGAAAACAGGCACGTTAGTACATATTAACACAAGTTAGTATACGTTAGGTCAGAAGTAAGTGTGGTTTCTATGTAAGAGATTAGGAGAGGCAATTTATTGGGGGCAGACAGAAAGAGAGCCATGGGATTTCCAAGCCCAGACGGAGGGGTGTGGGAAAAGGTGTCAGGCTTCTCTGAACCATCCAGGAAGTCTTTGTGAGGCAGACAACTTAAGGGATGTTAAAATGTCTACAGATGTGTAAACCTAGTCATTTCAAGCATATATTTATCCCTGAAATTGAACCCATGTGTGTCAAGTCACTGACTATAGATTTCAAAGGGAAACAAGACTGAACATTTCTGTTCCAAGCAGGGTTTTGTTTTTTTTTTGTAGTAGCAGCTGCATTGACTTTAAGATAAGGGCTTCTTTATCCAGGCAGATGCAACAGTCATCAGAAGCTAATTTGCTAGGATATTCACATATGCAAATCATGTCACAATGCTGAAATGCAACCACGTAATGACTGGAAAATGTTATACTCATAAATCATACCACCGAGATCATCAAAGTTTCCACTCAGCCAGGACAAATTCAACAGCATTTATGTCTTTCCAGCTTTTAGCCCATAAAACTCTATGTTTTTGGAGAGTGTGTTACACTGGTGATCTTAAAACTCCCAAGTCTGGTATAATGAGTCCTCAAGTGCATTATAACTTACCAGTAATTACATTTCAACATATCTGCTTTCAGCAGTTAGTGCTTTATTCATAAACATTTAAACACTGAATTAGGCATAAAATAAAAATGTTGGCAACAACCCGGCTTAATTTCATTAACTATTAGGTAAACTTAGTATTTCTTCTTCAAATAATCCTTGGTTTTGAATGCTAAAGATGTAATGAACTTCATGGTTCATAGCATCTGACATTGCTTAATTAATGGGTGCATTTATAGTACATAGGCCTTGGTAATTGATTTATATGCATGATTTGCACATACAGCTGTTAGTTCCTGTAGGAAAGTCATAATTCAAATGAGTGCATATTTTGCAGATATGGGAAAAAGAAAAAAATTTGAACTTGACAAGTTCCCCCAAAACATGATAGCAAATTAATAGCTCAGAAACAAACCTACAGGATGAAGACTTAGAGCTATAGTCTGAAATTTTAACAATGTGTGCATTTCAAAATATCGAGAAAATGCTTTTGTTCCTTTGAAGTATTTAGTTCACAAGGAATAAGAATTCATTTGTATACTCTTCCATTCAAATCTATTCATTGGATGGAAAATGGAGTTAGATTATCTATTCACTAAGTTAATAAATTCACTGACTTCATTAAAATGTATCAAAGACTTAAAGATGCTCACCTACCTACATAATAACTGGTCCTTTCATTGGTATGTAGGTCAAATGACTGGATAAGTATTTAAACATGTTACTCTCTAGATAGGAAAGGTCTATGTTACTTACAACATTTGAGATTTACATAACATCTTTTCTAGAAGCAATGATAGAGTGCCATTTGCATTCTTTTGTTTTAATTTTTTGACTGAATCATGCATCAAATGGGATCTTAGTTCTAGACCGGGGATTGAACCACTGATCTTAGTTCTAGACCATTGGAAGTGCAGAGTCTTAACCACTGAACTGCCAGGGAAGTCCTGCTATTTGCATTCTTTTAGCCAGTTTTCTAGCAATAGCAATAATTTACAAGCAAGCTGCCCTTATAAGTGAGGGAGCAGTTATAGTAAACAGGGAGAAACAAATAGATCTAAGGAGTAAAAGTGACTGCTCCCTTAAACAAGGAACGGTCTGTGAGATACCGGGTATACAGTCTACACTCCTTCCATCGCACCCAGGGACCTATGCTATCAGGAAGAAACTATGATTTCTCTCTATTCAGGGTCTTAGGTTAAGTGTTCTTCAAATGTAAGGCGTATTTTATGGGCAGGCATGGAAATGCCTGTTTGTTTTTCTTTTCAACTTTGTCCAACAGATAATTCTGGAAGGTATAAGTTGCCAATTAAGGGGTCAGAATTGAAGACTGAGCTTGAGCAAACTCCAGGAGATAGTGAAGGACAGTAGAGCCTGGTGTGCTGCAATCCATGGCGTCTGAAAGAGTCAGACATGACTTAGCGACTAAATAGCAACAACTGAAGACTAACTGAACTCTGATGGCAAAAGTCTTCTGCAGCAGTTACAAAGGTTAAGGCTGAGAAACAATGGCTTCTGGACTCCACATTACCCCATGGGAGGAGCATCATTCCTCAGATCTGGTGGCGTTCTGTGTTATGGCCCCACTCTGCACCCCAATCTTTTCACTTACTGTGCTATTTGCCAGAGTCATTTAGCAACTTTCCCCATATTATTGATGACGACTAACCCTTTCCCCTTTGTTAGCTGCTGGTGGTATTTCAGTGAGGCCTTCAGGAAACACTTGCAAACATTACCAGTTGTTTTTTTTTTTTTTTTTTTTTAAGGCAGCTATCAAAGTGCTTTATTGTACATTAAAACATTCACAGCCCAGGCAACTTGATGGTTTTCACCATGCTGGCCCCATTTCCTGGCGCTCCAAGGCAATGCTTAGCTTTTCACTTTCTAGCCTCATGCCCTACATCTGCTCTTCTAATACCTTCATTCATCAGAAGACCGGCAGTTGTAAATTGTTCCAAAGCCCTTCCCACACATGTGCGTGCACAGGCTTCTGCGCGTGCGCACTCAGGCAGACACAGAAACACATACGCGTGAGGCAAGGCTTTACCTTCACTAGTACCATATGCACTGGACAGAGAACGGCTGTGAAGAGCGAGTCTATCTGATTTGCTCATTTGCTGATGCCCGCTTAAATATTTCGGTGGTTACTTAATTCTTTCACCGCTCTTTGAAGATCCGGAAAGCAAAATAAGTATACAGTCTTCCTGGTAGAGAATTAATTGGTTCACTCTAGCCAGGCACTCCACTTGAGAGAATGCATGTTCCCATCTGAGGGCTGCAATGATTTATAGCCTATGGAGGAATCATTTCCCATCGCTGGGGTCAACATGATGAAAGGTATTAATAGAAGTGAACTGAGTTCCTGTGGCTTCTCCTGATAGAGTAGTTAGCCTTCAAGATGTTGGCAGTTGGGGACAATCCTTATTCATACAACCTGCCCCATGTTGTTTTTCATTTCCAAACTCTTGCATTGCCAGGGCTGGAGATGATTAAATAATAACAAGTGAAATCCACCCCTGTCTTCTTTGAAGGAAACTCTAGGCTTGAAACTTATTATTGAAATTTTGCTTGGTTCACATTTTTGAGAATTGTAATTCATTCCAAGCTCTTTTTTTCTTGCTGTTCTTAATAACTGTGATTATGTAGTAAAATCGAGAGACCAGAAAGATGACTTGGGTGAGATGTTAGTACACATAATTAATATTATATCAGGGTCCCAGAGTCTAGTGAATGATAATTATTTTTGTAATCCTTCCAGATACAAGGTTAATCCTCATACGTCTGCTAGGGTCATCACTTGGTACTTTGGGAAATGATGGATCACAATAACAACTACTCTTCATATGTATAGCACTCCCATTTAAGAACTGCTTCCCTAAGTATTATCACATTTGAGTCTCAAAATAATCCTTTGGCATAAGTAGTGATATATCATAGCATTATCTGTCCTCTGTAATAGTCAGATGGTGGTGGTTTAGTTGCTACCTCATGTCCAACCCCATGGACTGTAGCCCTCCAATCTCCTCTGTCCATGATATTTCCCAGGCAAGAATACGGGAGTGGACTGCCATTTCCTTCTCCAGAGGATCTTCCCAACCCAGAGACTGAACCAGGGTCTCCTGCATTGCAGGCAGATTCTTTACTGAGTGAGCTACTGGGAAAGCCCCTTTAATAGTCAGAACTGGGGCTGAAAAAGCTAAAATAAGTGGAGCTAATCCATGCAATTAAATGGTTAAATTTCAAATGTATAACATTTCTCTTATGCCTAACTACTCTCTGTTGTCACCCCTGGATCTAAAATTTTAATTATAATAAATGCTTCTGGTGACTCGGACTGTAAAGAATCCGCCTGTTATGCAGGGTAGGGAAGATCCCCTGGAGAAGGAAATAGACAGAAGAGCCTGGTGGGCTACAGTCCATGGGGTCTCAAAGAGTCGGACAAGACTGAGTGATGTCCATGGCATTTTACATATTTATAAATCTTAATCCTTAACCTCTTAAACCTCAAAAATAAAATTCTCCTTCCTGTAGTGTGAGATGAAAACTTTGCCATTGCTCCATGTCCCATGATGACAAACACGTACATGAGAGATGATAAACTCTACAGTAGAGCAGATCTGTGATTGCACACAAGCATTTGAAAAGATTATCCATCCATTCGTGTGATTATCCTTTCTTCCTTTTTCTTTTCCGTCGTTCCCTCTCTTTTTCTCCCTCCGCTCCTTCTTCCCTCCCGCTTTCCTTCTTTTCATTGAAAAACCTTAATTGAACACTTCAGCTGTGTCCCACTGTTGATAATTAAGTAAATACATACCTCCCAGGTTGTTTTAAGTCCTATGATGAAAAATAAAGTGGGATGAGAGCCCAGAGGGGACCCTTCCTGTCCAGCTCTGCCCCTTATCTTCATCTCACGCCTCCTCTCCAGCTCAGATAGCCTCCTTCCTTGCAAGTTTACACAGCATTTGGGGTCCATATGCCTGTCTTTTTATTTTCCCTCTCTACTTTCATACTCACTGTTAACATTTATTGAGTATTTAGAACATGATTATGCTCCAGTTGTTTTGTAAGTCATAACCTGGCCAGCTCAGCTTGACTGTGAAATTGTTGAGAGGAGGGACCATTACTATTATGGTTTTCAGCCCGTTGCTTAGAAGCTAACACATATAAAACTCAATAAATTCTTATAAAATGATATATTAATACATTTTATAGGAACATGAAGATAGATCTTATGGAAAACGTACATATAGTCTTTAATTCAGCCCTGATGTACTAGAAGCTATGCAGAAGAAAATGAGCATATTTTTTCCATTTTGAAACTCAGATGTCTAAGTGATTGACATTTTTTTTTGGCCACGCAGCATGGCATGTGAGATCTTTGTTCCCTGGCCAGGGGTCAAGTCTGCGCCCCCTGAGGTGGAAGTGCAGAGTCTTTACCCCTGAGTGGCCAATGAAGTCCCTAGTGATCTATATTTTTATATAACCTGAAGTGGGGTTTCTTCACCCTTCTTGAGTCATGCACTGCGGCAGTCTGATGGAAGCCATGAGTACATTCTCTGAGCAACATCTTTAAATGCATAAAATAAAATACCTAACATTACAGAAGGAGACTATGCTAAAGATATGCACATTTTGTTATAATGTGCACACTTCCTCACTAATTTATTAAATAGCGAAATCAAGAGGTGAACCACCACAATGTCAAAGGCATGAGAACATAAATCATATTCCAGAGTATCTGTAACAACGTGATATAAATGTACTTGTGATTTTTACTGGCGCAAAAAATCAAAAGTACTGCTAATACTACCATGGTTTGGGGCAATCTTAAACGTGAAAGGAAATGTTGAAAATTTTTGTTGCATATTCGTGAAAATAAAGAAGCACTTAATCTCATCCGAGTTCACAGACTGTTTGGATTCTCTTGAGAGATTCTGGGGTCAGGCATGTGTGCGACTGTCAGTCTCAGCTGAAGAATCCAGGTCTATGGTCTTCTATGACAGTCTTTAGAGTTCAAATTCGAAAACAGCTCACTTCTTAGGAAGCATAAGTCCACTTTAATCCACAGCATAACATGCATAAACACAAATCACTGGGAACATTTTGATGTACTGAAGAAAAACAAAATTAATCATGGAAACGTGTACTGAAATGAAGCACAGCAGGTAGACAGAGACGCTGTGTGGATTTCAAATGATACCACACATCAGTACACGTTGCCTTTCTCTTTCTGTTGCAAAGAGGTCTTATGGGGAACAATTAAATATGCTAATGAGAACTAGAACTGAGAATTTAGAGAATATTTAGCTTTTTGCTATTGTATAAAATCTTTCTAAGTTGTGGCTTCTTAACAATAAGACCTACACTGAATTTAGATCCAGAGTTTTCAATATAGAAAGAGATTACTTAGTGTGATCAAAGATCTTATTCAGAATGATAGAAATTATCTGTTTTGGAAATTTCTCTAGTTTTGTTCTAAGTCACCCACCCACTTGAGTCTGGCTTAATGCATATGTTACTATTTATACATAATATGAAGACCGGGGCTCAGTTTGAAAACTTAGAAGCTATAAAGATGGTGAAAGTGAAGCAACCAACACAGAGACCAAGAGAAACAAATTAGGATAATCCATAGAGTTGGCTCAGAGGTTAAAGCGTCTGCCTCCAATGTGGGAGACCTGGGTTTGATCCCTGGGTCGGGAAGATCCCCTGGAGAAGGAAAAGGCAACCCACTCCAGTATTCTTGCCTGGAGAATCCCATGGACTGAGGAGCCTGGTGGGCTGCAGTCCACGGGGTCACAAAGAGTCGGACACGACTGAGTGACTTTACTTACTTACTATAGAGTTGGCCAGACTCCTCACCTCATAGACTTTGGAGGTAGCACTGTGTAAATTTAAAGTCTGGAAACTTCATTTTCATTCTGTAAGATAGATCAGCTTTCATAAAGTGATTATATTTGGGTATTCTTTTGGTGAGAAAAACAGCTTCCTTTCACACATCCTGAATGAGGCTGTAACTCTAAAACAAACACATGCCTTCAAGCCATATTGCCTAGAAAAGGTGAGGAATATATGAGGAGCCAGGAAACAAAGGGAAATTCATGATAAGCCCACTGTAGCTTCTCCCCCAGAAGCTGTTTGACCTCAGGTGGGCTGTGGGAGACAGAAGGTGACTCACTCAGAGGCATTTGAGAAATCTTATCTTCAGGTGAATCTATGTGTGTGTGCATGCTAAATCACTGCAGCTGTGTCCGACCCTGGGTGACCCCATGGACTGTAGCCCCACAGGGTCCCCTGTCCATGGGATTCTCCAGGCAAGAATACTGGAGTGGGTTGGTGTGCCCTCCTCCAGGGATCTTCCCGACCCAGGGATCGAACCTGTGTCTCTTGCGTCTCCTGCATTGGCAGCGTTTTTGTTTTGGTTTTACCAGTAGTGCCATTGATCTACAGACAAGATTAAAAAATTAGAAATCGGGGAGAGTGTATAAATTTCAAAATAATCAAGGGAAGATATGTTTCTTCCTTGGTACTAGGTTTATTAATTAAATGAATCATGCAGCCATTAAGGTGGTACCACAAAATGTAAGTCATAGTTTGAAAAGTCATGTAATTTATTATCATGTGAAAAAGGAATTGAATCAACATGTTGTAGGTATACATAAAAAAATCTAGAAAAATCCAGACTAAGGATTTAAACTGTTGTGATGGAAGACAATGGAAACAGTTTTAATTTTATTGGATTTGTGACCTTGTAACTCCTTGGCTTCCTTCTAGAGTGGGCCAGTAGAAAATGCAGGTTTTTTGCTGAAGCTCCACAGAAGTCTCCCTCAACCCTTGACAAATTCCAATCTGATGGGGACAGTCTCACTATGAGGTGAAAGGCATAGCTGTTTAAAGTATTCTGCCCACCCCCCCAGTCTGGCTGTACAGAGTGGGCAATACTTGCTTGTTTACGGAAGCCAAACATCGCGTTTTTCTAGTCCTAGAAAATATCGTCATTTTATTTAAAGGAGAGTGGGTTGATATTAAGTCTGTGATTAAAAAGAAGTTTCAAGTAAACAGGTTTCTGGGGAAGAATCCCCATGGCTAGGCAAAGGGATTACAATTAATTCTACACATGCCATACTTTAAAACTATTATGAGACAATAATTTTAGCAGTTCTACAGACGATTAAAAAGTCATTTTGTAAAATATTCTCACTGGAGTTATTTTTTTTAAAGAAAACATTTAATTGCTCCAATCAAGCATAACTACTTTCTGCTTATGGTGTAATTTGTATACACTGCTCACCACTCGGTGTGTGGCTATTTGTCATCATTTTATAAGTGTATAGTCCCCACTGTGTGATTGGCTATCATTAATTGTGAATAATTCCCTGCTTATTAAAATATTGCAAAAAGATGGAAAAACAAGATCCAGCAAACAAAAGGAGGATAGGAAACCCCTGAGTTCTCTTTGCAAAGACACATTAAGTTTTTTGAGACTTTATAAATGATATCTGTTTGGAAGACCTTAAAACAAGGGCACAAAAAACTTGACCAAAGCCACGCTTTTCAAGATTCCTCAGTAAAAACCTGAGCATGCCTGATGCTTTCTCCGCTTCAAGTAGCAATTGCTTTATGCAACCCAAACAAGCTTTACTTTGAAACATTTAAGTCTCTGCAACCCTTCTCTTCGCTGTATAGGTTAAACCACACTGACAGGAAACAGGAAACTCCCTAAGTGTTGTCCCAAAGGGACTGTTTCAGAATGTAGAAAAACCATTACTCAGTTAGGGAACGTCAAACCCTTACAAAATGCAGACAGCTTAGAAGATATACTATCTAGAAGAAACATCTAAGTTGCTTAATAAGCTCCTGAATGTAAGTTGCATAACTCTAACAAGATCAGAAACAAGTCTGGTTCATTTAGAACTGAGCACAACTCAGGACAACCGGAGCAGAGATCACGTGCTCCTGGGAACGTCTGCAGTTATCTGCTGTCTTGGTGAAATGGAAACATCTCAGGCATTTAAACTTTATATGGAGTTGCCTGCTCCCCCCTCCAGCATCTCGATTCCTTTCAGGTGAGCTCTCTGCTCTCTGAGTGTCTGTGGAATGCATTCTTGTTCTCCAAGCTCTCCCACCCATTATTCAAACAAACAGTTCCCGAATTCCTACTGCTTTCTCCATCAAACCTGAAAGAAATCAATCCAGAAGAGCTCACAGAAAGCTCTCCAGCCCTCCCGATGGAAGCACAGGGACAGTGACCCCAGTCCTCCGGCAACATGCCCCTGACTTGACTGCCTCTTCATGCCTCAGACCAGCAAACGTACCACCTCCACATGCACCTTCAGAAACATTATGCCTAGGCATAAAATTTATGTATCTGTTGACCTTTTCCTTATTTATATATTTGTTGATGCTTTCTTATTTTTCAAATCAAATCGATAGCTATGTGTCAATCTCTTATTATCTGCAAGGGACTTCTATCTAAATCAATGTTGACTAGTACTCTTTTCCTACTTAATTTCCCATGGCATCTTGAGCAAATAGGCTTCAATTCAACATTGTCATCATCGTCAAGGTATCCTGGACTTGGATTAGACAAAGAACACCACCAAAGGGCCCATGCGTGTGCTGTGTGCTGAGTCGCCTATAGCAGTAGTCGTGTCTGACTCTTTGCATCCCCATGGACTGTAGCCCATCAAGCTCCTCTGTCCATGGGATTCTCCAGGCAAGAATACTGGAGTGGATTGCCATGCCCTTCTCCAGGGGATCTTCCCAACCCAGGGATCAAACCCACGTCTCTTATGTCTCCTGCATTGGCAGGCAGGTTCTTACCACTAGCGCCACCTGGGAGGCACAAAAAGGCCCATGAATGGTGCCAATTAATCTTACATACGTTAACATAAGCATCCTATATGTCTCCCTTTCCCTTTCTGTGTGTGCACGTGTATACGTGTGTGCCGGTATGATTCTCCTTGTTTTCACCCAACATGAAAACCTGCTTAAGTTGAGCCTCCGAGTGCCCCAGCACTATAAGCATTCACATTTCTTCACTCCCTCCCTTCATCTGCCCTCTGCGTCTCACCATCATCTCGTCATTGCGTTTTCCTGACTTTCCGTCTCTTGTTTTGGCTGCTGTTATTGGTTCCACACTTGCCTTTTGGAACTGACACCTGGATATGGTTACTCTCTGGTTTAACTCCCATTTCTCCTTAAACGTAGTTGACCCTTGTGTGCTGGTTCAGTTTCTTTCTGGCTGTTTCTGGTCATTCCTTGGCCTCAAGTATTCTCAGCTCTCAGGGGTCCATACTGGTCTGAATTGCAATTCTAAGGAGGTAGAGAGGCAGTGGTTAGACCTTACCCACTAACTAGTTGATGAGCACAGAAATATGAATCAAACCCCATCCCTGTTCCTGAGGAGTTCACAGCCCATTTACAAGGATAAATTTATAAACATTATTTATTCAATAGTATGAAAATGCTGCAATGAAACAATGTGCAAATTATTATGGATGTGCAGTTAAAAACAAACCAACAAACACAGTGTCTCAGTAAAGCGTATTTTAAAATATTTGATTACACTATAGGGAAAAAAATTTCCAAATTGAAAAGCTATCTCAATTATGTAAGTGCAGAAGCAAACTGAAAAGTTTTAATGTAACATATAATTGTACATTGCACTGCTTCTTCCTCATCAATGTATTTGCAGAATATATTTTATTAACATGTGACTAGAAGATGCTTACTCCTTGGAAGGAAAGTTATGACCAACTTAGCATATTAAAAAGCAGAGACATTACTTTGCCAACAAAGGTCTGTCTAGTCAAGGCTATGGTTTTCCAGTGGTCGTGTATGGATGTGAGAGTTGGACTATGAAGAAAGCTGAGCGCCAAAGAATTGATGCCTTTGAACTGTGGTGTTGGAGAAGACTCTTGAGAGTCCCTTGGACTGCAAGGAGATCCAGTTAGTCTGTCCTAAAGGAGATCAGTCCTGGATGTTCATTGGAAGGACTGATGCTAAAGCTGAAACTCTAGTACTTTAGCCAGCTCATGTGAAGAGTTGACTCATTGGAAAAGACCTTGATTCTGGCAAGGATTGGGGGCAGGAGGAAAAGGGGACGACAAAGGATGAGATGGCTGGATGGCATCACCGACTTGATGGACGTGAGTTTGGGTAGACTCTGGGAGTTGATGATGGACAGGGAGGCCTGGCGTGCTGCGATTCATGGGGTAGCAAAGAGTCAAACATGACTGAGCAACTGAACTGAGCTGAACTGAGAAGAATGTCTTTAGTTTCACAAAAATGACTGACATTTTAAAAGTTAGTTTAAAAGAAAATAATCTGATGACAAATTTATGGGAAGTGGGAAGACAGCTAAATGTGTGAAGATGTGAGAATTCACTTGGGTATTTTGATCTTACTGGCTGACGTCTCCCCTTATAGGCATCTGAATTTTCTGGTGGACACTATCCACCAGACTTCCCTGTCCTTCACCATCTCCTGGGGTTTGTTCAAACTCAAATCCATCGAGTCGATGTTACCATCAAATCATCCCACCTTCTGTCTCTGCCTTCTCCTGCTGCCCTCAGTCTTTCCCAGAATCAGGATCTTTTCCAATGAGTCAGTTCTTTGCATCAAGTGGACAAAGTATTGGGAGCTTCAGCATCAGTCCTACCAATGAATATTCAGGTTTGATTTCCTTTAGGATTGACTGGTTTGATGTCCTTGCTTTTCCAAGGCACTCTCAAGAATCTTCTCCAACACACCATTTCAAACGTACCAGTTCTTTGGTGCTCAGCCTTCTTTATGGCCCAACTCTCACATCCGTACATGAGTACTAGAAAAACCATAACGTTGACTATATGGACCTTTATTGGCAAAGTGACGTCTCTGCTTTTTAATACATTGTTTAGGTTTGTTATATCTTTTCTTCCAAGGAGCAAGTGTCTGTTTTGGGACTGCACTCACTGTCTGCAGTGATTTTTGAGCCCAAGAAAATAAAATCTGTTGCTGTTGTCACTTTTCCCCCATCTCTTTGTCATGAAGGGATGGTATCAGATGGGATATGCTGCCATGATCTTAGTTTTTTAATGTTGAGCTTTAAGCCAGCTTTAATACGTAGCATTGTGAGGGGGTATCTAATTATACAAGTGATTTAAAATATTTACAAATCCAGCCAAACTGCTTGATTCTTCAAGTACTTTTTTAAAAAGAGAGAGTTCACACAAACATGAAGGAGGGAGAAACGATACTAAGAAGTCACAGAGCATGACAGCATCACAGCAAAAAATGTTTATATCAGTATAAGGACATAATCTGAAAAGACTCAGTATAATTTAAGTAGGGCACGTAATTCACGGAATGGAACTCATTGGCTTGAAATAAGTTTAAGTGTACATGTCAATTAATGGGAGCTATTTGGAAACTGAGTCACTATAAAAATAAATTGATGTGTTACTCAAATAATTAAAAGACATAAAATAAGGCACCCTTGTCTAACTGCCCAACTTGGTTAAATGGTCAGTTTTGGAAAACAGGGATGTATTCTACTTTATCCACAAATTAAACAGACAATGAATTCAGTTGGCTCCACCAAGTTCAGTTAAAATGATACTGAGTCAAGCTCTTTATCTCAAGTAATAGGAATATTACTTACAGAAGAGTCAGGATGAACTAAGCTGATACCAACTAAACCATGTACAGAATATTAAATGACAACAGCAGGTGCATAAAAATATTTCAGTTGTGATGAACATTTGCTATGATATTCCTTTCTCTTTAGTTATGGCTATAGCCCTTATCAAAAAGTTAGTGTCACTGATTGGAATTTTGTAGAAGTCCAGTATCCATTCAATGACTAGAGCCCTTTATTCTTAAGTTTCACAAAACTTCTATTTTGACTCCTCTTTTTGGAGAATATTCTCGATTTCATGTAACATGGATTTATGGATATTATCACCAACTCAATGGATATGAGTCTGAGCAAACTCTGAGAGACAGTGAATGACAGGGAAGCCTTGCAATAGACTCAACAGATGCCTTTCTCTTGCCAAAACAGATCAAGACCATTCAGCCCATCAAAGATGAATCCTTGTTTGGGCAAATAGTGAGAGTTACGATGGAGCAATGTTGCCAACGATTAGCGTGAAATCTGGAATGTCAAACAGGAAATCCGGTGAAAGAATACAGTGATGATATGAGAGAGGACTAACGGGGCCATAACAATCAAACAATAGGTCACATGAGCAGCATAATCTGGGGGAGGGATTATGAGCACAAATGAACACGTTAAGTACTGTATCCCCTATTCATAGTTTGGAATACTATGCAATAATTAAGAATCAATTTTCAAACGTATCTAGTATTGGTAAGGGTATATTTTCAGTGACATACAAAGAGGGAAAATCAATAAAAAATGATATAAGGTGATCTTAATTTTATAACTTGTAGTAGATACAATACAAATAAGATATTTTATATTAATTTTAATAAGTAAAAGGGAAAAGAATAGAAATTCAGAGCTACAAAATAATGAAGTATACCATATATATTCTCTATGTGTTTTTATATTTTTCTTGTATTCTGTAATTTAATACAGAATGCCTTATATGTATGACTTCAGAAAATAAATGGTATTAGATATAAGCTGGTCCTGGTGACAAATTCAATTAATATCTAAACAAACAAGTGGATTATGTGTTTCATGGATTAGATATCACATGGATCATAACATAAAAATTGCATTCATAATTTAATTTTGTGGTTCATCTTCTAGTATAAAAAATATTACAGAATGTCCAACATAAATAAATAAAAGTTGATAGAATTTAACATCTATCTTTATGAAAGAACCATCACCTATCTTTATGAAAGAAGTTCCATCCCCCCATCTCCTTATAATACAGCCCAATCATTCAAGCATACTTTTAAATAGCATTTCTTGTATTTGAAAAGTTATTGAGTAATCAAACAGTGACCTTTACTGCTCCACCAAGAAATGCAATTCAGCTTTGTATGGCATCCAAAGTAATCAATATCCTATTATGATCTCGAACGGGACTTTACAACTGAGACACAGCAGCCGGGATATCAGAAGTACCTTTGTTCTCTCTAGTGCTAGAAACCTGGTGGTCTTGCATAGGAAACCATTTAAGTAAGGACCTCAACTCTTTCCTCCATTTGAACTGGACAATGAACTTTTAGCTTCTAATTCTATCTTGATGTTAAAAGACTAAGGCTGTATTAGGTTTTCTTTCCTCGTATAGACCTGTTCATTACCAAGAGCGAAAATGCAGATATAAATCTCTTTTCAGCGTGTCTATTCCCTCTAACCGAGCATGCGTGTGTCTGCATGCCCAATTTCTCAGTCATGTCTGACTCTTTTGTGACCCCATGAACTGTAGCCTGCTGGGCTCTTCTGTCCATGGGATTAGCCCTGTAGGAACACCGGAGTGAGTTGCCGTTTCCTCCTCCAGGGGATCTTCCCAACCCAGGGACTGAACCCACATCTCTTCTGTCTCCTGCATTGGCAGGTGGGGTCTTCATCACTAGCACCACCCAATCTGTACTGTACATCAATACAAATATATTTGAAATTCTTACAAGAAATCTGAAAATCTGGCAGTCTGGCAGTTTGAAAGGTGCACTCCAAGCATAGCTTTGTTTGTTGATGACACCCTGAATGGCCTTCCAGGGCAAAGTCAGTTCTACTAAAGGTTATAAAAAAGACTATAAGTCGGCTTATTGATGAGTTCCTATCACATCCACGCACATCAGAGACAATTGATTTTTAATATTTATTTGAACATTTACACCACCCAAAGTGCATAGAGTTTCTTACAAAGCTTCTTGGATAAGGCATGCTTTGGGGATTCATCATTAGTGTATATAAGTTTCAGAATGGTGCTTAAGAAGTTCTTAAGAACATTCAGAAAATCTTTGATAAATTTACCTTGAAAACTATATAAATATCAGAAAGAGTAAATAAAGAAGAGTGTTATCATGACTACTGTCAACCAAATGGTATTTTGATAAAAATTCTCATGCCACCAGCTCAATTAAACAAGAAAAGGAGCCTACAAAGGCTTGCACATCATCCCTCCAAAGATTGATCTTCACAGAAGCTCCTTAACTCCTAGATGCTAAATTAATATTTTTTGGGTGGGGGAGAGTCCTAATGAATCTCCCTATAAATGATATTTAAACAAATCAGACAAAATAAACAAAAATCTTGTCTATGTACTGAAGAAGGGCCATATTTCTATCACATATATTCATTTCTTTGGTGTGTATATGTTCCTATGGCCTTTCATTATAACAAACTTTAGATGTCTTGGTTTGCAGTTTAACGGCCAAAACGTGACCAAGAAAGTAAAATTATGAAGTTATTACATCACTGAATTCAAAGAAATTTACCCTCTCTTCTGACGTCTATTACATCAACAGCACACAAGCTTCTTTAAAAGTTCCAATAGCTGTTCTATGTAAGGGAGTTGCCTTTCCCTCTCATCTGTGCATTCTGAGTCGCTTCAGTTGGGTCTGACTCTTTTCAACCTTATGGACTGTAGCCTGCCAGACTCCTCCGTCCATATCCATGGAATTCTCCAGACAAGAATACTGGAGTGGGTTGCCATTCCCTTCTCCAAGAGATCTTCCCAACCCAGGGATCAAACCTGTGTCTCCAGAATTGCAGGCGGATTCTTCACTGCTGAGACACCAGGGAAGCCCAGCCACCAGCCATAAGTATACATAATCCCGTCCCTTTTGAGCCTCCTCCCACCCACCCCCATCGCACTCCCCCATCCTACCCGGCTAGGTCATCACAAAGCCTTGAGCTGTGCTTCCTGCGCTCTCACAGAAGCTTCCTACTAGCTATCTATTTTACACATGGTAGGGTATATATGGCAATCGCAGTCTCCCAATCTGTCCCACCTTCCCTTACCCCCCACCGTGTTATTTTCAGTGGGGGGAGGTGTGGGGTAGGTGTTACTATAATCCTCATATTCCAGATGAGGAAACTGGGGCACAGAACTTTTAAATAAATTGCCCAGCATTATGTGTCTAGGAAGTGCCTGAGCGATGTTTGAACTTGGGCAGTCTGTCTCCAAAGCCCATATAATGACCACCGTCATCACCTTGTCACCATGAGTACAGTGGGTGCCCTCTGTCCAGAAGCTATACAGAGAGGAATAAACCACCTGCTTCTCACAGTTGTTGGTTCCCTTAGATAGGAATAATTTTCTCTCTGGAGATAATGATTCAAAAGAAAAATTTACCACCAGCAAGGAGGGCTTAGATTCGATGCCTTTTATCTGCAAGAGTGTGATCTAGTGCCCTCTAGAGGGGAAATAAAGGAGATTAGAGGCTACATAGGATTTTTTTTTTTTTTAATGAATGTAAGCAAGGAAACTGCATTAAGAAAATATAAACGTCAGTGTTTGAAAAACCTACACTCCTATTACTAAATCAGTTGCACTCTCTCTCTTCGGTAAAATTCCTCATCTTCCTGTACTGTGGAAAGGATAGTGTGTACCAAGTATTGTACAGATGGACTGCAGCCAACAGGATAATGTTAAAATAAAGAACATTAGAAAGTAGATAGCAAAATATTAGACATGTCAAGAATAATTATTTAGGTAGTACAATTTCACAGCTGTATGATTTGAAGACACTGAAAATCACCTTCAGCATGCTCGAATGAAAGAAGATAATTAGTGAAAAATCCGTTGTTCTCATGCTGGAAGCCTTGGTGCCGGAAGTCTTGGCATCGAGACACACCTCAAGCACCAAACACCCGTCCTGGTTCTGAAGAAATCTGATCTCTCTAGAAACCAGTGTTTGTGGATGCTGAAAATAAAGAGATTTTTAGAAGTCTAAGGCAGAAAAAATATACATATGACTAATATGTTAGGTAATTGGTACTCATTAAATACTTGATAAATTAGTGAAGGTATTCTGGTTGTAGTTATACTATAAAGGTCAAACTCTCTTTCGTTCTTTCTTCTTTATGTATTGTCTAACTTCTCACCCATCTTTGTTGTACTAATGAAATGAAGATATCCATCATGATGTAACTGTGAGCTGGGGGGATCTAAATTACCTTCATCTGGCACCATTCCAATATACTATAAATGAGGTAATTGTCCTTGACTATAAAATTTGCATTTTCAAGACTTAATTGCTATCATTACATCTTTTTGTAATTCTATTAATTTAACTGAATGGAGCGTTTGGTTTTTTATGGTTAAAAATTTGCATTAAAACATTGTACATCTAAATAGAATTTTAATATTTTTTATCAAAAGCTCTGTTCTGTTATCCCAGAGGAGCTAAATAATTTCTCAAGAAAAAGTAAGAGACTGCCAACCAGCAGGTTTTACCTTCCGTGATCATTCACAGACCTTCCAGTCACCTGGCACATACTTCATTCTGGGACTTGAGAAATTACTGAGGCTGTGTCCTCCATGGCGTTGTCCTCGCTAATTGTTAACAGGAAGTCTGCTAACCTCGGCCAGCACATGCATGGGTGCCCTTTTCTGAGATCATCTGGGTGTTTGAGGCTTTTCCCTCTTACTTGCAGAGAATGGGTCATCCCATGTCTGCCTGTGTTTGGGTTCTGTTAGAATATTCTGTCCTGACTGCCTTTCCCCTCCAAGCTCCCTGCTTACATTCACAGGTCTGATCTTCCAGCCACAGTTCAGTGCACAGACTAGTTGAAAAATGTGACAATTCTCACTCCCACTGCAGGGTGCAGTTGAGAAAACTTTTCACCTTAGCCTTTGGAATCTTCTTGGTCCCTGTTACAGCCATGGCAGCAATTTCTAAATAAATTTGAATGTGGAATCGTTCTAGCAGATTAACTAAAGCACTTTCTTAAGTGAAGCCACATATAATTGCAGTTAATAAAGTTGACTTGTTACTTAACAATTTGCCAGTGCTTTAGACCTTAGAAAGCTGCCAGTGTCTTGATTTTCAGGACAACCAAGGTTGGTTGAAATCAGAAGAGAACTGGGGGGAAGTTTCACAATAATGATTGGAAGGAGGGGTAGAAACTCAAAAGGAGCCTTTGTTTTGAACAATTTGGGGTTGTAGGGAATTCTCTTTCCACTCGCTGTGCGAATGGGTTCTCACAGACCTGCATTTTACACCTTCATTTTCACCATGGAAAGATGACAAATGTTTGCAGAAAGTGGACCGGGAAAGGGAAGCATCCTTAGAGACACGAAGAACCTCAGGCATACTCTTTGTGAAGCATTCACTTTGAAGGTAAGGAACTGTAGTTCAGAAAGCTCGGAGAATTGTCCACAGACTTACATCCAGTCGGCAGCACAGACAGATCTAGAAGTCAGCACTCCTGATTCCAGTATGGACTTCCTCTCCAGTGACGAAAGCTCCTCACCAGAGGGCCAGCGTTACAGATGACGAATGAAAGAGTGGGGCTTGGAAAGGTTTAATGAGAAGTGGTTGCTGTGAGCCCTGGATGCCAGGATTAGCTCCTCAGTGGACAATCTTTCTACCTCATGGATCTTCCTCTAAATATTCCCAGGCCCAACCCCTGAAGCCCAATAAATGGCAGGGCGTGTGTCGAGCCAACCGCAAAGCAACTGTGCGTCACCCAGGTTTCTTTCCCCACCAAACCGACACACCCACACGTTGCATACGTGACATCCCTTTTGATTCATTCAGAGGCACAAAATGTGGCAACTCCCACCTCAAAATAAATTCAAGGTGCACTCCTGGGAAATACAGGGCTGTATTGTGTTGCTGAGCACACTATAATGTATCTACCTAGCAGTGGCATCAGGTCTGAGTCATTCATGAAAAGAGAAACACCACATTCATCAGCATGTACAAAACACGTTGCTGTGTCTATTCAAGGTTGCAAGATGGGCTCTTTTAGTTTAATTAAACCCAACCCATGATTTCAATTGTATCTGACCAATATTAATGAAATCAGCCAATTATTTGGTAATCTTTACAATAGAGATATTTCTTGTTGGAAGAGGAAATAAATATTCTTATCTCTGCCTTTTGCCCCAAATCTTCCCGCACAACATGATTAGTCATAGCTTCGTATTCCCTGTGCATTATATCCTTAATGCATGATATTTCAAGTTTGCCCATTTAGAAAAGGGCAGATAATAATCACAAATTTGTTACGACCATGGGTCAGTGAAAAGACTGTGTGAACTTTGTATCTCATCCTCTACGTTTACCTAATTCCTCAACTCAAAGAAATCCAATTTAACAAACATTTACTGAGCTTCTACTGTATTCTAGGCATTATACCCAGGGCTGGGATCTTAGAAATGAATGAAGCATTTCTCTTTACCTACGGAATTTATTTCCCCCATCTGAATGGCTTCCTGGCAGCTCAGACAGTAAAGGATATGCCTACAGGGAAGGAGACTCAGGTCCCTTCCCTGGATTAGGAAGATCCCCTGGAGAAGGGAATGGCAACCCTCTCCAGCATTCTTGCCTGGAGAATCCCATGGACAGAGGAACCTGGTGGGCTACAGTCCATGGGGCTGCTGAGAGTTGGACACGACTGAATGACTAACACTGTCTCAATGGCTATAGCTATTATCATTTACCTCTTTCCATGCTACTTTAAGGGTTTTGTTTTAATTATATTCTAACTCCTCAGCTATTTTTCTAGGAATAGTTGAAAGCACACCTTTCTTTATATCCTGACCATTGTGAACCTGGATCTTGCTTGTCCTGGTTTACTCTGCTTGTCACAGCACAATTAATAATAGCAGCGTTTTCATGCACAAAATGTTCTTCCTTGGATGGCAAATTTGGTCTGCATAACATAGCGCTCAGCTTGTGGCTGGCTCAGAGACCAGATAGATGAAGGCAGGAAGAAGACAGTGTCGTAGAATGAACCTTGCATTTGACCGCTGGTCCAGCATTGGCCAAGGGATCACTGGTCAACCCCTTGAACACCCCTGGCTTCAGCATCTTAACTCCAGGAGATAGAGTGACACCAATGCCATAGGATTGCTCTAAGATTGAAGGGTTTCAAATGTTGTAAAGCAGTTTGTAAGAAAGAAAGAACTGTATAACCGTTCCAGTAAATAATTGTGGTTGATGACAATGACTCAGGTAGTGTGAAGACTCAGAGACCTCAGGAACAGAAGTACACTGAAGTGTACTTAGTCTAGCCCTAGTATTTAGGTCTTTTCTTTCCAAGACTTACCAAATGTAACTAGAAATACCAAGAGTAACAATGGTAATGATCACACCTGTCATTTCCTGTATCAGGGGTTGTACATGTGCTATTATTAACTTTCCTCTTTTTCCCATTTTACATATGTAGAAACTGAGGTTCAGAGAGTTTGAATAATTTATAATAGGCGCAAGTAAATGAATGGCTGAGTTAGGTTTTGGCTGAGATAGGCTTCCTATCGTTCCCAGCTGACTTTTTTTTAACTTTGTATTTTGTATTGGAGTATAGTTGATTAAAAACTCTGTGACAGTTTCAAGTGAACAGTAAAGGGACCCAGATACATATACATGTATCCCCCAGACACCACTCTCATCCAGGCTGCCACTTAACACTGAGCAGAGTTCCACATGCTATACCCAATTGACCTTTGTTATCTGTCTTTGTGGGAAATTCCCAATGCACAAGTAGTAGTATCAACATATGCTTTCATGTACACACACACACACACACACACACACACACACACACACACACACACACACAGAGCCATGTAAACTAAGTAGCTAGACAATATATTAATAGCAAAGAGTACATGCATACTCACTGTCCATACAGTTCTCTGTCCAAACTTAAGCTTTTTAAAGTCTTCATTGCCTTTGAGACATCTTTAAAGGCAAACTTTTTGTGTGTGTGTGTGGGGGGTGTTCTACCTACAATTACAGTTATAAAATATAACTAAATGTTTTCTATAAATATGTTTATTTTTTAATACGTGTCATATATTTAAAATAATTAGTTGTTAATTTAGGTAATTTCTACTTATAACCACTGTATAAACATAATTAATTTTCAATTCAATAGTATGTGTTAACTTCTCATTAAACTGGAGAATTTGCCATTATTTCCATGTTTCTACTCTTGTGTTGAGTTCTTGATCAACGTTATTTCCTCCTCCTTTAAACAATTCATTGTTTTTAATAATACCTTTTATTAAGCAAGAGAATATGAATTCTATACATTTTATCTTATTTATTACATATTTCAATTACTTTATTTGAAGATTAAGCTGTCAACATTTGGTGAAAAAAACATAAAGACATCATAGTAATAATTTAAACTCTTCTCTGCATGGAATAATTTTTCTTAAATTCTTAAAAAATTGCAAACTATCCACAATACATCACACAGTTTTGCACTTCATACACTATGTGACAAGGATCATTTTAACCTACTTGTCCTGAAATAATCTGTTTCAGTTCTCCCATCTCTCAGCGAGCCAGCTGTTACTGAGACCAATGCGGCTAAAGACGGGCAGGTACATTCTGCTGGGGATTGTCCCTGTGCTAGCGACAGGGTTCAGGAGGAGATAGCTGTTCATCACGAAATGCTGAAGGTTAAATACAGTAGTATTGTAAGAGTCATTTCCAACTGAAAATTACAGATTTTTCCCACGAATATTTAGTGAGCAATTTCTCTATGCCAGGAACTCTACAATGTACTGGGGATAGAAGGAGCCATTTAAAAAGTAATTATTTTCATCAATATCTGTGCCTTCAACAACTTTTACTTCAGGGTGAAGATGCATAATATAGGATAATGAATTATGAAAGCGCACTGTGATAAATGCTATAATGGTGGTGGGCATGAGACTCTATGGAGCTGTGTAGGCAGTAGAGGTCTCTAACCTAGACTGCCAGGGACACAGCTGGGTCACCTTCCTGGGTGTGTTGATTCTTAAAAATAACGGGTGGAAGGTAGAGTCTGAGGCAGGAGGACAGCCCAAGATCCAGAAGTGAGACTGGCAGTGGTCAGGGTAGGATTTGTGCTGTTTTCCTTTAAAGATGTAATAATCAGATGGGTTTGTGATACAGTCCATGGCCCTGGATACCGTGTTAACCTCTTAGCTTTTACTTCCCTTAACAGTAAGATCTCGATGTTTTGAAACATTTCTGAAGTCCGGTGTGCTCCTCAAAAAACTGAAAACCATCTTTGCTTCTTACCATTCAAACTATGAGGATAAGATGAAGCAATGCAAATGAGGTAAGAGACCCTTGAACAATTTTATGCCAGCCCCTGTAAGAACTGGGAGGAGAAACAAGGCCTCAGATTAGAGGGACTCAAGCAGCAGGCAAGCACTGACATAGGAGTCAGAGTCACTGAAACGCAGCATTTCACATTATGCCAGAAAGCCAGGATCCATCCCTGGCTGTAGGCTGCCTGCCTGCATCTGTGATGCAATGCCTATCCACCTGAAGATACCTCAGCCCCTTTCCTGTTGAAAAAACGTCACGACTCAGCTGCTATATCTTCTGAAACCTCCACAGCTTAGCTATTGTCAAGACCCATGAGGCTGACATTTAGGCATTAATCTCCAATACCATTTTATTTTCAGACTGAACTCAAGAGCGGTTAAAGGAAAGCAAAGGATTTAATAATTGTGCTCAACTATAATTGTGAAAATGCTACACTTAATTAAAATGATTGCATACTATGGGGCTTCATTGAAAATTGGCTTGCCTTTTCTCTACTGATGGTATGAAATATGACTGCTTTTTACAACAGGCCAGATAACATAACTGCTGGATGTATATTCTCTGAAGTTGGACTAGCTTTAAATCTTGGTTCTCTCACTTGTTAACTGAGTGATCTGCAACAAATGCTTTAACCTTCCTTTGCAACTGTTTCTTCACCTGTAAAATGGGATAATGATAACATCTACTTCGTAGAGTTCCTGGCAAGAATAAATGAGGTAATTCACATAAAGCTGTCAGAACAATGCCTGGCACATAGTAAATGCTCAATAAATGCTGATGATTATTGTATCCAGCACCACCGTCAAGGCAAGTTACCTTGCCGGAACTCAATAAAATTTGCAACCAAAATGAATGAACATTTGACTCAGGTCAGTAGCAAATAATGACATAACACTTCATATCAGTTCATTTCAGTTCAGTTGCTCAGTCGTGTCCAACTCTTTGCGACCCCATGAATCGCAGCACGCCAGGCCTCCCTGTCCATCACCAACTCCCGGAGTTCACTTGAACTCACATCCATCGAGTTGGTGATGCCATCCAGCCATCTCATCCTCTGTCGTCCCCTTCTCCTCCTGCCCCCAATCCCTCCCAGCATCAGAGTCTTTTCCAATGAGTCAGCTCTTCACATGAGGTGGCCAAAGTACTGGAGCTTCAGCTTTAGCATCATTCCTTCCAAAAGAACACCCAGGGCTGATCTCCTTCAGAATGGACTGGTTGGATCTCCTTGCAGTCCAAGGGACTCTCAAGAGTCTTCTCCAACACCACGGTTCAAAAGCATCAATTCTTTGGTGCTCAGCTTTCTTCGCAGTCCAACTCTCACATCCATACGTGACTACTGGAAAAACCATAGCCTTGACTAGACAGACCTTTGTTGGCAAAGTAATGTCTCTGCTTTTGAATATGCTATCTAGGTTGGTCATAACTTTTCTTCCAAGAAGTAACCGTCTTTTAGTTTCATGGCTGCAGTCACCATCTGCAGTGATTTTGAAGCCCAAAAAGATAAAGTCTGACACTGTTTCCATTGTTTCCCCATCTATTTGCCATGAAGTGATGGGACTAGATGCCATGATCTTCGTTTTCTGAATGTTGAGCTTTAAGCCAATTTTTTCATATAAGTTCATTTTAATAAGGGTACTCCCAAGAAGGCCTATTTGAAAGCAAACTCCAACTAGTGTGAATGAAAAGAACATGCATGAGAATGACAATATTCAACAGCAAACATTGCTTTTAATGAGGGCAAGTTTCTGTCTGTGGGTTGTTGCAACAAGACGTCTGTAAATAGCTTGCTTGTTACAGAGTAAGAAACTATCACAAAGGGAAAACTTCAAGGTGTTGGAGCGCATTTAAAATATTGAGTCATGAGAGCTACTTCCAAAGAAACAATACCTTCTGCTGTTTTCCACTTGTACTTAAAATACCAAAACAAAATGGCAATGATAGAACTTATTATTTTAACCAAGCTTCCATGTTAAAATCCCGCCTCTCATCACTCTGGGCAAATATCACAGGAAGAGTGGCTTTGATATTCTGCCACCGCAAGTGTTGAAATAGTCTGACAGAAAACTGCATCCCAGCGAACAAAGGTTTGTATATTTGGAAACAACCAGGCGGCTTGCTGAGTCGCTGGCTCACGTCTGCTTATCTGACGTGTGTCTATTTGATGTGTGGATCCAGTGATTGGGGCAGTTGTTCAAAGCATCTATGCTGTCCTGATGGACTGCTACAGAGGGTTCAGAAAACAGCCAACATCCAAAACTTGCTCCAGAGACTTGGCACTTCATTTTTGCAAAAAGGCATTCCCCTCTTTTTAAAATGTCTGAGGCATTCTTCTGGAAGTGATCAGTTGCCGCCTTCTGCAAGCACATGTAATAGATTGTTCCCAATGTAGTTGGACTGATTTATTCCTCTATTAGGAGTGCATGGGGCTTCCCAGGTGGCTCAGTGGTAAAGAATCTGCTTGCCAATGAAGGAGACGCAAGTTCGATCCCTGGGTCAGGAAGATTGCCCTGGAGGAGGAAACAGTAACCCACTCCAGTATTCTTCCCATGGACAGAGGAGCCTGGAGGGCTACAGTCCACGGGGCTGCAAAGAGTCAGACAGGACTTAGCAACTAAACAGCAACAACAATGAAGAGTGCATAACTTTTCTTCACATTTCTTCACTAATCTTGACATTCTCTTTTCCACCATGCAACTTTTACCACTGTAGTAGAAATAAAAGATTTCTTCTTCTAAAACCTTATGTTTAGTTAGACTGACCACCTTTTCATACCCTTACTGACCATTCTATTCTATCGTTTGAATTTTTGAATGGCCTCTTCATTTGGTTTGCTCATTTTTATAGTGGGCTTTTTTTCTTTCTCTTAGTGACTAATATTAGACTTCTTCACATTTTCCAGGTAATAAAGAGAAAATGAAAGCCGCTCAGTCATGTCTGACTCTTTGCAACCCCATGGACTATAAGGTCCAAAGAATTCTGCAGGCCAGAATACTGGAGTGGGTAGCTGCTCCCTTCTCCAGGGGAGCTTCCCAACTCAGGGATCCAACTCAGGTGTCCAGCATTGCAGGCGGATTTTTTTTACCAGCTGAGCCAAATAGTTCTTTCTTTTTAAATGTTCTTTCTTCCTCAGCCGGTGGCTACTCTTTTATCCCCTGTATTGTCTTTAAAAGTACTTTTATTTAATAATCATCTCAAACTCAAAATTTCTAAGAAGAGTACAAAGAATACCTGTGCATACTATCCCTAGATTTTTTTTGATTGTTAATATCCTACTATTCTTCTTTATTTGTATGTGCATGCGTGCATGCTAAGTTGCTTCAGTCGTGTCCGACTCCATGCAATGCTATGAACTGTAGCCCACCAAGCTCCTCTATCCATGGGATTCTCAGGGCAAGAGTACTAGAGTGGCCTGCTCTCCTCCATGGGATACTCCCCCCGCCCCCGCCCAGGGATTGAACCCACGTCTCCTGCAGCTTCTGAGCCACTGGGGAAGCCCTTCTGTGCACGAATGTCGGTGTTTATGTAATATAATGATTAAGTTTTTTCTTTAAGATAAAAACCCACATTTTCTGTCCACGTAAACAGCTCAGAGAGCTAGATATTTAAAATCCATTACAAAATGTCTGCTTTTAAGTGAGTTTAACCTATTTACATTTTTTGAATGATAACTATATTTTGCCTTAATTTTCATTGTTTGTGTTAGTTTTCTCATTAACATCCTCTTAACTTTTTTCTCATTATCTGCCCCCCTTTTTTTTACATTGATACATTTTTTATATTGAACCTTATTAGGCCAAGTTATTTTGAAGAATGTCCTTAATCTGGGTTTGTCTGAAGTTTTCTCATCAATAGATTTAGGTTACAGTCCTTGGCAGGAATGCTTCAGGATAGATCCTGGGTTTTCATCACATCCTGTCGAGTGAAGTGAAGTCACTCAGTTGTGTCTGACTCTTTGTGACCCTTTGAACTGTAGCCCTGTAGCCCACCAAGCTCCTCCATCCATGGGATTTTCCAGGTAAGAATACTGGAGTGAGTTGCCATTTTCTTCTCCAGAGGATCTTCCCAACCCAGGGATCGAACTCAGGTCTTCCACATGGCAGGCAGACTCTTTACCCTCTGAGCCAGGAAGGAATCCCACATCCTATCAGGGGACATACAATCTCAAGTTTATTCCGGAGGCAGCGAGAGGCACAAGTGTCTCCATCTTTCTAGGTTCTAATTTTGCCTTTCCTTCCTCCCCCACTTCACAACTAGGCTCCTTTCTCGCAGCCTGCTCTAAAGGCAGAGGCAGCTGCTGTTGTTCAGTGCTAATTGGTGTCTGACTCTTCGCAACCCCACAGAGTGCAGCAGGCCAGGCTTCCCTGTCCTTCACTCTCTTTTGGAGTTTGCTAAAATTCAAACGCAAATTGTATAACCCAACCCCGCAATTGCATAAGGTTAAATCTTTACAGTAAATTCCTGATTCTACATTATTTCTAGTATTTCTGTTTCTCTGATAAAAATCATAGCTGGTAGAAATATTAAAACATTTATTTATCAATCTATCTAGAAAACCAGGAGAATAGCTTCAATTCTAAGCCAAAACCATGAAGTTCATCCTTGCCTTCTTTCTTTCCATGTTTAAAACTCTATTAATGTGAGAAACATAGCTTCTATTAGCATTAATAAGCTCACTTGTTTGATCAGTTCCCAGGGTCTTCCCAGGTGGCACAGGGGTAAAGAATTCGCTTGCCAATGCAAGAGATGCAAAAGACATGGGTTTGACCCCTGGGTTGGTAAGTTCCCCTGGAAAAGGAAATGGCAACCCACTCCAGTATTCTTACCTAGGAAATCTCATGGACAGAGGAGCCTGACGGGCTACAGTCCATAGGGATGGAAAGAGTTAGATACTACTGAGTGACCGAGCTCACACACCTGTATACACACATAAGTAACCTCCCATAGCCATCCAACGCAGATGCTCCCAGGCAGGCGCCTTCCTTCCTCTGCTGGAGTCTTCTCATCCTGCTGGGCCCTGGTTCCTTATTTCTGAGTCAGCCATCAGGCCCTCCCCGGCCCCATGCCCACTCCTCACTCTGCTCTGTCTCTGACACCCTGTCCCACCCACCTGCATTCTCCACCCCCCACCTCTTGCCTGATGTGGACGCCTGTGATGTTCAGCTCCATCTAAATGGCTTTAGGACTGACTTTCTCAGGAAGAGGAAGAGGAAAAGTTTGTGGAAGAGGAAACAAAGCCTGCTCTTACTTTTTTATGATATTTCATCCTGAATAGCTTTCTAAATTAAGTGGTTATCTTTTTGTTTTGTTTTCTGATCATTTTAAGATATGTTTTCTTAATTTCTGGTTTCTCTGGTTACTGAGAAGAGAGGTGTTGATTCGAGTCACCCTCCTCCTACAGGTAATGCAATTCACCTTGATTGTTCTCTCCCGCAAGTTCTGCGGTTTTGCTCAGTGTGTCTATTTATAGATTTACTTATTTGTTTTCTGTTGAGTACTTATCAAGGCATTCTGTTCTGAAGACTATGCATTTTTAAAATATTGAAAATAGTCAGTAGTTTCAAAGGTGATAAAGGTTGTTAACTAAACCTGCCATGGTAATAATTTTGCAATACGTAAGTGTATCACGTAATCAGCCTTCAAGATTGAAACACCACATGGGCCACCATCTTGAGCCTGGGTAGTTGATTCATCTGTCTTGCTCATTTTTTATTTATTCAGCTACAAATTCTTGATATTTTCCATGCCAGTCCCTGAGAAAGAATCTCAGAAGTCTGAGAGGAGATAAATACTCCTGATAGAAAAGTGGCTCAATGTCAAGTTAAAAATTTCCCCCAACAGTCCATTAAGTTTCTTGCTTTCTGAAGATTCTTTCATGAACACATGGTATTTAAGGATATGAGTCATATTCCTGGCATGAGTGTGGATTTGTCACATGAACATAAAGGGATGTAACGAATGCAGAACAATAACAGGGTGCTGATGAAGAAATTTCGTGAAATAATACTGGGACTTTTGTTTCTATGGCAACATGCCTATGGCTGTGGTGCCGTCCATGTCTAATGTTAGAGCCAAAATGTTATAGCTAACCACAACAATGCTCTGATCTGTATTTCCCCAAAACATCCAATCCATTCACTTTGTGTTGTGATTTTTTTTCTCTCACATACATAAAATATTTAGTTAACTGAATTCTGTATTGAATCAATAGATGTTTGATGTCATTGGCTACAATCAAACATCTATCAAGTCCATTAGATTTTCAGTTCAATTACTCAAAAGGACCTTTCCCTTTTCAGCATAAACTTGGAAGTATGAGACACTTAGGAAGTAGCTTTGTGGTGTTAATTTCAATTGAATAATGTCATTAAAATATGTGGTTTACTTTTCTTCCAGGAAGCAGCGTACTTAGGGCAAAATCAAGCTATTCTCAGTCTCCCTCTCTATATATGGTAGATGTTACGTTTATAGCAACCACCTACAAATAAGCCTTTGGTATTTATGTCTGCTGTTCTGCTATATTGTTTTCCATTGATCTGTTTTTACTGAGACTGATGGGAAGGGCTATGGGATATTGAGATTGTTTTGAACTTCTGTTTACTGAAAATATATCACTACATTTGGTCATGGTTTGAAATATATGTCCAAGTGAATTTAGTCAATGTTTAGGGGTTTGTTTTCTCACAAAAGAGAAAACAATTATTTCTATAAGAACTTTTACTGAGAAGAGTCAGCATGATCTGAATACAGTAAACTTGATGATATTTGAAAGAGGATGGAGTCAGGCAAGGTATGATACGATAGATCCACGAATATTACCAGAAAAGGAGATAATTGCATAAGGGTAAAATAAAGCTTCTTACTTCTGCAACTGTGCATGTGACTTACTGTACCAATCACAGTACACATATTTTTTTAAAAATTTTGTTTCAGCTGATCTGCAAGGAAATTTCAGTTCAGCATTTTCCTTAGGACACCTAATTATATGCATGCTAGTTTTTTTTATTCCTTGTGTAAAAACAAGCTGTACAATGAAGGTGAGTAACTGTTTAGAACCAATCCCAACAACTGCTATTACTTATAAATTCGGGAAAGCGATACTTGGAATAAGATTAAATTTCTTGCATAGTTTTAAAATAGAGCTCCAAACAGGAAGTATCTTAACAGACTAGGATACTGTAACGCATGCATTTTGCTTTATTTCGGATTTCTTATGCCGATGCAATGTCATAATGTCTGTTCTGAACAGCATACGATTTGTTTAGTCACCGGGCTAAGCAATTTACATGAAAATAGTTCGTCTAATGCCAAAAAGAAGAAGCTATGTGCTTGCCTTATGACTATGTGGGCACGGTTTTAAACCTGTTTTGTATATAGTTTTGATATCACTACACGAATGACAGTTTTATATGTCCTTCAGAATTGACTTAATCAGAACATCCTAGAGAAGAGCCTGAGAGGCAGTGGATCACTCAGTGCCTCATCACTCCAGCCCCTACGGATCATTTTTTAGTCTTTTTTCTTGTCCGCTGTATACGACTATCTTAAGTCACATATTACGCAACCATCTCCACCTGCATCAGGCTGGCGGAATCCCTAGTGGAAAGCTCATGAGTCTCCTTTGCTATGCTATGCAAAGCAGCTGACAGGGAAGGCTTTCTGACAGTCTAAATTAAGTCCAGATTTGACCACTTCCTCCAGTATACGAACATGGCCACCCTGACCGCTCTAACAGTTTGAACTATTGCAGTTGGCTCTACTCTGATCGTAAAGGATCATCCAGAACGCATTTATACAGTACAACTGGAGTTTGATCCTGTATTATTCATCTAATTACTGCAGGGCTTCTGTTTGGGGACCAGCTTACGCTCCCTTTGGGCAAGCTGAGGCATTAACGAGTGGTGTGTTAGGACACACCCGAGGTTTTTAGCATATTGCCAGCTGACTCATACTCTGGGGCATGGTATGCTTCATTATTTTGGAGCACTACTCAGAATGAATAGAAACTTTAGGCTTCTATTGTAAAGCAAAGGGGATAACTCAGACCCTCCTCCTAGCCAGACATACGTTTTAAAAACAGCATTTCTGATACCCAGATACCCAGAGGAGCTATCATCTTGACCACACAGCTACATTGCCTCTTCAACGATTTTAACCTTGAGGCAGAGATCTGATTCTTTTTCTGGTATCTTATTCCTAATTCTACTTCAGACTCCATCCAGGAAAACATTTTCACTTGCCCTCTAATCTAAGAAACCTAGAGGAAGAGCAGTGGCGCAGGACAACCTAGTTTCTACAGCCTGAGTTTCCTTGCATTTTTTGACAAAATTTTTTAAGTATTAAAATTCAAGTTTAAGACTCAAGAGAGATTACCAGAAAGCCTAAGTTGACAGCAACCCATTCACTCACTCACTGTTTTGTTCATTTCTTGTGTATTGACTCTGTGCCAGGCATGGTGACTGTAGCCAGACCGTTTTATATATCCCTGATATAGGGAAGATAATGTTTGATGGTGTAAAGGACACTGAAGACCGAATGGTGCTTGGAAATAAAGAAGACAATGTCACTAAGTTCACTTCCAGTGTTTTCCTAAGGCTAATCACATTTATCTGAGGTCTTCTCTGTGGGATTTTTAAAAAGGTTACCACTCCCTCTCCGTGAAAGTAGCTGCCTCTGCATTTTTAGTTCCGTGTCAAAGAATTAAAGGCATTTCAATATCGCTTGCCCTACAAAGCAAGGAAAGGTGAGTGTAAAAATCTGAGAATTAACTGACTTGGATTATTAGCAGGTGGGACAGATGGGGAAAGGACTGGAGAACCAAATAATTTAGCTCTAATTTCAGAGGGAGAGAGAGTGGAGACAAGTCCTTTTGTAGTTTACACACCCAAATCCCTTGGCTCAGGAAGGAATCTAGAGGCTGCAGGCGCTGGGGAGCCAGTGAGCGCCTGTTGGACGGCTGGGATGCTGACTCATGTGTGAAAGAACCAGGACTGACTCCGAGCCCGCAGCACGGCGGCCTCGGTCCCGCAGGGGTCTGGCTCCCCGCCGCCCACGGACAGGCCTGCACTCAACAGCAGGCCCCTTTGCGGCCAAGGCCTCACATTGGCAACAAAGCAAGAAAACCAGTCTTTCAAGGAAAAATTCCTCTGTGTGCCTGCTCGCCCTCTCTGTGAAACTGATCAATCCTCGTAGCGCCTCTGTCACTATAAACTGCACTTCTCAGAGCTGTATTTTTAAACAGGGAACTGCTTACAATAGCCATTTACAACTGTATGCTGTTTAATTAGCCAGCCTGGGCAGTGCTGCAGGCGTAGATCACTTTGCTTTAAAGATCTGAGAATGTTAATAGTACAGTATATCATTTTCATTATTGCTGGATTAATGTTGTGTCTCAAAGAACACCTAATGCAGATCATGAGAAATGGCCTGGAGTGACCCAAGGGTTGCGCGTTTATTAGAAAAGTAATAGTTCCGATGCTTAAATAGAAGGACATTTTCTTTGTTCAAATGTCAGTCAGCATTCAGCAGTGGGGCTTTGTGAAAAGAAAGATTTCACTTCATTTATTGGTAGCAGCCTGCGACAGTTCAGGCAGAGAAAGGGCAAAGAGTTGGGTTAGAGTTGCTTTGTCCAGCATGGTAGCCATGGGGCAGCCACACTGCTCATCCGCACTGGAAAAGTGGCTAGTTTCAAGTAAAATGTGCTGTAGGAATGCACTCAAGATTGCAAAGACTTAGTAGAAAATATATATCTCATTAATATTTGTTTCATACTGGATACACACTGCAATAATAACATTTCTGATATGTTTGGTTAAATAAAATACATCATTAAAATTAACTGTTTCTTTTTTTTTTTTTTTTTTTAGTATGCTGCTGCTGCTGCTGCTGCTGCTGCTGCTGCTGCTGCTGCTAAGTCGCTTCAGTCGTGTCTGACTCTGTGCAACCCCATAGACGGAAGCCAACCAGGCTCCCCCGTCCCTGGGATTCTCCAGGCAAAAACACTGGAGTGGGTTGCCATTTCCCCCCTTCATTTTCCCCTTCTCCAATGCATGAAAGTGAAAAGTCAAAGTGAAATCGCTAAGTCGTATTCGACTGTTCCCGATCCCATGGACTGCAGCCTACCAGGCTCCTCCATCCATGGGTTATAGACCCTAGAAAATTTCAGATTACATAGGTAGTTCACAGTTGAGACTCACATTTTTTTCTTATGGATGGTCCTGGGCTAGACTTCCAAGAGAAAAGAAAAAAACTCTGGCCAACAGTGAAAGTGTATTTTAACTTTGTTTTCTGTTACTACTAGCTGACTGTATGTGGAAGAGACTGTTAAGAGACGATTAAACTCGAAGGAGGAGAGAGAGCCTCATGGTGTGACAATTTCACATAGTAAAGCCAGGAAATATAAGAAGACAAGTCAAACAAGATTTTCTCAGATATAGCACACGGGCTGAAACGCAGCCACATTCTACACACAGGGTTTACAAACATCGCTGAACAGATGCAAAGGTACCATTAGCTGTCTCACCTCTCTGATAAGAAGCTATGCCATGCATCGCGAGGTGGCCTCTCCCAGACCATCAAAGAGTCTGGAGCTACCAAGAAGCATAGGTGATCCAAGGGTAACTTGAAATGAGCATGCACACAGAATGAAAGAGCTTAGAAAGAGTTTGGGGTTGACATGTACACACTGCTATGTTTCAAATAGATAGCCAACAAGGACCTATACTGTCAAGCACAGGGAACGCTGCTCAATATTCTATAATAACCTAAATGGGAAAAGAATTTGAAAAAGAATAGATACATGTCTGTGCATAACTGAATCACTTTGCTGTACGCCTGAAACTAACACAACATTGTTAATCAAATGTACCCAATATAAAATAAAAATGAAAAATAGAAAAGAAAACATATATAAATAACAACTATATATATAGTTATATATACATATAAACTTATATGTATACAAACTTACATATATATAAACAATAACTGTATATATTGTTTAGTCAATAAGTCGTGTCTGAGTCTTTGTGACTCCCATGGACTGTAGCCTGCCAGGCTCATGTGTCCATGGCATTTCCCAGGCAAGAATACTGGAGTGGGTTGCCGTTTCCTTCTCCAGGGGATCTTCCTGACTCAGGGATTGGGCTCGCGCCCCCTGCATTGGCAGGTGAGTTCTTCACCACTGAGCCCCCAGGGAAGCCCATATATATCCAAAGAAAGAAGGGAAGACCCTAGAGCTGGTGCACCCAGCCCATGAGATAATTCATAGGGAAGTTATAGAAGCTTCTAAATTCCATTACTACTACTATTTTCTTTCAGTACAAGAAACCTGGAAAAATTAATTTGCTAATTTGCAAGTTTTTGAAAAGATATACTCAAGGTTTGCGTAAAGTTTGGCAACCCACTCCAGCGTTCTTGCCTGGACAATCCCAGGGAAGGGGGAGCCTGCCATCTGTGGGGTCACACAGAGTCGGACACGACTGAAGCGATTTAGCAGCAGCAGCAACAGCAGCAGAGAAGCCACAGATAAGCTTGTTGGAAAGTTGTGGCGCTAATAAATCCCAGGAAAGATCTCCTTAAACCTCCTCCCTGAGCGTCACCTTTGTCATCGTCTTGTTGCTACTTGTTGAGAAAAGCCGCATCATATCAGCAGTGCTTTAGAGCACGTTGCTATAAATGCTGTACAAGAAACCATGATTAAGCTCGTTGAAGCATATGCCTATAAGAAACACAGGAAAAAAAAAATAGCTTTGACTTTACAACACTTAAATCCATGATTCTATATAGATTTTAGCGCTGGACACTATGGCCCCCCACCCCAGCCCCTCCATCCCCTGCACAGTTGTTCTTTAAATGCATGTTTACACAGGCACATCTAAGTGGATAATGTGTCTGCCTGTTGTGCAGGAGGCCCTGGGTTTGATCTCTGGGTTGGGAAGATCCCCTGGAAAAGGAAATGGCAACCCACCCCAGTATTCTTGCCTGGAGAATCCCATGGACAGAGGAGCCTGGTGGTCTACAGTCCGCTGGGTCGCAAAGAGTTGGACATGACTGAGCGACTTCACTTTCACTTTTACTCAGGCACATAGAAGGGCCAAACGTTTGAGGAGGGAGGCAATGACAGGTTCATTCTCTAAAGGAGGTGAAAAAAATTATAATAAGTCTTTAATGTCAACAAACATTATGGCAAAGTTTCTGAAATAAGTTCTTGGCTTGTGAAATTCCCTGTTAAAATGTCCAGAATATTCTCAAAATCATCTGCTTTTGAAAGGCAGATTTCTTCATTCAGTCCATATTCCTCATTCAGTCCATATCTGTCTATTCTCTACCTGTGGTCCTAGGAGAAAAGGCAAAAAATGTATCCACTGTTACTGCATTAGAAATGCATGGAGGACGTAAGAGTGTTCATCTTACATATGCTGTAAATATGCTTCTAAAAAATAAAGAGCCTGTTCTGACACATTGTTGTTGCCGTTCAATTGCTAAGTCGTGTCTGACTCTTTGTGACCCACTGGATTGTAGACCACCAGGCTTCTCTGTACATGGGATTTCCCAGGCAAGAATACTGGAGTGGGTGGCCATTTCCTTCTCCAGGGTTCAGTTCACTTCAGTTCAGTCGCTCAGTCATGTCCGACTCTTTGTGACCCCATGAGTTGCAGCACGCCAGGCCTCCCTGTCCATCACCAACTCCCGGAGTTCACTCAAACTCACGTCCATTGAGTCGGTGATGCCATCCAGCCATCTCATCCTCTGTCGTCCCCTTCTCCTCCTGCCCCCAATCCCTCCCAGCATCAGAGTCTTTTCCAATGAGTCAACTCTTCGCATGAGGTGGCCAAAGTACTGGAGTTTCAGCTTTAGCATCATTCCTTCCAAAGAACACCCAGGACTAATCTTTAGAATGGACTGGTTGGATCTCCTTGCAGTCCAAGGGACTCTCAAGAGTCTTCCCCAACACCACAATTCAAAAGCATCAATTCTTCAGAGCTCAGCCTTCTTCACAGTCCAACTCTCACATCCATACATGACCAGTGGAAAAACCATAGCCTTGACTAGACAGACCTTTGTTGGCCAAGTAATGTCTCTGCTTTTCAATATTCTATCTAGGTTGGTCATAACTTTCCTTCCAAGGAGTAAGCATCTTTTAATTTCATGGCTGCAATCACCATCTGCAGTGATTTTTGAGCCCCCCAAAGTAAAGTCTGACACAGTTTCCACTGTTTCCTCATCTATTTCCCATGAAGTGATGGGACCGGATGCCATGATCTTAGTTTTCTAAATGTTGAGCTTTAAGCCAACTTTTTCACTCTCCTCTTTCACTTTCATCAAGAGGCTTTTTAGTTCTTCTTCACTTTCTGCCATCAGAATGGTGTCATCTGCATGCCTGAGGTTATTGATATTTCTCTTGGCAATCTTGATTCCAGCTTGTGCTTCTTCCAGCCCAGCGTTTCTCATGATGTACTCTGCATAGAAGTTAAATAAGCAGGGTGATAATATACAGCCTTGACGTACTCCTTTTCCTATTTGGAACCAGTCTGTTGTTCCATGTCCAGTTCTTACTGTTGCTTCCTGACCTGCATATAGGTTTCTCAAGAGAGGATGTGGATGTGACTGGTGATAGAAGCAAGGTCTGATGCTGTAAAGAGCAATATTGCATAGAAACCTGGGCTGTTAGGTCCGTGAATCAAGGTAAATTGGAAGTAGTCAAACAGGAGATGGCAAGAGTAAACGTCGATATTCTAGGAATCAGTGAACTAAAATGGACTGGAATGGGTGAATTTAACTCAGATGACCATTATATCTCCAGGGTTAGGGGTCTATAAATAATCATAAAAAGAACGATATGATTAAAAACCGCTAACACATATTGAGTGCCTAGTGTGTGTTAGATGGGCATCCCAGGTGGCTCAGCGGTAAAGAATCCGCCTGCCAGTGCAGGATACATTTCAATCCCTGGGTCTGAAATATCCTGTGGAGGAGGAAATGGCAACCCACTCCAGTGTTCTTGCCTGGAAAATCCCATGGACAGAGGAGCCTGGTGGGCTATAGTCCATGGGGCCGTGAGTGTTGGACAACACTTGGCAACTAAACAGCATGACAATGTGCTGGACACTCTCCCAAGCACCTTATATCTCGTCTATTCTTCACAATCCACCCAAGAGCTATACTGTTACCTCAGTTTATACACTGGGAACCCAAAGCTCAGAGTGATGGCTCAATGGGCAGCGATGTGATTTTGTCTCTAAACGATGCTCACTTTCTCTGCTTGTGCACATTCTTACAGATCCTCATTTAATTCAAATAACTCAAATGGGGGATTGTGTGCAGTGCTGACATTCGCATCTGCTCCTTCTAGAAGAGTTGCTATCACACAAACAACAGAGAGCCTTTCTGAAAAATAATTTGGTTTTTTGTTTTTGTTGTTGTTGTTGTTATTCTCATTTGCTCTAATTAGAAAACCAAATGTTCTCTGAATCTGAGGCCATACTCAGAGACAAATAGAAAATCAATTGAAAAGTGAAAGTAGTTGATAATCCGTGCATCTGAAATACACATAGCTAAACTGATTTAATTCATTCACTTTAGCGAATTTACCAGCTTATAGACCTGCTTATTCTGACGCAGCAGCCACTGGCCACATGTGGATGCTGAACAGTTAAATGTGTCCAGTCTTAATCACAAAGTCCTTAGCAGTTAAAATACACACCAACATCTGAAAACTTTATACAAAATAGTAAATTGTGTCATTCATAATTTTTCATATTGAGTATATACTGAAAGGACAATCATCTGGATATATAAAGTTAAATACAATATTATTATAAAATTAATTTTCACTGTTCCTTTTTACCTTTTTTAAAAAATATAGGCACCATGAAGTTTGAAATTGTATTTAGCCTGTGTTAAATTTCTATTGGAGAGTACAATCCAGAAAATAAGACAGCAGTCCTGTAATATCTTACGCTTATGAAAATGCATTTATTTTCTCCCATGTCCCTAGTTCTCTGCAAGGCGCAGGGGACGAAGAATGAAAAATCCCAGTAAACAAGGCCTTCAGGGGATTTACAAGTGAGGAGAGGAAACAGAACAGTTTCTGATGAGCACAGGGGAGGAGGTGGCAAAACCAGGAACCACGTTTGAGAGGAAGGAAGGAGCCGTCTGAAAGTTGCGGATTGTTGTCACTTTTGAATGGTCAGTGTGGGAGGACCTCAACCACTGTCCCTGCAGGAGACCTACCCCGATACAGAGTGGCCACAACCAGACATCTCCAAACCGTCCTAACAGTGATGTGGCTTGACCAAAGCTTTTAGTGTTTGGTCCAGATGGACCTGAGTCTTTGCTTTGGTGGAGAGGAGAACTCGTGGACTGATTTTCGCAGTTTGGGTCTTGTTAGTACCCAGAACTTTCTGCTCTCGATGACAAAGAGTTTCACTGTCAGGAAGAGAAATTGCTGCTGACCTTAGACCCTTTTTTTTTTTTGAAAGTGGAGTAATGGGGCACAGGAGCAGAGTTTGGTATTTGACCGAATCCTTCACAATTATCATGCATGTGTATATAATAAAATTAATTCTGTGTCTCTGCATCGTAGCCTGCGGCAAGAAGCGTACAATCAGTTTTGTATGTATAATAGATCACAGCGTTGTTCATGAATAATACAAATGCATTGAGCAGATACTAGTGAGAGAGGATGTTTGTCTTTGCATGGAATCGAAGTGAACATGTAATATTGTGATAATATATATTTGATGAATTCAGGTCTGACTTGCCTTTGCCATATTCTGCTAATTCCCCGACAAGGGTTGCCACAATAATTGAGTTTCCAATAACATTATGATTATTTCCACATGATAATTTAATTGTGGGTATTTTTTAATATTGTAATATTGTAGATTTGTGATTATTATGCATTTGCATGCAGATTTTCATGGTGACTTGGAGCACATCCCTACATTTATAACTTAATTTTATATATTATTGCATATATATTTGGGGGTGAACTCATTAATGCAAATAAAAAAAATGTAGGTCTGTTTAGTCATTCAGCTTTTATTATAAATGGCTGAAAGCCTTGCTCATTTTTTATAACAGTCCTTACAATACTGTGAATAAACCAAAGAGAACCTTAATTCAAGAATGGATTCATTAAAAAAAATGGTAATAGCTATAATAATTACAAATTGTAGCATATTTGTTTCACCTAATTCGAATATGAGATACTATATATTACTCTTTTCAGGATGTAAAAGTTCTATGTGTGTTATTCATTGACTTTATTTGGGGAGCTGCTTATGATTAAGAATACAGAAAATGTTAACTCGGAATTTAGTGAGTGAAAAGTAAGAGAAAACTTTTCTTAAAAAAGGTAAAATTCTATATAATGATCACATTATACATCTTAGAAATAAGAAATAATCTCATTGTAAAGACATCTGAGTCTTCTCAAAAACACAAATTATTTGAATTTTAAGGTAGAAGATCAGAGGCAGATTTTTATACAGGCAAAAGATTATATGAAAAAAGTGAACTCTGACCTTGTTCTTTAGATAAAATAATTTGAAACTAAAAGCTACCAAAATTTGGCTTTAAAAGCATGTATTCTAAAACTGCTAATGAGAAGAAAAGATATAACTGCTGCTACTTAAAAGCAAAGGAAATGAAGATCAGTTTAGGAATTCTTTACAAAAAAGTGAGACAGAGACCTGAGGCAATCATTAGTACAGTAATCAGACCAAGAAACACTTTTAACAAATACATCCAAACAATTGGAAATAATACATTTTACTTTTACTTAAGTACTAACCTTGGGTGTGAAAGAATAAAAAGGAGGAGACAGATGTTGCTGGAATTAATTTCAATTTCACTTCCCTTTAGCCAGTCAAACGCTTCCACTGAAGAGAGAATGCAACCCATTATTGACGGAATGTCTGAATCTGAATTGACTGAATTCAAATATATGTGTCTAAGTTAAATGATTTAACAGAACTTGGCCATTTTTTAAAATTGCAACACAAATTTCATCTCAGGTTATCAGAAACAAAATAGTGAATGCGGAGGCCATTAAAGCTTAATTTTAATTTAGAATTTTGGTAGAATTGCATTTTCAGATTTATCAGACATTCAAGTATGGATGTTAAGCAGAACCCTGAATTAATACTGTGGGACACAGAAGTGTTTCCAAGGGTGGTGGCCATCAGAAAGCTTCTTATAAGCTTTTTAGGCTGGATAAATACCAAGACAGAGTAAAAACAGTGCTCTGGTGGAAATGCAACCAAAATCTATCCAGAGGATGATCAAATTCAGAAATGGAGACGTGGGGAAATGACATGATCAAAGATCACATAAAAGGTTTGAGATGGCTAAAGAAAAAGACACAGCTCTGAACGAGTTTAATCAGATATTGAAGTAGTTTAATCAGATACAAATTTAACCACTATGAACTTTAGTTCCTTTATATATTAAAATGTTCTCAAGCTGAAGCTTCAAAACTTTGGTCACCTGATGCAAAGAGCCAACTCATTGGAAAAGACCCTCATGCCTGGGAAATATTGAAGGCAAAAGGAAGAGGGGCAGCAGAGGATGAGACGGTTAGATAGCATCACTGACTCAATGGACATGAATCTGAGCAAATGCTGGGAGATGGTGGAGAACAGAGGAGCCTGATGTGCTAGAGTCCATGGGGTCGCAACGAGGTGGACATGACTTAGCAATTGAACAACAACAACATATTAAAATGATGATAAAAACAGCTACATTGCAGAATTACAGTAAGAATCAGAATTAATAAACCTGAAAGAGAATAACCCCAAACTCAGCATCTAAAATGTAACTCTATAAATGAAAGCAATTTTCTCTTTAAGAAAATTAGAGATACCGAGGGAACGTTTCATGCAAAGCTGGGTGAGTAAAGACAGAAATGTCAAGAACCTAACAAAAGCATAAGAAATTAAGCAGAGGGGGCAAGATTGCACAGAATAACTATACAAGAAAGGTCTAATGACCCAGATAACCACAATGGTGTGGTCACTTACCTAGAACCAGACATCCCAAGAGTATGAAGTCAAGTGGGCAGAGTTAAACCCAGTTGTCTGACACTGGAGCTGTCTAAACAGTAGATGTAATAGCGTTAAATTGTGTGGCATGTAAAATGAATGGAAAGTATCCCATTAGACTCAATCATTTTGAATATGAATTGACTTAGTGACAGGTATAGCTTGAAATGTGAAATAGAGCTTAGGGATTAAGATATGTTTTTCTAGGTGAATAGTTCTCTGAGTGTGGTCTTGGACCCAGTGCCTTCAGCATCATCTGGGATTTGTTAGAAATGCAAATTCCTAGACCCCATCCAGGCTTCTGAAATCAGAAACTCTAGGATTAGGGCTCAGTGATCTGGTTTAATACTCTCTCCTGTTGATCCTGAGGCTCAGATTTGGAAACCACTGCCCCGGGTGATGGGGAACCATTGCAACATGGTGTGACCTCTATGTTAGAAAAGTGACTGGTAATTGACTGAAGGCAAAGGATGCGTTGAGGGGGGTCCTCCAGTCATCCAGGGGCTTCCCAGGTGGTGCTAGCTGTAAAGAACTTTCCTGCCAATGCAGGAGACATAAGAGACTCGGGTTCAATTCCTGGGTCGGGAAGATCCCCTGGAGGAGGGCATGGCAACATGCTTCAGTTTTTTTGCCTGGGAAATCCCATGGACAGAGGAGCCTGGCAGGCTACAGTCCATGGGGTCACAAAGAGTTGGACATGACTGAAGTGACTCAGCGCACATACAGGCACTTCAGTGGCTCAGACCAGAGACACTTAAGTGATGACCCTGCAATCGCTGTCAGAACAATGATGGCAGAGAGGGAGAGACTGCAGATATATGAATCAAAACATGCCAACTGATAGAATAAGAGGTGAAGGGGAAGAAAATGTTAAAGAAACAGGTATCTCCATCCTAGCAGGTAGGAGTGTATTGATGTCGTTGACTAATATAAGGTGAAGAGGGTAATTGTGTTCTGAGGTTTTGATGCTCACCAGATCCAAGAGCCCCATGGGTGCCCAGAGACAGAAGGAGCAAAAGAGAATTGAGTTTCTTGAAATACAGAGATGCAGGACACAGAACATTTATTCTGAGCCAAAATGATGAAGAGGATTGTTCAGAAGCCATATGATGGCATCCCTGGTAAGCTCAGGATCTATGTCCCATCCTTCCAAAGTAGAAGAGGCTCCTCATTCAAACCCTACTGCTGAGGAAATAACATCTCCAGGGGCCCCTTGGGATGGTCTCCACGCTTTCAGCAAGTTCTTTGGGTGAGTCCAGATCCCACTTGTTCAAACAAGGAAAAGGTTTTCAATATTTGTTGCTTTTCATGACTGCAGCCAGTCATAAGGCTTTGCTCCAAGGTTGAGAATGCCCTGGGTCTGTGGTCCAGCTCCATCCATAGTGGACACTCCCTTCCTGGGGCCCTGTCTAGACCCCAGCTCTCTTAATTAATGGAGAATTCTTAAAGAGATGGGAATAGCAGTCCACTATATCTGCCTCCTGAGAAATATGTATGCAGGTCAAGAAGCAACAGTTAGAGATGGACATGGAACAACAGACTGGTTCCAAATTGAGAAAAAAGTACTCAAGGCTGTATATTGTCACCCTGCTTACTTAGCTTATATGCAGAGTATGTAATGAGAAATGCTGAGCTGGATGAAGCACAAGCGGGAATCAACTGACTTCTTGGAAAGCACAAGCTGGAATCAACTGACTCATTGGAAAAGACCCTATTGAAGGCAGGGGGAGAAGGGGATAACAGAGGATGCGATGGTTGGATGGCATCATTGACTCGATGGACATGAGTTTGAGTAAGCTCCAGGAGTTGGTGATGGACAGGGAAGCCTGGCATGCTGCAGTCCATGGGCTTACAAAGAATTGGACATGACTGAGCAACTGAACTGAACTGAATATAAGGTGAAAATGATGAAAAGCAGGGGAAGCACCTATTCAGACTCCCTTAGTTATGATTGGGGTTTGGGACCAGTTATTGTCGCACAGAGTCGGACACGACTGACGTGATTAGCAGCAGCAGCAGCAGCAGCAGCAGCAGCACTATGCTCATTTCAGCTTCTAAGTCAATTGTTGAGTCCATCATTTTTGTTATCACATAATTCTTCCAATTGTCAATTCCCAATTGTCTTTGAAAAATGTATAAAACATTGAATGATTTTTCTCTCCCACAAGCTCTTGTGAACCTATTCTCCTTTTATGCCTCCATCACAGGACTTAGGGTCTAAAGAGATATTTTAAACGTTGTGTCCTTGACTGCTGTCTTCCTGAAGGTGAGAGAAGCCCCGTCTAGGAAGAAGATTCCAGGGGAAGATATCAGCCGCCTGTGCTGTACACCTAGGCCATCATCGGCAACTATTTTAGATGTTGGCGGACTCTTCAGCTTTTCCGAGTTTCTGCTTCTTCATTGGAAAATTGAGGATGAGGATATTTGCGATTACATGAGGAAGTCTTTTGGAGAAGGCAATGGCACCCCACTCCAGTACTCTTGCCTGGAAAAACCCCATGGGCGGAGGAGCCTGGTGGGCTGCAGTCCATGGGGTTGCGACTGAGAAACTTCACTTTCACTTTTCACTTTCATGCATTGGAGAAGGAAATGGCAACCCACTCCCGTGTTCTTGCCTGGAGAATCCTGAGGACGGGAAAGTCTGGTGGGCTGCTGTCTATGGGGTTGCGCAGAGCCGGATACAACTGAAGTGACTTAGCAGCAGCAGAGGAAGTCTTTGGAAACCATAAAATGCCAAGCAAGTCCAAGCTAATGCTATCAGCCATTTTTTATAGCAGATCATTCAAATCAAGACAAACCCCACAGGTAGGAAGTAGCTGGCGTGTGGGCTAGGTCTTCTACTTCACAGAAAATGTACTATCTTCTTTGTTATACTGTCTCTGAGATAATGAGAGGATTTTTAATTTTTCTTGCCTTAAGTAGAAACATCTTGATCAGTCAAGAAATCAATAGAAGGGACCCTTTGGAAGCTGTCATTTCTAGTAAAGGTACTAAAGAAATAACCCACTATTTCAGCTTCTGCGTCCACTCTCATTATTAGCTGGATCCCCTTGTATGAACTTGTGTCTGAAAGTCTTAGCCCTGAAAGAGAAAGTCGTCTGGGACAGAGGCTGCTGGGGTTTGGGGAGAGAATCAGATTCTAAAGTGAACTCAGCGTATTTGTGTAAAGATTCCTTTACAGTACCTCTTCATTTTGTAGCTAGATACTCTCAACAAGCAAATTATTTGTTTCTTCAACATAGCAGAAAAATAATACAAATGATAATTCATTGTTCCTTAATAAATATATCAAAAATTATCAGAAATATTTAAGTAATTTTGCTAGTGTGAATATACATAATTAGAAGTAAAATGACTAATACTAGCATATAAAGAAAAATCAACCTTTAATCTCTATGTCTAATGTCATTCAATGACTTCTATATTCTCATTAAACTTGGTATTTAGCTACTGACATAAAAATCACTGTTCTTCTGCCTCACTGGTATTCTGGTGAATAAATACTCACAAACACATATTTTCACCCCTGAGGGAATGGTTGTCAGTGATAACAAGCTCCTCCCCAACAGGGATTTTCTTCCCCTCTAGGTGAGTGAGGGTTGACGCCCTGCAGTGGCTGCCTAGCTGGCAAGGAGCCACATGATACTATTTGCTTTTGATCCTCTGAGAATCATTCCACGACTGCTGTAGCCAAAGGTGTCTGGGCATTTTGGTAGCTGAAAATCTACTTGTTATGAAATGCTGGACTTGCAGCCACTCAGAAGGATGTAAGATTCCAAATAAAAGGTTTTCTTGGTAAATCCCATTTATTATGTTTTGACTCCAATAAGTAACCCAGGTGATGTTAAGAGTTCTTTTTCTTGTATGTTTTTCTGCGGGGTACGGGGTTGCTTTAAATTCTGAGTTCAGACTGATGTCTTTAGAGCATTTCCCTGAACCCAAGGGGGAGCAATAATCCACACTTCAGTCCATATCCATGACCAAGAGGCAGAGAATTTCTTCAGGATTAATGACGGGACTTTGTTCCATACCCAAGTAACAAAACTCCTGCTAGTGATTAATCCCAAGAAAATGCCTGGATACTTTTTAGTGATTTTTTTTTTTCCAGCTGAGAAAAAATGCATACCACCCATGATTTACATATAGATGCAAAGGTTCCATTTATCCTTATTAGTAGTAACAATGATATGCTCTTGGGTGCTCTTGCAACACGTGCTCCTTGCCCTTCAGCTCCTTTATACAAGAAGAGGAAGTACAGTGATTTGCATGGGCTTCGCATGGGTGTTCTACCGGCAAGGGGATTTTTTTTTTCACATCTCCGAGGGTAGAACAAGATCTTACTGAGAATGGAATGTCTAAGGAGTTACTGTTCTGTTCATTGACCAATCAGACTTCCTGAATAATTGCTCAGCATTCCTTTTGCCTTATTACATTGTGTATTATTTTAATTTCCTCCAGGTAATCAAATGATAGATCTTTCACGCACGTAAGGCGCTCGTTTTCTCCTGCGCGACAGCTATAAACAAAGGACGACATGCTCAGGGGAAGAAAAGAAAAACGGAGGACTCCAAATATACGAAAACGAGCCTCATTTGTTTGAACATATTTGGGGCCCCTCATCATCCCCAGTGGTTTCCTGTTTTGAAGTGATGCATTCTGTTTTCAAGATTACAAACTTGAGATTCAAAAGAAGGCATTTTTACTATGAGGTCACATTCCAAGCATATTATCCTATGTCTATTTCTTATGTGTGGCTTTTTCCCAGAAGAAAGACCCACTTTGTGTGCTTTTGTGTTTTGGGACTCCATGGTGGCAGAGCCATCTTGAGATTCTTCTCAAGGAATTTGCTACTTGCCAACACTCTGCGAGCTACCCTGCCAATCAGCTGGTCATTTTGTCTATAGAATACAAGTTAAATTTTGTGACTTAAAATGTTCCCACGAGTTTGGCTTTTCAGCTTAAAAGTGTCTGACTATTTAGGATCTCTTAAAGGATCATTGTTTTATTGAGGACACAGAGGGTTTCTTGAAGTGGGAAGAAATAGGCAACAACTGTTCAACCCAGGAAAGTCATCTTCCAAAACAAGAAGGAGCACAGACTGAGACCTTGCTACATAATTTACATGATCGTAACAGCAGCCTCAGCTAACAGTACTTACGATGTCCCAGGACAAGTTTAAGAACTTTGCATCTATTAATTAGTACTTGTAAAATTTGCTTTTTTCATTATCCAACTGAAAAAATGTGGATTTCAATTCCACTTTTTATCAAGGATTAATAAAACTAAACTCTTTCCCGTGAACCAAGTTCAATGGATGAGTAATGAGTATACAGGCTTCTATTTCACATTCCATATAGAACCTAAGTAATTGGTGTCAGTTATGAGATGTAAAGGGTTATTTTTCTTTAATTTTACATAAAATAGTTACTTATGAATCATTTGCAGTTAGAAGTATAATATAACTCCCTTTAAAACTGAGAGAATAGTGTAGAGAAAGACAGTTGCCCCTAATTCTCTGGTTATAAGTGCTGGCTTTGGAGCAGTACAGCGGGTCCCACTTTTGTTGCGTTTTGTGTGTGCTGGCCTTAGTCACTTGGTCGTGTCAGACTCTTTGTGACCCCCCTGGACTGCAGCCTGCCAGGCTCCTCTGTCCATGAGATTCTCCAGGCAAGAATACTGGAGTGGGTTGCCATGCCCTCCTCCAGGGGATCTTCCCAGCCCAGGGATCAAACCCCGGTGTCCCGCATTGCAGGTGGATTCCTTACCATCTGAGACAAATTAACCTTTTTAAGCCTTGCTTCTGGATCTGCAAAATAATAAAATAGTGCCAAATTCTGAGCCTTCCTCTGAGCTGTAGTTTTAAAATGTGAACAGAAGCTGGGGCATGGTATTTGCTCAATAAAATTACTTTCCTTGTTCTTGTTGAAATGTAAACACAGAGGCATTTTCAGTTTTACTTTTGTTTATGTCTTTGGGTACCCATAGCTTGGAACCCAGGTGTTTTCTTCCTTTTCTATCTTTTCAAATCAAAATTTTCAAAGTGCTAAAAAGTGAATATCTTACATTTTGAACTACAAATATAAGACCACTCATCTCAGATTCTCTTTGGGGCTCTGGAATACTAGTCTGAAAACTATCTTCCTTGGAGCATCCCTGTTCCTTAGAGGCACTTTCCCGATGTTGGGAGAGGTGGCTGGACATCATCCATGCAGGTCTGCGGGTTCACTGTGGGGTTTGAAGGTTTACTGTGAGGGTTCTGTTTCTTTTCATTTTCCCTTTGGTGAATGAGTTGGCATCCCAAATCCTACTAAGCATTATTACATTTCTTTGCAACAACATAGTCTAGTAGAAAAAGAACAGGCTTCGAAGCCAGCCAAACTTGGGTTGGCCATGTGGTTTCCAGCTTCCTGGCCATGGTCTTGGGGGAACCAACTACTTTTATCAGAGTGTCAGGTTCATCTGCAGAATGAAGTTACTAAGACATTTTAGGGCGATTGTAGGAGTGGAAGAAAGCAGTTATATAAAACTCTTAGCATTTAGTAGTTTCAGGCATTCCTTCACTGCACATCAAAATCACATTTACAAAGTTTTTTGTTATAGTTATACAGGCATATAAATGTATACGTACACATATAAACACACATGTATTTGTAAATATGATACAGAAACAAGAGAGCATTATTTTTTAAGGCAATGACTATGTGAATTTTTAGCTTAGAAAACATAGACATTGACCTACGAAAGAATGACTTTGCTAAATGAAATTTTCTGTGACTCAAACTGAATGATATTGGTTTAGTCAAGCATGGCAGAGCTCCCTGAAATAATTAACCTTCCAAAGTTACACATTTGTTCAAAAATTATTTTTAATTGGAAACATAAAACATCCAGAAAGTTATAAGTAATCTGTCCCTCTTTATTAGCTGGGTATTCCGATCAGTTATTAAACTTTATCAATTCCATTCCAAAGTTGTATCTTGGATCCTAAATATGATGGCGGTCTCTGAATACGAGGTACGTTTTCTTTGTAGTATCAATGTCTAGTTAAAAGTTTAATTCCTCATTAGTTCCATCTGTATAAAAGATGAAAAACATTTTGGATAGTACCATGTCTTCTGTATGATTAATGATCCTGAAATTCCAAGTTGGTCATATTTGGGGGGATGACTATTCGGGATGCTGTTTGAGATTTTTATGAAGACTGACGAAGATTCCACATAAACAGAACACTTAAGGGGAAGATATTTTATCTAGTGGCAGCCTGAACCAGCGTGGTGGTTGTAGAGATATGAGGAGGAGTGGACTTTAATGAGAGATCTAGAAGTAGCAAATCCAAGTGACAAGACTTTGCAATGGGTTAACTTAGGATGGAATCCGAGGTAGAAGAGGGTGTCAAGTTTAACCCTAAATTTCTATCTTGTAAACCTGTCTGAATAGGGAATCTTTTAAAAAATCAAATGGGTCTTGAGGTCATGAGAAAGATATGAATTGGAAGCCTGACAGCTCAGTAGGTAAAGAATCTGCCTTTAATGCAGGGAACACATGAGACGAGGGTTCCATCCCTGGGTCCGGATGATCCCCTGGAGAAGAAAATGGCAACCCACTCCAGTCTTCTTGCCTGGAGAATTCCATGGACAGAGGAGCTTTGGGATCACAAAGAGTTGGACACTCTTGATCTCTAAGCATGTACACAGGTAAAAGGTTAGTTGATGCCATGTGTGGGGTTATTATTGCCCATTGAAGTTATAGGACATGAAAATCAAAAGAAGGCCTGAAAGTGATGCCTTTGGAGGTCATGAAGGTCATGCGTCAGTAGGATGAGGGGCAGCAGCCTGCGTGCCCTGGGTGGAAGGTGGAGGAGAGCGCCTGTCTTCAGGGTCCTAACTGATACATTTGCAGGGTAATTATCAGTGCTAGTTGCCTACTCCACTGTGCTGAGCACCTGGCTCTGTCTTTCCAGAACGCCGGCTTGGGAACGGCTCTCTTCCCCCATCCCTCAGGCTGCTGGAAGCATTTGTGGAGTGTAAATACAAGGACCGACTGTCACATGCCCCATATCAAAGACACAGGAGGGAAAGGGCCTCCTTGAACAGGTCTCCCAGAGACAGAGGTGCTCTTTCTGCAGCTTGTTTTTAAGACTTCTCTGTGTGATAACCTGGGCCTTCTGACTCAGGGTCAGAACAATACTCTTGCAGGAAAAGAGCTGACGAAAATTCCAAAAATGTCTCCCTCACCAGGTTTATTTCCAGAGCCCTACCTTTATCTTTCAAGAAGCATACCTTACCCTAGCGTGGATTTGCAAGATCAAGGACAGCCCTCAAGCCACTCCAAACACACATGAACCCTAACCCTAGTCTGAAACACTCCCATTTTGTTCTGATTGCTGAGACAAATCCTACAGTTGTCATGCAGACGTGCGTGCACAGTCGCTTCGGTCATGACTAGCACTACGCGACCCCCGGGACTGTAGCCCACCAGGCTCCTCTGTCCAATGGATTCTCTAGGCAAGAATGCTGGAGTGGGTTGCCATGCCCTTCTCCAGGGGATCTTCCCTACCCAGGGATCAAACCCACGGCGTCTCCTGTGTCTTCTTCATCACAGGTGGATTCTTTACCACTGAGCCACTCGGGAACAGGCAGACGTAAATGGGAGATATAGATCTCCAGGTTGGTAATTAGACTATGGACACAGTGGGTCTCTTTCTTCTTCTGTATTTTCTTCTCCTGGTATATGTTGTCTTTGCAGCTGTGAAGGCAGTGTCTGTGAGCATGTAGGTCCTTTCATTCAGCTTTCGTAAGGTAAAAGCTAAGTTTCCGTGTAGGTCGTTTCGTTTAGTCTCGGTAAGGTGCAGGCAAAGTGTCTGTGTACTTCGTCACTATATCCCAGGCTGTCCCTGGGTGTGTGAAGTGAGCGCCGAGGCCACTGTGTAAAGGGGGCTGTGCATCTTTAAAGGAAATTGCAAGGGAAACCCTAACCTCTCTTAATTTACATATGGTGACATTTTGCAGAAATATTGAAACATTAGCAGTGACATAATGAAATTCTGCCTATCAGCCATCGCAGGAATAATGTTACTGTAAAGGTAACCCGGCCACAGTTTGTTATCAAGAAAATATTCTGGCCAAGAAACATATATTTAGTGAGGCATGATAAGGAGGGACTTTCCCCCCCTCCTTATATTTTCTCTCCTGGGCCATCCATCTTCCTCTACAGATTTACTGCGGGATCACTCCCTTCACATGCTAATTATGCGCAGGTCTGGCGAATTTGTTAGTGGTGACACTTCTGGGACCCAGTGGGACTGCAACTCATTATGTGGCAATGTCCAGATATATCAGATATTATTAGCTGTCATTAATCTGCTGGGGAAACACTGAGTGCTAAAGGAGAAAGAGAGCAGAAAAGGGCACGCAGATGAAGTCTGAGAACCCCAAAAGGTCAACATAGAAATTGACCAGAAAGGGACAATGGCCAGGGATGGACAGCACCTCGCTCCTGATTTTTCATCCTGAGGGCTGACCGGATGCACCAGGCAGAAGGGGTAGAGCCGCGCCCCTCAGCCGTTTGTTATTTTAATACCCCTTGTGGCCATTTCACGGGCACTAACCTTCTACTGTAATTATGTACAATTGTACACATGATCAATTATCTCATCTGAACCTCAAAGAAACACCAGAGGCAGGCATTTGACCATGGGGCAGATTTCAGCTCCAATTTTGTATAATCTTTCTGAGGAGAGCGAATTTTGAAATACAAAACTTGTTGCTGCTGTTGTTTTATTTGGTGCGTTCTTTGAACTCCTGGCTTAAGCTGTTTCCTCAGGTGGAGTGTTTTGTTGTCTTGTCTGTGTGGGCGCCCTACCCTCTCCCATCTCCTGGTGCCCAGATTCTCATTGTTCCTTTCAATGTTCAGCTAAAATCCATGTGATCTCACTCTCATCTGGACTGCCATAAGACCTTTTCATAGTTAATGAGATAGGGCCGTATAAGATAGTCTCTGTATGTATCTTTTTGTCTATCTATCTAATTCCCTTTCAGTTCAGTTCAGTCTAGTAGCTCATAAATCTTCAGAAGGCGAGAAAGTGAAAATCATCATATTTTGGGTGTTGAGTCTTAAACAAGATGCTTTGCATCCAATAAGAATCATGCAAAATTCATTTTTATAAAAGGTACAGAAAATCATATATATATAAATAAGTGATTTTATAATGAAAGTATGCATCATATAGGTATGTATATGTTTATATATTTGACATACACACAGATGTACATGAATATAGGAAAAACGCATTTATTATAGACAGTGCGTGCACGTATGTGCTAAGTCGTCTCCAACTTTTTGCCATCCCATGGCTTGTAGCCCAAAAGGCTCCTCTGTCCGTGGGATTTTCCAGGCAGGAATGCTGCAGTGGGTTGCCATTCCCTTCTCCATATTACAGACAGTAGCAGCTGAAATAATACTTTAGAATGCTCCATTTTCTCTACTTTCATTCATTCTTTGTTGCTGTTAGAACTTATCTACCCTTCCTCTTTTATCCATTTTTCAGTGGTTCTGTAATCCCTAAAAGTAGCTCACAGCTCCAATTCAGATGCCTTCTATATTACCGATTGTCCATTTTCTCTGTACTTCAGGTTGTTCATATTGTAAAGAAAGACCTTGCAGGGATGCCTAGGATTATGCTAAATATTTCAGTCTGTCAGCTAAGCAGACTGCCACATTGTGAAGGATCCCAGAGTATCTGAGACTATGAGTTGATGAAGACTGTACTTTTTCCTTCATTGATGACTGGTTTCCAACGGGGGCAGACATTACTAGTACTCCACCTACATCCCTGTAGCTCATGCTCAAAGGTACTGGCAGACAGTCTGATTCAAAGCCAGAGACATCCTGCATTCTTCCTCCGGCTCCAGAACCTTCTCTGACTATGGAAACAGGGAGTTAAGTCCCAGGAGTAGCCCTTTCCTAAGTATTAACCATTTCCAAAGTATTTATCATTCAGTTCTTATAAATGGTTGGAAGGACATTCCCCCTTGTAGTAGGGAGTAAAATCACTCAGCTTTGCAGTGTTTTACTTGACTTCTGGCTATAAGCTTGAGTGACTCTCTTGAAATACAAATGATAAACTTCTTCCCTGATACCGTCTTCTCCTCTTCCTGTCTCTCAAGACTTCTCCCAGCACCCCTCTTCTTTCAATTTCCCCTTGCCTCTTGCCCTGCCTGCGCCACTTTCACCCTTTCGGTGACATTAGACTCGATGAAGACCTTGCACATTGGTCCCCACAACAGGCCACAGTGCACATGCTTAGGAGCCAGCCCCCTGAACTGCTTTCCTGCCTGGAACCTCAGGACTGTTCTAATTCTTCAGCCAGTCCTATCAGTGTCAGGCTCTATCACTTACTTCTCCAGAGGAGTTAGATTATGCCAATAGATATGGAATCCAGAGTCTAGCCATTATAGATTGCTGTTATTTAGTTCTCTAATCTCTTCTGCCAGGTTCAACCTCCGGACTGAAATGTTTTTCAGGGTTCTCAATTTTAGATGTCCCTTTAACCTGCCATCAACCCCTTCCTGTAGTTAAGTGAGTGACACTTTCATGTTTTCTAATTTTTTTTTCTTTTTACCAACCATATGTCACTCAGACACAACTTTCAATATTTGACTGTTTATTTGGGTGGCATCCAACTTCTGACAGCCCTTTCTTCAGAAGTTTTCTCCTCTAAAGACCGAAACAATGCTGCTGATAAACAGATCTTCCCAAAGCCATCCTAACTACTGTATATGAAATTATCCAACTGTTTGACTTCCATCTGTTATCTGCGAATTCTGGAAGTAGGAGTACATTAGTCTGAGTTCAGTGCAGAAAATAAAAATCACTCTAGATATTTTAACTTTCAGAAGCAATCAGAGAGCACGGAGGAGCAGGAAATAGGAAGGCGACCCTAAGACAAAACAGATGCACTGCAAGAATCAGGAAGCTGTGGCAACCCTCCAAGTGCTTTTACAAACGCCTCTTGACACCTACGGTCCACCGTCTTCCTTCGTGTCAGAATCAACGTCAAGGAGACCGTCTCTGCCTTTCTATTACTTTTTGGATCTTTTACAGGTGCGTCTAATTAGAGAGACCTCATTCTTAGCCAGAAGCTGATTGTCAGAGAGTCTAGGAAATGCACTTAGCTTTTCATCTCCGTAGCACAAAGGAATACAGAAAGGTGGCAGGAAAGGATCTCGCCTGCCAGTCAACCTTATCCAGCCCGAGGACTGAAGACATGGCCTTCTCCCTTCTGCACTCTCTCCCCTCCCCACCTGAGCACTCTGTGGGTAAAACTGCCCCCACCCTGAACCTCCTCTGCTGAAATGACAATAATCGCCCCCCCTCTTCCCCTGCACCCCATTCACTCCCCTTTGCTACTCATTCACTATTTTCTAGAGGCTCATAGCGCTTTGTGCTCAATTCAAGTCAAATGCCTTCCATGATACTTAAGAGAGATCAGCTTTGTATCAGGGATTCAGAGTTCCTAGCCGGTAACAATTTCTCTCCCTTGGATAGCATTTGCTTATTCCTCCTTTATTAAACAATCAAGAAAAAGTGTAAACTCAAAATGTCCCTCTTCTCTCACACCATGGTTCTCAGTTTAATTCAAAATGTCTGATATATGGTTTAAGGGCTCACAAAAAGGCACTAAAGAGTGTCCTGTGTGGTAAATGAGTTCATTAAGACCGCCATATTATTATTTTCTCGGTTGTATATGCATGTACCCCTAGGTGTTGTCCAGATGCCTTTGCTAAATTATTCGTTCTTTTTTTTTTTTTTCCAATGTCCTTCATGGTGCTCATTTGAATATCCAAGTACAAGGGTTTCTGCTATCTGTCTCAAAAAATTCCTCAATGAACCTGGCTTGCCTAGACAAGATTGAGACAGTCATTCACAAAGTACAAATATGTGAAGCTTGAGTATGTTTCAAATTCTTTTTAAAATCTTATTTTCCTTATGGGTCATGCACATCCCTTTACTTAAAAGGGATGTAGATTTGAGTGTGTGTCTTATTTAAGCAAATTATGTGCAGTTCGATTGAGAATAATGGCTAAATGTAAAATGTGAATGGAAATATGTGGACAAAGTTCAAACAGGAAAAACGGAATGTGCTAAGCAAATATCCAGGGTGATGTTTCCTGTATATTTGTTATGAGAATTAAATATTAGATACTACATATAATGTATACTAATATATATGTGGACCAAGACCACATATATACACCCTGTAGTAAAGAAGGACCAGCTTAACTAAACACTCAAAGAGACTGTGAAATATTAGGTGTTTCCTTGACTCAAAACCCAGAGTAGCTTTAAGCCTGGGTCACAAGCTGAAGTGCCTATAGAGGCCAGAAAAGTGGCCTAGATGAGTGAAGCTGATGAGGTGAAAAATGAATTATTAGTTGCCACTCAGTCTCAGTACTGGGGGCTATCATGTACTGAGGGCTCAAATAAGGTCTAAAGAGATTCATTGCTGATGGGAAAGGCAAGTTCACTATTTTCAGAGCTTCCAGTTTTTCAAGAGAAACCAAAGTTGTAGATTCGGATATGAACTGTCCTAACCTATAGTTCTTGTGATCCGTGCATTTATAAACAACTGTAACTGTAGGCTAGCATACGGAAAAGGAAACGTATGCTTGCACTCCAGTATTCTTGCCTGGAGAATCCCATGGACAAAGGAGCCTGGCGGGCTGCCATCTATGGGGTCGCACAGAGTCGGACACAACTGAAGTGACTTAGCAGCAGCAGCAGCAGCGGCAGCATACTATACTATATATCCAGGTAATGCTAGTGGTAAAGAACCCGCCTGCCAATGCAGGAGGCATAATGAGACGTGGGTTTGATCTCTGGGTTGTGAAGATCCCCTGGAGAAGGGCATGGCAACCCACCCCAGTACTCTTGCCTGGAGAATCCCATGGACAGAGGAGACTGGCGGGCTACAGTCGTTCTCGTTATGAAGAGTTGGACATGAACGAACAACTGAGCACACACACACACACACACACACACACACACACACACACATCTGAATATGCAATCAGGTTTTGAAGTTATTTAAGGGATATTCTATTAGCCTTTGCCCTGCTTCATTCCAAATCTATTTCTGCTTTATTGACTATGTCAAAGGCTTTGACTGTGTGGATCACAATAAACTGTGGAAAATTCTGAGAGAGATGGGAATACCAGACCACCTAACCTGCCTCTTGAGAAATCTGTATGCAGGTCAGGAAGCAACAGTTAGAACTGGACATGGAACAACAGCTTGGTCCAAATAGGAAAAGGAGTACGTCAAGGCTGTATATTGTCACCCTGCTTATTTAATTTCTATGCAGAGTACATCATGAGAAATGCCGGGCTGGAAGAAGCACAAGCTGGAATCAAGATTGCCGGGAGAAATATCAATAACCTCAGATATGCAGGTGACACCACCCTTATGGCAGAAAGTGAAGAGGAACTAAAGAGCCTCTTGATGAAAGTGAAAGAGGAGAGTGAAAAAGTTGACTTAAAGCTCAACATACAGAAAACGAAGATCATGGCATCTGGTCCCATCACTTCATAGGAAATAGATGGGGAAACAGTGGAAACAGTGTCAGACTTTATCTTTTTGGGCTCCAAAATCACTGCAGATGGTGACTGCAGCCATGAAATTAAAAGATACTTACTCCTTGGAAGAAAAGTTATGACCAACCTAGATAGCATATTCAAAAGCAGAGACATTACTTTGACAACAAAGGTCCATGTAGTTAAGGCTATAGTTTTTCCTGTGGTCATGTATGGATGTGAGAGTTGGACTGTGAAGAAAGCTGAGCACTGAAGAATTGATGCTTTTGAACTGTGGTGTTGGAGAAGACTCTTGAGAGTCCCTTGGACTGCAAGGAGATCCAACCAGTCCATTCTGAAGGAGATCAGTCCTGGGTGTTCTTTGGAAGGAATGATGCTGACGCTGAAACTCTAGTACTATGGCCACCTGATGTGAAGTGTTGACTCATTGGAAAAGACTCTGATGCTGGGAGGGATTGGGGGCAGGAGGAGAAGGGGACGACAGAGGATGAGATGGCTGGATGGCATCACTGACTCACTAGACAGGAGTTTGAGTGAACTCCAGGAGATGGTGATGGACAGGGAGGCCTGGCGTGCTGTGATTCATGGGGTTGCAAACAGTTGGACATGACTGAGTGACTGCACTGAACTGAAGGGATATTCACTTTAGCTTTGAATTCAATGTCTGTGGGTTTATGAGGTCAATTATTTTATGCTGTTAGTTTATTTCTAAATTTGAGTATTTTTTTTTTCCTGCTGAATTGAGTGCCCAATTGACTTCACTGGCTAAATTTTTATCAAAACCATTTTGAAAAAAAGTTTGGATCTTTCCTCTTCCTTGAAAATTTGAGGTAAATCTGCTTTAGTTCGCTTCCATATGTAGCAAGTGAAATAATTAGTACTCAGGAAACGCTCAGATTCATTTCATGGGACTCATTTGTGCAGCAAGTTATTCCAGGGGCTTTTTAGAAATATTCAGGCAAAACATTTTATCATCACCATCAGACAGTTCAGCTGACCTAATTTCCCAGTCCTGTTCTTATTTTCCAATGCTTCTAATTGGCCCAATTGTATCAAAAGTTACACTCGTTCAGGAAAAAATAGTTTGGAAATCACTGTGACAGCTTATTTTAAGTTTCAAAATCAAAATAATTGAAAAAAAAATTGCTTGCAACTTAGTCATTTCTCTTATGGGTTAGGATCTAAAGCACTAAATTAAATGAAATGAACTACTTTATTTGTTCTCTGGTGATTTCCTGCCTTAAGTGAAAGGAAAAAAAAAAATGACAACAGGTACCATGACTATCACATATTATAAAAACAGACACACAATTAAATCATGTGGTTTATTGTCCCTGATCATCCTAATATCAGTTAATAATAAGTAACCTTGGATCAGAGAAAACTTAGAGTACAGCTGCACCTTAGTTGTTTAGGGAATGATTCAGCTAAGGCAGCCAGTTTCCAGAGGGTTGTTGCAGTCATCTAGCCATGCACACACCCATCTGAAATGCTAGAAATGAAAGCAAACCAGTTTGCATATTGCCTCACATGGTTTACTAGCCGCTGTTCTGAGCAGCAGTGTTGATTGCAAGAATTACTTAGGGTTTCGGTTTCTACTCCCTAAAACTTCCCGCCAAATGTGGCTAAACAATTTGGTTAAATTGTTTGGTTAAACAATCAATGCAGATTGTTTCACAGTTGTTAATAAGAGAGAAGATGGTATATTATGGTCACATTTGGCAGTTGTGAGTGAACCTGGTTTTAGATTCCTTGTCCAAGGAAACCATCTTGAACAAATGCATGTCTATGTCTGGCACACAAACACAAAATATTATTTAAAAGAAAATCAGGAAAAAACATGTCTTCTGACTCACAACATTAGATAATTCTACCATTTTGTTCCTGAGTTGAAGTTGTCAGTATTCAGAACAATTATAACAGACCATGGATGTCCCAAATTAAATAGATAATTGATGTATTTAGCAGTCAATGGATTCCATTATTCAGTGCCTTAAGCTGCCAACTGGGACATGGGACAATTCATCTGATAATTTTGCTTATTCCATTCAGCTATGTGAATGTGAAGTGTTGGAGGAGAGGAACAATTTGGCCCATTTATAGTTTAGAAAAAAAAATTTAATTCTATAAGTTTCACTTCTAAGAGTCCTTTCCCAGGAACTTTGTATCGTTTATGAAATATCACTGGAAACAGTAAAAATCGGGATTAAAAATTACGATTTTCTTATGAAGATCCTTTATACATTGAAGCACATTCATTGCTGTACATTGAGATTGTCCAATATAACACGTTGCATGCTTCTGTTTAAATGATACATTTATTACAAATCTCTTCAGTATGGCAACACTCAAAGTAAGTCTGCTTTCTGATAGATTTGAGTCATGTCAAGTGGACTAAAGTGGACTAGGATTACATGGTCTAAACTGGTTCCGTTTTAGAGTGAAATTAGTAATTACTCCAGGGCTTCCCAAGTGGGGCAGTGGTGAAGAATCTGCCTACCAAGGCAGGAGATGTGGGTTTGATCCCTGGGTCAGGAAGATCCCCTGAAGAAGGAATTGGCAACCCACTCCAATATTCTTGCCTGGGAAATCTCATGGACAGACGAGTCTGGTGGGCTGCAGTCCATGGGGTGGCAAAAGAGTTGGACTAAATGACAGCAACAATAATTACTCCAGAAATAAATGAATAAGCCGAGACTTTCCCAGGTGAAGGGAGTCGGTCCTAGGAAACCTGGAACTTTTTCCCAAAGAATGTCTCTTTTCTCCTTTGTCATGTCTATGGATGGTGCCCGCTACGTTTCTGATGTGGCAGCGTCTTTATAGCACTCAGAATTGTTTCTCAAGCTTCGTTGATGATTCGGTGCTATTTCATTTGGCTCCTAAAAAGCAAATATTAACAGAGGGCTGGTGGGGAATTGGGTTATAGACTGTGACGGTGTGAATGTCAGCATCCCATTCAGCAATCACACTCCTGGTCATGTTCTTAGCTGCATTAAACGTCAAATAAGTTAAACTGTTCATCCTCACGGCACTTCGCGACTTTGCATGATATTTTATGATTCAGCTTTTCCAAACAAAACTTCTTATGGTAACTTCAAACTTTAAAGGGAGACACAGAGAGAAGTTGATCTTGTACTGAATAAGAGCCCAAAAGTCTACGAAATTTGTTTTCTTTTCCTGAAGCTTTGTTACCACAGTACAGATCTTTGGGCAAAGACTTCCACTCCATGCTGAATAGCGAATGTCTGTGAGTCACTCTGAGTAATAGTAGGTGGTGTTTACTCTTTGGCCTCTTTGCTGTATCCTGTAGATTGGCAGAAGTCAGGCCAACGGAGTAATTGCTATAATGTACCCCTTTTTCCTACTATCTCAACAGAATCTTTCTTGCTTGGCACTTCAGTTTGCATCTCAGTATCCTTTCACGCCAAATTTATGATTAGGTCCCTGAGCTCCTGGCATAATTATCTCCCATGAAGTCACTGGGGACTCTTGAGAGAAAGGAGGAAGGTGGAGAGAATACGAGATGAAGAATTAAGGGATTTCTTTGATAATATAAGTAAGAGATGGAGAGGCGAGATGGAGAATGTTCGTTTACCAAGTGTTCAGAGAGTCAGGATCCTGAAATTTAAGCCCTAAGGTTGGCCAAAGGTATGGCCCAAATTTACAACTTAAAGACCTACATACAGCTTTTGTTGTTGTTGGTTTGCCACTAAGTCATGTCCGAGGAACTCTTTTGGGACCTCATGGACTATATAGCCCACCAGGCTCCTCTGTCCATGGGACTTTCCAGGCTAGAATACTGGAGTGGGTTGCCACTTCCTTCTCTGAGCCTGAGGTCAAACCTGCATCTCCTGCACTGGCGGGTGGATTCTTTGCCACCAGGGAAGCCCCGCATACAGCTTTCGTCATGGCGCAAGGAAACAATGTCAAATACACAGAGATACCCTGTTATTCAAATTGAGATATTATTTTGTTTTAGTCCAACCTAATTTATATCTATGAATCAGATAATTCACAATACCTTGTATTGTTGAAAAAAGAACTGATTTCCAGACACCCTCAAAGATCATGCCCCTTAACAACTGTGGACATTTGCCTTAACCATAAAGCACTCCGCTCAGCCTATGAGATTACATCCTTAACTAAGTGAAAAGATACAGCACCTTTGGTGAAGGAAAGCAAAGTGGAGTTAATTTAGTAAACAGATGAACCTCAGAATGCGCAAGAGATAAAGAAAAAAAATACATCCGGGGAAAAGTAAATAAATAAATGACGAAATGTTAGGTCAGTGTGATTTCATGATTATTTCAGAAGAGTAAATAAAAATCCTTTGATTATTTACATTGCTGGCTTGCTTTAGTAGTGTGTCATCTATTACCAGTTCTGTTTATAGAAAACATCGCTTTTGTAAAAACATGTTTGTAATGAAAAATAAAATCCACGAAAAAGGATTTCACTGCAAAATAAACTTGCACATTGTTACCCTTGGCAGCATTCTCTAGAATATCTATATGTTTCTCAGAGACAAAAATATGGCAGATCTTTTTTTTAAAGAATTTTTTTTTTAACAAAAGTCACATAATGTATTTATCTTCCAAGGCATTGGACAGAAAAATCTGGGGCCAGTCAGTTTCTATTTTACTACAGGGAATTGATTGCCATGTTAAATGTTACCTATTTTTTTTTCTTCCAGTAAAACAACTAAAAATAGAATTGTCTCTCAAACATTGACATATGTAATTCAGCTAATTCAGTAGTGTGTGCAGTCCTTATTCTGAAATAAGTCACAGCAATCCAAAATGTGGGTTCCCATGTGGAAGATGGTAAAGAGTCTGCCTGCAATGCAGGAGACTTGGGTTCGATTCCTGGGTCGAGAAGATCTCCCGGAGAAGGGAATGGCTACACTCTGCAGACAGCCGATAGATAGGACCACATGACTGTGGGGTTCCTGGTTATTTGGGGTTTGCATTCAAGTATCCATTGCGTCCATAAAGCTTTCCTTTCAAAAATGCAATTAGCTTTTTTATGAACTGGTAAATATAGTATGTAGAACACCCGGGGGTTTTCTATATAGTCGCTTTTATTTCCACATGTCTCTGGGAATCATACGTGGTTGTCCTCCTCTAGAATGGATTAGGACAAACTACATTAGGACACGACTGTGAATCTGATTAAGGTGGGACACAGTTCAGTTTCTTTTACCCCCCTGGGATGACCACGCTTTCCTATATCAACCAGAAGACAGAAAAGCCTTTGGCAAGATGTTCCAAAGGCATGTTTTCCTAATGCACATAAAAAAAAAAGAATTCACATGCTTATTCAAAAATTGGTCCATACCTTTAATTTCTGTATCTAACCAAGACAAAGCTTGAAGTCCACGCTCCCCTAGTACAGAGCACGTCTCAGATACTGATTTGAGGTGTCAGTAAAAGCCTGCAAAGAACAAATTTCCATGCAGAATTTCTTCTAGAAGAGGAGAGACTGGTTGAAAGGATTTTCCACTGACTAGAAATCTTTAGGAAAGAAAGGAAAATGGCTTTATAAATTGTGGTAACACTTTCCAGCAATTAAGCACTTTTATGATATTTTGTTAACTAAAGAGTCAATAGTAAGGTAAGGCATTTGACCTCTTAGAGACCAAAGACAGGTGACACTGATCGGAAGACAGAGTTAATTTTTTCCTTTAGTTTTTTCTTTTTAACCTCTCTCCCACCTCATCGCCTCCCTCTAGCTTGTTACAGAGCACCAGGTTGAGCCCCCTGTGTTATACAGCAACTTCCCACTATCTACCTATTTTACATGTGGTAGCGTATATGTTTTCAATGCTACTCTCTAATTTGTTCCACCATTTTTATTTGTTAAATAAATGCTCCCCCTCACTGGGCTCACAAGTCTGTTCTCTATGTCTGCATCTCTATTCCTGCCCTGAAAATAGGTTCATCAGTACTCTTTTTCTAGATTCCATATATATGCACTTAATACATAATACTTATTTTTCTCTTTCTGACTTACTTCACTCTGTATAACAAGAATTACACATACCCACCTCACTAGAACTGACTCAAATTTGTTTCTTTTTATGGTTGAGTAATATACCATTGTATACATGTATCACAACTTCTTTGCCCATTCATCCGTCAGTGGACATCTAGGTTGATTCCCTGTCCTGGCTGTTGTAAATGCTGCTTCAGTGAACACTAGGGTACAGGCGTCTTGCTCAATTATTATTTTCTTAGGATATATGCCCAGAAGTAGGCCTGTTGGGTCATGTGGTAGTTTTATTCCTAGTTTTTTAAGGAACTGTTGGAGGAATTCTGGCCAGTTTGACTTGGGTTTTGGTCACTGGTAATCGAAAGATAACGAGTGATGTAGAAATGCAGATGGAGGCCCCATTGGTAGGGATTCTGGGCAGCAGGCAGTCTCCAATGACCACGCCTTCATAGTCTGTCTCAGCTTCAAAGAGCTGCCCTTTCCAGGGCAGCCCGAGTCCTGACTCAGCAGGATGGAGGAGAACGGCTGAGCCATCTGGACCAGAGAGGGGGCACTCTGCCAGTCAGTACTCCAGATCTTCCGGCCCAGGTGGCAGGCATGCCATGGCTCCTTCTCTGTTCAACCTGTCTTGTATGTGTTACTGTTTTCTTCTCCCTAATTTTACAAACATTAATCCCGTAATGAACATTTAATACTTCAAACTCTCAGGGTCTGCTTCCAGAGAACCCACCTTGCAAGAATGAGTAGTATAGAAGCTGATATAGTAAACACAGAAAAATTAAGATAGCATTTTAGGTTGGAAACCATTATATGGATTTGCATATGAATGTATGAAAACGAGAGCCAGAGGCAATATGGACAGATAGAAATATCTGTGTCAAGCATCAGTCTGGGGTATGATTTTCTAAAGTTATATAATTGTTAATGCATGAAATAACACTACAAAACATGACATTCCAAAGATTTCCATAATATTCTAGCAAAGAGAAATTGTAAAGGAATGGTTAAATTTATATTTTCTCTATTTCAAAAATTAATAGAATGTATCTGAAACTTAGAAATTGGAAACAGAACTAGTTTCTTAATGTATTGATTATGTATTTACAGAACTTCAGTGTTGGAATGGTCAAACACTAAAGGATGAATATAGCAATTGAAACGAAAGGCTGGATTTCCAAGGTTAATTAATAATGGGGTGCATGTGATCAGAACTCCAGTGAAAGATGAAGCAGAGTGATGAAAGGAAAGCTGAGGCGAGGTAAAGGTCTAAGGAATTCTAGACATAGTAATGGGTTCTATTAAGGTTTTAGAAGCAGGATTTATAATAAATAGGACTAGATTTTACAGTCATATTCTCTTTAATACATTGGGAAGATCCTCTAGGTGCTTTCCCAAAGTTTATTTATTTATTTATTTATTTATTTTAAAAATTTTATTTATTTTTTTTTAAATTTTAAAATCTTTAATTCTTACATGCGTTTCCAAAGTTTAATCTCATGGTTTGAGCACCATGATAAAACAAAAATAAAGCAAGAGCAGATACTTATAAAAGGGTGGTTGTGGCTAATTTCTTTTTCTTTCTTTCTTTTTTTTGTGCCTTAGTGCTTCTGCTTTCACTGCGTACCTGGGAGAACATGTACTAACAGCAATCTGTTTGCAGATGTCTTAGTCATGTTACTAAGGTTACTCTTCTATCCAGAGATCAACCAAGACTTTCGTGTCTTATTTCAAAGATATTTTTAGAGTAGCAGAGTTTCTCTCCCCTACCTTTTTTTTTTTTTTTTTTTACTACTAGCCTCTGTGCAAACGTCCTATAGCTTTATGAAACAACACTGTCAGGGTTTCTTATTTCTCTTTATTCTGATTAGAAGTGTTGGGCATAGTCAATATACTTCCTAAATTTCAGCAGTTTATGAGGAGGGAATAATAAACCAAAATTATGCAGAGAGTGGATAGTATTCAGGGAGTATCTGAATTGAAATATTAATCTGCTTCTTGTTCTATGAGCTCACCCCATCATTTCCAGTAGTCAGCAGACTTACAATTGAAGCTACAACTGATGCTGCTTTTAATTGTGACCAATGATTTTCCTCAGAGGAGGGTTTTATGTATGCATTTAATGAGCTTTTAATTGAAGTTGCAATTGTGAGTACAAATAAGGATGATAGTAAAGAAATGTGAAATCCTCACAAAAGTTCACCAGAAAACAAGAGTTTACTGGGTGACACCTTTGTTTTTTCTCCTGAGAAGTATAATGAAGGCTAAAGCACACACACACACACACACACTATATATATATATATATATATATATATATACACACACACACGCCTAGAATTTTGGGGCTTTTCTTTTTCTTAGAAATACTGCCTCTTGATCTCATGAGCAAGCCTCTGTTTCATTGCTCCACAATAAGAGAAGTGCATTTATTTAATTATGCTCCCATCTTTGGAAAAAAATATATCTGTGTGTTCACTGAAATTTTGAAAAATACCAAATGATATCAGCTTTGTTATGTTTGCATTCTACTTATCTCTGATTATCTTGTTGCCCTCCTTCTGTGGCCTTGTCTTCTAGTTATTTATCATCCTTCAAAATCAGTTTATATCTGCTCTCTTCCCTGGATCTTCACTCACCTCCAGTCAAGTTGGCCCTCTGCTCTGGGCGCTCACAGCACGTGGGGCCTACCTGTCTTCAGCGTCCGCCCCTCTTTCCCAGGATGGTTCGTTCGCCTGCCTCCTCACACAGACTTCCATCAGCTCCATGGAAAAGAGATTATGTCACTTTTCTTCTCTGAATATACAGCGCCTAACGTAGTGACTAGCACGTACTGATCTTATCACAAATATTTCCATAAAGGCATTCTCTTTCCTATAGGATACAGCTCCAAATCGTAAAGAGGTAACAATGTGTAGAAATATGAATAACTTAAATGGGATGTAAAGAAGCACAATCACAGTGTGTATGCAGAGTTTTATTATCCTAACATTAAAACACAACCCAAAGACATTTATTTAGGGGGAAAAGAAGTTTTCCTTTTTTAAAGATCAAATGTGCTTTAGGACAAGGGTGTTCTTTCTATTTATGAAGTAGATGAATAATTTAGGTGTGACATGAGGGCACAGGGAACATGGGGTGAAATGGGGAGCTGCTGCCTGTATTGAAGAGGGTGGTAAGGAGGGTTCAATTCATAAAACACCGATGAACCCAAGAGAAAGCTGCGAGGTGAACGCGTTTTTGCCCATTTATTTTAATCTTGTTGCCTTAAAGCTATGTTAAATAGACAATCAATCTTCTCAGGTCCAGCCCCAATTTCAAGTATGTTTTTTAAAATAAATATTTTTAGCTTCAGAAAACTCAATCATTTATTTTAGATTCTTTAAGTGATACACACATATATTTTCTATAACATTGTTTTAAAAGCCTTTGGTAAAGAATATCATATTATATTGACAATTTTACTAATGACTTAATTGTAACTACATCTTCATGGAAGACGAGATATAAAGTGCAGCACTCATAAGTACACCAAGAATCTTCTTCAGTAACCTAATAAAGATAAATTATTGCACTTTAATATTCCCCAGTCTATTCATCATTACTTAAAACTCAAATCCATAGTATTTGAAAGTATATTTTGTCCTTACAGGTACCTGTAACTTTTTGCAGAAAAAAATTTCAAAATTAGCCATTCTAAAATTTTGAGAGAAAAGTACCTTTTAAAATTTAATAAAAACATTGGACTTCAGTATTAATTAATGTTGAATGTGTGTGGTTTTATAACTATAATTACCAAGCTGATATACTGCTTCATTTCAGAGAAAAGACTCTTAAGTGTTTTATTTACCTGAAGCACTCAAGTACACTCATGGAAATTCTCTTTTCTCAACATTCAAATTGTAGCAGTTCTTGCTTATCTACTACTTGCCCTATTTCTCAAAAAGAACCAAAGCCATACTCATATTCAATTGGAAGGAATAAAGCCATTTCCAATGCTATGCTTTCTTAAAGATCCTAGTGGATGTGTTGGCAAATCAAATTTTGCTATTATATCTATAAGAAAGCGAACAATTGTTAGTATTCTCAAGTTGCTTCTCTAGTTCGTGTGTTGCTGTGACACCGAGTATGTAATGACTCTGAGTCTCAATTCATTGGCCATAATGTGGGAAAATATAGAAACAAATGGAAAGTGATTTCTCAAGCCGTTCTGTCAGGCAGTTCCTTTTGGTATGATTTAGGGAACTACAGGCAGTAGAAAAGCCTCCCTTTTAAATGTCAAATACAAGATTCATTTCTGTACTGCTTTAATCCAAATGTCAAAGTTCTGAGCTGAACCATCAATCTCACCAGAACTTTCCCAGCTTTACACATCAAAACTGCTGTCTTTTAAGGGAGAAATCCTGATTTCTGGGAATACCCTACATTCAATTTGTATGATGCAGAGAAATGCATCCATGGAGGAACAGAATCTATGCAAGTCTTGTGAACACACAACTGCTCAAGAGTGGGGTTAGCCAGTAGTCTAAGCTTATCATAAGAATGACGAAACGGAATTACGAGTATTTCCTTCTAGACATGAAAGATAATTCTGTTTTTCAGGGACTTCTCTCCTGTCTTATTGATTTTCCTACTCCCTGTTTCCTCAAAATAGAAATATGTTCCCTGTTCCTCTTCCTAAATGGCTTTAGTGTAAAGTGACCAAGGTGTGGTGTTCACACTTTAAATGCCCCAGTGGAGTTCAGTGTGGAGTCCAAAAGCCATTGCAGAATGTTAGCCGACATGGAGATGGACAGTGAATCTCATGAGGATCAGAAAATAAACACAGGAGAGATCGGAATAAAGAAACAGTAAAAAAAAAAAAAAAAAGAAAAGAAAAAGAAACCAGACAAAAAAGTAAACAGATATATTAATAATATACCAAAGTATCCAAATAATTTTTATTTGTTATGTGTTTTCCAATTCTGGCTAATGTTGGAAGCACTTAGTGTTCTGAAAATAGGCTATCTCTTCGGATGCATGGAGACCTACAAGGTAATCCTCTGCTGACCCACTAAATCATTCAGTCCCAGAGCGGGATCCAGGGCCCACATCTACTCTGCCAGCTGAGAAGATGTATTAGGTGACTTCAGAGAAGCAAGGAAAGTGACTAAAGGTTTAGGACCCAACGGATAAATGTCACCGAAATGCAGACCCCAGGGACCCGCGGTGTTCCCCTTGGCTGAGGGATTCTTTCAAAGATCATTTGTTTCAGGTACCTATACCGAGGAGCTTTTTCTTGGCATATGTATCTATGGCGAAAAAATGTTCCGTGACCATGAGCGTATGGAAGAACCATTTAAATAGGGATTTCTAGATTCGAAAAAAGCAAGCTTTAATCTTCAGTTCTATTATATGAAGAAATTATTTACATTTCCATTTTCCTGAAACAGTGAAGACAGTGCCTGTGTGCTAAGTTACTCCAGTTGTGTCCAAGTCTTTGCAACCCGGTGGACTGTAGCCCACCAGGCTCCGCTGTCCATGAGGCAGGAATCCTGGAGTGGGTTGCCATGCCCTTCTCCAGGGGATCTTCCCCACCCAGGGACAGAACCTGTGTCTCCTATGCCTATTGCATTGCAGACAGATTGTTTACCCACTGAGCCAACAGGGACGCCACTGAAAGACGTTAAGAGAATTATTTCAGTTGCGTATTTCCAAAACATTTTAAAAATACAAATATTCTGAAATCTGCTTTCTCTGGATATTTTGAGTACTCATCAAAAGGGCAATTTTATTTTTAGTAAGAACATGGGAGTGTATTTAATAGATATCTGACACGTAGACAGGCATCTTCTTGACAGTTTTTCTATTTTCCTGTTGACATACAATATGGATTTCAGCTCTGTGGGCACAAATGAGCTGGTGTAATATTGGAGGTGAAGAGCTGAATGCATTATTTTTCACTGAAGATGCTTGGAGAATGCGTGGCATCAAAGGCAGCAAAGATGGGCATGCTTTCCTAAGGATGGCGCAAGATGAATGGGTTGCCCAGCGCCGTGGAGACATTTACAGGTATCTAAGTCTCTGGACTTTGAGATTGAAAATGCTTTGGCATAACAGGAATGGCATATTTGAAGTAACTAATTTAAAACAAGGCTTCCCAGGTGGCTCAGTGGTAAAGAATCTGCCTGCCAAGCAGGAGACATGGGTTCAATCCTTGGGTCGGGAAGATCCCCTAGAGGAAGAAATGGCAACCCACTCCAGTATTCTTATCTTGGAAATCCCACGGACAGAGGAGCCTGGTGGGCTACAGTCCACGGGGTCACAAAAGAGTCAGACATGACTGAGAGACCAAAGAACAACAATTTCAGACAGCATTATATCAGTTAATAATAATCAAAGTTCAATCACCACTGTAACATAAAGTGTCTTATGGTAATTTTAAAAGCAGCATGATTTTAAAAATTTATATGTTCTCCCAAATGCTGTATTGTTATTTGAATTATACAACTGGCTGTGTTCTTTTCACCTTTTAATATATCCAAACAATAAATTTCCTGCATGAAAGCTCATAATCTCTTGCTTCCCGTTATGACTGTTGATGTTGAGCTACAACTTTTGTATTTTTGTCTCATAGTGTTAACAGTATTTACATTCATTGTAGTAGAAATACATTCTACTACATTCTAAATAAATTCTACAACTTTCTCAAACCTTAGAGGCATACATCTGGGTTTTGCAATTCTGGTTCTATATTTGTTAGCAGACCCAAGGGAAAACTACTGATCATCATCTTTAAAGCTTCAAACTTTCTCATGTTGGTCAGAAAAGGTGCCATCAAAAAGTCTGCACACAAAAAGTGCTGGAGAGGTTGTGGAGAAAAGGGAACCCTTATCCACTGTTGATAGGAATGCAAATTAGTACAGCCACAATGATGAGCAGTGTGGAGATTTCTTTAAAAACTGGAAATAGAACTGCCATACGACCCAGCAATCCCACTGCTGGGCATACACACCAAGGAAACCAGAATTGAAAGAGACACATGTACCCCAATATTCATTGCAGCACTGTTTACAATAGCCAGGACATGGAAGCAACCTAGAGGTCCATCCGCAGACGAATGGGTAAGAAAGCTGTGGTACATATACACAATGGAATATTGCTCAGCTGTAAAAAACAGAATGCATTTGAATCAGTTCTAATGAGGTGGATGAAACTGGAGCCTATTATACAGAGTGAAGTAAGCCAGAAAGAGAAACACCCAGATAGTATATTAAGGCATATATATGGAATTTAGAAAAACAGTAACTACGACCCTATATGCAAGACAGGAAAAGAAACACAGATGTAAAGAATAGACTTTTGGACTATGTGGAAGAAGGTAAGGATGGGATGATATGAGAGAACAGCATTGAAACAAGTATTTACCATGCGTAAGATAGATGACCACTGCAGGTTCAATGCATGAAGCAGGGCACCCAAAGTTGGTGCCCTGCAACAACCCAGAGGGATGGGGTAGGGGGGAGGGAGGTGGGAGGGGGATTCAGGATGGTGGGATGTACACAACACGGCTATTTCATGTCAATGTATGGCAAACACTACCAAATATTGTAAAGTAATTAGCCTCCAATGAAAATAAATTAATTAATTTAAAAATTCACAACATAAAAAGAAAACACTTAAACTTTCATAATGGAAGCTGTGAAAAAGACTTCAAACTTTCTGCAAGTTTTTGAATACATAATTATTATGCCTGATGTATGACAGAATTTAATAACTGAAGGGATCTAAGAAATCATAAAGTCCAGGGCATCTCAGAGTTCGCTAAGATAAGGTTTGAGAATTGCTTTAAATACAGATCCCTGGGCTCGCTTCCCAGAATATTTATTTGTGAGCCTGGATAATGGTAAAAGATATCTGCAGCGTATCAATCTATCTAAATATATAATCTTCGTATCTGTCTATGTAACCTTCATATCTACCATCTATCTATCGACTGATTCATCAACACAGATAAGACTATACTGTGAACAAAAGCTGAAAATTAAGTCATTCTACATTGGCTACGCTGCTGAGCACATTAATTCGTATCAACACTTTCAGATCATATACTCTTGTGGGGACATATATTTAACTCAATCTGTCAAATTCTAGGAAAATAAATTGGGGCAGTAAAGGCCAGAAAAATGTACCGTATTTGATTTTAGATTAAGAGCATCCATTTGTGTCTCATCCTCCTTTCCATACTCACTAGCCCCACAGCATGCAGGATGGGAGACATGTGTTACCCTTCCTTGTAACTGGTCAGTCCCGAGCATGGTTCTGCCCAATGGTAGGTGCTGAGTGAATGTTTGTTGAATGCAATCAAGCACCTTCGCTGTCTTCAATTAGAAGTAAAGCAGGGGGAATGAGAGAAGAGTATGGACGTGTAAACCCCTTCCCAATTTCCATCATTTGGGGACTAATTATCATGGTTTTGATGCCTCGTACTTCCTGCGCCTAACTCATTTCACTGCTCATTAGCACCTCTGCCACACAGAGGATGGACAGGAGATAATAAAGTGATTATAAGGGATAATATGCAAATTAGCCATGCTGGTTTGGTAGACAGGTAGTCTGCAATGCTTGATTAACAGGAGGCTGTGAGATTACCTTGGAATATTCACTATTATGAAACCCCTGTTGGTGAGCATACACAAGCAAGAGTATCGACTTGGTCTGAGAGTCTTTGGGATAAAAATCAGCATTCACTGGCTGTCCAGGCACCTGAGCTGTGAGAGGTGTTGGTGCATCAAGAAAATAGATTCAGAAGAGCTTGGCAGGCTGAAAGGCCTTGAAGCAACATTTGTAATCTGATTGGCAAGCAGTTTAATAAAGCACAAGTGGAGTTATGTGTGTGTTGTATGTGATACTACGGTAGAGTCCTGGTGTCAGCGATGCGTGTAGCTGCAGCCTGCTAATTGCGCAAGCAGGAGGACATCGTGAAGGATCAATAGTGTAACGAACATGGAGAAGAACACGTAGGTGAGGCCCCTAGCAGCAGCAAAAGAGGAGCGAGTGATGTGTGGAGTGAGGTTCACCTCGGGGTGTGTTTCCTATCCCGTACTGATCGTGGGAATCTGAGGGGTATAGGTTGAGAAAGGAAAATGAGTCAACGAGAGGCCAAGCCCTTGACAAGCCCAACTTAAAGACCCTTCTTGGGCAAAACCAAGAAAACAAAAAGACAAAATTAGAGAACTAAAGGGATGAGCAAGCTCAGAGATGCTTTATTTGGCTAAGCATAAGGACTTGGTGAAGTGAAAGTCGTTCAGTTGTGTCCGACTCTTTGTGACCCCATGGACTATAGCCCACCAGGCTCCTCTGTCCAAGGGATTTCCCAGGTGAGACTACCGGAGTGGGGTGTCATTGGGGTGCTCTTTTAAAAATGGACCCTGGGTCCCATTTGCAGTGTTTTCATTTAACATGCCTGGAAAATCCCATGGACGGAGGAGCCTGGCGGGCTTCAGTCCATGGGGTGGTGTAGAGTCGGACACGACTGAGCAACTTCACTTTCACTTTTCACTTTCATGCATTGGAGAAGAAAATGGCAACCCACTCCAGTGTTCTTGCCTGGAGAATCCCAGGGATGGGGGAGCCTGGTGGGCTGCCGTCTATGAAGTTGCACAGAGTCGGACATGACTGAAGCAACTTAGCAGCAACAGCAGCAGCAGCATTTAACATGCCTGGATAATGGGAAGAGATGTTTGTGTATCTACGTTTATGTCATTATGTCTGCATCTCCATAATATCCGTAGAATGATGATAGAGAAATCAATTAAAAATATAGATACAACTATCTCCCTACTTATCTGTGTTCTTAAAGCTCTCCTGGAAAGTCTGATGTACTGACAGTTTGGGGCATCACTGATTAATTTGATTTCTTATTTAATTCTAAAATAACTAAGAACCATAAAGATTATGCTGCAGTCAATTTTTCTCAACAAGAAGACCTGTTTCCTGTTTCTTAGTGCAGCATCATTTTTCTCTGCCATGGATCAAAAGGATATAGAGATGCAAATGAGAAACTATGCAGATAGTCAAGTAAGGATAACGTGGAGTTTGGAGAACAGACACAATCCAAACTTTATTTTTCAGTAAGAATCATCTGAAAATTATTTGAAGACCAACTTTTGAAAATGTTTTAATCTCAAAGAAATCTCAAAGTACACAGAATGAAGAGAAAGTTGAATTCAACACAGAAAGTTGAATTTTTCCTCAAATACCTTAAAGTAGTAAATACTTTTGAAAACTCATCCTATTTTTTACCTAAATCGCAGCTTTTCAGAATCAAAGACAAGATTTTTTTTCAGTATCTCAGGCACAAGTGAGTAGATTTATAGTAATCGGAAGCCATAAAGCCATAAATATAACCCAGGATCCCAATTTATTAGTTTAGAATGAGAAAGAGAGCAAACTAACAGACTAGAAGGAAACGTTTGCTTATGCAGCAGAGTGTCTTTTTGTAATCAGTCACACTGGGTTATCAAAGCCAGTAAACTGCTTGGTTTAAGTAAGTTTAAGAGTAAATTGGGTATAAAATAATATATATATATATGGCTGAGTAGTATTCCATTGTGCATATATATATACACACACACATATACATAGAGCTCATGTCTTCTTTATCCATTCTTCTGTTGATGGACACTTAGCTTGGTTGCATATCTTGGCAATTGCAAACAATACTGCTATGAATATTGGGATGCACGTATCCTTTCAAATTCATGTTTTGGGATTTTTTTTTTTCGGATATATACCCAGGATTGAAAGTGCTGGCTCATATGGTAGGTCTATTTTTGCCATTTGATGCAAAATGGGTGGACTTGGAGGGCATTATGCTGAGAAATAAGTCAAACAGAGAAAACCAAATACTGTGTGATATTGCTTACATATGTAATCTAAAAAAAATACAACTAGTGTGTACAACATAAAAGAAGCAGACTCACAGATACAGACTACAAATCAGTGGTTACCAGTGGGGACAGAGAATGAGAGAAGGGCAATATAGGGGTAGGGGATTAAGAGATACAGACTATCAAGGATTATACAACGTGGGGAACACAGTAAATACTTAGTAACTACAAATGGAGCATGATCTTTAAAAATTGTGAATCATATATTGTACATCTATAACATATAGTTTATTTGTTGGTGTTTAGTCACTAAGTCGTGTCCGACTCTTTTGTGGCCCCACGAACTGTAGCTCATCAGACTCCTCTGTCTGTGGGATTTCCTGGGCAAGAATACTGTAGTGAGGAGCCATTTCCTCCTCCAAGGGAATCTTCTCAACCCAAGGATTGAACCTGCATTTCCTGCCTTGGCAGGTGGATTCTTATACATCAAATATATTCAATTTAAGAAAAAAAGATATAGCTTTATCGAAGTGTTACCTGCGTAAGGTTAGCAGACGTTTCCTTCGTTCCGACCTAATGTTGCTAATTGGATGGGATAGTTTTTGTAGGCTGGGCAGGAATAGTGAAGAAAACACCTTAATATCTCTTAGCTTTCTGTCTGAGTTTTAGCTTCCTTCACCTAACATAATGCTTTTAAGGCTAAAAATCCGATGTTTCAGCATGTTTTAATACTTTGTTCTTTGTACCACCAAATAGTATTCTATTGTATGGTTACACATTTTTTACTCACTCATCAGTTGATGGATCTTTCACTTGCAGGGTATTATATATTATAATGCTACCATGAGCATTCAAATAAAGGTTCTTGTGTGGATATATTTTTAATCATTTTTAGGTGAATAGCTAGGAGCTAAATTGCTTGGTCATGTGTTAACTCTATATTTAACATTTGGAGAAACTCTTGCATTCACTCTGAGGGATTGGTCTGTTTTCCAATGGGTCTTCCAGCTTTAACACAGTATGACTCCATAAAATTTGTTGCAAGAAATAATTACAGTTAGTAAAAAATTATCATAAATGTTTAAATTTCAATTATTGAATACATATCAGTTCTCACTGCTCATTTTGATCTGTGTAGAATAAATATTTTATAACCAAAAGAGATAATACTATTTCAAAGGTCCATTATTAGTACTGAGGCTAACTAGGCCAATTTTCCCCCTTGATATCTGTCATGAGGCCAATTTTCTCTATTATCTCTTAGGTAGTGACCCTTCTTCTTTATATGTGAATACAAAGGGAAGAGAAATCTAGATGTTCATTGCATATTATGGCTAGATTCTAAAGAAAAATAATTATTTATAGTATTTGAGTTCTCACTGATATGTTACCCTGCCAGGCTCCTTTGTCCATGGAATTCTCCAGGCAAGAATACTGGAGTGGGTAGCTATTTCCTTCACCAGGGGATCTTCCCAACCCAGGGATTGAACCAGGGTCTCCTGCATTGCAGGTGGATTCTTCACCATCTAAGCCACCAGGGAAGCTGTCTTCACAGTATTTGAGTTCCTAGTGATATGCCTACTATACCTGAATTATATGTTTAAAATATGTAAGTTTTAAAATCAGAATTTTAATATTCACTCTAAGTGGAAAAAAACGAGACATTAAGTTATCAGCAAAAAAAAAAAAGTAATTTTTACCTGCTAAATAAGAATCTGGTCATAATAGTGCTCTGTTTTAAATATTCTGATTGGCTATTACCATCTCTAGTTTCGCTGTATTGAATGTTGAACAAGTATGTCAAGATCTGATCAAGCGATAGAAGGATGAAAAAAGCTATTAGTTCAAGCAAAACTTAATAAACACCAGTCAATTCAGTGAGAAAAGGAACAAACAAAGCCCATTTAATTTGGATGGATTTCATTGTGTAAACAAAAACATTCACTCTTTTAAAATGTTCTTGGTGTCAGTTGTAGATTCAAGGCTTACCTTAACGCATTCACGTCTTGCATGCTAACCTTAGTAAAAGTATATACCATATTTGTTTCATAGGTATTTGTTTCTTTTAATTATTTTCGAGTAACTGAATGAACATAGAAGCTACAACTTGCTTTATCCTTTCCTATGAAACAATCAAGTTGCAGACATTATGATTGTTCTTCCCAAAACCTTACTTGAATTAAGACCTAAGACTAAGAAAAATAAGCTCAAATTAGTATCTCAATTAAAGACGGGAAATTGCAGTTAAAATTAAATCTTCTTGCAATTAATTTCAATAAACATTTTTACATTGGAATATCTAACAGTAGATTTTTGGACACAGATTTGAATAAAACATTTCATTTTGCAAAATAAGAAACCTTATTGTGGTATTTGGGAAATGTCTAGGTGTTTTGATAAGGAGGAAAAAAAATCACATCAGAAAGGAAGTTAAAACAATAAGGTACTATAGTAGACAGCAAGAACAGAAGCAGCTAATTCTTCTGCTTTCCACCTCCAACAGGCAGGCTAATCAGTTGTAATTAAGAGGCAAAGTAGCAGTCTAATAAACCACACTTGTCACCAGTTGTCATCTTAGTGATCAATTCACACCTCCATCACAATGACAGCATCCCTTCAAGTACTCTAATAACCCCACTCTTGGAGCAGTAGAGGATTAGGAAATGGATAATGGATTGTTAAGGCTCTAATGAAGTGGAGGGTGAGGGGATGAGGCCTCTCAGCTGGGGAGGCAAAGAGAGGTAGGGGGTGGATTCAGACTTGCCAGAAAAAACTTTAATTAAAATTTGGTTTCACTTTGGTTTCCTGTATTTGAGCAAAGTTAATTTAAGAGGTCTAAGACTGCTCTTCCTACGGAGTTTACACTCTCCTTCTCTATTTTACCTATTCCCACATTCACAGAAAAATCTTGGCTAATCTCTACACTGTTTTTTTTTCCTCTTGTGATTAAATAACATTTAGAAGTACACATTCATTTTAACTTCTTTCATTTGCTTTTTAAAGATTTTTTCTCAATTAATATATAAAAGTTACAAGGACATATAGTCAGTACCTTCTTTTTCACCAGTTAGAGTAATTTTGTGCATGAACATTAAACAAAAATAAAAGCAGCTGTATTTTATATACAACTCATGTCACATCATTTCCTGATTCTAAGTGGCAACAGAGCCTTGTATAAGGAGGAAAGAACACAAGCAATTTTCACGTGTGGTTTATAGAATCAGACAAAACAACTGCTAAATTCTTTTGCAAAGAAACAAATTAAACAATATGATGGCAGCTAAGAGTTCACTGCCCAGGAACCCATAAAGCTGTGTCGATGACTTCTTTTCTTGATAGCATGGCAGATAACTGTTACTGATGATGACTACAAGGAATGGATTTAACTAGCCAGTCTAATCCTTTCTTTGGGCTATATCATATCAACCTGACCGTAGACCAGGGAAACACTACATTATTTTAAAAATAAATGTAATCATCTCCTTTTGTGTATAGTCCAATAGTCAATAATTCTCCCTCTCCCATTAATCTGAGAGTGGGGCTTATTTAAATGTATATAGTTATTATTACTTTATGTATCGTTGTAGCAGCACAATATATTATTTGTTTTGTTGAACCCAAACTACTACAGCTGCAAATGTAAGCTCGTCATCTTAAGATTTTTTCGTATTTGTTGTTCTAAACAGAAACACTTCATCACGACCCTTCTTATTAAAATTCACCACACAAGATCTTATAGCCAGAGGAATTGAAGTTCTTGAGTTTATGGAAGATTTTAGAACTTAAGAGACTTTGGCAATCTCACAATATTTGAGAGTAAAGATGTTAAAATTCATGTTTTCCTTTCTAAAGCTCATCATTACTAGACAAATAGTTTAAAATCCCCTACCATGTAAGCAGAGATGGCACCTTATTTTTCTGACTCCGATCTCACCCAGGTGGCTGGGTAATAGTTGTCTACTGAAGGTAGAGGATGATACAGCATTTTACTTTTTTAATCTGAATCAAATTTGAACAAAATTAAAGAATTAAGATCATTAAAACCTGTACTTCAGAAATCAAAAGTCATTAATTTCCATCATTCTCAAAAATGTCAATTTATCCAATGGGGTGTGACAGAATCTGTGTATCTATTATCTTCCCCATTAGGACTAATGAGACCTCATTCCTCGCCACCCCCCAGCCTCGCTAACATCAGATCCGAGGGCCAAGCGGTCCTGTGTTGATGAGATTCCCTTTCAATTTGGTTGTTTCAAAATTCTGTGTAGAGTAAGAATACTACCCCCCGCCCCTCAAAGCACTCCCTTTCTTTTTCCCCAGCCCCGCTGCAATAGCACCCTGCTCATGTACTAAGAGGACAAGGTCAACATCTCACTGGCTTTTATTGATTTATTTTTCTTTTGTGCTCAACAGATTGTTGTGACACAATGGCAAACTTCAGGAACATGAGCCCCGCTTCCTCAGAAGCCGTCTTGCTGTGAAATATTAGAATGGCAAAGGCTAATATATGCATCCGCCGGGCAGAGGGGACCGTTCCAGCCCACATTTCACACCGCAGCCATCAATTCATTGGTTCGGAGGGGAAAAAAAAAAAGAAGCCTGCTCTTTCCTTGACCAGCTGCAGCAGACAGGAGCTGGAACATATGCCTGTCTGAAAGGGGAGGAGGGGGAGCGGCCTCTCAGGAGACATCACACAAAGAAAGCCAATCTTCTCCGCAAAGCGTGGAATGACTTAAACACTCCATTGTATTAAATATGAATGAGTCCTCATTGTGGCGCGCAGTGTGTGCGGACCCGCCGTGTCCTCCCATTAGCTACATGATTAACCAGATTACACCGGGAAGCCGCGAAGGTAAATAAGGCCAGCCTTCTGTCACTTCCTCCCCCAGGCCTGGCCGACAAGGGGCCGGAGCGCTGGACCCTTTGTAGTCAAGTGGGTGGAAAGAAGAAATAACCATGAATGTCATGCTTGGTAATTAAAAAAAAAAAAAGGGAGACAGACAGAGAGAGAGAAAAGAAAGTTGTCTCCAGGGACCATCTATAGTAAACAGTGTGAAAACATCTTTCTGATCAACTAACATGTTGGTATTGTTCCCTTTGACCACATAGGACTAATCTAGCCCCCTCCTAAACAGGCTCCTGTATTCCCTTTTGTGGTCAGGAAGACAAAAAAAAAATAAAGAAAAAAGACATGAATTAAAGCTGCCTGATTCTGCTCATTAGGGGTGAGCCCTGATTCTGCTGGGCCTAGAATCTGCTAGCCTGTGAACTCAGTTTCCATCTCCCTCAAGTGTGGGTCCCTCCTCCCCCTACTCTGTCTGTATCCCCCTCCTTAGAACAGATAAACACCGTAGTTAATTGGTTTATGGATACTGCACCGAAGTTACAATTTTTACAAGCAGCGAGAGCTTTGAGAAAATGCAAAGAAATGGGTGACCCTTTGAAGGACACCAATGACAGAAGTATGTATTATCTGAGTTCAGACCTGGAAATCTAAGTGTGGAAATCTAAGTCTGATGTGTAAAAAGTTTTCTGACCATTTTATTTTAGTTTATTAATATGCCATAAAGTTGAAAGGTTTTGGTGAGTCATATTTTAACTGACAAATATTTCTAGAGACTAGTTATTATTTGAAGACCAATAAATGTCTGGATTTTAGGTAAAAAAAAAAAGTTCTATTGTTTAAAACACCATGGCTGTATTGGGTACAAAATGGAATATTTTGGTAATCAAAGTATAAATTATTAAAAAATGAAGACAACTTATTTTGACAAACTTTAGAAATTTTAAATTAAAATAAATTTCAAATAAAAAGAAAGGGTAAGTGTACCTCTAAAAAGCATAAATCCATTGGAAAGATTGTTTAAACATAGCATTTTGAGAACTAAACATTAATGTCTTTTTAGATGAAATTTTGCTTTCTTCAGAATTGCTTTATCATTAAAGATATGAGGTTTTATTTTTCCAATTTTCCTACTGATACTGACCTTTCTTTAAAAAGTTATAACAACTATGCATGAGATAAGCCCCTGTAACATACAAACCAAAAAAAAAAAATGGTTTCCAAGCTCAGTTTGGAAATAACATAAACTATACTAATAATTTAAGACCTCTCAGGTTGCATATTGAGTATATATTTAAAATATATATTGAACCGTATCTGTATTGATCTCAAGTCTAAGATATAATCACTCTTATTATCTACATGACTTTTTCCCTAATTGTAAAATTATGATGTAGAAAAATGTCCCAAATGATGATAGGAAAATTCTGCTTTGAGAAATAATTTTTAATATTTTAAAAATTCAGGAAAATGCCAAATAAGTAAGATATGAAAGGAGTATACCAATCAAAGAATCTTCTGTTATTAATTGAATAATTAATTGATTAAAGAAGTTTAATCCTCCAGCATTTACTAGGAGATCTCAAAAATTCAAGCAATACAGATTCCATGTTGTGGGCAGGGATTTCAATCTAAGGATAGAAACCACACTGGCTAGACATTAGATAAGAGATTTGCCTGGATTATTTGCCACTTACTTTGGCCACCTCATGCGAAGAGTTGACTCATTGGAAAAGACTCTGATGCTGGGAGGGATTGGGGGCAGGAGGAGAAGGGGACGACAGAGGATGAGATGGCTGGATGGCATCACTGACTCGATGGATGCGAGTCTGAGTGAACTCCAGGAGTTGGTGATGGACAGGGAGGCCTGGCGTGCTGCGATTCATGGGGTCACAAAGAGCCGGACACGACTGAGCGACTGAACTGAATTTCTTTTTATAAAAGCCATTTTCAAATATTGTTGATGGAAACGTTTGTAAACTACCCAACTTCTTTATTTTTCGTGTCAGAACAAAACATACAAAATTTAAATTGGTTCAAGATCATTCTGAATGTCAATCACATTCAAATTGGTGAATGTGAATCACCCTATTCAGTTTTTTCTCTGAATAGGGCAGTGCCTGTCTATGGTGGATGGTGTGGTCCTAGACCTGAAGGGTTTTGATTCTCCTTGCTCCCTACCAGCTTACCCAGATTCCCTAATCATACTGGGGAACATCCTTTTAACATGACACAGTGATGGCCTTAGAAGCAGGGGTTTGAACTGGAGAAGATTATGGTCATGAACTTGGCACGCTTGTCTCATCCTTTCTGAATACCCATTGCTGAACTTCATATTTGCCGCCAGTCTTCTTTCTGTTGTTTCTCATCTGCTTCATCTTCTGTAGCTTCATTCTAATCTTTAAAAATATTTCACTTTGACGGTCATGTTATGGATGGTGTCTGAGCCTCTTTTTCAGCTAACTAAGTGAACTAATTCCAACTTTGACATGAATGTTTTCATGGTTCTGGCCTCTTTTTCCAACATCTGAGGCTACTCAAGGGTCTTGGATTCCTCTATGAATTCTGGCTTGGAAATCATCTGAAATTTGAAGAATTCTAGGTTTCCAGAAAAGGAATATTATTTCAGGATGACAAGAGAAAGTAGAATATCCAATTGCTGGGTTTTGCCATGGGTTTCTTAAAATTTGAGATACTGGTTCCCTTAGCTCTTGCCCTGAGTTGCATTGCTCCTGGAAAACGACATAAGTGATAAATGACTCCAGTCATCATTTCTCTATCACTATATGAGAAAGAGGTGAAAATTCCTCTTTCTTGGTTTGTGCAGAGTTGTTTTAAATAAGATTTGAATAATGAATGAGATGTTTTCAATCTCAAATTTCATATGTTCGTTTAGATATGCAGAAATAAAAAAATTTGAAATGATAAACTATGATATTTCTATATGTTGTTCATATTTAATATACTTTTTGATTTCCAGTTATATCACCAATGGCATAAAAATTCATGTGTTATTAAAACATTTGTCAGTCCTTATGGAACCTTTCATTCTCTAAGATTCTGAACACTTGTTTTATTTATTTATAGCTGAGATTCAAGTCATTTATCAGGTAAGGAATTCTGCATTTAAATTACCTTAATTTCTTCCTAGTAAACAATGGCAAACAAATTTTCATTAAGCACATTATGTTAAAAACCTGAAGTTAAGAATAATGATTTTAGATTTTTGGATTATTTTGTCTCAATTCTGCAAAGCTTTTTTGTACAGATTGATAAACAGGATTTTTTTTTTTTCTGGAGTGAGAAAAAGAATGCTAATTTTGTACTTTGCATTTAGGTCTTTTTCCAAACAGTAAGTGCTGAAGTCTCTTTTACAAAATTTGGTTTCTAAGGATGAGAATAATGGTATTCTGTCAACCTTCCATATCACTGCAAAAAATAAACAATGCATCACTGTATCTAATGGAACCTGCTATGTGATTCATAATTATGAAATTCTTAATAGAAAAAGGTGCTTATAATAATTTCTTTCTCTATGATAGTGTTTAATCCAGTGAATATTTTCTAGTTCTGTGATAGGTAAAACCTTCAGGCAGAACAATAAGGGAATTTAACAGAAAATTATAAAAGCCTAAGCCCAGTTTTAGTGGCTTGAGTCAATTTTTCAGAAATATGTTATGTTGTTTATCTTAAACAAACCTTGGATTGTTTCCTTGGAATGATTTTAATATTTAAATTAAGGGATGAAAACTTTAAGAATAAAATTTATCCTCATAGGCTACTTAATATTTTTCTTTGAAAGACCTTAGCATTGGCTGACTTGCTAGTACCAGAATATAGTGAACTATAACCAGAGGATATTTTTACTAGAATTAGCTTTTATTCCATGCTCTGCCTGAATGCTAAATGCATCAGTTGTTCCAACTCTTTGTGACCCTGTGGCCCACAGCCTGCCAGGTTCCCCTGTTCATGATCTAAAAACTAAGATCAGGGTCTCCACTCTCATCACTTCATGGCAAACAGACGGGAAAGCAATGGAAACAGGGACAGGCTTTGTTTTCCTGGGCACCAAAATCCCTGCAGATGGTGACTGCCGCTATGAATTTAAAAGACATTTGCTCCTTGGAAGAAAATCCATGACCAACCTAGATAGCATATTCAAAAGCAGAGACATTACTTTGCAACAACAAAGTCCATATAGTCAAAGCTATGGTTTTTCCAATAGTCATATATGGACATGAGAGTTGGACCATCAAGAAGACTAAGCACTGAAGAATTGATGCTTTTGAACTGTGATGTTGGAAAAGACTCTTGAGAGTCCCTTGGACATCAAGGAGATTAAACCAGTCAATCCTAAAGGAAATCAACCCTGAATATTCATTGGAAGGACTGATGCTGAAGCTGAAGCTCCAATAATTTGCCCACCTGATGCCAAGAGCCATCCGATTAGAAAAGACCCTGATGCTGGGAAAGATTGAGAGCAGGAGGAGAAGGGGGCAACAGAGGATGGGATGGTTGGATGGCGTCACTGACTCAATGGACATGAATTTGAGTAAGCTCCAGGAGATAGTGAGACAGGGAAGCCTGGCGTGCTGCAGTCCATGGATTCGCACAGAGGGGGCCGTGACTGGATGACTGAACAGCAGCAACAGGCGAGAATACTGGCATGGGTTGCCGTGCCTTCCTCCAGGGATCTTCCTGAGCCAGGGATCTACTCACCATCAGTATTTACCCTTGAGATTGGCATATTTCAAACTATTAACCCATAGTAATAGCATAACAGTAACAGAAATGAAAATGAAACTTGGAAATATCCAGATTCCATGCCAACAGTTTTTATGTTTTTATTTAATTTTAAACTTTTCCCAGTCCATGTTGAATTTAACATACAATTTTATATATTTTGATTATGAAATAAATACAATATTGTATTCTGTTTCTGTACACATAAGTAAGCATTTTATATGTAGCAACACAGGCTTCTAATTACTGCTTCAAGTTTCATTTAATATTTTAACACAGATATGCTACTATTTACTCCAGAGTCCATTCTATGGTTACACATTGAAGTTATTTCCAATCCTCTATTTCCAATATTCCAATAATCTTGTGGTAAATACTTCATAAAACTAGTATTTTCTTTCTGAAGAATCATTTCTCCAGGAAATCCTCAGGTAAATAATTGAAGTGTGTTTCAGTTCAGTTCAGTTCAGTTCAGTCGCTCAGTCGTGTCCGACTCTTTGACACCCCATGAATCGCAGCACGCCAGGCCTCCCTGTCCATCACCAGCTCCTGGAGTTCACTCAGACTCACGTCCATCGAGTCGGTGATGCCATCCAGCCATCTCATCCTCTGTCATCCCCTTCTCCTCCTGCCCCCAATCCCTCCCAGCATCAGAGTCTTTTCCAATGAGTCAGCTCTTCGCATGAGATGGCCAAAGTACTGGAGCTTCAGCTTTAGCATCATTCCTTCCAAAGAAATCCCAGGGCTCATCTCCTTCAGAATGGACTGGTTGGATCTCCTTGCAGTCCAAGGGACTCTCAAGAGTCTTCTCCAGCACCACAGTTCAAAAGCATCAATTCTTCAGTGCTCAGCCTTCTTCACAGTCCAACTCTCACATCCATACATGACCGCTGGAAAAACCATAACCTTGACTAGACGGACCTTAGTCTGCAAAGTAACGTCTCTGCTTTTGAATAGGAGAATCTTATTCTTCCTCAGGTGCAGTAACAAGACCCTTGGTTATTAACCTTTTTTTCATTGAACGCTAATTTAACGTGCCACACTAGAAACTTGTGATCTTTTACACACGCTCATAAGTTTTTGCACTCTCTTTCAACTCTCTATAAATTCCATTGCACAAGAAGCCTTGTAAGAAAAAAAAAAGTGCTGCATTGACTTAGTGAACAACTTTGGTTACTTCTTCAAGGCCATTTTTCTTGTTATCCTAGTCAAATAAGATTTAAAAATAATACCAGGCTTGGGATAGAGTCCTCCAAAAAACATTTTTCAATGTTCCCTTTTCCCTAAAGTTCTTCCCTCAGTGTGTGGCTTATGAATGACCTTTTAAAAAGCTATACTGTGATGATAATAAGATATAAAATATCTCTAGTTTTAAAATTTAAGCACGTGCCATGTAAAAACATGATTTTCAACTTGATTAATCAATGGATAGTTTCAAAAGTGGAATGGCATTCAATTCAAAGTACAGTATGAAAGATTTTCATAAATGGGTATTCTAAGAACATACACCTCTTTTGTATGTAGACAGATGTATCTATTTTAATCTCCTAGAAGCACATTAATTCTTTTTTGAGTATGTCAAGGTATGACAAAAGCAGTGACAGCTAAAATAATCTCAAGTTCATTTCGGTATTTACACTGTTTTTGCTGCTGTTGTTGTTGTTTATTTATTGCTTACTCACTCAATTGTGTCCAACTCTTTGTGACCCCATGGACTGTAGCCTGCCAGTCTAAGGGCCCTGAAACGGGGTTTTACAGAGCAAGATCTTAGAAAAAAGGATGGCCAATTGGTAGACCACCATGCTGCATGACGCTTCTCCCTTCAGGATATTCATCAGTTGTTGGCATGGGGTTTAGGGAGAGGACTGCCTGGGAAGTCAGAGAGGGTGACTGATAAGGAACAACAGATTTGGGGATTCTCAGGGCAACCAGTCAATCCTGATACAAAAGGGCCATAATCCCCCAGAAAAAGGATGTGTGCTTGGTCGTTTAGTTGTGTCCGACTCTGCAGCCCCATGGACTATCGCCTGCCAAGATCCCCTGTCCGTGGAATTTCCCAGACAAGAATACTGGAGTTGGTTGCCATTTCCTTCTGCGGGGCATCTTCCCAACCCAGGGATTGAACCCAAGTCTCTTGCGTCTCCTGGCAGATTCTTTACTACTAGTGCCCCCTGAGAAGGATTCAGAGAGAATAGTTGCATTTCCTGAGTTTTTAATTCACACAAGGTAAAGAGTTTGGAAGCTAAAAAAAGAATCCAAAGTGAAGATTTTGTTAGTCTTGTGATTTTCACAGTGCTGTCCATTTAGCAATAGAGCTCTATTGTCTATCAAATCTATCGATCTGTCTATCAGGAGTTCATCCTTGGATCTCTAATTCCAACCCATCATCAAAAAATTCAGTCTGGTCTTCCACATTTCCATTGTATATCTCCTGATATCTTCAATATGTTTAGTCACTTGTTCAATTCTAGAATGTTGGGCTTCCCTCGTGGCTCAATTGTAAAGAACCCACTTGCCAATGGAAGAGATGTGGGTTCAAGATCCTGGGTGGCAAGATTCCTTGGAGAAGGAAATGGCAACCCACTTCGGTAGCTTGCCTGGGAAATCCTATGGACAGAGCAGCCTGGCAGGCTATACTCCATGGGGTTGCAAAGAGTCTGACACAACTCAATGACCAAACAACAGTATCTCTCAATTCTAGAATACATTAAAGTAGTTTCATGATTGTTCTTCTATACCAGTGTAAAAGCAAATCCCATAACTAGAGTTCAAAACTTATTTACTGTTCTTTCATTCTAGAATGGATAATCAAAACACTGTATTCAAAAGCTGGTTGTTAGATTAGTTTTACCCTCTTGTCGATGTGATTATGCTATTCATTTAAAATGAATTCACTTCTTCATGTTTGTGTTCCCTATTAGAGTTTTACCACAGGCTTGTTGGTATTATTTTATTTTACTAAAGATGGAAAATATAAAAATGGCTCCAAATTTCAAGAAGAGTCTCTTCCCCATCCCCAGGATCCCTTATTTCACATGACTAGCATCCTCTGGAACATACTTTGGGAGGGGCTTGAAAAGTTTGAAAATGTTCACCCCTTTCATTCCAGAAGACAACCAGCTGGCCGTCAGCTCAGCCTGCCAGTGACACCAGAGACAAGCCTGATTGACTATGCTCTTCAGTGTGGATGGGATAGTCTGTTTAAACAACTCAATTTAAGCCCATGCTTAATATCAGAGTTCAGAGGAAATGAATTAATCTTCTTTAGTAGATTTACAGCTAGTCTCTTAGGATACTAGTAAGTACCATTTGCTGTTGTTCAGTAGCTAAGTCCTTTTTGACTCTTTGGGACCCTGTGGACTGTAGCACACCAGGCTTCCCTGTCCTTCACCATCTCCCGGAGTTTATTCAAACTCATGTCCATTAAGTCAGTGATGCCATCCAACCATCTAATCCTCTGTCGTCCATTTCTCCTCCTGCCCTCGTTCTTTCCAAGCATTGGGGTCTTTTCCAATGAATCAAGTGTCAGGTGGCCAACGTATTAGAGCTTCAGCTTCAGCATCAATCCTTCCAATGAATATTCAGGGTTCATTTCCTTCAGGATTGATTGGTTTGACCTTCTTGCTGTCTAAGAGACTCTCAAAAGTCTTTTCCAGCACCACAATTTGAAAGCATCAATTCTTTAGCACTCAGCCTCTTTATGGTCCGACTCTCACATCCATACATGACTACTGGTAAAACCATAGTTTTGATCATACAGACCTTTGTTGGCAAAATGAAGTAACATCAACTTAGCCAAATTTTGTAGAATGCTTTAGAGCTTATAATGTACGTACATCATTTCATTTCATCTTTACAAAAGTTCTGTGAGGTCAGATTTATTTTATCCTCCATTTGTAGATGAGAAAAGTGAGTTTTAAAATTGCTTTTTAGCTTTCTTGATTTCTCTTGGTTTCCCACAGGCAGTGAACAATGAACTGACAACTCAAGTGCTGTCCTTCAAATTCTAGTACTTCTAAATTACAAAATCATTTCTCTTCACTGAAACCACACACTTTCCACCTTCTGGAGAGGCTAGAAAATATACCCTGAGGTTTTCTTCTATTTCTTGGAGAAAATCACTGGAACATTCTCTTAGCATTCTACCTTTTCTCTTCATAAACCTTGCTCATCCAAACTTCTCCTTTTTTCTTTCAGTGTTTTTCCTTTTTCCGCTTCTTTTGTACATTTTATAAAGTCCTTAGGTATACCAAAATTACTGTATTTTCCATGTTAACTATTCACAAGTTGCCAACTTCTATTTTGTCAACAATGGGATTTCTAGCCCATAAATTTTTCATGACACAGCTGAAGAAAGTTTCAATGTTTGAGAGATGTTTGGTTTTTCTTCCTCACAGACTGACTGTTAAATTTGTACTGTACGTTTATCAAGGATGCTCTAAATGGTACTAAAGCTGACAGAGAACAAGCAAGGGCTGACAGCTTCACTCCAGTTACAGCTGATTAAAGGCTGCTGAGGCCTGAGGGCCCAGTTTCTGAAAAAGGACCACTAAAACTTGAACAGTTCCAGCCTGAACATTTTATTCTGGCTTTAGTGAAAATGTCTGGATCTTGCGCTGGTAAAAATGGTTGTACCCAGTGAAAGTCAGCAGTAGAATAGCAGAGAATGTGAGCTTACACTGAGTTGCTTATTTATTAGAAGAAAAATGCATAGTTTGGAAAATAAAAGAAATGCACATGTGAACCAAGTGAGCAGGTGTACTATATGCACAAACAGAAAGACTGCATATAAACTTACAGACATGCCTGCACATCTAATGATGCCCCTTAATGATTATTACCAGCTCTTATGATGCTAAGTAATCAGTGCCACAAGGATACATGATAATAATAGGTCTTACATTTGCATAGCACCTTTCAATCCCCAAAATGTTGTCACATCTGTTACCTTATTTGATCTTATGCAATAATCGCACAAGCTAAAAAGAGATATCAGTATCCCAATCTTACAGATGAGGAAATTAGGGCACCTTAAGTTTAGGTAAGTTACAAGCAATTGCATGACAAAGCTGATCATTAATTTAGCTTTCCACCCTTGTTCTTCCTGTAAATCTAGTGCCTAGATTTGATAATTAGAGATTTAGACCTTTTTTTTTTTTTGCAAATATTACCTGCACTGCAGAGACCACTTGCTTATTATTGTGTTCTGTCAAAAGTGAAAGTGAAAGTGACTCAGTCATATCCGACTCTTTGTGACCCCGTGGACTATACAGTCAAGGGAATTCTCCAGGCCAGAACACTGGAGTGGGTAGCTGTTCCCTTCTCCAGGGAATCTTCCCAACCCAGGGATCAAACCCAGGTCTCCCATGTTGCAGGCAGATTCTTTACCATCTGAGCCACCAGGGAAGCCCAAGAATACTGGAATGGATAGCCTATCCCTTCTCCAGCAGATCTTCTCAACCCAGGACTCGAACCAGAGTCTCCTGCATTGAGGCGCAGTTTTTACCAGCTGAGCTACAAACAAATTCTCTATTTATGTGTCTTTGACATTCTAAGATTCTAGGTTACTTGATGGTAGTGTAGAATCTCAAATCAAAACCACAATGAACTATACCGCTTCACTTGTACTAGACGGTTATAACAGAAAAGTGGAAAGCACGTATTGGCAAAGATGTAGACACATTAGAACCTTCTTCATTACTGGTGAGAATATAAAATGGTGCAGCCGAAAGAGCTGAAGATAGGAATTCATGGAGTTAAGCAGACTCAAAAATATTTTTTGTTGTATATATCCTTGTGCATGCATTAGAGCTTGCTCTTTGGGACACTACTGACTGCAGCCCACCAGATCCTCTGTCCATGGGATTCTCCAGGCAAGAATACTAGAGTGAGCTGCAACACCCTCCTCCAGGGATCTTCCCGACCCAGGGATCGAACCCAGGGGTCAAACTCACATCTCCTGTATTGCACGTAGATTCTTTACCACTGAGCTGCTAAGGAAGCCCAATATATCCTTGTACCTGCTTTGATAATGGGACAATGGAGCCTCTGTTCATGTTCTATGTTTTCATGTTTGTGTTTTATGCTTTAATGTTAATATGATAATAAAGCCTTTACCATGTGCTTCAAAAAAAAAAAGAAAATAGGAATTCAAATAGATACTTATGCATCAAGGTTCATTGTAACATTACTTACAATATTCCAATATAAAAGCTATTCACAAATTTCCAATTTTTCTACCTTAGAAATATTCTCAGGTAAAGCAAATATCTACATATTCAAATAACGAGCCCAATTTATTCTATGCACTTAAGTGTTTTTCTTATAAATTTTTTAATTTGGGGTGATATATTTATCCTACTAAATCCTTAACTTATTTGCTAAAATGCTTAAATTTAGGTAATCTAATGGGATCAATCAGGCAAATAATAATTTCATGAACAACATATATTGCTTGCCTTATTTTTTTTACTTTTAAATCAGTTGCTTTATGTAGCTCAGGAAACCATTTTAATAAAAGCTTTTAACGTTAGATTTATATTTTAGTCAATATTTACATTATTCTGGTAAGTATATGTTTTCTGATTCCCCATGTATTGTCCCATTACAAGAGTTTTTCTAATGAATATAAGACACTGTCACTTTTCTTCTTGCTCTACTTTCAAGGATTCTGGACAGATTTTACTGCGCTACTTCACATGCAGGCCAAGCATTTAAATTTTGGAATATTTTGACTACAATCGGTGATTGTTTTTCAAATACTAAGGTACCTTGTGATTGCGTTTATGCACTTAGACCAACATTTAACAGTGAAAATGTGGTTTACTTTAGTTTTTCCCAAATTAGTTTTATTTGGTATGGGTCATTGACCATCTTCTCCTGAAATGTTCATAATTTCCAAATGTTCATACAAGGGTGTGCATTTTCAAATGTTTTTGCTAAAATCATTAAAGGATATTTTTATTTTTTACTACTTTAAGCAGGAGCTTTTCATTACACTATCCTACCACATTTTCCTTTTTAAATCTCAGCCACCATTTATTAGTACCTGAGGCCCGATTCTCAAAATAGCTGATAAAAACTCCCCACAAAATAATTAGAAGAGCTTAACTTAATAAAGTACTTATAAAACATGTTTGAAAAGAGAAATTATTACTTGTGGCTTGAGAATAATGCCAACTATAGCTATAATATGTCAAAAAATAAGTTGTGATTTTCCTTTATATTTAACTTTGGCTTTATTATAAAATTTGCTTAGAGTGATGTTTCTTAAATTGTGCTTTAATAATATATCCTACAAAATTGTAACTAAGATATTTTAATCTATGTACTTAGAAATTCTATTTCAAAATACAAAAGTGCAATCTTGATACAACTTTCTCTAAATATGACAAATTCCATAGCTACTTTACTTTAGAATATTATTGCAATTTTTTTCACAGTTTTTTCAAAGGCAAAAGGTTTCAAAATATCTTTTCAAGTATTTCATCTTACTAATTTTTAATTTGCCTATCTATTTACTTGTTCAATTAATATTTGCCAAATGTCACATTTTGTACCTGGTTCTGTGCTCAGCATTTATGTAAACAAAGAAGAATAAGATGTGTAGAGTGATTTAATGATTTAGTAGGGGATAGTGGACATTCCCACTCCAGTACTCTTGCCTGGAAAATCCCATGGACGGAGGAGCCTGGTAGGCTGCAGTCCATGGGGTCGCAAAGAGTTGGATATGACTGAGCGACTTCACTTTCACTTTTCACTTTCATGCATTGGAGAAGGAAATGGCAACCCATTCCAGTGTTCTTGCCTGGAGAATCCCAGGGAAGAGGAGTCTGGTGGGCTGCTGTCTATGGGGTCGCACAGAGTCGGACACGACTGAAGCGACTCAGCAGCAGCAGTGGACATTAACAGATGGTCAATACCAAAATCAGATTGATTATATTCTTTGCAGCCAAAGATGGAGAAGCTCTATACAGTCAGCAAAAACAAGACCAGGAGCTGACTGTGGCTCAGATCATGAACTCCTTATTGACAAATTCAGACTTAAATTGGAGAAAGTAGGGAAAACCACTAGAGCATTCAGGTATGAACTAAATAAAATCCCTTATGATTATACAGTGGAAGTGACAAATAATTTCAAGGGATTAGATTTGATAGACAGAGTGCCTGAAGAACTATGGATGGAAGCTCATGACATTATACAAAAGGTAATGATCAAGACCATTCCCAAGAAAAAGAAATGCAAAAAGGCAAAATGGTTGTCTGAAGAGGCCTTACAAATAGCTGAAAAGAAGAGAAGCAAAAGGCAAAGGAGAAAAGGAAAGATAAACCCATTTGAATGCAGAGTTCCAAAGAATAGCAAGGAGAGATAAGAAAGCCTTCCTCAGTGATCAATGCAAAGAAATAAAGGAAAACAATAGAATGGGAAAGACAATAAAGGACAGAAATGGTATAGACCTAAAGAAGCAGAAGGTATTAAGAAGCGGTGGCAAGAATACATAGAAAAACTACAAAAAAGATCTTTATGACCCAGATAAACACAATGGTATGATCACTCACCTAGGGCTAGACATCCTGGAGTGGGAAGTCAAGTGGACCTTAGAAAGCATCACTATCAACAAAGCTAGTGGAAGTGATGGGATTCCAGTTGAACTATTTCAAATCCTAAAAGATGATGCTGTGAAAGTGCTGCACTCAAAATGCCAGCAAATCTGGAAAACTCAGCAATGGCCACAGGCCTGGAAAAGATCAGTTTTCATTCCAATCCCAAAGAAAGGCAATCCCAAAGAATGCTCAAAATTGCACTTATCTCACACATTAGCAAAGTAATGTTCAAAATTCTCCAAGCCAGGCTTCAGCAATACGTGAACCATGAACTTCCAGATGTTCAAGCAGGATTTAGAAACGTCAGAGGAACCAGAGATCGAATTGCCAACATCCTCTGGATCATCAAAAAAGCAGGAGAGTTTGAGAAACACATCTACTTTTGCTTTATTGACTTTGCCAAAGACTTTGACTGTGTGGATCACAATAAACTGTGGAAAATACTTAAAGAGATAGGAATAGCAAACCACCTGACCTGCCTCTTGAGAAACCTGTATGTGGGTCAGGAAACACCAGTTAGAACTGGACGTGGAACAACAGACTGGTTCCAAATAGGAAAAAGAGTACCTCACGGCTGTATAGTGTCACCCTGCTTATTCAACTTCTATGCAGAGTACATTATGTGAAATGCCAGGCTGGATGAAGTACAGGCTGGAATCAAGATTGCTGGGAGAAATGTCAATAACCTCAGACATGCAGATGACACAACCATTATGGCAGAAAGCAAAGAACTAAAGAGCCTCTTGATGAGAGTGAAAGAGAAGAGTGAAAAAGTTGGCTTAAAGCTCAGTATTCAGAAAACTTAGATCATGGCATCCAGTCCCATCACTTCATAGCAAATAGATGGGGAAACAATGGAAACAGTGACCGACTTTATTTTTGGGGGGCTCCAAAGTCACTGAAGATGGCGATTGCAGCCATGAAATTAAAAGATGCTTGCTCTTTGGAAGAAAGCTATGACCAACCTAGACAGCATATTAAAAAGCAGAGACATTACTTTACCAACAAAGGTCTGTCTAGTCAGAGCTATGGTTTTTTCAGTGGTCATGTATGGATGTGATAGTTGGACTATAAAGAATGCTAAGTGCCGAAAAATTGATGCTTTTGAACTGTGGTGTTGGAGGAGACTCTTGAGAGTCCCTTGAACTGCAAGGCGATCCGACCAATCCATCCTAAAGGAAATCAGTCCTGAATATTCATTGGAAGGACTGATGCTAAAGCTGAAACTCCAATACTCTGGCCACCTGATGTGAAGAACCATCTCATTGGAAAAGACCCTGATGCTGAAAAAGATTGAAAGCGGGAGAAGAAGGGGAAGACAGAGGATGAGATGGTTGGATGGCATCACCGATGCAATGGACATGAGTTTGAGTAGGCTCTGAGAGTCAGTGATGGACAGGGAAGCCTGGTATCCTGCAGTCTAAGGGGTTGCAAAGAGTCTGATACAACCAAGGGACTGAACTGAACTGAAATGAATGCTAGCTAATCACTGAAGTCAGTGACTACAGCCATGAAACTAATAGATACTTGCTCCTTAAAGGGAAACCGGTAACAAACCTAGACAGCATATTAAAAAGCAAAGAAAACGCTCTGCTGACAGAGGTCTGTATAGTCAAAGCTATGACTTTTCCAGTAGATAAAATCCATATTCCAATGGATATGAATTTGAGCAAAGTCTGGAAGATAGTGAGGGACAGGGAAGCCTAGCGCGCTGCAGTCCATGGGATCACAAAGAGTTGGACACGACTCAGAGACTGGACAACAACAACACTGCTAGATAAAGGGCTTCCCCTGGTGGCTAAGTGGTAAAGAACCTGCCTGCCAATGCCGGAGACGTGGGATCAGTCCCCAGGTTTGGAAGATGCCCTTGAGAAGGAAATTGCAGCACACTTCAGTATTCTTCCCCGGGAAATCCCATGGACAAAGGAGCCTGGCGGTACAGGCCACGGGGTCACAAGAGTCAGACACGACTGAACGTGAACATAACTCATACCCTGAGCTCTGAGCTGGCGAACATTCTGGGATGTGGACTCTGGTAGCAGCAAAATGTTTTATGGGGGTCAGAGAATTGATTCCTCCCAGAGGGTCATGGAGAGCGTCCTTAAGCGGATGATGATAAGATGTGTCTTATCAGACTGAATGGAGTTCTGACCAAGTCAGATGGAAGAGAAGTAAGTGCATTTTGGCTAGAGGGTTTGGAATGAACAAAGGTGCAGAAAAGGGGAAGCCCCTGAGGTGTTCTGTGAATATGTGCAAATTGATATGTTAGGAACACAGCTCCTGTAGGATCAAGGGCACAGGACTGGGAATCTAGCATGGGGGTGGGTCAAGGAGAATGTGCGTAGGTTTACCCATGAAGAGAAATTTGGGAGTTCTTCACCTCTTTCCACCCATTATATATACTGAGCAAACAAGAAAGTCTAAGAATAGATACATTCACCCCAGAGGAAGCTGTTATAGGTCAGAAAGAGGGAGGCTGTGGCTCTTTACTGAAGAGACAAAGTGTTTTCTCCTTTTTTTTTTTTTCTTTCTTCTTCTTCTCTGCCAAAACTGAGTCCAAGCTGGAAAAGGGAGTGAAGCAGAGGAGAGTGAACAAGAGAGAGTATTGGGGGATTAAGGCAGTTCCCGAGGGAAGGGGCATGTGGATTAGCAAAGGAGCAAAGGAACATGAGAAAAAGAGACCCAGAATCTCGACCAAACTACACAACATCTGATCACAAGGCTTGTAAAATTCGCTTAACCTTTTGGAGGTTGCATGTCCTTTTTCTGAACCAAGAGAGTTGACTTGGCAATATTGGACATCCTTCTGGATATAATATTTTATGACTATAAAATATTTAGGATTATGAAAAGAGCACTGGATATCCGAAAGATGAATTTCCATCTCAGCTTTCAGTGCAGTTCAGTCACTCAGTCATGTCCGACTCTTTGCGACCCCATGAACCACAGCATGCCAGGCCTCCCTGTCCATCACCAACACCCAGAGTTTACCCAAACTCATATCCATTGAGTTGGTGATGCCATCCAGCCATCTCATCCTCTGTTGTCCCTTTCTCCTCCTGCCCTCAATCCCTCCCAGCATCAGGGTCTTTTCCAATGAGTCAACTCTTTACATGAGGTGGCCAAAGTATTGGAGTTTCAGCTTCAACATCAGTCCTTCCAATGAACACCCAGGACTGATCTCCTTTAGGATGGACTGGTTGGATCTCCTTGCAATCCAAGGGACTCTCGAGAGTCTGCTCCAACACCACAGTTCAAAAGCATCATTTCTTCCGTGCTCAGCTTTCTTCACAGTCCAACTCTCACATCCATACATGACCCCTGGAAAAGCCATAGCCTTGACTAGACGAACCTTTGTTGGAAGAGTAATGCCTCTGCTTTTGAATATGCTATCTAGGTTGGTCATAACTTTCCTTCCAAGGAGTAAGCATCTTTTAATTTCATGGCTGCAATCACCATCTGCAGTGATTTTGGAGCCCCCCAAGAGATAAAGTCTGACACTATTTCCACTGTTTCCCCATCTATTTCCCATGAAGTGACGGGACCAGATGCCATGATCTTCGTTTTCTGAATGTTGAGCTTTAAGCCAACTTTTTTGCTCTCCTCTTTCACTTTCATCAAGAGGCTTTTTAGCTCCTCTTCACTTTCTGCCATAAGGGTGGTGTCATCTGCATATCTGAGGTGGTTGATATTTCTCCCGGCAATCTTGATTCCAGCTTGTGCTTCTTTTACTTTTAATCAGCTTCATATCCTTGAGTGCCTTCATCCAGTTTTAATGTTTATAAGTTAATAATGGCTGTATCTATATACAAGTGCTATATATACTTGAAAATACACACGGAGAATTTCACAGGCTACACAAATGCTGATGTTTCTCTTTTTATAGCTGAATTGAACTAAGTGTAAAATCAGTGTGAAGCTCTGCACCTTACTAGATGCAGTTCCACCACAATCTTTGGGAAGCTGTAGGCAAAAGGAATCAAGATTCCTAGACGATGAATCTGCTACTTCTTACTGGAAAGGCTCCACCAAAAATCATCGCCAAAGAACCAGGTGGAAGATAGCTCTGCCTTCCTAACAGAGCTCCCCTCATGTACAGTCCATATCACACATATGGTCACACTGCTGCTGCTGCTGTTTAGTCATTAAGTCATCTCCGACTCTTTGTGACCCCATGGTCACAAAGGAGCCCCATGTGACCGGGCTCCTCTGTCCATGGGATTTCCCAGGCAAGAATACCGGAGTGAGTTGCCATTTCCTCCTTCAGGGAATCTTCTCAACCCAGGGATTGAACCCACATCTCTTGCATCTCCTGCATTAGTAGGTGGGTTCTTTACCAGCTGAGCCACAAGTTCAGTTCAGTTCAGTCGCTCAGTTGTGTCCGACTCTTTGTGACCCCATGAACCACAGCACATCAGGCCTCCCTGTCCGTCACTAATTCCCGGAGTTACTCAAACCCATGTCCATTTAGTCAGTGATGCCATCCAACCATCTTATCCTCTGTCATCCCCTTCTCCTCCTGCCCTCAGTCTTTCCCAGCATCAGGGTGTTTTCCAATGAGTCGGCTCTTCACATCAGGTGGCCAAAGGATTGGAGTTTCAGCTTCAACATCAGTCCTTTCAATGAACACCCAGGACTGATCTCCGTTAGAATGGACTGGTTGGATCTCCTTGCAGTCCAAGGGACTCTCAAGAGTCTTCTCCAACACCACAGTTCAAAAGCATCAATTCTTTGGCAAACCACAAGGGAAGCCCCATATTCAACTATAGTCAGACCTATAAGCTCTGACCATTTCAATTAATAACACTATGGTCAAAATCTCTTACTTTAGAAATGATTATCTGTCGTAACTGAACCAACCATTATTCTGGGTCACCTGCTAGTCTCATATAGACTGACTAGGAATTTCATCAAGGACAGAGCGAGACCCATGCTAGGCTCATGACAGTCACGGCTACAACAAGCCATTTATTGTTTATTTTTAGCTCCTTAACAACACTGAAATATAGTTCTCATTGTTCCCACTATGTAGATGAGAGAATGTTGAGTCCCAATAAAAGGATGACTTTTTTTTTTTTTTCCAAGGCATAAAACTAGCACTGTCCAAGGAGACTTTGGATCTCGTCCTATGTGATGAGAAAGACAAAATGTGGGCAGGTGCCTGCGTGTGTGCCTGCATGCAAGTATGTATGTGCGTGAGAGTGTTTGTATGGATCTGTTCGTAACTTATTGAATGACACATATATAGTTACATCTTTTGGTTACATAAGGTAAATGTAGATCGAATAGGCATAAATGCCTATCCTTTCTCATAAGTCAAAAAGAGCTATTTGTCAGCTTTGAAAAGCTCTTCTCTCTCTCATCAAATTCCATTGAACATGGAACCCATTTATCAGAAATCTACACATAAATGCCATTTACACTGATCATGTCCATAAACTGGATGTACAAACCAAAGTGGGAAATATCATTTTAGAAGAGAAAGCAATGCATGTGTGTTTTGCAAATTGTTTTTGAAGTATACTAAATGACGGCGCCTTCTTTCTCCTAATAATGATTTCTAACCAGTCGCTAAGTACAAGCCTACACATCTACTTATTGTCTCCTCGTCTTTCTTTCCAGTAATCTGGATTTATGGCGCATCTACCTTTCTCCTTCATCTGCAAGGTCCTAGGACATTCAGGTAGCCAATCTGTCCTTAAATATGTCTCTGAGGAAATGGTGCTAATTAGTATTGGAATTTACAGCCTTCCATTTTATTGACTTGTCCTACTTTCTTCGATAATTAACTAATGAGTAAAGTAATGAGCTATGTTAGTCAGTCATGCTGTTCAATTAAACGGCAAATCAATTATTGAAAATAGTTTCGGACAGCTCTAATGTTGGCATGAAGTGTGCGTGTATGTGTGTGTGCATATTGAATGGGAGTGTAATTATGTCCTAGATATTACAAAGTCAGTCTGTGGGAGGGAATTATGACTGAAAAGGTCCTTTCTGACTGCAATGCAAAGAGGATCCGATGCCAAATACAGATACATCATTATTTATCTATGTTCTTTCTACAGTGAGCAGTTTTTACTTAACTGAGGCATCGCAGCTTCCTTGACTTGTGTGAAATACATCACAAGGCAGTGTGTTATGGATGAGTAATGAGAGATGGCAGAGAAGCAGGAATCAACTTTTTCACTTAAAAAAAGTGTCAAGGGCAATATGGTTGAAGTGAAAAATAGGTCTAGTTGTGGTTTAACTTTTTAATCTCAGGTCATTCATCTTAGATATTTTCTCATTCTTCTTTAATTATATTGGAAACATCTTTGTGAAATGTTTGTCTAAAATACAACATATAAAATTTATTGGGCATGAAAATGTAATCCAATGTCACTGTAGAATGGGGAGAGAATAGGTACCTGTGCACACACACGCACACACGCACACACACACACACACACACGCACGCACACACACAGACCTGGTAAACTAAAAGCCAAATTAGCAGAGTGCAAAGAGTCTTTGTACATCTCTGGCCTTGAAGCTTCCCTGGAAGACAGGTAAACTGATAGTCAGCTCCTCCCCAGCCACACTGTCACTTTGTAACTCAGTAGGACCCTAAGGGATCGTCCCAAGACAGACCCCTCCCCCATGTCCTCTGCTTTAATTCTGCTCTACAGTGCCTAAATAATAGTATCTGATGCACATTTCCTGAGTTGTTTTACAGATACCAGTATGCCCACCTAATGGAAGAAATTAACAACTTGAAGACCAAGAGCACTGTTTTCCCAGTCTTACTTGAGCCTGAGAATTGGTAGTGTCAACCCCTGTAACATCACCCTGTTATGTCACCATCAACTGATTAGAGAATTACGATAGCTGATCACCTATCCTGGGACCCCCTTCCCTTACCTGGCCTCTAAAAACACGTTGCTGAAAACCTTCAAGGAGTTCAGGGTGTTTGAGCAGGGTCCCATGACCTTTGTCTGGCCCCTTTCAATAAATGTTGCATTTTTCTTTACCACAATCTAAGGTCAAGAGATCGGCTTCACTTAGTGGGCCAGTGGACCCTCCGCTTGGTCCAGTAACAATTTACGATCTTTTCTACTTTCAGTTTCTTGCTCAGGGTCTTCAGATATGCCTGTCACACGCACACATCTTCTCTTTGCATTACCTTGCCCTGGTAATCGAGTGTGTGTTTTAGATAGAACACCCTCTAGACTTTCCACCTGTTTTTGACCTTGTGGCATCTAATATTTCTGGCAAATATTTCTGGTTAAGTCTCGTGTATTTTTTAAAGCATGGCATTATCTTAGCTCATAGTCCTTCAAAGATTACAGTTACATCACCAAGGACTATTTAAACTCATAACGACCCATCATTAATTGTTTTTAAAGAACCTTTAATTTGAGATCTGCTCAATTCTTATTTCATCTTCACGACAGCCTGTTTCCAACAAGACAGTAAAATAATTATTATATTTTCCTTTAATATAGCTTATATATAAAGTTTGTCATTTTAAGGAACTTAGGTTCTTAAGAATATCTTCTTTCAGGGAAAACTTGAATAAAGCTTTAAACGGTAAGGCTTTTGTTAGCATGGGAGAATGCAATTTGCACCTTCAAAATATCCCCAAATTCTTTAAAGGTGTAAATATTGCGTTTATCCCCTAAAGTACAGTTTAAAATCTTAAGCTTCAAAAATGATTAAGCTTTTATTATAGAAACAACAAAGCAAAGCAAATCAAAGCCAAGTCAAAAATGGCAACAGCAAGTTTTCATCTCCAAACAGTTTTAATGCTGTGTTTGTGTTCTTGCCTGAAACGAGGCAAGGAACACAAACATTCCCATATGAATCAAATTAGAATTTACATATGAATTACATTAGAAATATGAGCTCCATCAAGGAATAATTAGCACTGTCCTGGGTTATGCGAAGGCGAATGAAATTAAATAAGAACAATTTCAAAGGCAAGTTTTGTTTTGCTTCTTCAACTAAGCTGGTTTAATCAGTGATAATGACTGAAATAAATCCACTCCATCTAAAGTAATGCACAGCCTACCATATTGTGTGAAATGCCATTACTGACTTAGTAAATCATAAAGTCGATGAGAGGACATCACTCACGAGTCTCTGACATGGTTATTCTGTGCTTAATGCCAAATGTGGACGTGGGAGAAACTGATCCAATCAGAAAGCGCAGTGAGGGCTAATGTTACAGAATATCCCAGGAAGACATCATAAAAGTCAAAGGGGACTGCGAGCATCACATCCTACCTGTTTTGCATCGCATTTGTTGATGTTGTTACTGCAAATGTTAGATTATGCTCACAGAGGACAGAGACAGAAATTTCTACAAAATGGTAGGGCTACCAAAGAAATAGAGAAAATGTAATAGCAACTGGTATCAGCTGGGTGACATAGACGTACTTCAGCCACTAAACAGGGCTATGGTTTATGAGTGTCTTCTCTAATGAGCTAAACTCCAGTGACCATAAAACTGAAATATAATTATGACATTAAAGATGCCTATATTTGAACTTAATTATTAATTAATTTAATGAGAGGAGAGGAGGTTGTAAAATTGCTAATTAAATGGCTCTGTAAAACTGCAGACGGTGGAGGATTTACCAAATGATGAATCCCACAACAGTATTTTTGCTATATCAATATTCTGTTAATATTCAGTATGCCACAGGAGTTAGCTAGAAGGTGGTTGTTAAGTTGACGTGCAGGTGTGCAGTGCGGCATGACCTCAAATTCCAAATGACAGCAACCTTGAGGGTACTGCAGCCCCTCCATGTAGAGTAGACGCTGGAGTCTGTTCAATGAACTGAGCAGGTCGGGGCACAGTTCATCTGACTGCAGTTACATGGAGACAAAGTGCTTTGCTTTTTGTTTTTTTGGTTGAGCCACTGTCTTTGATCTTTTCTCCTGGTGGTTGGAGTGTCAAGGTCAACTTGCTTTGTATTAACCAAAATTGTGGGGTGGCAAGAAGTCTAAATATTAATCTACTTTAAAAGCAAGGCAATATTTCATATTACATATGTATGGAAATGCAAGTCAATTAAGATGTCAGTTTTTGGGAATTCACATACTAGAACAAACAGACATGGATTTTAGCATGAGATAGATGTAGGCTCGAATTCTGGTTGCAACCCATGTTAGCGACATGACCTTGGGAAAGCAAGCACACTTCTCCAGGCTTCTCAGTTTCTTTATCAGTAAAATGGGATAAATATTCCTAAAGCCATAGGGCTGTCAAGAGGATTATATTAGTAAAATCTGTAATGCAACTAACTCAGTGCTTACCCATAGAACGTGCTTAAAATGAGAAATAAGTAAAGCAAAACTGTACATATTGAACTAGAATTTAGAGATGATCACTCCACATTATAGTGTGAGATAGTATTTTAACCTCAGAATGCAAAAGCAGTGTTCAAGTAACATCAGGCTTTAAACATACAGTCATCAGGAGAAAAATGTTCACTCTCATTCACAGGATTTTTACTGAAGAATTTTTCACCCACTGAAGTCAAATTTGAACTGGAAAAAAAAAAAAACATTTAATGGCACATTTCAAAGGATAGCTAAGTAAAAATGCAAAGTAATTGAAAACACAGTGTGCTAATTGCTCATATAAGCTTAAAGTTATCCTTATCAATTTGCAAAGGACAGTAAACAGGTTTTCTTATCATGAAAAGATAATTCAAATTGATTCAAAGTAAGTGCAGGACATTGTTTGAATTACTTAAGTAAATCCAAAGCCCATGCTCTCTTCTTCTTACTGTACAAACAAACAAGCATTTTTTATTAACAAGGGAAATGATTGTCCCTTTTGGAACTTAGAATAAATGTTCATTACACTGACATTCCCATTCTCCCAATACCTAGTCAACATAAACTTCAGTTCTTTTAAAAACTAGTGACGATGATAAATATAAGAATAATCAATGAGCTTAGACTGAATCTACCTAGGAATGAAGGCAAATCTATTTATTTGCTAACAAAATGAATAATCAAAAATGTTATTGATTATATTAGAGTGGTAAAATTCATAAACCACCTTGAAAAACTTGGGCTTACTAAACTCCATTTATGGATGAGGTCTTAACTATAGACATTTCATGCTGAGTATGCCTTTGAGGTGTACTTCTGATTGCATGATATCTTGATTTCTAGAGTGGACTTATGATTAGAATGAAAGTCTGAAACAATTAATTAACTAGTCTTAGATTATAAACTTTCAAACTAATTGAACAAGGGAAATACTTCATCAGCAAAGTCCCTGATTGGTATCGTACAGCACAAGATGATATGGCATGTTGTAGAAATATAGCTGAACAATGTCACAGTAAAAACTTCAAAGGTGAGGAAGGGCCTTTTTCTTAAGTTTAAAGTAAGTGGAAGGATTTATGGTGACAAAAATCAGTGAATCAGTAGCAAGAATATGATTAGAGAAAAATATTATTTATAAGTAGGTCTAAAAGTAATTTCCAAGAAAGCTTAAACTATCAAACTTGTCAAAGGAGATCATCGATTTGTCCTCACTTTTAATCCACTCTGTATACAGAATTTTCTTGGAGATTTTATGTTTTTAATATTTATTTTAGAATAGCTGAAGTAGAAACAAAAATACCATTTTTATTGAATTTTGTTACCTGGGTAGATTAATTACAGGGAATCATTTATGTTATAATGTAGTCTTACATCATAAGATAAAATAGATGCTTTATTTACTCAATAATTGTAAAAGTTTTCAGTTATAGTTTTATAAAAATGGCATATTTTTATTAAATTTGTACCAAGACACTTTATATTTTTGCTACTATTACAAATTGAGCCTTTTCTTCCACTATGTTAATACTTCTTTTCCAGCTTTGTTGAGGTATAATTGATAAATAACATGCATGTTTCACATACCTGATGAGTCTTCCCAGGTGCTGCAGTGGTAAAGAATCCACCTACCAGTGCAGGAGAGGTGGGTTTGATCCCTGGGTGGGGAAGATCCTCTGAAGTAGGAAATGGCAACCCACTCTGCTATTCTTGCCTAGAGAATCCCATGGACAGAGAAGTGTGATGGGCTACAGTCCACGGGGTTGCAAAGAGCTGGACACGACTGACTGAGCTCACACAGCGCAAGGTACATGACTTGATGACTTGATGTATATATATACCTTGTGAAATGATTACCAAAATCAGGTGAATTAACACATGCCTCACATCACAAAGTTGCCTGAATCCTTAAGATCTCCTCTCTTGGCAGATTTCTGGTTTACAATACTCCATTATTAACTATAGCCACCATGCTCTGCATTTGATCTGCGTCTCCACACTTACTCCACCCCAGCACTCATCAACCACAATTCTACTCTCTGAGTTCAACTCTTTTGAGTTTCTACAGACAGATGAGATCATACAGTATTTTTCTTTCTCTTCCTGGCTCATTTCACTTAGCATAATGCCCTTTAGGTTCACACATGTTATCACAAATGGCAGGGTCTCTTTCTCATGGTTGTATTCAATTATTATTATATTATTATTATATTGTATTGTATTTTCTTTAGGGCTTCCCTGGTGGCTCAGATGGTAAAGAATCTGCCTGAAATGCAGGAGACTCAGGTTCGATCCCTGGGTTGGAAAGTTCCCCTGGAGAAGGGTATGGCAACCCACTCCAGTATTCTGTGCCTTGAAAATCCCATGGACAGAGGAGCCTGGTGGGCTACAGTCCATGGGGTAGCAAACAGTCAGACACAACTGAGAGACCAACATTTCGTTTCACTTCTTACTTTCTTTATTCATTATATATTTTTTAACTATTGGTTTTATAATAATAAGAAGGCTATTGATTTTTCAAAGTAACTTATTGCTAACTTTATTAGATTTTTTGGTTTCTCAATTGCCTTTATTGGGTTTTCTACCTATGTAAAATAATCTTAATATTTCCTCTATCTTTTCATTTTGCATGCATTTATTTCCCTTCTGTAATTGCATCATCTAGTACCACCCAATGTTGTTATGTTTTAAGTGTAAGATAGTGACAGTAGACATTTTTTCTTTCTAACAACTGAACATTAAACTTCAACTACATAACGTCATGTTAGACACTTCAAGGAGAGTCAAAGCATACCTTGTGATATCTGGATTATGTTATTAGAGATTTTGTTGCATTGTGAGAGGAGAGTTAAGAGTTAATAATTATTCGTTAAAAGCTCTAGGTGAGATAAAAATAAAATACTGTCAAAGTTTAGATAAAACAGATTTTTGTTCTAAGTAAGTAAGTTTATACAGCACCAGTGAAGTAATACTGAGTACTTAATGGCAGCATTTGAAGTCAAGAGGTCATATCGATCAAAGACTTGGAGATGGAATTGCTCATAGGCATAGTAGGAGTGGCTGCTGCTGCTAAGTCGTTCAGTCGTGTCCGACTCTGTGAGACCCCATAGACGGCAGCCCACCAGGCTCCACCGTCCCTGGGATTCTCCAGGCAAGAACACTGGAGTGGGTTGCCATTTCCTTTTCCAATGTATGAAAGTGAAAAGTGAAAGTGAAGTTGCTCAGTCATATCCAACTCTTAGCGACCCTGTGGAATGCAGCCTACCAGGCTCCTCTGTCCATGGGATTTTCCAGGCAAGAGTACTGGAGTGGGGTGCCATTGCCTTCTCCAGTAGGAATGGCAGCTTATGATAATGAAAAGACTAGCTAACTGCAGATTCGAAGCTGAGTGTGGACAGGCATCAACTCATCATAGATACAAGTTAGAGGGTCGCTTCTTCCTCTGTGTGTACAAGATTTGCTCCTTGACTTTGTAACTTGGGTGATTCCTATCTAGGTTTTTCACAATTAATAACATTTATTCATCTTATGTACTTTCTATCTTTTTTTCTCTGATGAGGGAAGAATATGGAACTAAGATAAAACCTCACTTCCTTGATATCCATGTTACTGCTGGAGGAAGAAACTGCATTTTTAGAACAGAGGACTTGTTGAAACAAGAGCAACAAAATAACATAAAACAAATTCTTCAGTCGAAATAAAAGAGATTAGTTCATTGAGTAAATTAAGCATGATTAACCTAATTGTACATTCAGAAGTAATAGGCTGGTGAGGGTAGGAATGAGAAGTACAGTGTCTTAGGACCTATACTTAAAGCGCAGTGAAATGGACATAGTAGCAGAAAAGGAATTTTAGAACTCGAAACTCAGCATTGTCACTGACCAGTTGATTGACCAAAATCAAGTTAGTCAATTTCTATAAGTACTCTATATCTTACAAACTTAAGGAAACAGCTCTAATCCACCCTTTCTTTAAAATTAAAGTAAAATCAAGAAAGTCTATATTAAATATGTTACCAATAAATCATAAAAACTTAACCACAACAACAGATTTTCTGAGTTGCAATACATGTTGGTCTTTATCTATGGCCCACTGCCATTTAGGAAGAGAGCTTTATTTTTAAAAGCTATAATTTTTTAAAAAGGACACATGGGAACTCAATTCATTCTTCAACAAATGAAAAAGCCAAAACATCTGGTATACCAAATGGAGCAGGAGCAGAAAATGGGCTATTTCACAACGCCATCTTTTAACAGTGCAGGTGTATATTGATAATCATTTGGCTAGAAAAATTCTCTGCCAAGCCTGGATCCAGATTCTGCTTTGGAGGAATTGTAGATAATTGAGAATAGGTTTATAAAAGCTTTGCTCTCCATTCCTAATTATGACAGAAACTTTCTATGTACTGGGCTGTTTTACATTTATGGCCATGCATTTGTAATCTGAGAAGTGTTAAATCTGCTTTGCTTTATGAGCATTTGATCCATCGAAAGTTAAAGGTTGTGTTGGGGAGGTGATGAAATACCCTATAACATGGGCACATAACAAGAAGACAGTTCTTCCTACATAAAAGAGAATAGTCGAGAAGGAGTTGATCAAACTGTTGAACCAAGGAGCAAATGAAAGAAAGTTGGGGCTGTGAGATGACTCATGAGTAGTACTGCCTCGTATGGTCTTAAGAAAGCAGAATATCAACAAGTAGTGTGAGCAAAAAAGAAATGATATCTTGTCCATCTCTCACCCATTAATTCATCAAATAACATTACTGTTCTTAGACAAATGTCAAATGTACAGGTATTTGAGATGGTGGTACTTTAAAACCTTTATTGGCTAACTAACAGTGTTTATCTTAAAAATAAATGCAAAAAAATCATATTAATTTCAATAAAATAATAGCAAGGAATTGAAGGGTCTTGAAATGTTATTCCCCCAATAGTTTTGTGATAAAAATTGTTTAGGAAATTCTAGGAAATGATTGAGAGTAGGAATTCTAAGGATCTTTAGTACCTTATTGTGCATTATGAATCCCCAAAAGAAGAAAAATTTAATGCTGTATTTTCCAAAAGTATTTTTATAATGGAGCCCTTTTACAATGATACAACACAACAAAACAAAGGCTCTGAGGCTCTTTATAGCTCCAAGATTCTTCTTTTCCATGAAATCTCTTTATTCAGAGAAACTTTTGAGGTACACCTCTTTATGGAGTTTCATGTAAGAAGCTGCTGATGGACACAAAGGAATCTTAATTGAGTTATTGTCCTCAAGACTCTCTCTGACAATCTATGGAGAATGGAGGGTGACGGGAAAGTAGTATCAGGGAAGGCACTGACTTTTGTCTTAGAAAAAAAAAAAAAACTTCTATATTTCCAAACTACTGTCTGGCACATAGTAGGCATTTAGTAAATATTGAATGGATGGGTGACAGTAAGGTCGAGAAAGCGTTTGAATGGTAAATAGCAGCTGTGCAAAGGGAGGTTGGGTTACCTGAGCAGAGAATGGAAAGCAATCTCTCTTTTTCAGAAAGGATTGTATGTAAGCAGTCTTAGATCGTGGCAATGAAGTATTCAAGTAAGACCAGCATGAAGCTAATATAAGGATAGTTTAAATAAAGTTTACATATTTTATTATCCACAATATGTAATTCTAATTAGCATTAGAAAAATCCTCCACACAATGGCTATTCATTTTTCACACAAAGCCTCAGAATTATGAGTTTATTCTATTTTTCAAAGACCTCCAAGTGACAAAGTTATCTTATCTCTCATAAAAGATGCTGTGTGACATGGATATATCTAGGGACTTTGCGGTAAAGTAGAACTGGATTCAAATCCTAACTCTCCTATTATTATATCATTTCTCTTACATTAATTTTATTCACTAAACTATTTTAAGCAACCAGTCTACTAGGGAATTCATCCTAAATAAAAACCTAAAACTGGTTTTAAAATGTTCAGTTCATTTCAGTCGCTCAGTCGTGTCTGACTTTTTGCGACCCCAGGACTGCAACAAGCCTGGCCTCCCTGTCCATCCCAACTCCCTCAGCCTACTCAAACTCATGTCCATTGCATCGGAGATGCCATCCCACCCTCTCATCCTCTGTCATCCCCTCTCCTCCTGTGTACTGTAAATCTACTTCCTCTTACTGCGTCATCAGTGAAGAGGGGCTATGTGCTAAGTCGCTTCAGTTGTATCTGACTCTATGCAACCCCATGAACTGTAGCCCACCAGGCTCCTCTGACCAGCGGCATGCTCCAGGCAAGAATACTGGACTTGGTTGCCGTGGCCTCCTCCAGGGGATCTTCCTGACTCAGGGATCGAACCCACTACGTCCCTTATGTCTCCCGCATCGGCAAACCGGTTCCTCACCACTAGGGCCAGCTGGGAAGCCCCAGTGAAGAAGAGCTGGTTCCTATCCTCGCTACTGAAGTACTTTAACATATCTGTGTTTTATATATATTCCAGTTCTTCCTTTGTATCTTTAGTCATCATTTGAATTTGTGGTATTTTTCTCTGCTTGTTTGTTTTCTCCTAGAATATTCATATCTTAACTTTGATCACTTCAGGGAATTCTTAGGTATAGCATATAAGGTGGCACACATCCAAGGCTCACAGAAGGATGCAAGTTTATATTTATATTTGTACAACCAAAAAATGTAATAATCACAACCAAAGGGAACAATGGCAAGCAAATGTAGAGACAGAAATGAGATCCAAGCAAAAGTAAACTAAGTAAATTATTCATAATACACCCAGCTGTGGTAGAAGCACCTTGAGCAGACTGATCCACTGGGTACAGACTTAGATAACAAATCATATTCTTCGTAAGATACCCCCAAATTAGATTTGCATCTAACACACTGAGTAAATATGAAAAGACTGCCAACTCTCCCCAGCAATCTCATGTATTTACATTCTCAGTACTTGACAATAATAAAGGAGAAAACAGGAGATAGTTCAGTCATCAGGAGGAAATACAGACCATGCAGAAAGAGAGAGAAGGGGGTCTTTAGATGCTATAAAACATCAGTCATATAAAATAAATAATAAATAATATTGACTGAGTGCTTACTACATGCCACATGGTCTGTCTAATTCTTTGTATTTATGATATTATTACAGACTCTCAGCAACTCGATTATTGTTGTTGTTCAGTCGCTAAGTCGTGTCTGACTCTTTGTGACCCCATGGACTCCTCTGTCCTTCACTGTCTCCTTGAGTTTATTCAAACTCATGTCCACTGAGTGGATGATGCCATCTAACCATCTTCTTCTCTGTCGCCCCTCTTTCCTCCTGCCCTCAGTCTTTCCCAGCATCAGGGTCTTTTTCAACGAGTAGGTTTCCTGCATCAGATGGCCAAAGTATTTGAGCTTCAGCTTCAGCATCAGGCCTTCCAATGAATATCCAGGACTGATTTCCTTTAGGATTGACTGGTTTGATCTCCTTTGCTGTCCAAGGGACTCTCAACAGTCTTCTCCATTAAGCCGACCATTATTAACTTCATTTTCACATGTCCAAGATGAGCATTAGTAAGTAGCTTGCCTGAGATTATTGGACTAGTGAGTGAGTGAACAGAGATCTTCAGTAGGACCGTCTAATTAGAAGTAACCACTTTGATAGTCACATCTTCTTCTTTTAAATTCTAAGAGTAATTATTTATATCAAACTTTGAGCAAGAAAGTTTAGAGAAAGATGTGTTCTAAGAGGAATGTTAAAGAAACATACCCAGATGGGTTTTTCTCAATATCTGCTTTGAATATAAAAACCAATTAGAGTCAAATTTGTATAGCTGGTAATGTATCATTTGATTCAAGTCGAGGAGTCCAGTGTTCCTGACTTGTGGCCACATCACTCCAGCCTCCGGCACACTGCCTCCTTCTCTTCCTTCTTAATTCTCCCTTTCTCTCACCCTCAGGAGGCCATTTGCCATCGGATCTAGGACCCTCGCAGATAATCCAAGATAAATCTTCCACTTAAAAGCCTTGACTTAGTCACATCCTTTGTCATATAGGGTGATATTTAATTCTTCACTATATCAAGTAAAATTATATCAAGTAGTTGTATTAGTCAAGGCCTCTAGGGAAATCAGGAAAATGGAAAGTTATATATATATGTAACTTTTATATTTAGTTTATATATATATATAACTTCCGTATTTAGTTTCCAGACTTTTGTGTTTTACCAAATTTGGAGGATCCTTCATCTAGTATATTCTGAAAACAATTCACGAAACAAGCACGCATTCTTTTTCTTTTAAAATGGTGCTTCCCCCTTTAGTTTATGCATCCAGTTTACGGACATGATCAGACTAAATGACATTTATGTGTAGATTTCTTCTAAACGGATTCCATCTTCAGTGTAATTCTGTTAGAGGGAGAGGTGCTTTTCAAAGCTGCAAATAGTTCTGCTTGACTTACGAGAAAAAGGCAGCCATTTATGCTAATTCAGGCCACACTGACATCATGGACCAAAAGATGTTACAATACATTCATCTCTAAAGACGTTGCACACATATGCACACACACTCACACACATATGTGCATGTATGCACACACACAAACACACACCTGCCTACATTTTGTCTTTCTCATTACATAGAACATGACTTTACATAGATTGGTAGATTATTAAGGTTGAAGGGAAGACACTGATAATATCACTTTTGTTTTTATATTGAGAAATTTAAGTTTCACAGAGTTTAATCCCTGGCCTCAAATTGCACAACTTGTTTGTGGCAAAGCCGAAATTTTACTTTAGTACAATTCTCTCCATATAGAGGACTTGAAATACTTCATTTCTTTTCCATCATTTTCCCTTTAACAACCCCTAAATTGATAGCTGAATTTGAAAATGCACGCTGGCATATGAAACGTGATGCTCTCTCGTAGAAAAGAGCTGCTAATACTGCTCTCCCACCACCTGGAGTAAGAGATGCAATATCATGGAATTTCTACTTGAGAAATGGCTAGGAAATTTGTGGGTTCTCATTAAACTCCTTCTGGTATTTTGTGGGAAGGGAAGCATCTTCAAAATTATATTGTACAATTTGATACACGCTTTGGAGGAGAGCATAATTCAGATCATTTAAACTATGTAGCTCTATTTTTGGAACCACCTAACTATAGAAGCTGTGATCTTAAAACATGATCCTCCACTTAAATAGATAGTGGAGGAAGGGACTGGTTGGCTGAGTTTTGAACCTTTTCAAGTTCTGATACTGCAGCACTAGTCAGGTGTGTGGAGTGAGATGGGGCACCTGCATTCAGGACCCAGTGGATCTTAGGGCAATAGCTACCTACAAGTGGGTGAGGTGTGGACAGGAAGAATGGAGTATTTCAGAAAGAATGGAGAATTGTGCTTGATTTCACTGCTCAACGTTTATAACATTTTTTTAAGCTCCCTTTTCAAAAACATCCTCCTCCCTTGTAAACTTTATATGCCTCCATATACCATGGATTCTTCCACCAGAGAAGGAACGCAAGCTGAGGGAGACTGATGGCAGGAAAACAAGCTGTGTACACTTATCTAGCATCAGTGAGAAAACATGGTCTAAAGGTAGCAAGCTTATCTATAATGTTTCCCATTTCAGATTAGCCTTATAAACCTCTAAATCAAAGTGGGGAAACCGTTGAAATTAGAAACCGCTGAGCATTTGAGCTTCTATCCTTATTACTTTCCTATTGTCTCTTTTTAACATTATTTCAAGATGAAATTCTGACAGATTCTCTCTTCTTGCCTCAATTTACTTATTCAGTATCGTTTGTTTATTCACCACATGCGTACTGAATATTTTGCAGTCTGGGTGACATATGATTGGGGGCAGAACACAGAACAAGAAATCTAGCTTTGTAATCATAGCTTTAAAATGTAATTAGATTATCAAGAACAGTTCAGCATCAGTAGATAATGACCTTCTAAAATAAACATCTACAGGCTATGTTATACCTGCCGCTGCTAAGTCACCACAGTTGTGCCCGACTCTGTGCGACCCCATAGACGGCAGCCCACCAAGCTCCCCCATCCTCTTGAAACTTTACAGTAAATTTGAAATTATATTGAAATAGAAGACCATGAAAGCAGTATGTAAATTACTCAAACTCTCTGAAGAACATAGGTCAAATGCTTACCTGCAAGTAGTAACCAAGTTGTTTCCTCGTTACCTTTTAAACCAGGGTTCATGCCCTTGAGTCTGAATTGAGAGCATTTCTTTTATTTTGACCCTAAAATCAAATATATTTCTTACGCATCTATGAGCAGATCTACCATTTTCTCAAAAGCTTGTTTTCCATTTCATATTCTGTTATATGTGTGAACAGAATCCTGGTACATTTCTAAGAGGAAACATGTAGACTCTAAAATTTATGTTTTAGACACGTGTTCAATTAGATTTTTCATAAACAGAAGACTTCATTGAATAATAAATATAGACAAATAATTTTAAAACTTAGGTGAAGTGGATCATCTTCTGGTAAAAGAGAAATAACTTAAAATGACTGCATGGAAATACGGAACAACAGAGTGAACGGGCCAGATGGTTTTTCAGGAGAATTTCATCAAAATTTCAAGAAGTAAATAATCTATAAATTATGCACATTGTTCTGGAGAGTATGAAAAAACAACTTGAAAGCTTCTAATGTATGGGCTTCTAGTGGTGGTTCGGACGGTAGGAATCTGAGTATGATGCAGGAGACCCAGCTTTGATTCCTGGGTTGGGAAGATCCCCTGGAGAAGGGAATGACTACCCACTCCAGCATTCTTGCCTGGAGAATCCCATGGACAGAGGGGCCTCGAGGGCTACTGTTCATGGGGCCACGAAGAGTCGGACATGACTGAGCAACTAACACAGCATGAACCAAGATAACTTCAGTATCACACCTAGCTAAGGACAGCACAAGACAGGGGGTCACTGATTAATTTATTTTATAAATGTCCATACATGGATAATATTAAATATCAACATAGATAAAATAATTATAAAGTGAATCCGGGGTATTAGAAATATTCTAGTTCTTGATTTCTTAATATATTTAAGACTTCTGCAATTTATGCATCCTCTTGCATACAACACTGGAACTCAGCGAAAAAGCGTTTTTTAAGGGTTTTTTTTTTTCAATTAATTTTGACTGGAGTGTAATTGCTTTACAATGTCGTGTTAGTTTCTGTGGGTGTACGCTAGGTCGCTTCAGTCATGTCCAATTCTTTGAGACCCTAGGGACTGTAGCCTGCCAGGCTCCTCTGTCCATGGGATTCTCCAGGTATGAGTACTAAAGTGGGTTGCCATGCCCTTCTCCAGGGGATCTTCCTGACCCAGGTCTGGAACCCAGGTCCCCCATGTCGGCTGCATTGGCAGGCGGGTTCTTTATCACTAGTGCCACCTGGGAAGCACTAGAAAGTCTTAAAATACCAGTATGGATTGAGGGTAGGGGTGTAACACCTTTGCTTGTGTAAACACTTAATTATAAAATCCTTTTTGTGGTGTTTTAACATATATTATGTCATTTTAAATGTTTCATTGAATTCCAAAAGGTTTCATCCCATCCCCTCACTTATTCCTATAAAAACCGATTTAATCTTTGCTCACAAGCATTAAATGATCTAAACATACAAATCTTAATTGCAGATGTTGAAAGACCATGAATGAAAAAAGTCAAAAGGATGAAAGATGTTTCTTCAGCTTGCATTAAATGGCATTTTTGGTTCCCCCAAACTTTATTTTCTCTTAGCATTTTCAGTCTTTTATAACTGGCTGTATGGCATGGCAGTCTTCCAATGCACTTAAAAAGCTCAGAGGAGCCATCCAATGTATATTAATCCACTGTGAAAACAAATAACTCTGAGCGCTCGGTCTCCTGCAGTCTCAGTCATTAATGTTAGTAGCTGGTATTGATGCTATGATCTGTGTGCTGCCAAAGCCGGGCCTTGGACAGAAACTCTCTCTAGACATTCCAACAACTTTCTTTTTTTTCTCCTGGTCTTGTGCACCAGCTACATTTGATATCAGTTACTTTCTCCTATGTGTAAATCTTATCTTCATCCCTGCACTGATAGAAGGGGACAATTATAAGACCGCAAGTGGTAGTTCCTCTTGACTTAAGATGGGAGCCCCTGAGAAGGATCTGGTAACACCAAAGGAAGAATCTCCATGCTTGGGTGCATCAAATAAAATTCAGTCAAACAAACAAAGAAAGGAAAAGTGCAAGCTATTTGCTTTCTAACATTACATCTCCTATGATGTATTTTCTGAAAACCACCCAAGTATAACTATTTATTTTAACTAAAGTAATCGAGATTAATGTCAGCGGTTATGACACACACTGTTTGCTAAAGAACACATAGAACAATTGCTCAGGGCAAGCTTCATTAAGAAATCAGATAAAATTAGTAAAACTGATTATATTTCCAAACTCAGCAGCAGCTAAAATTGCCATTCAGGAGCTTCCAATTAACACAATTGGGCTTGTTCACAATCAGCTATTGTAATCTCATTAGCTTATTATATTTTAATCATTGTGATAACAGCACAGCAAAATGTATTTTATGTTGCCTGGGTGGAGACTGGCCAGGTTGGGTGTGTAGCCTACCTAGTGTTAGACACACACACACACAGGCTTTTGGAATCTGATATCTCATTCAGTCTTTTGGGGATTTATCCTGACCACGTGTCAAACGCACATAGTGACCCCTGCTCTGCCAGTGAGAGGGCATTATGGAAACAGACATCTAATTTGGCGTCCACTGATGGGAGGATTAATTATGTAGCTGACACCGTGACTGAAATCATTTTGTAATGGTATTTGGAGAAATGACAGTTTATGGAAGAGAGACAGGATGAGGTTGAAGAGAAAAGAAAAAAAAAGATAAGATTCTCTGAGTAGCTGCATCTAACTACTGTACTTCTTCGTTGTATTACCTTGTTTTATCAGTATAGTTCTAAACATACTAGTCACTGTGAATATGGTTTCTGTCCTTTAGGTAGGGGCACTCAGCACATGTCTAAAAACACTCCTGTTTCATTGATACCAAGTATTGCCTGCTGCAGTGAGATTATGTTCTATTGATGGGAACTGGGGTGTCACAGTCATCCACAGAAAGCAGTCGGTTGCCCTATTTTCTGGCTGAAAATGCTGCATGTTTTCTGAACAGCCTCTATCTTGCACACCAGGGATGTGTCTGTGGCTAAGGCCATAATAGGATTTTCCTAAATGATACAAAAATACAAATATGCAGGCCAACTAGCTTGCAGAGGTGGCTTATTCTCCAGCACGTTTCCGTATTGCATTTTGCCACCATCTTTTAAGAATATGTTTGATTTGCCTTTTCCATTATCGGTGCTTTCTGTAAAGTCATCAATGAGCACTAATTGGGTTCTGCAAAGGGAAACAACAGAGGCAGGGCGCCAAGGTACGTGCAAATCCCTGTTCTTGGCAGGACCCGGTACAACAGCAAGGATCGGAAGAGGTAAGCATGCCGCGATGCACACTGGGAAACTCAGAAATCCTTATGTAATCTCAAAACCCCACTATGTTCTTTAGAGTATCAATACTAATTTTGCCTTTAAAAAACAGCCACTCAGCAGCTGATATTTTAACATCCATAAATAAATACATGAGGAAAAGTACCCTTATAAATCCCAGGAGAGAAAGTTAAATGAAAATGGAAGATGGAGTCCTTCTGTGCCTATCATATTACCATACCTAAGTACTGAAAAGGTGAACGTTCATCATTATTAAAATCATTCAATTTGTGTCTTTAATTATAACTTTTGGGGGCATGAATGGCTCCAGAGAAATTAGTCTTCTATTTGCTCTATGAAGGAATTTAATAAGTAATACATTATGTTAACTGATTTTTAAAAATCCATTTAATTTTTCCCTGAATTCTATTTTAGGATGATGAGTTTTGATATCACAGAAATTCTTGTCCAGCATCTTCTGCTTAGACAGTGTCAGATTCTGTGTTTATTAAACCACTAAGTCCTGAACTTTGTCTATTTAGGATTTAACTTCTAAATTACTTGTCAGTCTTTCATAATTTAAGCCACAGCCTCCTTAGCCATGTAGGAAGCAGCTGCAAGTCTCAGAGTCCCTTTATGAAAAGCCACACAAGTGGTTTGAGTGATGGTCTCAGGCTGCCTCGAAGTCACTGTCTTCATTTCTAATGGTGACACTTGTGTATTTAGAGCAACTCCGGTTGAACAATCAATAAAGCTCTTCTTTCTTTGTCTCTGACTGATTTGCCAATTGATACCCATGTGGTAAGGAATCTACATGGATTTAAAGACAGAAAGACTTCTCACAATCCTTCACATCTATTCTGATGATGACAGATAATTATACCAAATTCTCATGTTACAGCACTTACAAACCACTTTGCAGGATATAGCTTTTAAATACGTGATAATACTCCTACATCAAAACAGAGATAGCAGGAATTTAAGATTCAACTTCTTTCTGTATGCATCTTCAGATAAAGATGCAGATTATAAGTATGCATATCAGTATAAGTATATACACATATATATGACAAAGGAAAAATATGGTTCTAACTGTTAAAACCTTTTTCCATGACACTTGCTATTCAGTCATTAAGCCATGTCTGATTATTTGAGACCCCATGGTCTGTAGCATGACGGGCTTCCCTGTCCTTCACTATGTCCTGGAGTTTGTTCAGATTTATGTGCATTGAATTGGTAACACTACCTAACCATCTCATTCTCTGTCATCCCCTTCTCCTGTTGCCTTTGATCTTTCCCAGCATCAGGGTCTTTTCTAATAAGTTGGCTCTTCACATCAGGTGGCCAAAGGCCTGGAGCTTCACCACTAATATTCAAGACTGATGCCCTTTAGGATTGACTGGTTTGATCTCCTTGAAGTCCAAGAGACTCTCTAAAGTCTTCTCTTGCATCACAATTCAAAAGCATCAATTCTTCAGCACTCAGCCTTCTTTATGGTCCAACTCTCACATCTGCACATGACTACTGGAGAAACCATAGCTTTGACTATACAAATCTAATCCCTTAGAATTTTACAGTTGAGGTGACGAACAGATTCAAGGGATTAGATCTTGTAGGCAGAGTGCCTGAACAACTATGAATGGAGGTTTGTAACATGGTACACGAGGCAGTGACCAAAGCAATCCCAAAGAAAAGGAAATGCAAGAAGGCAAAGTGGTTGCCTGGGGAAGACTTACAAATGACACCTGTTAAAGAATGGCAAAGTGGACTTTATTCAAGGGGGTGGAGGCATCATGTTGGACATAGGGGCCTGTGCAATAGGGTCTTGCGTGGGACCAAGAGATTGGACTCAACTTCAGTTTTAACAAGGACAGTTCAGTTCAGGTCAGTCACTCAGTCGTGTCCGATTCTTTGCAACCCCATGAATCGCAGCACACCAGGCCTCCCTGTCCATCACTAATTCCCGGAGTTCACTCAGACTCACGTCCATCAAGTCCGTGATGCCATCCAGCCATCTCATCCTCTGTCGTTCCCTTCTCCTCCTGCCCCCAATCCCTCCCAGCATCCGAGTCTTTTCCAATGAGTCAACTCTTCACATGAGGTGGCTAAAGTAGTTTCAGCTTTAGCATGTTTCCTTCCAAAGAAATCCCAGGGATGATCTCCTTCAGAATGGACTGGTTTGATCTCCTTGCAGTCCAAGGGATTCTCAAGAGTCTTCTCCAACACCACAGTTCAAAAGCAAGGACAAGTGGGGGTTTAAAATGAAGGATCAGAGTGGGGTTAGTGGGTGAAAAATCACTAGGAGAAGACATCAAGGGCAAGGGGAATTCTTGTTACATCGACTCAATAGAATTCTTGCTGAAGGCAGGCAAGTCTGGTAAGATATCAAGGGTGGTCAGATATCAAAAATACAGGATTTTCTTTAAACTGATTAATTAGAATTCTTGTTCAACTGGATTCTACAAGGACAGAGAGAAAAGGCAAGGGCAGGCCTAATTCAGCAGAGGGTTCAGAGGAACCTGGGTAAAAGTGGGTCAAGAAGACCGTCTTCACACAGTTCATTACAAATAAATAATTAGTATGTTTCTGTAACATCTTGCAGAAAAACAACAAATGAACATTTTGGCAAAGCCAATATATTTATATCTATATTTAAAGAAGGCTAAATAGATGTATTTTTCTGTGTTTACACCCTACACACACACTTATTATTCGGTAAAACTTTGCCAAATATGGAAGCACTAAGTTTTGAACATCCAGCATGAAAAAAATATTATCATTACCATTGACTGTCATTTGTTCACTGCTTATTGTGAGCCAAATGTGTTCCATTCAACAACTGCTTCTTTCTAAGCATTATAACGTGTGTTTGGAGCATGAAACTGAAGACCTTATGAAAGCGTCACAGGCTGAAAATTTCAGTATCATATGGTAATGCTTTTCAGTGAATTTTGTTGCTTTTGTTGATGTTGCTGCTGAGAATGTTCTTCAGTTGCATTTTGCTTAGGCAAACAATCTTAATAGAGACGAAAGCAGAATCCCTTTGACTTCTCTCTATCATTGTCACCCACTAAGAAGGTTTAATAAAAGAGCAGTTCAATATGAGCTTGAAAATGACTATAGTACCATAAACTTAGTGCAGGCACAAGATGCTATAATTAAATGAAGGCAGCTGTATCTAAAAACACGGTGCCGTGGGTGGTACATGGAGACGATGATGTCTGAATTGGAGGATAGGTGTGAGTTTACCCAAAGAGTAAACAGCAAGAAGGCTGTTAAAGGCCAAGGGAACCACACAAAGAAAGGTATGGAAGATGAAATAACCATAGGCAGTAGGAAATGGAAACTGGAAGAAATTATTAGAGGGGCAGGAAGTGGCAAAATATGATGGAAGAGAACACAGTAACTGGGATTAGGGATGGCATCGAATCCAATACTAAACAACTGAATTTTATCAGCAACATACAGACAATGGGGCTACAATGAATATCTTTTAGTCAGGGAACTGGCATGATTGTATTTGCTTTATAGGTAGGTAACTCTGGGTACAAGATGGAGAATTAATTTGAGGGGGCTGGTAAGACTAGATAGCATATTCAAAAGCAGAGACATTACTTTGCCAACTAAGGTCCGTCTAGTCAAGGCTATGGTTTTTCCAGTAGTCATGTATGGATGTGAGAGCTGCACTGTGAAGAAGGCTGAGCGCTGAAGAATTGATGCTTTTGAACTGTGGTGTTGGAGAAGACTCTTGAGAGTCCCTTGGACTGCAAGGAGATCCAACCAGTCCATTCTGAAGGAGACAACCCTGGGATTTCTTTGGAAGGAATGATGCTAAAGCTGAAACTCCAGTGCTTTGGCCACCTCATGCGAAGAGTTGACTCATTGGAAAAGACTCTGATGCTGGGAGGGATTGGGGGCAGGAGGAGAAGGGGATGACAGAGGATGAGATGGCTAGATGGCACCACTGACTCGATGGACGTGAATCTGAGTGAACTCTGGGAGTTGTTGCTGGACAGGGAGGCCTGGCGTGCTGCGATTCATGGGGTCACAAAGATTCGGACACGACTGAGCAACTGAACTGAACTGAAGACAAGAAGCAGGTGAACTTATTTAAGGTTAACAAGGTAAGTAGTTTAATCCAATGTCATACAGCTAAAAATGGTGGCGGCAATGGAAAAGCAAGAACAGACTTAAAGAAGTTGAGGAGGTTATACATGCAAAATGGTCACGCAGTTAGCCAAGTTTAGAAGCAGAGGAGAATGAATCATAGATCATTGGTGGTAGTTAGGAAGGGGTATAGAAATAGAGATATTAAGATGCAAATATGCTGAGTTAGAGGGATTAGATATGTTGGCTACTCATGTCTGGAGCTTACAGGAAGCACAGGGACGGAGAAAACAGATGATAAAGAGTCACTGGTATGTGGCATACATTTAATAAAATCATGGATGTGGCAAGTTCAGTTCAGTTCAGTAGCTCAGTCGTGTCTGACTCTTTGTGACCCCATGGACTGAGGCACACCAGGCTTCCCTGTCCATCACCAGCTCCCAGAGCTTGCGCAAACGCAGGTCCATTGTGTCAGCGATGCCATCCAACCATCTCATCCTCTGTCGTTCCCTTCTCCTCCCACCTTCAGTCTTTCCCAGCATCAGGGGCTTTTCCAATGAGTCAGTTCTTTGCATCATCAAAGTACTGGAGCTTCAGCTACAGCTTCAGCATCAGGCCTTTCAATACAGCTAGAGTTGGTCCTAATAAAAACTGTAATAGAGTGAACATATGTTAATGATTTCTTGAGTGATACCAAGGGTAAAGAAATAAGGCAAGGGGAGCAAATTTTGAAAAGACCTGGGAGACAAAAGGAGAAACATAAGTGAGAACTGACACTGAATCTAAAGAAAAAGAACCTTGAGAATCGGCTTGTGCTGCACTTCAGTTCCCCAAATGTCCCTTAGGAAGTCCATGCTGTTCTCCTGGCTGCTTCTGACCAAGGATTTCTTGCTGTAAAATAGGACCAGGCACTTATTCATATTTTTCCCGAGTGGATTTCTCCATTTAAAGTTGATACTATATCTGAAGCTACAGTTACTATTATTTATGTCCAAAGCCTCTAACCCAACCCCAAGGTCAAATCTTCTGGGATCTCTATGCAGCCTGGGATTGACCTAAATTAGCCTTTATCCACAGCATGTTGCCCTCTTTGGACTAGAATTTCTACTCTTTTCTCCAGGAAGCTTCTCTGCTGCTATTTATCCCTTCTTACATCTACTTCACAGCTGCACAGTGGAATATGCAGAGCTATCTGCATCCAGCCACAGTTGACAGTGCATTATCATGGTTACTGATTAGCAAAATCACTCTATGCTATTTGCACAAAGGCATGTGTTTAACTTTATCTTGCACTTCTTTTATTTAGGTTGAGCCATATAAAATTGCCAGTCTCCTAGGTCAAAAGGTTAAGTATTAGCAATTTCATAAATTTTGACCTATTTATGTCTCTAACTTATTTTTGCATCTTAGTTTTTGAAACCAATATGCAAAGAAGACAAAGTACAAAATAGCCACATACCTCTTGGACATGCTGTTGATCAGAAAATGCCCATGGTCTCAAATGTATGCAACTGTCTCTATACCATCAATTGTCTGTTGGACAGTAAGGGCTGAACAGGTGAGTCAACTGTTCTTCGTGCATCAGCACCTCTGAGGTCTGCACTCACAGACCCTAAGTGAAAGTGTTAGTTGCTCAGATGTGTCCCACTCTTTTGCAGTCCCATGAACTGTAGCCCCCCAGGTTCCTCTGTCCATGGGAATTCCCAGGCCAGAATACTGGAGTGGGCAGCCATTCCCTTCTCCAGGGGATCTTTCCCACCCAGGGGAGTGAACCTGGGTTTCCTGCACTGCACGAACTGTTGTCAGGTTTCATGCACTGACGACCAGGTCAGTTCAGCACCCACCCCCACATGCCCATTCTCCCAGCATTTGAGGTCAGAGCTCCTTTTCCCATTCTCATCCTTTGCGTCAGAGTTTCTCATCCTTCCCAGTATTGCCACCTGGGGCTGGATCGTTGTTCTGGGGTACTGAGGGGTGCCCTTGCTTTGGAGAGAGGGCTTCCATGGGCTTCCCTGTTTGCTCAGATGATAAAGAATCTGCCTGCTTTTCAGGAGACCTGGGTTTGATCCCTGGCTTGGGAAGATCCCCTAGAGAAGGAAATGGTAACCCATTCCAGCATTGTTGCCTGGGAAATCCCATGGACAGAGGAGCCTGGCGGGCTACAGTCCATGGGGTCACAAAGAGTCGGACATGACTGAGCGATTAAGCATGCATGCATATACTTGCTTTGTGTTAATAGGATGTTTAACTGCATTTCTGGTTCTACCAACTAGATATCAGGAGCACATCACCGCCAATCGTGACAATCAAATGTGTCTCCAGACATTGCCAAATGACCCCTCAAGTTAAGGACGCTGCTTTAGCCTTAACAACAGCAGTGTTTCCTTGTAAAACATCATCTAAGGGTTTTCCTCCACCTACATGACCTAAAGCTTATGAGAAATTGGGCATCCTTTTACCACATAAGGGAAAGGCTACCAACTCCAGTATTCTAGCCTAGAGAATTCCATGGACTGCAGAGTCCGTGGGGTCACAAAGAGTCAGACACGACTGAGTGGCTTTCACTTTCACTCTTACTTCACCACATATATACTTCAATGGCTATAAAGTGTGTGCATTTTTAATATATATATATATATATAGCTATATTGGAATTCAGAGGAGAGTGATCTTGTGTCTTAAAAAACCAGATCGCATAATGTATAATAATATATATTACTACAGTTAATATAGGCTGATCTTGATACATGCCCCCCTCCCATGAGCAAATCAAGATGTCCCAGTTTGCATTTTGGGTCGGAGTTGTTATCATCATCAAGCCCGATGAGACTGTCCCTTTGAATGTAGATGATGGAAGATTCCTTTGTTTTTTCTCCCTCCTTTGCTAATAAAACCAAAGTCATACAAACGCTAAGCTCTCCAAGTACAAAGCATTTTAATAGTTTGCTTTGGCAGACTGGGGCTACAGTTCCATTTCAAGAATTCACCTTTGCACGGCTTCCCAGGGGTATCCAGGCCCCTTGATGTGAGCTGAGATCTGCAGGAAGAAGTGGAAATTTGGGGAAGGATGGGCCTTGGTTCCCTTCCTTTCATCTCTCACAACTAAAACTCGGTGACTTTTATTTCCTAAGGAAAACAAAATTAATTTGGAGTCTTTCAAAAATCTTGGCATATAAAATGATGCAACAGAACCCCAATTTTGGGACTGCTGTGATTGCATTCCCTAGTTAAGCACCCTAGATATCAATACTTAATGGTATTCTCTAAGCTCAGCCAGTGAAGAAAATAGGGTTGTTATCTATCAAAGCACATTTTCGTTTCTGACAAGTAAAAAGCAGCATGGGGAATGCAGGAAGGCTGAAATGAAAGCCTAAAAGAAAACTCATATAACATCTGGTGTCCTTTATCCCCTGTTGGCCTTTCATACGATGATATGATGAGCTTGTTCTGATTTAAGACCTGATGATTTGGTTCGAAAAAACAGGAGGAGGGGGCTAGATGCAGCCAGGCTGGCAGCAAATTGGGAAACAAAAATCTGCTCAAATAATTGGAAACACGACAGATTTTTTTCCTAACCGATGCCAGTGGCATCTTAGTTTATCTATCTCCCTCTCTACTGAATTTGTAAAGTGCATTATCTTATTGGTTTTAAAGTTTCCATCTCACTTATTTGCAGGGGGAAATGTGAGTAAATCAGTCATGATGGATTGCCTAATTTTCTGGGCTGAGTAAACCAGTTTTATGAGATTGTTGATTCCTAGGTTATTAGCTAACAGAAACACTGATCAATTTTTTACCTAAAAAAAAGCTTATCAAGTTATTGCATTTAAAATGTTTCATTATTGTTACCATAGTATTGATAATGAATATGCTAATTAAAGAACTGAGAAAGGATTAGATAAAGGAGTTTTTCTTTGCTTTTTAAATTTTCAGTTCAAAATGCTAACATTGTCTTGAGCCACAGATGTCAGAAGATTAGTAATTACTCTACAAGAAATCATCTTTGATCAAAAAGCCAGAGGAAGGGGCAGAGAAAGATCACTTCCTACTTAGAAATACAGGTCCAATTTAATCCATTGCAAATTTCTTACTGCTTCATTTACAAGAGCCGGAAAATGAGGAGAACCAAATACTATGGAGCCATACTTTTTAAATTAAATGAATCATTTAAGGTTCATTGGACATGGGAATACACGTGGTAATTAACAAGAAGAGTTTTTATTTGCTAATTTGAACCTTTGACAAGAAATTGGTCTCATAGATCCTCCAAATTTTAATGCTCCAATGAAAGCACTTTTTCAAAACATCTTTAAAAATATCAAATATATCAGATGCAATTATTCATGTCATGGGGAGGGAGGTGGGGCGGGGTTCATGTTTGGGAACTCCTTGGTGGATTCATGTCAATGTATGGCAAAATCAATACTGTATTGTAAAGTAAAATAAAGTAAAAACAAAAATTAAAAAAAAAATCTATATACTCAGGTGAGAATCTCAAAGAAAAGAATAATTGTATCATTTTTTTTCTCAAATTTGAAGTATAATTATAAAAACCTTCCTTTTGGTGTGTTTCTTAAAATAAAAAGTTATAATAACTATGCCATGGTGGTGCAGAAATAATCAACAGAAATCCAGTCGCTCTTTATTGACAGAAAAGATGTTCCTGAGTGTGTGTCTGTGTGTGTGTTGTTTCTTTCTTCTCTTTCTGTCAAACTTATTTCATGGATGGGTTTCATCTTTGTGAATATACTCTCTTCCCAGTCAGAGTCACAAGTGAAGGAAATAGTTCCTTTTTAAAAGGAAAGAAGGGAGTTAAAAACTTTTATGCCAGCAGACTTTACTGTGAAATGTTATCTTTTGTTAGTTCAAAGGTTTCCAAAGATATAAATTCTTCAGAACTGCCCTGAGGTGCTAGGGATGTAAATTGAATACTTTACAATTTGTAGACTGTTCCTGCAGTAATGTGTATCTCCTCTGTGAGTGAGTGTTTGGGGATTTTTCAATTACTGGAGTCTGAAAACTCAGAGATTCTTTAGGGCAGAAAAAAAGATTCTTCTCAAAGTTGAGTCACCGATGTTCAAATTAGCTGCCAAAAGCACTATAATGATCTGTGTTCCAGATTTCACTAAACAGGGAAAAATGGCCCATTTTTGTCAGAGGGAAAATAGCCTCCTCTGACTCCATTCGTGGGTTACTGCAGTGGGTTATGGGCTAGGTTAAAAGTGAAATAAATTGTTGGTAAGTGCCATGTACAATAGACCCACGGTATTTCTAAAAGACTCAAATGAGCTTCTTTCTATTTTTTAGAGTGATAGCCTAAGTATGCCCTTTAGGCTGTTAACAGCTTTTTAGAAAATAATGAACGAAAAATGATTACATGGTATGTATACATATAAAATTAGGCATGTTTCAGAATTATATAGAATACAATCAGGTCACAGTCATGAGGTGACTGAACATTATAATTTCCAAATTTCCATATGATTCTCCAAACCTTTCCTTATCCTACTTATCTTTCTCTCATCCCCAGTTTAGTGGAATTAACTGGTGTTTCATTTTTTCCCCCATAGTAGAGTTGCTAAGCATTAGTGAAACACAATACTAAAAAGTCAGCAGGAAGGAAAACTCATGAAAAATGAACAAAGAAAAGCTTACCACAGATGACGTTCAGCCCTTTAGACAGAAATATACTGTGATCAAGTACAATCTGAATCAGAGTAACATCTATCATGGGATTTTTAAACAGGCTAACAAGTGATACCAAGTAGTCATCCTCTTTTTTTTTCCTGTTAAATGGAGTCTCTATTTCAGTTAAAATATCTGAAAGGATTTATTATCATGCAATTTTAAATTAAAATACATGGTTCAGCATTGTTTAAAACAGCTTGTTCTTCTAAGTAGGTCAGGCTATTTTCCTCGTGTTGTCATTTCATGCGTGTTTTATGTCCTCTATAAATGCAAGTTGATTTTGAAAGGAAAAAAAAGCCACAAATACGGCATTCTTTCACTGTCAAAGTTAGACCTATGCTCCTGTCAAATCCTCAGGAAGACAATCATCTGGGGCAGATTGGGTTTTATTCTACCAGAGGGGAAGAGAGCATTTTCTTAATGCTATATTAACACACACCTTCACAGAACCTTTAATTTATGAGACATTTTCTGGCTTGCCTTTTTAAGAGAAAAAAACAGAGGTTTAAAATTTTAAAAGGTGAGTCTAAGATGTAATTATGGGCTTCCCTGGTGGCTCAGACAATAAAGAATCTGCCTGCAATGCAGGAGACCTGGGTTCACATCTTGGTTCGGGAAGATCCTCTAGAAAAGGGCATGGCAACCCACTCCAGTGTTCTTGCCTGGAGCATTCCACAGACACAGGAGCCTGGCAGGCTACAGTCCACGGGGTCGCAGAGAGTCGGACACGACTGAGTGGGCATCACGTGCACTTTTTGAAGATGTAATTCTGCCTCTGTCTGCGTACTTACTCAGAAGGTGGGTTAAGACTTGTTCAATTCTAGTTAATCAACATTTACTGAGAAACGACTCTCCTCTAGACAACAAAGCCCATCAGCAGATAGATCTAAAACTCACCTTTGAGCATCGTGATGCTGTGAACTTTACTCTGAATAAAATATGCACAGTAGGACTAAGACAAAAATGAAGCAATGGATGCTGAGAAAATGTTCAAAATATCCAGGACTTCCTCGGTGGTCCAGTGGTTAAGAATCCCCCTGCCAATGCAGGGGACATGGGTTTGATTCCTGGTCCAGGAAGATCTCACATGCCTCAGGGCCAAGAGGCCTGTGGGCCACAACTACCAAAGCCTGCACTCTGGAGCGCACATTCCACAGCAAGAGAGGCCCATGCACCGCAATGAAGAGTAGCCGCTGCTTTTTGCAGCTAGAGAACGCCTGCAGGCAGCAGTGAGGAACCAGCACGGCCAAAAACAAACAGAAAAAAATCAGGTATTGAAACCTTGGGAAGATTTTTCTAAGAAGGAAGGAACATTTAAGCAGAGTGATAAGAAAGAAAAGGAAGATAAAGAAGGGCCAGGCGATGGGCCCTTTCCATCTCTATGACAGAAAGGCCTGTTTAAACAAAGCTGTAGGAAGGTAACCAGGGGTGTCTGCAGAAAGCCATCATGATTCAGTTCCTCACAAAAACAAGCTGTAAAGTTGAAAGAGGTAAGTTTGCTATGTCAAGCGTGTTTTACACATTTTCATAATCACTTCCTCAGGAGGCTTTAGCACTTTGTAAGATTCAGGGTCCTGAGTGACTTGAGGTCATGATTCCAGATATCAACTTTCTACACTAAATTGGTGGATGTCATTGATTTATTTTTAACTGGCTCAGATTGGCATTTTTTCAACAATCACTTTTGCTTCCCGGGTCATGTGAACCTTTTTAAAGCAAATTTTAACAGAAGTCAGCTTCCCAGAAGATTATTTAATGAATGAGTGATAAACCAAATAACCAGTCCACCAAAGAGCAAGTCATCACTTTCTCTAAGTGAGCCCTTTTGCCAAACTTTCCAAATATACTCAAGACTATGAAGATGAAGCCATCCATGAGCCTTAGCATTCCAGAAATACAGCAGCACTCTTTAAAATGAATTTTTTAAGAAAAAAAAGTTTTTAAAATAAGTGTTTAGAAAATTGAAAAAAAAGTTGCTGAACTTGTCAATTTATCTTTGAACAAATTAATATTATTAAACAATAGATACATTTCTCATATTGATCAATAGTCATGCGCATTTAACAATTAGGTCTATTGACAGAATTTGGCCCAGTATCTTGTTATAATTTGCCAACTCTGGCTAGGTAGATATTTAATGATGCAAAGTTCAAGGAAGGAAACAGCAGTAACAAAAAATAACAAAAAAAAACATGGTAGCTGCTCTACTACAAATTGAGGCTATAATCTCAGAAAATATTAACTTTTTGTGGGTTGGGAAACTTCCAGTAAAATATAACATTAGCTGGCTTTTAATTGATGAAATATCATTCAAATCAGTTTTCATATCCTAACTCTGACCCCTTACATCTGTACCCCTACACTTAATTTATCTAGTAAAGAAATAAATATGTTTACATCATTTTCACATGACTTTGCATACAACCTGTAGCCACATTAAAATAGTTTATTTAATATGTCTTTTTGCTGCTGCTGCTGTTAAGTCCCTTCAGTCATGTCGACTCTGTGTGACCCCAGAGACGGCAGCCCACCAGGCTCACCTGTCCCTGGGATTCTCCAAGCAAGAACACTGGAGTGGGTTGCCATTTCCTTCTCCAATGCATGAAAGTGAAAAGTGAAAGTGAAGACGCGCAGTCCTGTCAACTCTTAAGAGACCCCATGGACTGCAGCCTACCAGGCTCCTCCATCCATGGGATTTTCCAAGCAAGAGTACTGGAGTGGGGTGCCATTGCCTTCTCCTAATATGTCTTCTTAAGTCTGTCCTAATAACACAGTTCCTATGTCAAGAGCCGATAATGTTTTTCTCCAATGGATTTTAATTGTTTAAGATCACAAAACATTTTTCCGTACTCCACAATTTGTTCTGCAACTGATAGGCCACTTGGGTTTGGTTGTAAAAACATCCTGCCATGCGAGGCCAGATTGTGTTAGCCCCGGACAGAGCGGTAACAGATGTGCCGAGTGGCCGTGTTTCCTGGAAATGCCAGCATCCTTCTCCCTGCGAGTTCCCTGACGACAGAGATGACACAAGCTCCGGCGTTTCCTGGCAAGGGTCCCATTCCTTGCCTTCGCTCTCTGCTCACATCCACCCCATCACATGCCCCCGTCCTGTCGCACAGTTTTCCAGGGTGACCAATAGGCCAAGGATCACACGAGCTCATTAGCCCAGGGAGGCGGCTTTCCATCCCCGCAGCCAATAGCGCCCCAGGATCCTCTGTGGACCAGACCGCGAGGGAAGAGGCAGGAGGCGCAGCAGACGGGAGACGGGAGGATGCTGATGTCCAGGCCGGGATGTCTAAGACCACAGGGGCTCAAACTCCGGCGCTGCCCGCTCTCAGGGAGGGTGCTCCACCTACTTTTCAGCTCCCCTCCACCCATCCCCACCCCGGGCTCGGCATCGCGCTTCCCAGTGTAGTCAGCAGTGGGCAATGATGGAGAAAGAGCTCATCTATCTGTGAGGAAAGAAGCCACGTTGATGGTTCCCTCGCGGACGTAATCGCGCTCATTACTGCCCATGTCCATTTCATCACTCAATTATCACAAATGCCTCATTACTGCTGAAAAGGGTTTTCTGGTGAAACTCCTGGCTAACTATTCATTCCTCAGCTCCGATGTCACCAGACAGGCTGATTGGAAAGGGAGGGGGAGGGGAGGAGCTGGAGAGGGCCGAAGGTGAAAGAGGTCTTCTATCAGATTTGATTAAAGGCCATGATTTAAATCGATATTTAATAAAGTGGCTGCTACCACATAACACGGGCAATTCCCCATGCAGCCAGAGTCGTGATTAGGCGCCCCTCACTGCCTGCTACATAACTCAATTGGGTTTTGTGCACTGGCCTGGCACCTGTGTCCCTCAGCGCCCAGCCTCCAAGGTAATAGGTTTATGAGCCGATGAACAGAGTTGATAGGTTCTAAATGGATTAACTAGGTGTCTGCAGTCTGGTGATGAATACATCAGGCCAAAAAAAAAAAAAAAAAAGAAAGAAAGTCTGCATAAGCAGGCAAGTGATAGGGAGTGTTGACAGACATTGTGTGTGTCCTGAGGCCCACAGGGTAAACACTGGCTCGGTGCCTGTCATTCAAGTGTTCTCTCTCTCTCTCTCTCTCTCTCTCTCTCTCTCTCAGAGTAATGGGCGAAGATAGCGGGCCGGGCTGCTTAACAAGCCTGCAGGAGCCCGGACACAGAGCCCTGCTCCTGAAAAGGCTTCCAGCAGGCTCCCCTGGATCACCAGTTACAGCCAGCATGAGAATAGACCTCCATATCAACATGTTTTAATGTTCCAAGAATGACAACTAGATCGAAATTCCTGTTTTTGTTATTGTTTACTCAGTGGCATCTGACTCTTCTGCGACCCCATGGTCTGTAGCCCTCCAGGCTCCTCTGTCCATGGAATTCTCCAGGCAAGAATACTGGAGTGGGATGCCATTTCCTTCTCTAGGAGATCTTCCCAACCCAGGGATTGAACCTGGGTCTCCTGCCTTGCAGGGGGCTTCTTTACCACTGAGCCACCTGGAAAGCCCCAGCCGTTGGTGGCTTAGCGGTACTCACAACACAGTAAATGGCCTGAGTATTTTCTGAGTTAGGAAAAGAACAGGAAAATCATTTCAGTATGAGAGAGACGTACCTACCCACAGGCAACTTCGTCTAGCAAATCAGTGTAGCCTTTTGAAGTCTGCCAGGAGTCAGTTTGAATCCTGACCTGACCTCGTACTACTTGTGTGACCTAGAATAATTAATTTCCTAGAGTGTCCTCAACTATACAATAGAATTCATATTATTCTAATAGGTTTCTAGTAGAATTATATAGTGTGTGGAATGTTCTTGCACAGCACATGATAGTTTACCAGTATTTAGTAAGTACTGAGCGCTGTTATTTGTAACTCATTCATTATGTAGACTTAGAGGTGTGACTATGAAGCTCTGACAAGTTAGGGTATTGGACATAGGGTTAGCATGTTGGTAGCCATGAAAACCAAGGAAGTAGATGAGATTACCTCGGAAGAAGGCAGAGTTAAGTCAGAAGAGTGATGAAACTAGAGAACCTTGAAGATGGTTAGCAGTTAAATAGCAGCAAAGGCAGCAGGGTCCACAAAAGGCCAATAAGTATGGTCAGAGTCAGGACTGCCAGAAGGTAATAGTAGTCTGGCTGCCAAGGGGATGGGGTATTAGCTGTCCATCAATTCCCAAGCTTTCTGATATCATCTCAGAGCAGGATTGTCACATACGGTGGTACAGGTTGTAAACTGCACAGCTGTAGGGGGGAGTGTACAGGTTGTATACTGCACAGCTGTAGGGGGCAGTGTTCTGTGTGAACGGAGCCCTCAGAGTGAGGCAGTACACATCCTGCATGGCTGCGGTCAGGACCATTAAGTCTGCTATCAGGAGTTTGTGGCTTCTTTCCACTTTTCAATGCAAAGTTATTTGCTCAAATGTCCACTCCATCTTAAATATATTTTTATTCTTCCCACAACTCCCTTTGCCTTGGGGTCTCATAGCAAGTTTATACTACTCTTTGAAAATTTTGTGGAAATCTACCAAAACTCACCTTGATTAAGTTTCCCTTTGGTGTTTGCAAAGTCTCTTGGGAAAATAAAATCACTGTGTTTCAGCATACATTCTTTGCAAATTTGTCTTGATCTTAGTTTGAGAGCTTCTTGAACACAAAGGTTATTTCTTAATGTAATAACCTCCATAACTGGCTTATCAAGATTCAGTATTTGTTGAATAAAGAAATGAATGAACAGAGTAGCCAATACCCACCTCTAGATATGACTCAGTTACACCTTCTAACAGTCATAAAAATCTCAACCAAACATTATTTCTGAGCAACTTACTCTGTTATTTATCCTATAAAATCAGAAAAGCTCCCCTATATAAAATATATAAAATATTCCAACCACTAATACACATGTAAGGCTGAAGCCAAGAGAAGGTTTACAAAAAGCAGTAATAACCTTGTGACCTTGCCTCTGTAGAGGCTAAATCAATGTCAGAAGACTTCTCTCCTGGATTCAGAGACAAAGCCTTGGATTTCTTTGGTGGATTTAGAGAAAAGCCCCTTAGATAAAATAGCTTAAATGATTATTTCTATGGCCTTGTGTACTCAACACTGGACAGGAATACTCGAAGTCAATTAGCACAGTAACACATGATCTCTAATGTGGCTTTCATGTGTGGAAATCTACCAAAATTCAGCCTGTTGATACCCCTGTTTCACCCTTAGATAGTTTAATATCATTCTTGGTGTCATAGTTTTAAGAACATAGGGCTAATATCAAAGCCTAGACATCTCAAAGGAATTACTTTGCCAACAAAGCTCCGTCTAGTCAAGGCTATGGTTTTCCTGTGGTCATGTATGGATGTGAGAGTTGGACTGTGAAGAAGGCTGAGCACTGAAGAATTCATGCTCTTGAACTGTGGTGTTGGAGAAGACTCTTGAGAGTCCCTTGGACTGCAAAGAGATCCAATCAGTCCATTCTGAAGGAGATCAGCCCTGGATGTTCTTTGGAAGGAATGGTGCTAAAGCTGAAACTCCAGTACTTTGGCCACCTCATGCGAAGAGTTGACTCATTGGAAAAGACTCTGATCTGGGAGGGATTGGGGGTAGGAGGAGAAGGGGACAACCAAGGATGAGATGGCTGGATGGCATCACTGACTCAATGGACGTGAGTCTGAGTGAACTCCGGGAGATGGTGATGGACAGGGAGGCCTGGCGTGCTGCGATTCATGGGGTCGCAAAGAGTCGGACATGACTGAGTGACTGAACTGAACTGAACTGAACTGATCCATTTACCATAAATTGGTTAGGCTGATGATTTTGAAATTACCAACTCCTTGGAAATGGATTTGCGGATTCTCATTCCTTCCTGACATATTCCTCTCTACCAATTTCATTTTTTTTCAGTCCCTCTTTGTGGTCTGCCCAGATTACTATAATAGGCTCCGAATTGTCTCCAGTCTTCTGTTTTACTCCTTCCAGCCCATTCTCTATACTGCAATAGCATATTCTTTATAAATTGCCAATGTTACTGCATGCTCTTTGCCTTCAAGATAAAATACTAATTTCTTCTCCCAGCTTATAAGGCCTTTCAGTTCCTCGGGCATGCTGGCTCTTGACTCTTTGTCTTCCTTCATATGAGTTCCTCTCCTGGGAATAGCCTCCTTGCCCCCCAACACCTGCCAGCAGAATTAGGTGGCCCAGTTGACAGTTCCCACAATACATTTCCATGCACTTGTCTGATCATGGTTCACCAATCACACTGTAATTATTTGTTAATGACTTCTCACCTCTCCTATTAAAAGTCTTTTATTAGTGAGGTTCTTCAGATCAGGAACCAAATATATTCACCTTTGCATGCCAGCAATCCAGTATAACATCAAACACACAATGATTACTCTGTAAATGTGCTTACTCTTTGAGAGTCAATGAGTAAATGATTTTTGCTATTATTTTAGTTCTCTGTTTAATGTCCAACTATTGGCACTTTCTCACTGAGAGGATGTATTTTAAATGCTTGCACTGCTTTTCTCCTATTCAATTCTGCAGAGATGTTTTTACAAAGCTGCCAAGAAGATATGCGTATAACTGCCAAAAATATACATTTCAACAACAAAAAAGAATTTATATTTTAATTTTGTCTTCTAGAGTCCAAACATTCCTTCAGTTCAGCTGGTATCAGTGATTAAATCTGACTAAATAGAAACGTAACGTGCTGTATACCTCTGCTCGGTCGCTCAGTGGTGTCCAACTCTTTCTGACCTCATGGACTGTAGCCACCAGGCTCCTCTGCCCAAGGAATTTTCCTGGCAAGAATAGTGGAGTGGGTTGCCATCTCCTCCTCCAGGGGATCTTCCCCACCCAAGGGATCGGACCCACAACTCTTGCATCCCCTGCACTGGCAGGTGGATTCTTCACCACTAGCACCACCTGGGAAACAGAAATGTAAAATATGGTTATCTGTCACCACTTTTGTTAAACATTACCCTTCCTCACTTTTTTTAATGCTTTATGACTTTTAGGAAAATATAGCACTTACCACTTTGAACACAGAAGTGTTAAGGTAGGAAGCGTGCAACATCAAAAACTATCTGGCCGTATCACAACTCAACCAGGAAGTAGACTCAGAAGCCACTGTCCCATTCTGATGCTGTCTCCGTTTCCCCGGGATGATGCATCTGTAGGTTCTTGGCAATGCACCTTTAGGGAAGACATGCAATTGCGGAGTCGGCATTGTGGCTCAGTTGCCTTGGGTGACTCCTGCCATATTTGTAAGCAACACGCCTGCACTGCTGGGCTGTAAACGTACAGGAAAGGCAGACATACGGACGCCTGCCAGCACCGTGCAACTGCCCTCCTGTGAGCAGAGTTGAAAGTCGTAGTCAAGATGTATAGGGAAATTACGCCAGATTTATCTACAGAAAGCATTTATGTTGAACTAGCAGTTTCCTCGTGTGTCAGCGATTTTCTATTGCACTTATTTGTTACTACAGTACTTGGCAAGAGTGCAATCCTATTACACCTGTGCAATACATTACCCAAAATTGTAATCATTTTCTATTTTATAAAATAAAAAGAACTGTGAAATTTATACAATTGTGGAATCCTAATAGATTTTCAAGACAAAAATGTATAGTCGTGGGCAAGCTAGTTCCAAATGCACTTCTCAGGTCTTTTCTTATCTCACTTCCAATGTTTTCTCTTTAGCTAATGCGAACACTAACCTACCTATGAGATTTAACTTCATGAATCAAAATGAAAAGAAAGAAAGTACTTTTTTTTCTTCTTCAGAACATTGGCTCAGCTTGTATTTTCCATGAACCAACAACCTGAAAGCTTATTATCTTAAAATAATAAGCTATTGGCATTTTCAGTGTTATGTTTTATATAATGGTATTATACTAAAATGAGATTAAGGTTTAAATGAAATCATTCCTGGATATTAAATTGTTACTAGTTCTACCAGCCAATTCCTGCCTGTTCTTGCCATGTTCTGGAGAAGATCCTGACCAACTTGGCTCTGATCAATAGTAGAAAGTCCATACAGTGAGCAGGGTATCCAATTAGTGCTACTACCTCAAAACATATCAGGTATACCCACTATGACAAGCCCCGTTTCCTATATGTCAACAAAACTATGACATACTCTGCTATGTCCCAGTAATTCGGCACAACCTACATAGGTCGGGACTTCTAACTGATTTCCTATACAAGACAAAAAGTGAACCCTGTGTAAACTACTGAATTCACCTAATAACTATCAATGGTGGTGCTTTAGTCCCTCAGTTGTGTCCGATTCTTTGCAACTCCATAGACTCTAGTCCGCCTGGCTCCTCTGTCCGTAGGATTTTCCAGGCAAGAATACTGGAGTGGGTTGCTATTCCCTTCTCCAGGGGATCTTCCCCACCAAAGGATCGAACCCAGGTGTTCTGCACCTCCGGCAAATTCTTTACTGACCAAACAGAGAAGCCCTATACTTGCTCATAAATTGCACAAATGTAACCCGAACATAAGATATTAATAAGAGAAGAAACTAGAGATGGGATGCAAGGGTACATGGGGACTCTGCACTTTCAACTCATTTTTCTGTAAACCTAAATCTACTCAGAAAATAGCTTCTTTTTTTAATTGCAAAATTAATCATTTCAGGGACAAGAGAGCATAAATCCATTTTGCCCTTTTCCTCCACACAAAGTACAACTCTAGACTCTAGAAATGGCACAAATACTACTCAAAGAAGAATTCTGGAAGGTGAGCTGGTTTGGAACCCCAGAGTTGGAGGAAGAGCCCAGCAGCAAGGCATTTCTGTTCACCCACCCAACAGACAAAGGGCACCCAGATATGTCATTTCCCTTTTCATTTCTCCTCTAGATAAAATGCGGGTCCCTCTGAGAATGCTAGATGAAGCCTATGTCACCACCAGCAATGAAAACTGACTGGAAGTCCTGCCAGAAATAAGTGACCAGGAAAGGTATTCCCTATTCCGTCAAGCTCGTGTGCCTGCACACTAGGTCACTTCAGTCCTGTCCAACTCTGCGCAGCCTTATGGACTGTAGCCCTTCCGGCTCCTCTGTCCCTGGAATTCTCCAGGCAAGAATACCAGAGTGGATTGCCATTTCCTTCTCCAAGGGATCTTCTGATCCAGGGATCAAACTTTCATCTCTTACGTCTACTGCATTGACAGGCAGGTTCTTTACCACTAGCGCCACCTGGGATGTCCTCTGTCAAGCTTAAGATTCCTTTTTTCCACTAAGAGATGCCACACCAAGAAGAGTGGGTAGAGATGGCAGAAAAGACCCAGCTACAGCAGGCGGCCTTGTGCAGGAAGCCTCCTTGTCCCGGGGACTCAAGCTCTCCTCCTCAGAGTAGCTGGGAGGCACCTGTAAGGAAACAGATGTACCCTTTTCCTACAGAGAAATACCCAGCTGCCTAGGGGAAATCCTTTTCAGACAGCCTCATCAGAGACCAGCAGGAATCCTAACCATACCAGATAAACCAAACAGGCCCAATAACATCACAGAGGCTGGGAAAGGTGAACTGCCGCTGGAAACAAAGCCTACACAAGTAGGGCAAGGTCCACGTAGTAAACCTAAGCAGGGTGACTGCCTCGTGAAATCAAATGTTTGAGTATGACCGAGAATCTGCCCCCCCCCCAAAAAAAAAAAAGCAGCTGTCAAAGAACCAGGAAAATCACAAATTGAGTGGGATAAGTCAATAAACTGACATCAATCCCTACCAATCAGATTCTGGAACAAGCAACTTGAGAGCCCTGGCATAAAAAATGCTTCAGCAATCAATTACACGTTGTCTTGAAACAAAGGAAAAAGTAGAAAGACTCAGTAAAGAGATAGAAATGATAAAAATGTGGAAACTATAGAACTGAAAAATTAAAAAAGCAGGAAAAAAATAAAAATAAAACCCCTCCCTAGATGGTCTCAGCAGCAGACTGGACTCGATGAGGATAGACTCAGTGAATTTGAGTGCAGATTAATGTAGTTCATCCAATTTAAACAATAGAAATTAAATAGACTGGGGACAAAAAGCAAGAACAGAGCCTCAGGAAGCCATGGGACGATAATGAGAGACCCAACAATTGTATCGGCAGTCCCGGAAGGAGTGAACAAAAAGGAAGCTGAAAGGGTATTTGAAGAAATAATGACTGAAAACATTCCAAATTTGGCAAAAGACACAACATTCAGATCCAAGAAACTTAGCAAACTATAAACAAATTAAAGCCAAAGAAATCTACACAAAGGCACATTGTAATTAAAGTTTTGAAGACTAAAGATGGAAAAAAAAAATGTCTTGAAAGCAGCCAGAGAAAAATGATTCATTACCTCTGTGTAATCTATCAGATTTCTCATCTGCAACTGTGGAGGCCAGAAGGAAGAAGCAGAGTATTTTTTTTTTTTTCCCAAATGTTGGAAAAAAAAAAAAAAGAAACCTGTCAACTATGAATTCTATATCTGGGGAAACTATTGTTTAAGAATAAAGAGGAAATGAGACAAAAGCCAAAGGAATTTGTCTCTAACAAACTTACCCTTAAAAATTGGCTTAAGTAGGTTCTTCAACTAGAAAAGGAATGAGAAGGGGAAAGAAAGCACTGGGGAGGAAGAAGTGTTGAAGATTGAAACAAAAATGTTAACACTACCAGATTTCTAGAACATTGGTATTCATTCAGACAAGGGGAGCATAAAATGTAACTAGAAGTGAGGGTTTCACACTTTCCATGCCAAATAATAATTAGCGCTAGCCAGATTGACCTCATTTAGCTCTATTTCTTATTCTTTAATGAATTGTCATGTAAAGCAAAGGTGAGTGAACATCTGTTTTACCTATTACATATATTTTTTTAAACACTTAGTCTGGAATGTTAAACCTCATACGGAAGAAATAACATATTATTATTGACGGTATTTGCAAACATGTATGCTATGAATCATGTGTTAACATAATTGTTTCCACACACACATACCTACAACCCACAACAAGAATTATTCAAACAATTTAAGGGAAACTTACCATGAACCTTTGAACTCATTTTTTAAGTAAACTTTTTTTTGACTAGTTGGTAACCATATCATAAGAAATCATTAAATTTGTAGTTTTCTTTGCATGTTTATTCATGCTAATAGCTTCCTTACATTTTAAGAATCTCTAAACTCTTCGTATGTAATTATGACTTTAAAATGTTTATAATTATGGCGAAAGTGCCATAAAGGTAAAAAAAAACACACACACACACACACACAAAATTGTTAACTTGCCAAAATTAAAAATATTTGTCCCAGATTCTGAAAGCTAAAAATTTCAAGTAATGAAAGACTATGAGGAAAAGGAAGTCAGAGAGAGAGGGATCTATTTTATCAAAATGCAGAAGGCCTGGAACTTATATGTCCATCTCACATAACTCTTCCACTCACCTTCCCCTTATGTTACTAGAAAAACAAGGAAAGGCCTTTGGGTCACCAATAAGATCAGTTTTTAAAAAAGAAAATTAGAGCATGCTAACCAATAACATATGAAGGTGCACAGCTCGAGCATTCTCTGATGGAATTTGAGCCAGGAAGCCTCTGGGTCCAAAATATCAGTTTTACCAAAATACATATTGTCTTTCTAAAGTTATAGGCAATAGGACTCCATTAAGATTTGTAATATCCAATAAACAAATCAGGAGCAGGTTTCTAAATATGAAATAATTTAATAACGCAGGGGGCGCTGGACATAGCCATTTTAAAATTACAATACATACCATGTTTAAATTGTCATTAGATCACTGAGAGTTCAGCATGAAGGTGTGCTTTGCTTTGTGTTTCTCTTTCTCCTCTTCACTATGACCAGGGCAGAGTCATGAATGAAGAAAAGGCTGAGAGAAAACCAGCTCTTTCCTTTTGAAAGTAATGACAGTTAATCTGATGGCATTTTAACCCTATTGACCTAACTGGTGGAAGCATATTCATGTTTTCCAAATATATTTCTGTGCACCATTTTTAAACAGAACAGTGCAGTCAAGTGAAAGTGATAGTCACCCAGTTGTGCCCAGTTCTTTGTGACCCCATGGACTATAGCCTGCCAGTCAAGGACCCAACATAATTTAGTTTCCTCCCAGTCCCAAACTAGAATTAGAAAAGTTGCTGCAGCAAAGTTTCCTCACATCAGTGCTTTCTTTCCACTTTTTGTATTTATCAGAAAATACTCGCTTATTTTTTCTTAATTCTTTGGGACAAAAATGTTACACGAGCCAAAAGAAAGAGAGAGATACAGTCAGGAAATCTAAAAAGTGCCCCAAGAAGCATAGATAATGAGAGGAATGTTATATTGTAATATTTCTGACATCACAAGAAGTAGAGAAGGGATCAGTTGCTCAGAGATGCTTGAGAGGCTTCCAAAGTCTCAGGCTGTTTTCAGCTTTCTCATCATCTTTGCCTTGAGGCTACCTTCCTCATGCTCACAATATGGCTGCTTTACCTCCACACATCAAAGCTCCATTTCAGAAAGGAAGAAGAAATGGTACTGGTGAAAAGGGGTGTGTGTGTGTGTGTGTGTGTGTGTGTGTGTGTGTGTTGATTCTGCACCTGTTGCAAGGAGAATAAGGAAAAAAAGATGCTTTCCAGAGAATCTACACAGTTGAACTCTACTCATTCCAAGTTCTGTAGCTGATGGAGGAAAGAAGAGTGGACACGGAAAGGAAGACTTCAGTGTTCATTCCCCGGGTGAGCACATGTTTTAATTACCGAACTTTACAAGTGAATGCTCTTCTAAACCCAGCACATGTCTGTCCAGTCTTATAGTCACCTGAATGTAAACTCCAAGCTCAGGGCAGAGCCTTAAAGACAAAGAGACACACATGGAAGGAGAGCCTGAACTTCTTTAAAAAATGTTCCGGTCTTAAAAATCTATCTGTACACAGTAAAATGTAGGAAAATTTACTTCTGTGTAGTTTGGGGTGACATTGTGGGGGTAGGTTTTTGAAATTTTAAATCTCCACCTTTTAAGCAATAATATAAATAAGAATAATATAAAATATTAATCTTAGTATATTTCAATATTTATTTTTAAACCTAATGTCTTTCTAAGTCACAGTGTGTTTTCAGTAATATCTCTTACTAACTTCTTTTCCTTATACTGGTATACTGGTTCAAAAAATATCTGAAATCTGTAATTTTAAAAAATATTTCAATGATTTTTTAAAAATACTTTTAGATGAGTAATAAGAAATCTTAGTGTTACTTATTAAAGCATAGATCAAAACTTGTAACATATTAACAAATACTGATTTCTGATATAAAATTCAGCATCTTTTTGTCTTCTGAAAATTTACTCTGATTGTAGGAATTATGTATCAATTAAATTATCACCTTACATTTTCCCCAACCTCTATAGTAATTGGTTTTAAAAAGCATCACATAGCTTAAAATATACTCATTTATGTGAAGGATGTTCATATGTGGCATATTTATAGATTTTCATATTTTAAACAATACCATCTTAAATAGTGAATTTAAATATCTTGAATATACATTTTATTTCAGTCATCTCCATTGCTAAATTCAAGTGATGATAACATAAACATAATCTTAAAAAAGCTATATTTAGGAAATGATCTTCTGTTCCTCAAAATGATCTTTTGTTCCTCAAAAATTAGTTTATTCTGACTTTCAACAAGCTATAGAAACTTAGCATCAAATCAAAGACTCATCATCATTGACCTAGAAACTGTATCTAGTGAGTTCAGTTGGTTGTTATATAATTGTTGATTAGATTACTTTAGAATGTTTTGTCTTCTCCGTACTACCAAATGACTTCCAAGCATTAATATGTATGCTGATAAGATAATATTTAACACAAAGAAGTAACTTAAAGACCACTTTTTTTCCTAGCTCTCTCATTCTTCAGATGAAAATCTGAAAGGTTAAATTTCAAAGATTCTTTATCAAACAAGATTTTACTTGGTTTGGGAAGAGCCAAAACTTCCACTCTCCGAGCTTTTCTCTATATTTTTTGCTGTTGTTTTTCAGCCACTAAGTCGTGTCCAACTCTTTGCGACTGCGTGGGCTGCAGCACGCCAGGCCTCCCCATCCTTCACTATCTCCCAGAGCTTGCACAAGCTCATGTCCAATTCTATCTCCTTATTAACCACAAGCAGAGAAGGTGATAGCAGCCCACTCCAGTACTCTTGCCTGGAGCATCCAATGGACAGAGGAGCCTGGTGGGCTGCAGTCCATGGGGTCATGAAGAGTCGGACTCGACTGAGCGACTTCACTTTCCCTTTTCACTTTCATGCATTGGAGGAGGAAATGGCAACCCACTCCAGTGTTCTTGCCTGGAGAATCCCAGGAACGGGGGAGCCTGGTGGGCTGCACAGAGTCGGACACGACTGAAGCGACCTAGCAGCAGCAGCAGCATTAACCACAAGAGTGTCTCAGACCCAGGGAATTAACAGAATCATTGGAGCCATCTGCTTTCAGAAGTTCTCAACCAAAACTGGGTAAACGGCAGACCTCAAAATCAAGTATGGACAATAGTAGAGATTCTGCGGGGTTGGCTGGGCTGAGCCTGGCCGTGCCCTTCGTAGGTTCAGGATTCGGCTCACCTGCCGCTCATCTCAGAGACTCGGAGGGGGCAGCCCGTCCTGCCTGTTAGCTCTCCCTAGCCACTTATGCACATGGCAGAGGCAGAGACTCAAGAGGGACCAAGCCTGGCTGTGCAAGCACGTTTCAACCGTTTGTGTGTATTGTGTTCACTAAGAGGCCTGGGGCTAGAGCTATCTCATGGTTGAGGCCAGATGTAGAAATAGATGGGCATTTCAAATCGATATTTGAAAAAGTAGGTTTAAGAGGGGATAAAAAATTGAGGCCAATGTTTGAACTTACTGAAAATTATATATTTAAAGTACACTGTAAATAAAAGTTTCACAGGAAAAAAAATAATTCTAATGTACCTTCTGAAAGAACAATGAAATGACAAACCTCAAACACCAGGATAATACATTACTTATCTGTAAAATCACCATGGGCTTCCCTGGTGGCTCAGCAGTAAAGCGTCTGCAGTTTGATCCCTGGGTAGGAAAGATCCCTGAAGGAGGAAATGGTCACCCACTCCAGCATTCTTGCCTGGAGAATCCCAAGGACAGAGAAGCCTGGCGGGCTACAGTCCATGGGGTCGCAAAAGAGCTGGACATGACTGAGCAAGTAAACAACAAATACACTACTATTTTGCCGTGAGAGTCATATTTAATATACCCTGTGACTTCAGTTCAGTTCAGTTCAGTCGCTCAGTCGTGTCCGACTCTTTGCGACCGCATGAATCGCAGCATGCCAGGCCTCCCTGTCCATCACCAGCTCCTGGAGTTCACTCAGACTCACATCCATCGAGTCAGTGATGCCATCCAGCCATCTCATCCTCTGTCAACCCCTTCTCCTCCTGCCCCCAATCAGAGTCTTTTCCAATGAGTCAACTCTTCACATAAGGTGGCCAAAGTATTGGAGTTTCAGCTTTAGCATCATTCCCTGTGACTTAGTTGTCAAGAAATGCAAAGTTTTAAAATAAGTGTTTAAAAGCTTTTTTTTACAAAAGTTTATTTTTTGTATACTTCTTTTCTTTAATGTGATTTTGAATTTGAATTTTTAATCATATAATCTTATCTCTTTCATTTTACAAGTGTTGGTTCAAACCAGGTAACAAAGTAGGCAGACTATATTCTGTAAATAAAGAATGCACTGCAATATGATATTGTGACTCATTAAGGCCCTGTCCTGAGTTTCTTACTGTCGTTCGATCCTAGTGGAATAACTAGAAGTGAGGGCTTCTATAGGAATTCAATTGATATAACAGCACTCTAATCAAACACCATTGTACTTACGTAATTCACATCCCCTTTGATCCAAATGTCGACCATTGGGACATGTTTCTCTGGAATCAAGAATTGACATTTGCGTTTTATATTTTCATCTGGTTGATGGGGAGTCAAAGTCATACTTCTCACAAAGGGGTCTGCAAAACTCTTCTGTAATATTGAGCTATGTTACAGGAGAAAATGTAGACATGCTAAGGCCAAGTGATTTACTCCGTCATTCAGTTAATCAATAGCAGGGCAAGGAGGAGACCAGAGTCACAGCACTCATTTGGCAAGTGAGCCTTATTAAGCAGTGTGGACTTATGTGTATCTGACACTCAGCCCGGAGTATCGAAATTGGACCACCGTCTCTCACAGGTGGAAATGTGTGTACAAGGCCTGTTAAACATGATATATTCCTAACGTACTGCAATTACTGAAACACCTGTGGCATAGAACATACTCTGTTCTTGAGGGGAAATGTGTAGCTCATTCAAACAGCGTGCCTCACATTTCATTGCCTTTACCTGCGGTTATATGATCTAGTGATTCCACGCTGGGGTAAGTCCCAAGAACTAGTTCTTAATTATAATGACTCTGGGTGTGACTGTGTTGATTTGTGGGCTGTATTTTTCTTAGAATTTTTGCTCATGTCAGTAGCCTCTTATGAAAAAATGTGTTTCCACTGTGTGTTTGACAGCTCTGGGAAAGCCATCCGCCTAAGTTATCAATGGGTGGAAAACACTCCCACACTGAAACAGGGCTCAGCATCCACTTAGGATCTGGAAATTCCCCCACTTAAGTCCTTGACTTCCAGAACACGCCTCAGGCACACGCTGCCCAACAGGTGGGAATCGGCTTGACCGAGGAGTTGCAGTTTTCTTTCCATGACACACTCAGCCTCGGGGACGCGAGTGCACATGTTTATACAGTCAGATGAGTTCAATCCTCGGTTGTTTGTGAGGGATAAAAGAGGGAGTGGGAAAAACATAAATAAAGGGTATGATGACATAACAAAGGTGAGAAGAAATAATTCTTGCAAGTCAACCTTCTGGCCAAAGAAGAGGGGGAAAAAAGCATCGTGACTATATTTTTTCATAGGTTTAATGGTAGTTTTCAGATTTTTCAGAATTCTGTTGTCTTGCTTAAATTTCCTATATAAATGGCATCTTTACAAAGAGCCCAGCTACATGCAGTAATAAGAGATGAGGGCACATGGTTTGTGAACAAAGTTGAAACTCTTTTTTTTTTTTTTTTTAAGCTGGGGATAGAATCTCACTGATGTTGGTTTTTTTCTACATCTATCACAGTACCAGGCAAAGAGACGGGAGAACAGTTAGTGCATAAAAAATACTGAGAAGCATAAATTATTAGACTGGAAGAATGTTTCAAGATAATATAGAATAGTAAATACCCACCCTAGCTTCCAACCCCCACAACACGTAATAAACCTTTGGAAATTAATAAATTTACCTCAGACAAGAAGTGGTCTGCACGAAGCCCAAGCTATCTGGAACAGGTAAACTCTGAACAGGTTTCCTGATTTCAAAGTCCACTTCTTTTCTACCATTTCCTCTTATTCCATTGATCTTTTAAGAAATTCATGGTTTAGACAAACGTACTATACTTATATTGAGTATCATTTGTGTTTTCTCCTTGTCTTCTTCCTCTTTTAAAAATATTTTGAGGATCTTAAAATATTTTAGATCCACTCTTATGATTATAGAATAATATAAAATCTGTGTCCCTAACAACCCATGTATGAAATTCAATACTAAACATATAAAGAGATGAAATCTCCTTTGCCATCCTTCCAGCTTGACCTGTAGTGGCCTTCTTTTTTGTGTGTGTGTGAGTGAATGTTGATCATTTTCAGACTTCACCTTACACTTTTACTACATACGTAAACTTCTCTAAAATGCCTAAATCTCTATAGCATTCTTTGTAAATTAAATGTCTTATAATTATATCATACCTACTGACATTTTCTTTTTGGCTTTGACTTATCCATGCTTATGTGTTTAGTATTAGTTGATTATTTTTAATGTCATATGTTATCCTATCATATAAGCATATTTCCCTTTAGCATTCATCGTCCTATCCAGGGTAGCTGTGTTGTATATGTAATGACTTAATTAGATCTTTTGGGTTTCTAAGCTTTGTTTTTGATTTTGTAGCTTTGTGTGTGTATGTATGTATACATACATATGTATATATTTTTATATATATGCAAATACTGATTAGTTCATCAACAACTGAAGATATATATATATATATGTATATTTGTGATTACATTCAGATTCAATTTATTGAATGCAGCATTCCGCTTTAACATCAAAGTGAAGTCGCTCAGTCGTGTCCGACTCTTTGAGACCCCATGGACTATATCCTGCCAGGCTCCTCTGTCCACGGAATTTTCCAGGCAAGAGTACTGGAGTGGGTTGCCATTTCCTTCTCCAGGGGATCTTCCCGACCCAGGGATTGAAGCCGGGTCTCCAGCACTGCAGGCAGACGCTTTACCCTTTGAGCATCAAAAGCAAACCCCAAATGAGCGGTAACACTGTTCATGATCCAAGTGAAAAGTCATGCCTGGGGAGAGAAAGCAAGAAATAAGAGGAAGTTGCGGACCAACCTGCCTAAATTCGTGTCCTGACTCCTCCACTTCTTACCTGCCTGACACTAGGCAATTTACCTCATCTGTGTGCCTCAGTTTACCTTATCTGAAAAATGGTGATAATAATAGTGGCTACTTCCTAAGCTTTTTGTGAGTGAAAATGCCTGTAAAGAACGTATAACCTTGCTTGCCTTACAACAAGCATTCAGTCAATGACAGGTATAATTTTTCACTGTTACAGAGAAGAGCAGCAGAGCCAAGCAGGTAGCAAGGGTTTTCTGGTGATGCCAGGATCCTAGCAGACACACGAGCACGATGAGAGAGTGAGGAGATGGTTCAGGCATAGTTTGTACAACATAGTGGAATCTATCTCCTTTTACCGTCTTGAAAGTTTTAAGAAGTAATGATCCTTATATACTTTAATCCTTAGTTCTTAACATAGAGACTGGGATACCACTGGTAATAAGTGAGAGAGAGAGAGAGAGAGAGAGAGAGAAGGAAAAGAGACTCAGGCATAAGTAGCACAGCGGGTGAGAATAATCACTGCTGAGCCCTGTAGATTACTGTGAGAACACACTTGGCTGTCTTTGCCAGCAGACTTACTGGCTGGAATCCGTTCTTTATGACCTCATTTTGTTTGGTGGCCCGCTTATTTCCTGTTTGATCAAAAAATGGCTTCTATTAATGGCCTATGCGCTGTTGATCATCTTTTGCCATAAAAGTTATTGAAAGAGAATTAGCTCCTGTTCCACACTAATTTACAGAGAATATCTTGTAAATATTTACATTTAATGCAAGCAATTGCTTTAAAAGAATTTAAAAACATTATAAAATTAAGGCTTTTTATATGCAGCGTTGATCATTACTTCAACACTCAGACTTTAAATATTTTTGTGATGCTTTCTAAATCCAAGAAATGAAAATCTGAGTATTTTAACTAACCACATTTCAAGGTAGAGTATATGTATTAGATTCAAAATTAACAATATACATAAAAGTAGTAGCCTCGCACAATTACACGCTGTAATTGTGCTGAATATAAAAAAAATTGCGTTAGGAGTAAGAGTTGGATATTTTACGGGCAGTGCATGAATTTTAAAAGTTATTTTCTACATTGAAAGTTACTCTCCAAAGTATAGAAATTAATATAATTAATAACTAGGGAAATTTGAATAATAGGGAAATTATATCCACACATTTTCTTATAAAATATTTTAAGTAAAATAACACTTTCTTTAATTTTAGTAAAACCTTCAACCAATAAACTCAGAGAAGTACCCTGTGCCATGACCGACTATTTTCTACCCATACAAGAAACAGTGTTAGTTCTTCACCCAGACTTAACATGCAACAGAACTCCATTGCTGTGACTTAATCCTTTTCCTCATATACCAAAAGAAAAATACAATAAAACAAAAACTTTTAATCACGGGTGGTTTCAGAGTCTTCAATTTTTTGGAATAAATAACATTTACTGGTTTTTAATGTTATGAGGGCACAATAGAATTTAGCACATAAATTACTGTAACTTATTATTATAGCACATAAATTATTATAAAGTCAACAAAATGTACTGAAAAGCAATTTTAATGTATTCTTTTTGCCTTTGCCGAAAAGCAATTATGACTTTATTCTTAATGTACAAGAAGGCTGCTTCCAGACTTCAAAGTGTTTTTTTTTTTTTTTTTGAGCTGTTGGGTATTGTTTTCCATTTTCACCTGTATTATGAAAGTTTTGAATAAATCTGTGTTCAGCATCTTTTTTAAGTGTGTTTCATCTTGAACGTCATGTACCAAATTCACATGGAAATGCTAAGGGACAAAAGTAACCTAACAATTCTGCATCAGTTCAGTTCAGTTCATTTCCTTTGCTCAGTTGTATCTGACTCTTTGTGACCCCATGGACTGTAGCTCTCCAGGCTTCCCTGTCATCACCAACTCCTAGAGCTTGCTCAAACTCATGTCCATTGAGTTGGTGATGCCATCCCAGCATCTCAACCTCTGTTGTCCCCTTCTCCTCCTGCCTTCAATATTTCCCAGCATCAGGGTCTTTTCCAATGAGTCAGTTCTTCGCATCAGGTGGTCAAAGTATTGGAGCTTCAGCTTCAGCATCAGTCCTTCCAATGAATATTCAGGACTGATTTCCTTGAGGATTGACTGGTCTGACACCCTTGCAGTCCAAGGGACTCTCAAGAGTCTTCTCCAACACCACAGTTTAAAAGCATCAGTTCTTTAGTGCTCAGCTTTCTTTATGCAATTCTGCATACTTTGGTTCAAACTATTCCAGGTTTAAATTGAAGTATAAAATCTTTAAAAGTATGTCACAGAGTTCCAAAACAAAAAGCAGTGAATAAATACAAATGCTCTCCTGACTAATTCTAGTTCTGTTCAAACACTTTTTCAAAGCAAAAATAATATTAAAAATAAAAGTTTTAAATTTAAAGATAAACTAACATTTGTTATGCAATATATTGGTTAGGGATGATTTTTAGCTGCTCCAATGAAGATCCCACAGTGGCTAAAACCAATAGAAAAGTGTTCCTTTTCCATGTGACAGTCTAAGTAACTGGAGACAGACATGGTGGTCTCATGGGGTTTTGGACCTAGGTTCTCTCTGTTTTCTGCTCGGCCACCCTCAATGCATGGCTTCACCTACTGGTCTAAGACAGGTGCTCCAGACTCCATCACTGCATTGAGCCATCTGAAGGTGAGAAAGGCAGGCCATGCATGTGGTGATTGCATTTCATAGACTAGAACTTGATCCTATGATTATTTCTTGGTGCCGCTGCTGCTCTGACAAATGCAGTCTTAATGCCAAGTGTCCAATAAGACACAGCTTCATTACCAAGGGGACAATGTGAAATTGGATATTTGGGGATGATTAGCCATCTTTGCTACAAAGCATTAAAAAGTTATGAAGCCAGAATATCTATTTTACCTAGCTTATGAAAAAAGAAATCAATTTATAGTATTTTTATAGAATCAATTTCTACTGAACTTGAATGGCAATTTTAGACTTAATGTCTGTATTCTCAGTATCCAAGCATTACGCATTTGAGCCTCTCAAATATATATTGCATTCTTCAAGAATACATTTCCAGATAAACTTTTTCAAAGAATACATTGTTTTTTTCCTAGTTTTACTTTCTTTCTGTATGTGTAACATTATGTAGCCAATAGAACAACAGCATAGTTGGTAAAATTAGATGTTAATATTACCATACTACTCTGGTTGCAGCCTACAATTCACTCACTTGGGACATGGCACAAGACTAGACTCATGCATTAAGTAACGTGTGTAGAATTTTACTTCAGAAAAACACAACAGAGTATAAAAAGGATGAAAAGTCTGAGAATGGCCCCTTTAATGAAGGGTAGAAGAACTGGAAAGTTTCAGCACTAAAGAGAGGAATAATAACAGTGTTTACATCTATGAAGCATCTTTTTTTTTTTTTTTTAATGAAAACCAGGTGACCTTGGCTCTTGGTCTCAAATAAGAAAATAGTGAAAAAAGAGTAAACTAAACTGAAACACATATAGACCATTAAGTATCAAATTCTTCCTAGAAGTCAGGTAATTCAGTTAGGAGAACATGGGCTTTAACACTAGAAAGACATTCAGTGAAATACACAAACCCAAAAGACTTCACAATCTTAGGGTTGGAAGTAGTATGGACGGATACCCAGAGGAAGGTTTTGTAGCAGATTTACTGGTACCTCATTCAATCTCTTGCCTGGAAAATCCCATGGGCAGACGAGCCTGGTGGGCTGCAGTCCATGGCGTCGCGAAGAGTCGGACACGACTGAACGACTTCACTTTCCCTTTTCACTTTCATGCATTGGAGAAGGAAATGGCAACCCACTCCAGTGTTCTTGCCTGGAGAATCCCAGGGACGGGGGAGCCTGGTGGGCTGCTGTCTATGGGGTCGCACAGAGTCGGACACGACTGAACAATTTAGCAGCAGCAGCAGCAGCATTCAATATCTATGTTTGAAACAAAATCTGTAGATGCTTTTGAAGTGGAAACACACTTCAAAGCTTAGGATTCTTTAGATTTTGTCTTATTAAAGAAAGAGAAGTAGACTGAGAACAGGAACTTTATTTTTGATGAAAATTCTTTTTTTAATATAAATTTATTTATTTTAATTGGAGGCTAATTACTTTACAGTATTGTATTGGTTTTGCCATACATCAATATGAATCTGCCACAGATATACACGTGTTCCCCACCCTGAATCCCCCCTCCCACCTCCCTCCCCACCCCATCCCTCTGGGTCATCCCAGTGCACCAGCCCCAAGCATCCTGTATCATGCATCGAACCTGGACTGATGTTGTCAACATCTAGCAGACAGTGGAAGAATTTTTTTTCCTTAACTGTTCCCATGACTGATACATTTTCATGAGGGTTACATTACTTACACCATAAGATACAATAACTGAACCTAAATTGCCTTAACAGTGAATATTCAAATAAAAACATAGGAAATTCCAAATACACATCTTTCTTACCGTATTTATTATAATAAAAATTATATAATGATGCCAGGAAAATTGCAGGCACATTTTGACTTATACTTAGTGAGCAACTTTATTCTAACATATAACTTCATTTACTTTTAATATGAAAAAATGTGTTTCACACTGTCCTATCTCATCTTTCACAAATATGATGTAATTCAGTGTGCTGCTGATGCCAGGACATTTTCCATAAGTTAGGTGATTAATTCATCAGTGTATAATCCATTCATAGCAAAAGAGAAACTGTATTAAACTGTTATGCTATTAACGATACGTTCTCCTGAAATTTAAGCACAAAACTAACTGTAGTTAGTTTAGTGTTGATTGTCTGTTAGCATGTATCTTAGTACATGCTTCTCTGCTCACTGATATATGGAGGTAGAGAGCATTGCCCCGTGGTGGAATCCCAGCTCTGTCACGTTCTAGCGGTGTATCACTGGATAAGTTCTTAGCCTCTCTGAGCCTGAATTTTAGTAGCTGGGTTTTAAAAGCATCAAAGATAAGGTATATAAAATGTAGGATATGTGATGCATGTAATCAATAAGTTTACATCTGATATTTCATAATGTTCAATAAATAGGCATTAAAAAAACCAACGTCATTAGTTTGAGCAATAACATAACCACGTGAACAATACTCGTTATCTGATGGGGTCATTAACAACTAGAAAATATATAGGTAAAATGTAAAAAACACATAAAATATTAAGAAATTCTGAATGTACATCATTAAAAGATTATTCAGACAAGAGGCTAAATAATGCATCACAATTCTCTGCCAGTCACTTAACGATTTGTTTAGGTGAAGGTATCTGTTTCTCGTGTGAACCACTAGACACAACAACTCAGATAAAAACTGGAATAACTGGATTTGTCCTCCAAGATGACCCATTTGTATTTTACTACAATATATATTGTACTGGAGTAGATCCTGACCCTTTGAAACTAGAGAATGGCCTACTTACTTTTTTCTAATTTAAGGTCATTTCTAAAATACATATCTGAATTCACTGTAGATCATAGTGGCATTTATGACTTATGATATATAAACTTCATAAACCGGTGTTTCTTTTATAAGCTTTTAGAGTCTTGACGTGTTTAGGATTTTCAAGCATTCAGTTCAGTTCAGTCGCTCAGTTATGTCCAACTCTTTGCGAACCCATGAATCGCAGCACGCCAGGCCTCCCTGTCCATCACCACTCTCACGGAGTTCACTCACACTCACGTCCATCGAGTCCGTGATGCCATACAGCCATCTCATCCTGGGTCGTCCCCTTCTCCTCCTGCCCCAAATCTCTACCAGCATCAGAGTCTTTTCCAATGAGTCAACTCTTCGCATGAGGTGGCCAAAGCACTGGAGTTTCAGCTTTAGCATCATTCCTTCCAAAGGAATCCCAGGGTTGATCTCCTTCAGAACGGACTGGTTGGATCTCCTTGCAGTCCAAGGGACTCTCAAGAGTGTTCTCCAACACCACAGTTCAAAAGCATCAACTCTTCGGCGCTCAGCCTTCTTCACAGTCCAACTCTCACATCCATACATGACCACAGGAAAAACCATAGCCTTGACTAGACGGACCTTAGTCAGCAAAGTAATATCTCTGCTCTTGAATATACTATCTAGGTTGGTCAAAACTTTCCTTCCAAGGAGTAAGTGTCTTTTAATTTCATGGCTGCAGTCACCATCTGCAGTGATTTTGGAGCCCCCCAAAGTAAAGTCTGACACTGTTTCTACTGTTTCCCCATCTATTTCCCATGAAGTGATGGGACCAGATGCCATGATCTTTGTTTTCTGAATGTTGAGCTTTAAGCCAACTTTTTCACTCTCCTCTTTCACTTTCATCAAGAGGCTTTTTAGCTCCTCTTCACTTTCTGCCATAAGGGTGGTGTCATCTGCATATCTGAGGTTATTGATATTTCTCCCGGAAGTCTTGATTCCAGCTTGTGTTTCTTCCAGTCCAGCGTTTCAAGCATTAGTGTTCTCTTATTAGGGTATCTTTAAGAGATATAGGGTTGCTGTCTGTCTATGTTGGAACTGCTTTCATAGACACTTTAGCAAGTTTGTGGTCCTCTCTTCTTAAACCCAAATTAGAGAAAAGAAGTTAAACTGGCCATACAGAGAGTTCAAGAGAATCAGAGTTTCACTCATTCACTTATTCTTCGAGCAACGTTTTCGCTCATTCATTGCAGATCAATAATGCATCTATCAGCCCTCAAGGCACTATTATAAGGAATTCTCTTCCTGTCTTTTATGAAACTGTCAGGGTACACCTCCCATTACCATCCAGCTCAAGTAAAGGAGGTTGTAAGGAAGCAGGATTTTTAAATCCATAATTAAAATAGTACACTTTTTATATAGAATCCTATCATATACTTCATGTCAGCAAGCATTATTAAGCAAAATATTATATGAACAGAATTCCAAAACTGATGATCAAATCTAGCATTATTTCAATGTGGATCCCTCTATTGAAAGTCATGGTTTTAAAAGGATCTAAGCTTCCTGTCACAGATCTGAAAGTAATCCCAGTTTTAAATGAACGAAATTCAAGGATGCTGAGAGCGGAACAGAAGTTGACAGTCTATAAATGTGAGCCTCATAGTCTTCTCCCTTTGTGTTTAGACGTCTCGTTCAAGGTGTTTCCGCTGAGAACAGGGATATGGAGTGGTCTAGGGTTAAAGGAGACATAGAACCTACGAAACTCAAGGATTCGCTGTCCAGCCTCATCATTTACTCTAACGTCTTTTGTTGGTGGTGGTGGTGCTGGTGGTGCTCATTCAGTCACGTCCGACTCCTTGTGACCCCGTGGACTGTAGCCCGGCAGGCTCCTCTGTCCATGGGATTCTCCAGGCAAGAATACTGGAGTGGGTTGCCATTTTAGGTAAGTTATTTAACTTTTCAGAATTGCTACTGTCTCTTTTTAAAACATAGATGATAATTACATCATTGCTTATTGGGGTAACTAATTGAAATAATATATGGAAAAGTGTTGGTCACTATTAAACTGTTGGTAATTATTCCATAGGTCATTACTGAAAATTTATGAGAAAAGTATTACATTTTCTACTCAATTTGTTTCATATTGTGTTCTATACATGTCCATACACATGTTCTATACACGTGTACTATACAGGCCATGGAATTCTCCAGGCCAGAATCCTGGCATGGGTAGCCTATCTCTTGTCTCAGGATCTTCCTGACCCAGGAATCGAACCTGGGTCTTCTGCATTGCAGGCAGATTCTTTACCAACTGGGCTATCAGGGAAGCCCGACTTTCACTTCCCTGTCCCATTAGAAAAAGCAAATATTATTGAACAATTTGCTACTCAAGATTTCCAGCAACAGAACTGTCATGAAAACAATGTGAAGAAGATATTTGAACAACTACTTCTTCATCTTTAAATAATGTGTGATGGACCTTGCTGGACATCAGTGTTCATCATGGGAGTGGGGTCACCTTCCTGAAGATCATTAGGTGCAGATGAAGCGCATACAGCCAGCTGCCCCGGAGGAGTCGTCGTCCAGGGATCCATGTCACAGCTGAGATGGCATTAGGTGATCTCCAGAGGCTGACAGGTCATGAAGGCAAATTAACTCCATATTGTGAGTGGGAGGAAACCTCTACAGTCTTTGACAATAGCTGGAGGAAGAGCTCCAGATCGCTATGGAAGGCTCATCAGACCAGAACCCAGGTGGAAGGCAGCTCTTAGGCAGATCAAAGCTAGTGAGAAGAGTAATCTAATGTGAAGCTGCCACAGTTTGACCCATCTCAGAGGTCCTGGGGACACTGATTGACAGGGAGCAGACTAGGGCATCATGACAAATACTGAGACGTGAAGTCAGAACTCTGTATGCTTAACACTTGAGTCAAAGTAATCATTTATCCTTCTTCAGAGCTTGCTAGACATGGTTTCCTAATGATTGGCATAGACAATTAGGCCTGGCATATGTAAGAGAAATGGTGATGCTCTAATGTGCCAATCATGTTTTGGAACGTGCTATCCTTTGTTTTTACGGAAAGACCATTGTGAAGGCTTCAATCAGGAGGGGTGACAGAGATACTCAGGAGCATAGGGAAGCAAAACAATCATTGCTCCCCAGGAGCTGCTCCAGGGCAGAGTTTCTAAACTTCCATTTGTCACATATACATTCTTGAATTATTAGACTCAGCCCGTAAACTCTGCAAAGGCAGGGATTTTGTATCCTTTATTTTGAAGCTCTGCGTATATGGCTGATGTTCAGTTCTTCATTCAGGATGTGTTATGTTGAGTAGGAACTCCACATATGTAGTGACTTATGTTTAAATTTAAATGTTGCTTCAATAGTTCTTGTTCTGAGGGATTACACAAAGGCATACAGTGCTGTGCTTAGTCGCTCAGTCGTGTCTGATTCTTTGCGACTCCATGGACTGTAGCCCGTTAGGTTCCTCTGTCCATGGGGATTCTCCAGGCAAGAATACTGGAGTGGGTTGCCATGCCCTCCTCCAAACAAAGGCAAACTACTGCTACTACTACTGATAATAGGCCACTGAATGATCTGCTGGTCCTCATTCAGGGATCTGCCAGCCTCCTGATGAACTTGGAACATGCACTAGAGCTTGTCGCTCAAGGACCATACTGCTCTGCTGTGATTTGGGCCAAGAAAACGAATGCCTCTTGTTCTTTTTCCCTCTTGCTCTCTTCTGATTTCATTTCTTATAAAACCTAAGTCACACTAGAGACATTACTTGAAGTGACTCTGGGAGACAGAATTTTTTAGCCTTTCAGCTTTTTCATAATAGGAAAACACACTAGCTGTCATCAGAGTAGCTGTGCAGCAAACCAGTCTACAGCATCTGACAGTCCCCTTATCACCGCATGGTATTGGATTAATTTCTGTTTGTTTTTCATTATTTGTCTCCCACAGGTAGATCATAAGCTCCAAGAAAGAACATATCGCTTTGGTTTTGTTTGCTTTTGTATCTCTATACCTGGAAAAGTCTGGCACTCTGGGGGCACTTCTTAAATACTTCTAAATGTAGAATGAGTGGATAATTGAAATAATGGATACGCAGCCATGCCTGAGAAGGATAACTATACTTTGTGTTTTGAAAATAAAGCCCTGGACAAGAAGGTTAGAGAACATGGAGGAAATAAATGGAGAAAGACAGCAAAAAATTGAACAATATCCCCTGTTCATGTATTTGAAGATACAATATTGTTAAAATGTGCAAAGCATACTACCCAAAGCAATGCATAGACTTACTGAAATTTCTATCGTAGTTCCAATGAAATTTTTTACAGAGGTAGAAAAAACAATCCTAAAATGTATATGGAATCACAGAAGACTCTGAGTAGCCAAAGTAATTCTGAGAAATGAGAACAAGGCTGGAAGCATCACACTCTAAACTATACTACAAAGCTAGAGTAATCAAAGCAGGATTATACTGACATAAAAACAGACACATTCATCAGTGGAACAGAATAGAGACTCAGGAACAAACCTGTGAATATATGGTCAATTAATTTACAATAAAGGAGTCAAGACTACACAGTGGGGAAAGGATAGTCTCTTCAATGAATGCAAGGGTATTTTTTTTAAAGGGTTAATGGAAAAAATTGCTGTTTGTATTGTCTCAGCTGGACTTGAGGACATTACTGATGTTCATCATCATAATCTTCTACCCCCCTTTCTAGAATTTCTACACTTTCCACTGGTGTTTAGACTCATCTGGGTAACTTGATTGATTTGGAAACCCAGGTCTTCATTCCTGAGCAGTCTAAGATAATTGCATCTTGTCTTTGTTGGACCATAGCTGCTGCAACTGTTTACTGTTATCACCAGAAACAGAAACACCAAAAGACACCCCTGTGAATCCTGTGGGTCAGTTATCCCTCCCTGTCCTCATTAGAGTGACTTACATACAGTCCATGGGGTCGGAGAGTCAGACGCGACTGAGGGACCAAGCACAGCACAGCACATCCCAGATCTCAAGCAATTCTTTTCCTTGTCCAAAGTGACCAGGCAGTCATCATAGCTCCAGTTCAGTTCAGTTCAGTTGCTCAGTCATGTCTGACTCTTTGCGACCCCATGAATCGCAGCACGCCAGGCCTCCCTGTCCATCACCATCTCCCGGAGTTCACTCAGACTCATGTCCATCGAGTCGGTGATGCCATCTAGCCGTCTCATCCTCTGCCGTCCCCTTCTCCTCCTGCCCCCAATCCCTCCCAGCATCAGAGTCTTTTCCACTGAGTCAACTCTTCACATGAGGTGGCCAAAGTACTGGAGTTTCAGCTTTAGCATCATTCCTTCCAATGAACACCCAGGACTGATCTCCTTCAGAATGGACTGGTTGGATCTCTTTGCATGTGAACCGTGAACTTCCAGATGTTCAAGCTGGTTTTAGAAAAGGCAGAGGAACCAGAGATCACATTGCCAACATCTGCTGGATTATGAAAAAAACAAGAGAGTTCCAGAAAAAGATCTATTTCTGCTTTATTGACTATGCCAAAGCCTTTGACTATGTGGATCACAACAAACTGTGGAAAATTCTGAAAGAGATGAAAATACCAGACCATCTGACCTGCCTCTTGAGAAACCTATATGCAGGTCAGGAAGCAACAGTTAGAACTGGAAATGGAACAGACTGGTTCCAAATAGGAAAAGGAGTATGTCAAGGCTGTATATTTCACCTGTTTATTTAACTTCTATGCAGAGTACATCATAGCTCCAAGGTCAGTGGAAAACTTACTGGATCTCCTGGTGAAAGCATTTCCCTGTTTTGGAACCAAGATTTCTGCTCTGGAAGAGGTCAAGAATGTGAAGACAGGATGTTCACATCCCATAAACAAATCACGGGGAATAGTGTTGGGAGACTAGAAGTAAGTGAGTGGACAAATTCATAGTAGGGAAATGCTAATAAGACTGGAGTGACTATGCTAGTATATTAGATAATAGACTTAGAGTGTATTACAAGAGATAAGGAGAAACATTTCAAAATGATTAATGTACTCATCAAGAAATGATGACAAGCATAAAAAACATGTAAAATTTGACAGAATCAAAGAAATAAATGTATAATTTTACATTTATACTTACAGACTTTATTGCCACTCTCTTAACAATGAACAGAACAAATAAGCAAAACGTTAAAACTCAGAAGACATAGAGGATATGAACACTATTAATTATCTTCATCTAATTGATAATTACAGAATACTACAGACTATAGCTGCAGAATACACACTATTTTCAAATACATTCAGTATACCCATCAAGGTGTATGCTGGGCCGTAACATGTCTCAGTACACTTAACATGATTGGGATCTTACAGAGTATGTTCTCTGACCCCAGTAGAATTGAATTAAAAATGTGTAACAGTAAGATATTTAAGAAGACCTTAAGGTTTTGGAAATTAAATAATGTATATCTGTCAAATATATGGGTCAAATAAGAATTCACAAGAAAAATGAGAAAATATTTCAAACTGAATGAAAATGAAACATATTGAAATTTGGGGAATGTTGTTAAAACAGGACTCTGTGATCTTCTCTGGAAATCCTCTGTTGTGCTTATTGATATTTGCTAAGTTATTGATGGGTAGGACACTAACAGTTCTGATACAAATTCTGGAGTTGGTGATGGACAGGGAGGCCTGGCGTGTGACTATTCACGGGGTTGCAAAGAGTCGGATACGACTGAGCGACTGAACTGAACTGAAGTTATTGATGGGTAGGACGCTAACAATTCTGATACAAATTCTGGAGTTGGTAGTCTTGCCCGTCTTGGGGGGAAAGTAGTAATGTTATCTAGTGCTGGAAATACTGGTTTTCTATTTCTTTTTCTCTCCTAAGAATCATTGGCAACTTGAACACATGAGGAGTTCAAGATATTGGAAGTTATCTATGTAATTGGAAGTTACATATTGGAAGAAGCTTCCATGATATATTTTTACTCACAACACTCTGATAGCAAATGTGCCAGATTTTTTTCACACTCACAACCAATTCTCTAACTTAGTAACAGTGTTAGTCGCTCAGTCGTGCCCAACCCTCTGTGATCCCATGCAGTGTACCCTGCCGGGCTCCTCTGTCCTTGAATTTGTCCAGGCAAGAATACTGGAGTTGGTAGCCAGACTTCCCTGGTGGCTCAGATGGTAAAAGCGTCTGCCTACAATGTGAGAGACCCGGGTTTGATCCCTGGGTCAGGAAGATCCCCTGGAGAAGGCAATGGCTCTGCCTACAATGTGAGAGACCCGGGTTTGATCCCTGGGTCAGGAAGATCCCCTGGAGAAGGCAATGGCACCCCACTCCAGTACTCTTGCCTGGAAAATCCCATGGACAGAGGAGCCTGGTGGGCTACAGTCCATGGGGTCGCAATGAGTCAGACACGACTGAGTGACTTCACTTTCACTTTCTTTTCTTCTCCAGGGAAATCTTCTCAGCTCAGGGACTGAACCCCGGGTCTCCTGCATTGCAGGTGGATTGTTTACCATCTGAGCCACCAGGGATGCCCTAGTCATTAAATGGGTGTCCAAAGTTCCATTCCGCCGCTAAGTACCCGGTGTTAGCGCAGAGCCCATAGGTTGGGGCTCAGTCCTCCAAGGCTGTCCACACCATCAGCTGCCGATCACAGGGCCTCCTGTAAGTCTGGTGCAGAGGGTGCCGGAATCCCTTCCTCGGGTGCAACCCTTTCCTTGAATGCAGGACAGCACTGTATGTACTAGATCATTGTAAAGGACACAACTCAGGATATTCAAACGAAAGAAATGGGTGCAGTCAGTTACTTTCATAGGTGGGGACATGGGTCTTCCATGCCCTCTCTGGGCCCACCACTCTCCCAGAAATTCTCTGCGTTCACCAATTTGGAAGCCTTCTGAACTTTGTTTTCTAGGAGTTTTATGTAAGTTCCATTACTAAAGGATGGTTGATCAAATTATTGGAGATTGGTGATTAACCCGATCTCCAATCTCTCAGCCCCAGAGTCCTGGGATGGGGCTGAAGTTCCAAACATCTAAGCACTTGATTGATTCCTTTGGCAACTAGCCCCCAACTAGGCAATTCAGAGGTCCACCAAGAATCACCTTGTTAGCATAAACCACCTATAGTTGAAAGGGGCTTGTTGTGAATAACAAAAGATGCTCCTCTCACCCTTCTCACCCAGGCAAGTCCAAGGGTTTTAGAGGCTTTATGCCAGAAGCCACAGAGGAAGAATAAATACTTATTTCTTATCACATTGCAATACCGCAACTTGCTATTAGGAAGCCAACTGATCCATATTAAACTGTAGGGTCCTTTCTACTTAAAGAGTGTCTTTTAAGAATTATCTCTTGGTCTCATTGGTTGGCTTAAGCCACTTGGAATGAAAATGTATTAACTTATTAGGAAAACTAACTTGTTACTGTATCCTAAAGGACATAATTTCCTATTTCAATCAATTATCAAATGCATATATGTGTACATAATTTCTTCATGCTGTACACAATTTTATGTAGTCAACCAAGTTTGGTCTTATGTCTCCGAGAAAAAAGTTTTCACTTGAAAATTTCTGTATTTCTTTTAGAATATAATCGATGAGGAACGTAGATAGAATTTCACAGTGAGAATCTCTCTTGTAATATGCAACATAAACGAGTGGTTTATTTCATATTCTTTTTATCTCTTGTTTGACTTGTCCTGAAAGACTAAGTATAGTCCATGTTAAGGAATTTTCTTCGATGAAATAAAGTTTCCAATACAGCAACTAATGAAATGCTCAGTGGGGTAAGGCCGCATCATGGCTCCATCACTGTGCAGACAACGTTTGTCACTAATAAGCCCTGAAATCGTCAAATGCCTAGGAACCTGCTTCCTTCCATTCCTCACTTGAAAATTAACAGAATTATGCTCCCTCTCGGTTCGCTTACACACAATGAAGCAAAATGAACATGATTTTCCTAGTGCAATAAATTGTGCTTCACTCATTTTTGGAGTAGTGAAATTGACTTGAATAAAAGGTTATTGGGATGTTTTAGATCTCCACTGTTTGATCCGTCTACATTTAGAGAGAGGTTTGTTTATATTCAGTGGGGCAAGCCAAAGGGCATACAGTTGAATGAGATGTCTTAAATCGAAGACAACATTTACATGTGTGTAGGCCCATAAGGGGTTTCCCCGGTGGCGCTAATGGTAAAGAATCCACCGCCAATGCAGGAGACACAGGAGATGGGGTTCAATCCCTGTTCAGGGAAGATCCCCTGGGGGAGGGTGTGGCAACCCACGCCAGTATTCTTGCCTGGAGAATCCCATGGACAGAGGAGCCTGGCGGGCTACAGTCCATAGTGTTGCAAAGAGTCAGACACAACTGAAGTGACAGTCCGCATGCAGGCACGTAGGGCCATAAGTGAGCGAGAAGGCTGGAAACATTTGGTTTTGTACTTCTAGCCATTATGTTCTGAGTAAAGAATTCTTTTACAAAGATGAGGAAAATTCCCCTCACTTGAACAGAAATGACAATGTTTCCTATGCAAATAGAAATCCTCATTTGATGTCAATATCGTATGGTAAATTAACAACCATAGTATCATTCATGTGCACAGTCCATTTACCTTTTCAGCAAATGGATCATTTGTTCATCTCAAAGGAATTTCTGAGAGCAGAAAAAGCAGAATGTGTGTGAAGAAGAAGATAACAGTTTGTACCAAAGAGAGTATCAGGAGTTCAGCTTCTAACTTTACAAAAGCTTATAGATAAATACCACTTCCCCCAACTTGTTATGCTTGCTATTAAAGTTCTGGATATTTCCCGTTTCAATGGGAATCCGTTTCCCAAACTGTCTGCTTTGGGTAGTGTGGGTAGTGTTGTATACAACAGGGATATTCCATAATTCCTTCATACAAAGAGACTGAATTTAAAATAGACTAAAGTAAACATCCCTGGGCCTTTTGTTTGATGTTAGAGCAGAGCTGGGAGGAAAAGGGCATGCATGTTACATAAGCATATGTGGACAAACGATATGATGCTCTGGCCAGGATATTTAGTTGTGGTTCACTGAAGCACAGTGCCCTTTAAACAAACGCATGGTGAGAAGTACCCTCTGTATCCAGCCAGGGTGTCTCAGGCTGTGCAGAAAGTGAGAGAATGTTGTGTGGTCATTGTGTTAGTCACTCAGTCATGTCTGACTCTTGTCGACCCCATGGGCTGTAGCCTGCCAGTCTCCTCTGTTCATGGAATTCTCCAAGCAAGCATACTGAAGGTGGTAGCCATTGCCTTCTCCAGGGCATCTTCCCAACCCAGGGATTGAACCTCCTGCATTGCAGGTGGATTCTTAACCATCTGAGCCACCAGGGCAGCCTGAGGGAATGGGAGGGAGTCAAAGAAAATAGAATCAAAAGGACAGCAGTCTTGGTTCCAATCATCAAGAGATGCAGAGGTCGCACAAAGATTTCTGAAACATCAGCCTAAGGAATCCTAGAGAAAATCAGATTCTACCTATAGACACAATGAAGACTAAAGATGTGTTTACACTCTCTCAGAAGTATCCTGTCATAGATACCCTTCTTCCAGTTCCTTCTGAGGGTTTTTATCACCTTCAATGCAAGACAAATTCAGCATAGTTTGAAGTGTGTTCTCCTTGGGATCGGTCTACCTGAAAACTGAAAGGGGACTTTCTGTTTTCCGTGGGCTTTGTGGTCTGTAGGCTTGGTTACAAGCTAGATGATCAAGCTTGGTTACAGCATAATGGAATTCCCTGGTAGCTCAGCTAGCAAAGAATCTGCCTGCAATGCAGGAGACCCTGGTTCAATTCCCGGGTCAGGAAGATCCGCTGGTGAAGGGATAGGCTACCCACTCCAATATTCTTGGGCTTCGCTAGTGGCTCAGATAGTAAAGAATCTGCCTGCAATATGGGAGATCTGGGTTTGATCCCTGGATTTGGAAGATCCCCTTGAGGAGGGCTGGCAATCCACTCCAGCATTCTTGCCTGGAGAATCCTCATGGACAGAGGAGCCTGGCTACAGTCCATGGAGTTGCAAAGTGTTGGACACAACTGAGCGACTAAGCATACACATAGCATAACAGGTTACACTGGTATACCAGGGACTACTTTTGACTAAAAGTGGGTCTGGCTTGCAGCTATTATTTCTTTAAAAATAGGCCGTAGGTTAATTGTGACTGAGTTGCCTCATCTCCAAGTACCTGGCCACACTATGCAAGAGAAAGGACTATGTCCAGCTGCCTTCAAGGCTACAATGGTCTCCCCAACACCCAGGATGCTCAGAAGATGCACCTTCTGAGATCTGCTGCCAGAAGACCCTTCTCACACATGGGGACCCAGTCAGCACCCAGATAACTCACTTTGCTTTTCTTTAAATGAAGGAGGGAGAATATGTAGCCCTTATTTTCTGTCTTTGTCTGGGAGCCTCCTCTTTCTTGCCCTCTGGTCTATAGGGAAGAGCGCTAACCTCAAAGCTTGTTTGGGTCTTACTTCTATCAACAAGGCTATCTCTGTATAAAGACCCTCCATTCAGGAAGAAACAAACTATCCACCACACCTTCTTCCATTCCTGACACTTAAATATCACTTCCAAATCAGACTGATTAAAATGGGATGTTAGTGCTGCTGCTGCTGCTGCTAAGTCACTTCAGTCGTGTCCGACTCTGTACGATCCCATAGACGGCAGCCCACCAGGCTCCCCGGTCCCTGGGATTCTCCAGGCAAGAACACTGGAGTGGGCTGCCATTTCCTTCTCCAGTGCATAAAAGTGAAAAGTGAAAGTGAAGTCGCTCAGTCATGTCCAACCCTCAGTAACCCCATGGACTGCAGCCTACCAGGCTCCTCTGTCCATGGGATTTTCCAGGCAAGAGTACTGGAGTGGGGTGCCACTGCCTTCTCTGGGGATTTCAGTAACTTCTGTTAAAAATATCAGTCATTTATGGGACTTCCTGGTGGTCCAGTAGTTAAGACTTCGTCTTCCAGTGCAGGACATGTGGGTTCCATTCCTGGTCAGGGAGCTAAGATTCCCACGTGCTTTGTGGCCAAAAAATACAAAACATAGAATGGAAGCAACACTATAACAATGAAGACTTTCAAAAAAACATCACTTATTTGTTTAATGGAAAGCATCAGAGTTGAGTGACAACCCACAGAATCTCCATAACCAATGAGCAACACAGGGGCTGGGGGTGGGGGTACCATTTTTAGAGCAGCCTTCCTATCAAGGCCTTCTCCTCCCTTCTCATCTCGCTCAAATTTGTTCTGTCAGAGAGGGGTGTTTTATCATAGCTCACTCCTACATTTAATCGTATTTGAGAAGATTGTTAAACACAATGAGAGATTATCTTCATGGCACGATTTATTCCAACGACATACTCAAACATGTATCTTGCTTAGTGAGATAAAGCTTAATACTGTGAGTCAAAGGATTTTTGTTAGGGAAAATGATGATCAAAGTCAAGTTATCTCTATTTTATTTTCTCAAAAAACGCATTCTTATAATTCTTTCTGAACTGACTTTTCATTTTTTCCCCAGGTGAGCCATCATCACAGCATAACTCACTCCTTTTGGGAAATGGACATCTGAATAAACGGGATAGAGGCCGTTTAAGAGAGTCCAGCCATAAGTACCAGACTCGGTCTCCTGCCTCTGTTTCTAGCAGAGCCCATTTCAGGGTGCGGCACAGCTATTTCTAAATCAAAGGCTTACTTTTATTTCTATTTTCAAATTTATGTTCAAGTATTATCCTAGTTATGTGTTTGCAACCTAGGTTTTACAAACCCCAGAAAGCTTCCAGTTGCCTCAAATGACACCATGATCTCAAATTTTTCTCTTGGCAGTGATTTTTTAAAATTTACTTTTAGTACTAAAGACTATGATTTTATACAGTCCTTTGAAAATGAGAAATTAATTGGTGAGATTTCTTAAGTGGTCTTTGGCTCTTCCAGAGAATTAATGCAATTTAAAAAATAATCAATGCATTTTTTTCTCAGGCCATATTTTCTAGCAGACAATGATATGCAAAGTAAGCTCACATAAACTGCTGCTAATGATAATTCTGCAAAATGCATATGAAATCTTCCACTGTCACTAATTGTCAATCAGTTCACATGGGGTTAATACGACTTTAAAAATCAGTCTCATTACTTACTGGTTTGTGGTATTTCATTCATTTTATTTCAAAAGCTATTGCTTGAAACATTGAATACCAGGTGATGTATCAATATATAAAGACAAATTTGCCAGAAAGAATCTGACTGGCCACAGCTAGACCTTTAGCTATCATCTGACATAAATCATCCTGTAAATACATATCACAGTAGCAAAAGAAGAAATGAATAAATGCATTAACCTAATACATATTCCAGATAATGACCTTACTTAACACTGAATTAGCAACCTCAGAATTAAGCAATAAGCAACTGTTTACACTCCTGGTTATTTTTTTTTGCAACCCCATGGACTGTAGCCCGCCAGGCTCCTCTGTCCATGGGATTCTCCAGGCAAGAATACTGGAGTGGGGTGCCATGCCCTCCTCCAGGGGATCTTCCTGACCCAGGGATCAAACCCATATCTCCTGCCCTGCAGGTGGGTTCTTTACCACTAAATCACCTGGAAAGTGCACACTCCTCGTCATACACTTTAAAAATGGTGTGTGTGTGCGTGTGTAGTGGCTTAATACCAACGGGTGTTTTCTGACTTTTGAAACAGATTTCTCCTGTGAATAACAGTTAGGAACAATACGAACAGAAGCTTGAGAGTGCTTAGCACCAGTCTTATTCTGGACCTGATAAACCACAGCCAAGTGGTGGACTGCGTGACCTCTCGTCTCACAGAATACAAAGTCTTGTGTGGTTAGTATATAAGTGCAGATATTTAAAAAGAGTAGAAACAGAGTAAAATCCAAGGATATTTAATTTCCTGTCTTTTGAAATGCAAAGATAATCTCGTGGGTACTTTGTAATTGGTGTATACTGGAACTCCCTGCTCCATTCGTTAGTAGTATGATATTGCTTTTCCTTTTTTTAAGCGCTGTTCCCCAACTATGCCTAGAAAACAAATACTGTCCAAGTAATAACCAACTAATCCAGTCATCCTAAGTAGTCTTTCCTATTTCAAAAACAGCACCACAATACTGAAAAAAGAGTGATGAACTCTGGCTGCTTGTCCCAGTCAATGGATCGTACAGTCTCTAGAATCAAGCTTTTCAATGCACAGATCAATGTTTCCTGACGTGACGCAGCTTGACTACTAGATGTAATCAAGACCAAGCCTCCTGTCTTGGACTAGAATTTTCCAGCCAGCCTAAGTACTGTTATTGCCTCTCTTTGTTTTTCCTGCTTTTCATCTGATTCACAGGGTAGGGAAACAAATGTAAGCAAGGGAGGAAAAAGTAGGCTAAATGGGACTTTGCCACAGATCTGGCCTCGTTTTTGTCCTACCTTCTCCATATCACAAATGCACCCCCGGGAGCAGGCATCAACAGTATGCAAATCTAATTGCAAAAGTAATAAACAGAACCTGCATGGATGTTTCTCTCAGAGTTAACTCTGTTAATGTCAGACTGGCAGTCGTCTAAATATCTAATCTCTCATTGAATCAATAGTAAACTGGTTTTAGCTGTAAGAAAGGGTTACTGAACGCAGGGAAGGATTTGTAGAAGAATGCCATTTTCAGGTTTTTATGGCATTCTCGGGAGACTTTACCGATACGTGCTGGCAGGCTGAATGAAACGGCCAAAAGAATAGGAGTTTTTGGTCCATTTTAGGCTCCAGTTTGATCCGCTTAAGTACTGTCATCAAAATCAAATGGCTACTGGCTTGCTCATTTGCATTCAAAACACAAAGCAGGGAAAATTGAAACACATACACCCACATGTGCAAGAATAGGGTAAAATTAGGGTAGCGACTCTCCTGGTGAGGTCCAGACCAGAAGCAGCATCTAGGAATTGGTTAGACATACCAACGCTCCTAGGGATTCTCCAGTGACTCAGTGGTAAAGAATCTGCCTACAATGAGGGAGTTGCAGGAGACATGGGTTCAGTTCCTGGGTCAGGAAGATCCCCTGGAGGAGGGCATGGCAACCCATTTCAGTCAACTTGCCTGGAGGATTCCATGGACAAAGGAGGCTGGTGGCTATAATCCAAAGAGTCGCAGAGTCAGACACGCCTGAAGCGACTTAGCATGTGGGCACACACCCACACAATGACCTCTACTTTTTACAGTGCTATCAAAAATGTATATCGCTAATACTTTTTCAGTCATGCTAAGCACATACTTTATCTCCTTAACCTTCCCTGCTCCACACGAAAGATGCTATTTCCATTTTCAAAATAGAGACACTGAGACCTAGACCCGTTGTAAACTTCCCATGTGTGTGCATGTTCAGTCACCCCGTCATGTCCGACTCTGTGCAACCCCAAGGACTGTAGCCCATCAGGCTCCTCTATCCATGGGATTATCCAGGCAAGAGTACTGGAGTGGGTTGCCACTTCCTTTTCTAGGAGAATAGCTCCCCACTGCCACACAATAGTGTCAAGGCGTCCTGACTAGGGCCAGGGTCCCTCCCGCTGTAGCTTATCAGTCCTCAGTTGTACCAAAGCTGATTACTGGGAAAAAGTGGAATGATTGCCATGAAATGCTAAGAGACAAATTAAAGTCAGCACCAGCTATCCTGAAATACCATGAGGTTTCACTTTTGATAGATTTAATCAAGATGAAGACAATATAACACATGGAGGTTGCTAGTTTTCACTCAGCAAAATTTTTGGAACTCTTTTGATTCAAGCATTATGCTAGTCCACCAGGATATGGGAGTTTCTAGATCTTGTCTGCTCTCAAGTTTAGCAGTCTGCTCAGCACACATCCCTTGGAAATACACCCTGGTTGGCTTCATGTTAAGCATCCACGAGAACAACACAGGCGGTGGCCTGCTGGACAAGCCCTCTCTCTTTTGCCCTCATAAGGAAGCAGATGGAGAATGAAATTGCAGAAAGTGAAGACAGCCATAAAAACATTTGCATGAAGCTCATTAGCATGGCTTATCCCCTTTTGAAGGAAGAGCAGAGGAATAAAAATTATTAGATTTCCTGATACACCTTCATTTATCCCTATTCTCATTGCCTCCAGAGGCAGAACTTACCATGGGTATCACATAACTATTTATCACATAAGCAGTGGCCCAAGGATCCGGCTGGTTTTGTTAAAGTGATCCTCCTTTTCCAACCTTAGCTTCATTCAGTGTAACTCATGAGAACCTAGAACAAGTTCTCACCTAACTATTTCTCTGAAATATTACTATGGGGACTAGTTTATCCCAATTCAAGAAATTATAATTAATCCTTTTGTTCAAATTTTTCATATCAAAGTTGACCCTAGGAATACGAGGGGAGAAAAGTAGAATTGTGTCAGTATTCATCTACTTTTAACATTAGGATCACCCACAAGTTGCTGATGTAAAATGTAACTGTCAAATTGGTGTTATTAGAGGATTAAAAAAATTGAGGTGAAATCACTTACCCAATTTATTACAGAAAATTAAGTGAATCACAGCCAATATGCCATTGACCTATATGTCAGAAATCACATTCTTTTTGCTCTCCCATCAAAGCCATGGCTTATTTAGCATTTCTCAGACTTTATCTGACAATGACTTACTCAAAATTCAGCCAAGCTTGAGCTTTAAGGGTCTTGTTTCTGCTTTTATTCCTTTCACAAGAAGGATCCTGATCCTGAAAACGACAGACAAAAAGGCATCCAGGTGAGTTTCATTGGTTTTATTTTTCCAAACATGGGGGGGAGAAAGCTTTGTCAGTCGATCCGTACACAAATTGCAGGAGTGTTGTGAAGCTTGGCTGGTAGCAGAGCGCTGGAACGCGCTTTCAGCTCTGTTAGTATTCTTCATGGCTGTTTGTTGTCTGCTGGGGCGATTATCTTGCTTTAATTTAGGTCACTAATGATGTTATGAGATAGTTGGATGGTGGTGTAATTTCTTTTGATGTTGTTTTTGTTGCTATTGCTTATATCAACTCATCCTGATTCCATAAAAGCCTGAATTCTATACCCACCGAGGGAGGGTGGCCAGGAGACGCTGGAGGGGCACCCAGGAGAGGGAGGGGGGTGGTGAGTGAAGCGCATGGCAGGGCTGGGCACTGGGACCCGGCCACGGTGCCTCCATGAAGCGGCATTTCCAATGCTCTGCTCTGCTCTGCTTCCCTCCCAGCGTGAGGGCTGAAGGCTAGGAGATCACACCGCGCTGCTCCGTGTCTTGTCAGGTTTGAAATTATTTCCGACAGGCTACCAAAACAATTGGTCCCTCACTTCTGCAGCTTTTACACTAGTTGAAGTCTAATTTATAAGATAGATCATTCGCTTCAGTGATTCCATCTCTGATCCTCCTCAGCCCATCCCATGCGGAGACCTCATTTGGGGAAATCTGACTTTCCCAAACCTGTCTCCTCCTGTCTCCTTCTCCCTGCCTTACCTGGCTTCCTTGAATGGGCAGTTTGAAGGCTCTAAAAATTATTGTTCAATGTAAATTATTTCCCTGGCACTCAGCTTTATTTATTTAAATTGTAATCGTATGTAAAGCCGTGGTATTTATTTTGAATTGCATAGGTACTGGTTTTAAATGTGATTTAACAGAAACTAGCTCCAAAATGTTCTATTCTGATTCATTCCATCCTGAAAACTGAAGGAGTGGGTGCTTCTGTGTTCACCTACAGAGATACCATCCAGTCTGTCAAACCTGGGTTTCCTGACTTTTTGCCTGCCTGGAGAGCTACAGTGGATACAGAAATGTGATTCGGAATTGCTAGCAAATTTTCTGGGAGGGGAGAAGCCTGCATTCAAAAATATCTACAGGATAAATGAAGTAATTAGAACATTGAAATGTTATTATTTAGATAATATTATTTGGGAGATGGGAGGACAGGGAGGGCTGACATACTGCAGCCCATGGGGTCGCAAAGAGTTGGACATAACTGAGCAACTGAACAACAATATCAATTCAGATTATATTATGTTAAAAATGCTCTTCCTTAGAGGTGTTATTACATAGCACTAACATTCAGAAATATTAGTAAATATATCTGGTAGCATGAAAAGATAAGGCTGAGGAGTGATGTCAGCAAAATGGCAGCCTAGGAACTTCCACGGCTTGCCCCTGCAACGTGTGCGTGTGCTCATCACACCTGATTTTTGCGACCCCATGGACCGTAGTCCACCAGGCTCCTCTGTCCATGGGATTCTCCAGGCAAGAAATACAATTCCTTCTCCAGGGGATCTCCCCGGCTCAGGGCTAGAACCCGCCTCTCTTGGATTTCCTTTATTGGCAGGGAGCTTCTTTACCAATTGTGCCACCAAAAACATCATCAATTTGAACAACTATCTATACGCCAAAGTACTTTCACAAGAGTCAAGAATTCCAGGTGAGGAATTACAGCCCAGCAAAAAGAAAGGCTACACTGAGGAGGGCAGGAAAGATAGATTCACACCTTCCCTGCCATCATCCCCCCTCCAATCCCAGACAGCCCAGCCTGGAGAGAGATGTCCTCCCCATGGGAAAAGGAGACTAGAGTGAACACTGGATCCCAGGGACTCCAAAGCCTGGCACCAGGCTAACCCCCAGAGCCTCCTGTGGCTCCTTGAAGGCTCCCCTGAACTCAGGATGCCTGCCATTTTCACCTCGGCACCAGCTGGCTCCAATGGCCCTAAATGGATATCCATGAAAACAAGTTCCCAGTCGGCTTCCATGAACCCAGACCCGGCTCATCTCATGCCTGCCTCCTCCAGTGAACCTGGCACCTCCCACAGCCCCAGGCAGCTTCCACAGCAGTTTCTGTGATGTCAGACCTCTTACAGTTTCCCATGAAGGAAGAAACCTGTTCACCCTGGAGGCTCCCTACTCTCCACGCTCACTGCAATGCCTCATCCCGTCGCCCGCTTACTCCAGCAGCCCAGGCAGTGTCCATGGACCAGGTACCCAGGGGGCACCCGTGAGTCAAGAAACTGGCTCACCCCTGCCAACTCCAGCAAGCCTGTGTGGCTATGACATCAGTCTCTTAAAGCTTAAAAGCCATATGCCGTGCAGTTCAGGGAGCATGTGTGCTGTGAACACACACGTTACAGCTTTTCTCTGACCAGCAGAGTTTACGGTCCGCTACCCAGGACTGCTTTAATTTTCTAGTCTAGTGCTGGCCACAAAAGCTAATTTCTCCACATTTGATTCAGAAGCCATCGGTCCCGGTGGCCCCTGTTCTCAGGACTGCAACTGACCCCAAGGGTCTGCTTTTTCACTTTCCCATATTCATGTACCCATCGACTGGGCCAGGTACACAGTTAGGTGTCCGAAGACGTGGGAGGATAGTCATCTGTGTGACTGGTTTGTGGTTCATCTCTTAGGCTATAAAAGAGGACTGTTCCTTCTGAGGGTTCTGCCAGAGTTCTAGCTATTCAGTATTTTTTGAATCACTAGCTCTTAAAAGGTGATGGGCATATCGGTCTCAAGGCTCTTTGTTGGTGGAGTAAATATTTTTTAAACTAGAAGTATCGTCTTTTTATTTCGAATTTCTTCTTAACATACTCTTTTGAAGGAAGTTTTGCTTTTATTCCCAAATATTTTTTTAAACTTTAACAAGAATCAAGGGAATACGCAGCATGCTTGGGGCTGGTGCATGGGGATGACCCAGAGAGATGCTGTGGGGAGGGAGGTGGGAGGGGGGGTCATGTTTGGGAACGCATGTAAGAATTAAAGATTTTAAAATTAAAAAAAAAATAAAGTATGTTGCTTTTGCTAAAAAAAAAAAAAAGAATCAAGGGAATAGGGTTATTGTCCAGAATATGAATACCTGAATACCGCACGGTAAACGCAGCGTTTTAAAACCAGCAAGCAAGCATGAAACTGAGAGCATGGATGTGAGCAGAGAAGCAGCAACTTCTGTGTCAGACACTCTTTTAGGCACTGAGCTGAAATCCTCTTGTGACATCTATATTCTCTGCGTGTGGCCAGGTCAGTCAGGAAAATTTTAAAGTTTTTTGAGGAAAATGTGGAATAGATTATAAGGACCACAAGATACTTTTGAAAACTGTCTGTCATACTTAGCTGAGTCATTGACTAGACCAGTGTAACATGTAGGGTATTGACAACATGATAACCTTAATGGGCTGGGGTAGCCATACGTTACCTGATTTATGGAACTAGGGCAGCAGACTCACTCAGGGTAATCTGCCTGTGACTCAATGGAGAAAGAATTCTAACAATTGATTTTCACCTGGAAAACCTTGGCTTATTTATGTTTTCCCACCTTCCACAGCAGGATACAATGTACACGCAATGTACACGCAGACTTTTATGGTGTTTTTATTTAAAAGTCGATTTTAAGCCTCATGGAGTTTTGATACTATTTTAGATAGTATCACAATGTGGATCAAAGAGAAATCACAAATTCTGTTTCCCTGGGAACTTATGAAGAATGGGAGTTTGGGACTAATATGCACCCACTACTATATTTAAAATGAGTAACCAACAAGGATCGACTGCAGAACACAGGAAACTCTGCTTAACATGCTGTAACAACCTAATTGGGAAAAGAATTCGAAACAGAATGTAAGAAATACATGTATGACTGAGTCGCTTTGTTCTATACCTGAAACTAACACAACATTGTTAATCAGCTATATTACCATGTAGAATTTTAAAAGAGATGATTACATCTTAATCTCATGTGATCTGAGAGGGAGACAAGATGAGATATTAAAACAGGACTAAACTTGGATTGAGGGGGATACAGTAACCCACTCCAGTATTCTTGCCTGGATAATCCCATAAGCTTGGCAGGCTAAAGTCCATGGGGTCGCAAAGACACGTCTGAACAAGTGAAAACCCAACCTCAGATTAAACAAATCTTGATTTTAGGGAGGGCCCTTCATGAAAATCACTTTATGAATTTTTTCATCAAGCCATTTCACCTCTCTGAGCATTGATTTTTCTAGCTTGTAAAATGAATGAGTTTGACTAAATAAAATCTCAGGTCGCTTTCAGGTCTAAACTCTTATGATTCTTTTATACCAAAATGAGGTTGGTTTGGGAATATTCCTTACCTGATTGAGTCTGTTTGAGACTGGAAACCCAGTAACTTTTAATTCTCAAGTGTCAATTCTCTAAACTTTCATATCTTTTAGAAACTTTTCCTGTTGGCTTAATAAAATACTCCAAAGCTACTAACATCTTCATGTCAATAGGCAAAGCAAGCTAGAAACAAAGAAACAGGAAATAGACACAGAAGTATTCTAAACTAGCTTGGTTTTATGGAGTCTCGTTTAAGGAGATCTTCCAAATTCCAGCTGTGTACTGTTTAAATGTCTCCTTAAATGAAACTGACAGAGGGTGAATAGGATCCAATTAGTTAGAGTTCCCTTTCCTTGCATCTGATACGTTAACATCTGTGCCTTCTCATAAGACACGCTAATTTTTTTAGTAGCATTTGCACTACTCATTGGCTCCTTTTTTGCACAAATATCTGCCTCCAAAAAATGCCCCAGGGCTGCAATGAATTGAGAGGAATCACCTGAGAACAAAGATTTTCCAGGTATACATTTGACTTTCCACAATAACAACATTGACACCTGAAAGTTAACTCTGTTAGTCACACTGGGTATTTTAATACTCCCAAATAAAGCTTCACTTAATATAATGATAGTATGATGATATTGATAATGATGACAAGGTTAGTTACTAATTTGTAATTATATGCTGATTCACTTTAAGGTACACTTAGTATTGAAGATAACGTTGGAGTTCTTCTTTTTTTTTTTCCTTGCGATTATGTGTCCCTGTTTTGGACAGGAGAAAATTTTTTCTTACCCTCATTCCCAAATGTCAGCCCCTCAGGTTATATTTTTGTTTGCAGAATTCTCACCCCTCGTCTGATTTTTCTGCCAACTTCCCTTGCTCTATCATGTCTGACAATGTCCTCTGGAGCCTCCATCTGTCAGCAACCACCTCTACCCTTCTGTTTCTTTACATAAACTTCCTTCTCCTCTGTCTTAAAGGAATTCAGGAAACGCTAGTTCCCTTACAGTCTGTCCTTTTACTGAGAGGCCTCTGCTTCTCAGGAGCACACCCCCTTAATTACCATAAGGTCAAAAGGTGATATGTCCTGTGCAAGCCCCTCTTCCCCTGTGAGGCTTTGCTTCCCATTTATTTCATGGTACTCAGTCAATCTTTTCTCTCCAGCTATTCATATCATCTTTTAAAAGTACGAGCCTATTTAACTCTAATGGGACAACTAAGAAGATTTCATCCAGAACTTTGCGTTTGAGGTGTTTCCCCTCCATACATATCTTAGAGGTTCTGAAATAATAGTCCCAATCATTTGCTATTTGCCCACGAAGAGATCCATTACTTTCAATCTCTGAAACATTTTTATATCAGGAACACTACAGGAGTTTGAGTGATGGGGTCCAGGCATGATAAGGGCATTCAGCAGTCAGTGACCAAGGCATTGTAATACAGCTCTCTTTATTGTCATTGCTGGACAGTGACGGTCTAGCATTTTCCCCCAGAGAGCATCACCAGTACTAAAGGACTGAGTAGCTGCTTTTAAATCAATGGTGACATGACTTAGAGTCCAGAACACTGTGACTCTATGGTGAAGCACACAGGATCTGTATTCTTTGCAGCTCCAGAAAGGCTGTCATTCAAATTATCACTGAGTTATGGATCAGGTAAGATGTGAAATGTTTGTCCTAACATTTGGCAGAAAGCAGAGAGAGCAGAGGGCATACAGGCAGATGCGGGATGGCCTTCACACTGAATGCTGTAACCAGCGAGAGTGAGCAGCAGGGCCACTAGGGAAGAATTATAGACGTAATGCCCCATATACAGAGGGTTCCAGGTCAGCATTTCTTTAAATGTGGACAAGACTACAGATCCCTAGTATGAGGAGATGCCAACGATTACCCTCCTCCTGAAACCACTGTGAAACTGGACAAAATTGTCAAAAACAATCACTTCATAGCTCTAGAAAACGACCAAAAGAAATCAACCAAAGTGAAAACCAGAGAGGAAAACTGCTGAAGGAAAATGAGCAGAGAATCAAGACTTTTCAGACAACAGCAAGCCTACTAACATACAGGTACAGGAGCCCAGAGAAGAAAGGGTAGAGAGAAGGTTGTAGGAAAATATTTAAGGAATAGATGCTTATAATTTCCAAAATTGCATGAAAGAAATTACTATACAGATTCAAGAAGCTCAATAAAACAAAAGGATAAATACAAAGAGACCCATGCCTACCATATCATGGTTAAAACTGTTGAAAGACAAAGTTCAGTTCAGTTCAGTCACTCCGTCGAGTCTGACTCTTTGTGACCCCATGAATCGCAGCACGTCAGGCCTCCCGGTCCATCACCAACTCCTGGAGTTCACTCAGACTCACGTCCATTGAGTCTGTGATGCCATCCAGCCATCTCATCCTCAGTCGTCCCCTTCTCCTCCTGCCCCCAATCCCTCCCAGCATCAGAGTCTTTTCCAATGAGTCAACTCTTTGCATGAGGTGGCCACAGTTCTGGAGTTTCAGCTTTAGCACCATTCCTTCCAAAGAAATCCCAGGGCTGATCTCCTTCAGAATGAAAGACAAAGAGATGATCTTAAAAACATCAAGAGAAAACTGACTTGTGTGCCCAAGAACAACAATAAAATTAAAAGCTGACTTTTTATTAAAAAAAAAATGGGGGCCTGGAAGTAATGAAATGGCAAAATTAAAGTCCTGGGGGAAAAAAATACATAAAATAAAACAAACGGTGTCAAGCAAAAAGAATTCTATGTTCAACATTCTGTTCTTCATAAATGAATGAAGAATAAAGGCATTCCTAGGTAAATCATGACTGAGGGAATTGACTGGTAGCAGAAAAATTTTAGATGAGATGCTAAAGAAAGTCCTATTGACTGAAAGAATTACACCAAATGATAGCTCAAATAAAGAAGAGGAAATAAAGAGCACTTGAAATGGAAGATATGGGAGTAAATATAGAAGAGTATATTGATATAACTATTTTTTGATTTAAAATTTCTTCCAAAGTTATAAGCAATAATTATAGCACCATATTCACGGCTGTATAATATATACATGTGTAATGTATATGACAAGCAGAGCTCTAAGGAATGGACAGGAAAAGGAGCTGTATTTCAGTAGAGCTGCTGTATTTTATTGGAAATGTCCGTATTAACCTAACGTAGATTTTGAGAAGTTAAGATACATATTGAAATCCCTAGAGCAACCACTATAAAATAGCTTTAAAAATCAACAGGAAACTAAAATTTTATACAAAAATTCGTTTTAATATAAAGCAGTAAAAGAGCACAAAAATAAAACATATAGAAAAGCAATGGGAAATCAGAAGACAACTCCATCCTCATCAATAATCACATTAAATGTAATTGAATGAAGTACTTTAATCAAAAAAGTACAGATTGTAAGACTGGATAAAAAAAATCAGGATCCAATTGTGTCCAGGAGAAACACATTAGAATCAGAAGTACAAACATTCAAATGGAAAGGATAGAAAAATATGTACTCTGCAAATAGTAACTGCAGGAGAGCTGGAGTGTCCATGTTAGTACCTGAGAAATAAGCGGTAAGACAAAAAAATATTACTAGAGTCAGGGACATTTTATAGTGATAAAAAGGTCAAAATGTCAGGAAGATATAGTACTTATGAAAGTACACTCACCCAAGAGGGCTTCCCCGGTGGCTCAGCAGTAAAGAGTTCAACTGCAATGCAGGAGATGCAGGAGGCATGGTTTCTATCCCTGGGTTGGGCAGATCTCCTGGAGGAGGGCATCGTAACTCACGCCAGTATTCTTCCCTGGAGAATCCCATGGACAGAGCACCTTAGCAGGCTACAGTCCATGGAGCCACGAAGAGTCAGACATGACTGAAGCAACTGAGAATGCACACTCCCAAGAGAAGAGCATTCAAAAGAGATGAAGAAAAAACTGACAGAAATGAACGGTGAATTACGCAAATCAACCACTAGAATCAGAGTTCAATATCCTAGTCTCAATATTTGGTAGAAATACACAGAAAATAATACACTGAACGACACTCATCACCATGTCCTATTTGGTATTTATAGAACAGTCCACCAGGAACATCAGAATACAATTAAAACATACACACACACACACATAGAATAGTCTCTAAGCTAAAAGAAATGCTAGGTTATACAACTCTCAGTAAACTTAAAATGGACTGAAATTATTCAGAGTACCTTCTCCAACCACAATGAAGTAAAATTAGAGATGGGCAGAAGAAAAAAATTTGGGAAATGCCTATTTGGAAATTAGACAATACACTTCTAAATAGTGCAAATCTCAAAAGAAGAAATGATAAAGGAAAGAAAAAAAGCATTCTGAACTGAATGGAAATTTAAACAATATATCACCATTTTTATTGCACAATAAAACATGGATGGACCTCCAAAACATTTCCCCAAGTTAATGCAAAGAGCACATATCGTGTTGTTCCATTTATACAATATGTCCAGAAAACTCAATTTATGATGACAGAAAGCATATCAGAGGTGCCCGGGGCTGGGAGTGGGGTGCAAGACTGACTGCGAAAGGGTGTGAGGAAAATTTTGAGGTGATAAAAATGTTCTAAAACTCCATATGGTGATGGTTACACAAGTCTCTAAATTTGCTAGGAATCATCCAATTGTATATGTACAATGCTTCCATTTTTTGGCTTGCGAATTCTACCTTAAGAAAGCTTTTGGATAATCAAACACACACATTTATCAAAAAATTTTTAATTTGGTCAAAACCTGGAAAATCTTTTATAGCGTATGTGTGCTAACTCGCTTCTGTTGTATCCAACTCTTTAAGACCCCATGGACTGCAGCCCACCAGGCTCCTCTGTCCATGGGCTTCACCAGGCAAGGATACTGGAGTGGGTCACCATGCCCTCCTCCAGGGGATCTTCCCAACCCAGGGATCAAACCTGCCATCTCCTACATTGGCAGATGAGTTCTTTACCACTAGCACCACCTGAGAAGGCCATTGCCACCCAGCAACCAAAAACACCACATTGGAATCAATATGAACAGGAAATATTTGTGGCCTCCAACTTCCTCCCTCAATCTGGTCCTGCCATTGGGAACCAGGTTCCTGACAGTTTTCCTTCAGTCCCAGTGGGAACTTTCAGCCACGGTCCCACACAGTTTCTTTTCTCCTCACATTTCAAACTATTTGTGTCCCCACAGCCCCATCATTCAGAATATAGACTTGTTTTCTTTTTCACAGAAATAAAAGTCTTCATCCCTCCTCTTTGAAATACACGTACTGAGGAAATATAAAATGTGCCCGATTTTATAGTGGCTCAGAATGAATCAAAGGTTCTTTGACAAGTATTTAAACACAAAAGGAAAATAAACTTTCTCAAGGGCTAGTGAGTCTTGTTGGCTTTGATTTTCTACTTTTGAATGAATTACTTGTAGGAAATATAAGTCACTGACTAACACCAGTTATAACTGATACTTTGTTAGAATGCTTCACTCTGGCTATTAAACATGGCAATTACATAACAAAATCTTTTTTCTTCAGTAACTATTTTCTTGCTGGATGGGATTAAGACTTATAATCTTGTAGAGCTGTAGTTCTCAGTCGTTTTGAATTTATGGTTTAATTCAAGTACCAGGATACTAGTTAGCAGAGCTGAAGCAAAGCTCCAGAACAACACACGATAAGCAAAAATTGGAGCACAATCAGTGCTCAATGAGTGTCTTAGAAAGGTCTGTAATTATTCACTCTTTCAGAACCTCAATGGTTTGCATAGAAGAGTTTCTATGCAAATTCTACTTTGAACTTTCTTTGTTATTTTCACAAAGGGCATGTCAATAATTTTCAGCAAACACCAGATTCTTACTCTGCTACCCACCTTCTTTAGGCTAAACCTGTGTCTTCATTCTTTCTTTCTAGACAACAGATTGGATTCTGCTGTTCTTCACTTCACAGGACTCATTGCTTCGGTGCTCTGTTTGAAAAGAATTATCCTAACACAGTACCTACTTATCTTAAGTATCCCTCTAAAATCATTTCACATTTTGAATACATTTGTCAAGGACTGAGAACCCACATATAGACTGTAATACTCTGGCTGAGAATGACTTTTGTAGAGAAGTTAGAATGGATAATCCTAACTGTGAAAAATTGAGATTAGAGATGATTAGGTTCAGGGGCAATTCCATAGGATTCTACTGAAGATTAAAAACAATTTTTTTTTTTAACACACTTATGTGCATGCTAAGTCACTTCAGTCCCATTTGACTCTTTGTGACCCTATGGGCTGTATCCTGCCAGGCTCCTCTGTCCATGTGATTCTCTGGGCAAGAATACTGAGGTGGGTTGCCATGTCCTCCTCCAGGGATCTTCCCAACTCAGGCCTCAAGGCCTCAAGCCTGCATCTCCTGCATTGCAGGCAGATTACCACTGAGCCACCGGGGAAGCCCCTTTTAGCATTTAATTGGAGAATAATTGCTTTACAATGTTGTATAGGTCTCTGTCCCTACAACAGTGTGAATCAACCATAAGTATATGCATACATCCCCTCCCTGTTAAGCCTCCCTCCCACCCCACATCCCACCCCTCTTGGTTGTCACAGAGCACCAGGCTGGGTTCCCTGTGCTACACCGCAGCTTCCCAGTCGCTGTCTATTTTACATATGGCAGTATATATATATATACACACACATATATGGCAGTACTACTTTTTCAATTTATCCCACCCTTTCCTTCCCTTGCTGTGTCCACAAGCCAGTGCCTATATCTGTATCTCTATTCTGGCCATGGAAATGACTCTTCTAGTCAAAGTAATCTAAGGACTCAGTGCAATTCCTATAAACTTACCAATGAAGATTTTTAAAATACAGATTAATTTATAATATGTAAGGGCATCGAAGAGAAGGATGGGCAGAATCAAGTCCAGAAGCTTCTATTTACTTCTCACACTAAAATATGCTTTGATTTAAACAACAGGTAAGATGAACAGCAAGATGCTCATAGAGATCAGACTTCCATCAGATAGTTTCCTTTAGTGATGAGGTTGTATAGAATATTTCAGGGTCCATCAGTGTCAAAAGGATCAAAACGGGAATAGGATACAAGGGGTACAGAAGCCCATGTAAAAGTAGCACCTTTAATCTGGCAGAGTAGTCATGAAATGGTAAAAAGTCATGTTTCTATCCTTTCTGCAACACATGAATCCCTCAAGACAGGAATAACGATCATCTCAGAAACCTATACAACAGCAAGACTGCAGCATTAATTTACCAATCAATGAGCCATTTCCGCTGATCCTCCAAGCAACTGAGAAGAGCTAGACATCATTATTACACAAAAAGCACCATTCTAACTGCCAAGCATGCATCATAATTTTAAATAATAATATTTTACATTTGTGTAGCAGTTCAGAGTTTACAAAGCACTTTTAGGTACATTATCTCATTTATCAATCTCTAAAAGAGGAAGAAAAATTTAAGGCAAAGGAAGGGATTAATATCAGTGTTGCACTGGATAAATGAGGGTGAGTTCCTAGAATAATAGAAGTCCTCAACAAATCTTTATCAGAAACTGATGAATTGCTGATCTCAACTTCATTATCCCTATCATGAGCACTTATAAGAGAAATGAAAAATTGATGAGTACTGTCTTAATCAAAAAGAATAAATGTTTCTCTCTTAAAGTGAACGCATAATCTGCCCAGGAATAAAATAACAATATTCATTCATTATTAAATTCTGATAATACTGACACCAAATCTCATTTCAACCACAGAAGGGAATCAGTGATATAGAAGAATATTGTTTGGATTTGGTGTTAAACTATATATACATATACAAGATTATTATCTCCCCTAAGATCACATGTCTTGTCTCTCCTGATTGAGGAATATTTTTGGAATCTACTTATGATAAAGTGAGGGCTCATTTTTTATAGATAGACTGATAGCCTTCTAAAAACAGATTGAGCAAATATTAAAGGTTCTGCATGCCTTACTTACAGGAGAAGTAATGACACCTTAACAACAAATGGGATTTTCTTGAGTGAACAGTTTGCATTAAAAAGATTGTCTTGTTTTCTTTTTTTATCCCATATACCCTCTTAGCTCAGCTTTACACAAATGTATTGTAGGAAGGATTACTTCATTGCATTATGCAATTGCCTATTTCCTCTAGCTGATCCTATCAATCATTTCCATTAAACTGATAGAAATTAAAATAGAAAAGTGGGATATTATGCTATTAGCTACTTTAAAATGTGCATTGAAAGTGAAAGTGTTAGTCACTCAATCGTGTCTGACTCTTTTGCAATCCCATGTACTGTAGCCCACCAGGCTCCTCTGTTCATGGGATTTCGCAGGCAAGAACACTGGAGTGGGTTGCCATTTCCTTCTCCAGGGGAATCTTCCTGACCCAGGGATCAAACTTGCATCCCCTGCATTGGTAGGTGGATTCTTTACCCGCGTACCACCTGGGAAGCCCCATAGGTATTACTAAGGCAATTCAGACTTCAAACTCTTTATTAGTCCCATTTTCCCCTTTGAAATAGTCCTCCTCCCATGATAGCCTTTGGGGTTAACAGCAAGCAGCCTCCTGGTGCTGCTGGAAGGAATCCTTAGGTCTTTCTTTCACTAGGCTGGTGGGCTGAGGCATCTGCTTGTCTGTGAGCATCATGCTGGCATTATTCATTATTGAACATCTTGGAGTTTGCTGACTTAACGATATTTACTGCCTCGTTTAGAGGTCAAGCACCACCTGAAACAGAACATGAATGCTCACCTTTGAGCTCAGAACTAAATATATTAAAATCTTCAAAACGATTTTAAAGCCTGAAATTCTTCGAAGAGAAAAGGATGTCCTAATTTCCCTAAATCTTCTTCTTTTTTAAATCAAGAGAAAAGCTTGATGTTACGAGTTTACAGTTTTAATACTTTGGCCACCTGATGCGAAGAGCTGACTCATTTGAAAAGACCCTGATGCTGGGAAAGATTGAAGGTGGGAGGAGAAGGGGATGACAGGGGATGAGACGGTTGGATGGCATCACCGACTCAATGGACATGAGCTTGAGTAAGCTCCGGGAGTTGGTGATAGATGGAGGCCTGGCATGCTGCAATCATGGGATAGCAGAGAGTCGGACACGACTGAGTGACTGAACTGGACTGAACGGTATTTAAAGGAAAAGGGACATGAAGTCAAGGAAGTTATTTCCACTTGGGAAGGGCAAAGTTACTCCTGGTTCTAGGAGAAACTTGGAGAACCATTTGCAGGGAAAGTCCAGGGGAAGAACCCTCATCAAATAGAGCCCTAATCTCAGGCAGAGTTTCACCTCAAGAATAGAGAGGCAAGATGCTGGGTATAGAGAAATACATCTCAGTTCTAGTTCCCTAAGGTTATTCTGCTGCTGCTGCTGCTAAGTCGCATCAGTCATGTCCGACTCTGTGCGACCCCATAGATGGCAGCCCACCAGACTCCTCTGTCCCTAGGATTCTCCAGGCATTATCCTGGGATGTGTGCAATCCTCTCAGAGAAATCCTACATTCAGCATCAAATAAAAGCTACAAAACTTCAGAGAGACGAGAGACTAACAGCAAGCTAGACCTCAGATCACCCTTTGTGTGTTGTCAGGGGTGGTGGGGGGTGGCACGGGGAAGCAATAGTGAAGTGGATTTAAGAGTTCAGGGTGATTTGGTCCATCATGAGATGTATGTATACTGAGACATGCAGGGTACCTGAAGAAGCCTGAGTTTGGGAGAAGATTCAGTGAATGAGACATCATGGGAGGAACTATGACCTTCATACTGGGAGCCAGTATGAAACACCAGAATCTTCCCTGGCGGTGCTCGTGGTAAAGAACCTGTTTGCTAATACAGGAGACATAAGAGATGCAGGTCCCACCCCTGGGTCGGGAAGATTCCCTTGGAGAAGGGAATGGTTACCCACCCTCCTATTCTTGCCTGGAGAATCCCATGGACAGAGGAGCCTGGTGGGCTATACAGTCCATGGGGTTGGAAGGAGTCGGACACTACTGAGCTTGAAATACCAGAATTCCGAGTGAGCCAGTCACATCTCATGAACACAGGATGGGGCAGCCATGATCCAGTGGGACAAGGGATTCAGCCACAGAGAACATGTCAAAGGCTGGAGCATCTCCCTGAAATGCTGTGCATATGCCTGAACTCTCTAGATGGCCTAGGGAAAAAGCCAGAGTGAGAGCTGCGGACAGAAAGTTGGTCCTTGAAATTGACCGAATTCTCAAAACTAGAAGAAATAGTTTCATTCATTTGGCAAGTCACTTAGGCAGAAGCAGAAATGAGCCTTTAAAGGGCACAGGGATCAATTTCTTGAAGGAATTTAGCTTTTCAAAGGATTTTGGATGATAAAATTCTATAGTTTCTGAAATTGCGCCCTTGTCCTTTGAAGTGAATATTTTGCAGCGTTTATGATTTCTACTTTAATTTGTAAAAGCTAACTTGCCTAACAAGGAAGATTCACTTCCAAAGACTATACTTTTCATAGAAAAAAAAAATGCAACCAATCCTGTTATTTCTAGCAAGCAATATTATATCATCTTAATTTAGGAAGATAATCTTTGAGGTCATTTTGTAATTGGAAATGGACATTTTTCTTAGTTCAGAATGTTTTCCTTTTCTAATCAGTCTTACCAACATCAAACATCAAAAAGTTTCATATCTTTGATTTGAAAACAGAATAGGATAAAATAAATATTCGAAATAAATACCAATTTTAGACATTAGATTATCAAAAGGAAGAACTTTCATTCATCATTATTGTCTTATCTCTATTTTTTGAGTTATATCCAAGCAAAGTAGAGAAATGAACTTACCTTCCACACCGAGGAAATTACATGGTAAATAGTGTCTATAACATTACAGCACAGGCTCCCACACAATGTCATATCACTAAATATTCTTGATATTGCTAAGTAAATATGAATTTTAATATAGCTTATACTTATGATCCCTTTTTTCAAACATATGCAGATTTCATCTGTTTAGAAAAATGATTATAAAACTGTATTTCAGAATACCAACATTTGTCTGCTTACTAAACTTCTTACATTTTCCTTAACATAGGTTCTATATAGTAGCAGAATGTTTGACTTTATAAATGTACAAGAAGATAGCTTACAGTTTGCATTGTTTAAAAAGTTAGTGAATCTCTGTCCTGAAATAAAGGACAATCCATCACACAGAGGTAAACATATACTTGATAACAGAGCAAATAAGAAATTGGAAGTTGGAGATTCTCTGCCTGCAGTGATCCTTGGATACTTTTATCTCAAGTAAGTCCACAGATCTTTCCTTTTCTCTAGCTATTCTTTTCTTAAACCTGGTAGTCACAAATTGGCAACAGACTCTTGATTCTACGCCACTTCTGTTTTCATGCAGGCAGCTGCTGGACATGGCTAAAATTCTGAGTGCCACGCTTTGTGCTAAGTCGCATCAGCCATGTCAGACTCTTTGCAACTCTGTGGACCATAGCCCTCCAGGCTCCCCTGTGCATGGGATTCTCCAGGCAAGAATACTGAAGTAGGTTACCATGCCTTTCTCCAGGGGATCTTCCCGACTCAGGGACTGAACCCGAGTCTCTTTTCTCTCCTGCATTGGCAGGTGGGTTCTTTACTACTAGCGTCACCTGGGGAAAATTTGAGAGGTCAACTTAAAAACATGGTACAATGGACAGGAACACAGCAGAAGTAGACCTTGCCCCAAGTCATCAAGCGCAATGAAAATCAGTGTAAAATCATGTAAAATGAATGAACTGACATAGAAAGAAGGTGCTCTAGAAGTTCAGAGGAACATTTTCAGCTCAGGAGAGCTGCACCGTAACATTCCTCTCCAGCTCCTCCTCAGTGGAGAAAGGGCAGGACTCACCTTAACTGCACACAGTACTGGGAATCCAAGAGGGCAAGACGTTTTCAGAAGGAAAAACCTGACAGCTTCAGTGCTCATAATTTTTTTTTTTTTCCTTTCTCTTTTTCAAAAATTTCCCCTAAAGATTAGGAGTGTCAGACACTGACATCAGTCCCGGAGAACTGACCCCTAAAGTAATTAGAAGAGGAATTCCCCCTGTGCCCCACCCTCTTGTCTCCGAGCTGGGTCAGATGAAAGGCACCTCTGTTTACTTCCTGATCTGTCTAATTTCTGTAACAAGGACCATCCCAAACGCATCTCTAGCAGCTGCTAAAACTGAAACTCAAGAGATCGCCCCAGGCACCACGGCACCTCCTTAGAGGGGCTCGGCCCTAATGGATTAGCTCTCTTTAGCACAGGTGGCGATTTAACAGGAGACCAAACTTTGACACTAGAGAAAGACTACTGAAAATTACTTCAAAGACCATAGGTGGAAAGCAGAGATAAGAAAACAGGAGACTTTCTAAAACGTGCTGACTGCCCATCCTCGCACTTTCCAGTGGAAGATGATTGTGGGGATAAGGGGAAATGACAGGGAGCAAAGATTGACATAATTTAAAAAATGATGAAAAGGCAGCATAGTTTCATTTAATCGCAAAACACAAATATAAAGACCCATATTTGCATAAGGACTGAGTTATGTTTCAAACAAAATATGACTCAATTCTTGCCTGAAAAACTTCTTACAAGCCTACAGAAAGCAATACCAATAGTTAATACATTCTTTTTAACTAAATAATATTTTGTATTAATTTAGAGATACTAAACACCTTTAAAAAAGCGACAACCCATGTCATCCTTTTCACAATATCCCAGCCTTTTAATTGAGCTGATTGCATAAAAATGTTGGTAAACAGAGTATAAGACATATACTGTAATAATTTAACTTCCAGTGAATTTAGAAAGCAGATGAGTTAGACAAAAATCAGATTAGTCAAAAGGCAAATTGGAAGCTGAGAAAAATGACTTGGAAATGTTGACAGAAGACTAAATTATACATAATGCACATAAAATCCCATTGACACATGTAAGAAAAAAATGTCACCATTATTAGAAGGTTAATCATTAAAAGTGAAACTCCCAGTCTATACACCGGTATTCACATATATATATGCATACACGTGATGAACTATCAAAATATTTCCTTAGTTTTGTACAAGGCATCAGGTTTTGTACATTCTAATACAAAAAGTAAAGTGATTCAGGGATTGATTTCTTTTCTTATTTTAAAAATAAAATCCCAATTGTTGAAATCAATGGAGAGGAAGTAAAGCTTATTATGTGACTACTTGGAATGTTGGGGAAAATGTCAGATTTGCCTTGCCTTTTTAGGTTTTAATCTCTTATTATCTGACATATGTGCATTACTAGAAAGAATCCTTTCCAAAATGAAACAGATGTGGGGAGGGGGGAATGGAAATGAAAGCACATTGCATACGAATAAAGTCTCAAAATGCTTCAGAACTGTATTGACTCAGATTTTATCTTCTTTAGGGTGGAAAATTGAAATAAAAATGTATGATATCTATTAGGACATTGTGGTACCATAATTGTACTTTGTAAAATAAAAATACAATTCCTACTCTTCTTTCTCAGATAAAACTGCATTTTCTGTATCTGCCAGAACTTTCCCTAATATTACTTTTTAAAGTACGTTAAACTTGCGATTTCCTTCCTGTATAAGCAGAAGCATCCTAAGGGATTTAATAATAATTTTAGTAGATTATTGAAGTGAAGTGTTAGTCGTGTCTGACTGTTTTCGACCCCATGAACTGTAGCTCACCAGACTCTTCTGTCCAAGGAATTCTCCAGGCAAGAACACTGGAGTGGGTAGCCGTTCCCTTCTCCAGGGTATCTTCCTGACCCAGGGATCGAACCCAGGTCTTCTGCATTGCAGGCATATCCTTTACCCTTTGAGCCACCGAGGAAGCACGGTAGATTGTTAGAGCCACAAATTGACCTTCCAGTACAAGTTCCCTTTTTCCTTTATTACACTTCACTTGCCCTTCAGGAAACAGTACTCAGTTCCAGTTACAGACATAGCATTTTTCCAGGCATGTACGGGGCTCAGAATCCTGCCTACAATTTTAATCACCCAGAGTTCATTTTACAAGGTTCCGTGAAGATGTTTATGAATTAAGTAGTGGGAGAGAAGTAGGCTGGGAAAAATACTCATTCAAATATCAGAAGACCTGGGTGGTGTGACTTGAACTGTTTGTGAACCAGGGCTGGTAATTTCATTTCTGTGGACCTGATTTCTCACCGTTAAAGTGAAGAGATAGGGGCAGAGTCTATGTCTACAGTCAATTTTGAAATTAATACTGCAGCATAAGATAATGATATTTGAATTTCTAGCATATTCAAATTTTATATTTTATAATATTGTTATAATTTTGCATCACTTTCTATTAAAATTATCTTCACAAGTGTGATGAGTAGTCATGCAATAGAATATTTCAGCCACTTTTATTTGTTTTTCTATTTTTAAAGGTAACAGAATAGACTGTTTGCGACTCACCGCAAGCCACATGACCACTTAGTGACTGACTAGAGAAAGGAAACCAGGACCCCTGCCTTCCTAATCAGTGTTCTGAATTTTAACTGTATTTTTTTAAGAGACATATTTGGTCAGGAAGTGCCAGTTAAGGATAGGATTTGAACTTTGCTACTGTTCCTGGCACATGAAAGCAAAATTGGAAAAAAAAAAAAAAAAAGAAGAAGTTGAACTATCGTCAATTGCACGCTTATATACTTCTGGAAGTAAATGGGGTCCAGAATATGAGCAAATAATGTTGACTCAGTGGTAAAGAATCCATCTGCCAATGTGGGAGACGTGTGTTCGATCCCTGGGTTGGGAAGATCCCTTGGAGAAGGAAATGGCAACCCACTCCAGTATTCTTGCTTAGAGAAGTCCATGGTGTCACAAATGCGTTGGGTACAACTGAGCAACTAAACAACAACTTTCTCTCTCTCCCTTTCTCTGCCTTTCACTCTCTCTGAAACGGCTTCCATTCTCCACTACCCGAAAGTGAAAGTGAGGCCGCTAAGTCGCGCCTGACTCTTTGCTATCCCATGGACTGTATCCATGGGATCCCATGGGATTTTCCAGGCAAGAGTACTGGAGTGGGTTGCCATTTACCCGAAATGACCCTTACATTTTCCAAGAACAATTAGTAACATCTTTATTGTTTTATTTTGTTACTTACAACTCTATCTTAGATGATTCATTATAAGCATGTATCACTGTGTCTGAGGAGCATGGCTGAGAGACTTTCAATAAACACATGCATGACTCCCAATCACACAGGTGCTTGCACTGCAGTTTCTATGCTAAAAAAAAAAAAAAGAAAAAAAAAATTTAAATCCCTACTTTGACACTTAGCCTTGTGACCTTCAACAGATCACTCAAATTCTCTGAGCCTGAAGTTCATCATTCCTAACACACAGGGTTATCATAAAGATGAAAGGAGATAAGACGTGTCAAAGGCTTAGCACAGCACTGTTCATTCTTATTATTAATTTTACTAATATTTTTATCTTTATTTATGTCTGTCTATTTCTTCTTTTCTCCCCAAAGACAAACGTAACTTAATCATCTTTAAATGCCATCCCTGAAGGAATTCAATTAGTTTTGAATTCATTAACGCATAACCATTCTCTATACTTATACCAATAACTTTGCTAGATGCTTTTTTTTTAAGGTCAGTTCTTGCATCTTGGTTACATATCCTGGTTTAATGGGAGACCAGTGAATGGCCTCACTGGGCACATATCAGGGAGACGAGAGAAACTGCAGAGAAAAATCTGGGAAGGAGCTGGTAGGTTTGAAAAGAAAAGAGAGGAGCCATAAGAAATGCCAACAGTTAAAAACTGAATCACTGGGAAGAGGGTGATGTCATCCACAAAAATAGAAATCACAGAAAGAGGGATGAGATTAGGTGAGATATGAAAGAGCTCACGTGAGATCTGTTAGCAGCGAAATAGCATCACAGACTGAGACGGCAATGCACACACACGCTTTGCTCCCGGATTGTAACCTGGGAGACAAGGCAGCCCAGGTTGTCATTTGTTTTAAGGTTTTAGTTGAAGCCAGAGGTTTTAATCTGATAGTGAATGAAGAGAGAAAAAAATGGTTGAAGATAAATTCTTGGGAAAATATTCATATTTATGGCTTGGGAGAAGAAGGAAATAATTTTTCAATACAGCTACTAAGCATTGTGTCCAAGGTTTTTATAGGTACAGCTTCATGGTAGAAACAAAATTGGGGGGAGTCTGATAAAAATATTACACCTTAAATGCTTTAGTTATACACTTTTTAAAGGGGCTTCCCTGATGGCTCAGATAGTAAAGAATCCGCCTGCAGTGAGGAAGACCTGGGTTTGATCCCTGGGTTGGGAAGATACCCTGGACTCAAAATGATCCACAGTAAACAAAACAAAACACAGAAAACTGTATATTCTCAATAGCATATGGCGTTTAGGAGAAAGAAATTTTAATTTCAAATGCCATTAGAATTAGCATGTATTAGTGAAGAAAAAAATATCAAAGCATAGAGTGGTTTTGGTTATTTTCCTTCTTTTGAAAGGTGGAGCGAAAGTATATTCATTTGTTATATTTATGCGGTTTTGCAAACTTATTTTTTAACTTAATACTATATCATGAGTGCTTTATTTCTCTTTCTTTTCATTTTTTTGGAAAATATTTTAAATGACTAACTAAATGTCTGACATATAGATGGATCATTATTTTTTTTAAAAAATCTAGTTGTGTTAGATAACTTTGTTTCCAAATTTTTGCATAATAAAGAGCATTATAATAAATATTTTTGTAGGGTGTCCTTTGATGGTCCATGATACCTACTGACAAAATATTTTCCTGAAAAGTTGTACAAACAAAAACTTTCACTAGTATTTCATTAGTATACATCTTACTCCACTCTTTCTAATAGAATATTATTGTTTTAAATATTTGCTAATATAACTTCACTTCTTTAATCCACATATCATCAATTATTAGCAAAGTTAATAATGAATAAAATAGAACTTCCTGCTTTGCAACAAAATTAGAAATTAGACAAACAATAGGGGCAGTCCTCTATTTAATCACTTCTTTGAATTTTAGAAAGTAGAATAAAAATTTACCAATTAAAAATGCAAATGAAAGTATCATTTTTCCTGTGGAAGAGAATAATGATGGCCATTTTAAAAGACAAAAGAAAAAGAAGTAATATTTTTGAACATGTTTAATATATTCTTAAAGTTATTTTGGAATTTTGTTGTCATTTTAGCTGATGAAGTTGAATTTCAGAAAGTAAGATTTTCAAGAATTTTCATTTACAAAGTGGCATCAGTGTGATTCAACATCAGTTTTTGCTTCAAATTCTATACTCTTTGGATTATATAATGGAAAGTAAATAACATTCTTATTTCCATGGTTTAAAAATAAATGATGTGGGATTTAATGAGGGCATTGCCTTCTCAAAGGGTAACCTTCTTAGGTAGCTTGGATGTTTCACATTCATAAGCCACAATAAAATTGATTCTGAACTGCTCCTGCCCTGAAGATCTGTAAACCAGCCAAATTTGACATTCTGGCTTAGGAAATCACAAAAGTGTGAGTCTGGTATTAGACAAGATTCTTAATATTTTTCAAAACCAAACTAACTTACAAAATATCTGTTTTAAGACTCAGAGACACACCTCATACTTTGCGGTAAGCAAAAGAGGCCAAATGAGATCAAAGGAAAAATGTTCATTTTCCTCTTTCGCCAAAATATCGCTATTAACATTCCCAAATTATTACATTTTACTAGGTTTCTTGGCTGGGTTTAGCCCTCAAGCTCACAAAAGTATTAAAACAGAGACTAAGGGATCCGAAAGAAGCACTAAAATTCAAGCGTTTGTACATTAGGAAAAAGAATGCTATCTATTTAATTAACATGTCACCTCCTGGAAGGCCAGGTGTGCCTTAGAAGTTACCTATGCAAGTATCGATCCATCTAAACTTCATACAACTTGACAAGATAATGTGGTAACAGAAGCTTTGTCTGAGGGAAAAAATATGTCTAAAGATGTGTTTACTACATCTGCTGTTAAGAAAGGCTCTCACAGTGCGTCTTTGTTCCTAAGTAGGCTAGTGCCTTTAGCACAAGTTAATGCTTGCAGACAATTTTACTGTGACTGTTGTTCATTATTTACATGTGTAGTTCAGCAATGTCATCAGAGCTTTTCAAGCTATATTCACTACCCATATGTGGATAACATATTGGCTATGACTGTAAGATTGATTTCAGCAAACAAGAACCTCTGCTTGTCCCTTAACATTTATTCATTTAATTATATACATGAATATATGCACATATAGACACGTGTATTTATGAACTATGCATAAATATATAGCTATGCATTTATTTGTATACTAAAATATTTTTATGCAGGTTCATACACTTATTTGAATTACTATACTGCTACTGCTAAGTCGCTTCAGTCGTGTCCAACTCTGTGTGACGCCATTAACGGCAGCCTACCAGGCTGCCTCATCCCTGGGATTCTCCAGGAAAGAACACTGGAGTGGGTTGCCATTTCCTTCTCCAATGCATGAAAGTGAAAAGTGAAAGTGAAGTCGCTCAGTTGTGTCCGACTCTTCGAGACCCGATGGTCTGTAGCCTACCAGGCTCCTCCGTCCGTGGGATTTTCCAGGCAAGAGTACTGGAGTGGGGTGCCATTGCCTTGTCCGAATTACTATACTACTTATTATAATTGGGATGCATTCTTCTTCATATTATTGAGCAGCTACTTGAGAAAAAGAAAATATAAATTTGACTGACTCATTACCTTAAAAATGTTAGAAGTAATAACAACTGTGTAATCCTTAAAATAGATATAAGAGTACAATACAAATATAAATGGGATCTGGAACCAAGCTTTTATTGTTTAGCCAAATATAAAGAGGAGATCAGTAGGTACCATTTCAGAAATGGGGCTAATGAAGCCTGCTGTAGCAGACCATTCACCACTTAGAAGGCACTCTCTGTTAGATAACTAATTTGCATTGTAACTTTATTGCTCACTTTCAAGAGTCAGGCTGAAATGCTTTAACGTATTAAGAAATAAGTAATTTTGAGACTTAGAAAGTAAATGTGAAAATGTACTATCATAATTTTCCATGACTCACTGAACTGACTGGCAAGCAAAATACAAAGGGAAATTAAGGTGTCTAGCCAGGCCTGTGTAAAACAGAGACAGAAATACTGATAAATTTTAGTGATTAGGAGGACTGAATATAGGGTAAAGTAAGAGCAATCTTCTGGGCTTCCCAGGTGGTGCTAAAGAACCCACTTGCCAGTGCAGGGGATGCAAGAAACACAAGTTCAATCCTTGGGTCTGGAAGATCCCCTGGAATAGGAAATGGTAACCTGCTCCAGTATTCTTGCCTGGAGAATCCCATGGACAGAGGGTCCTGACGGGCTACAGTCCATGAGGTCACAAAGAGTCAGACATAACTGAAGCTACTCAGCATGCACTATAAAAGATTTTCCAGATTTTGACCATTTAAGTATCTTTCATTATCTTCTGGTTACATGGGCTTAGCTCAGTGATTTTTGTTGCTGTGTTACCTGATGGACTCCTGCGCCTGGTTGGCAGTGAGTGCTGGCTGGCTGTTGTAAACTCACATGAAACTTCTGAGAATGCCCTGTTCCTCATCCACTTGACTCCTCATGTGGTTTATGCTTCCCACAGGGAGCAACTAGGTTCCTAGAAGGAGGTTCAGGGTAACACATTCCAGTGCATGAAGCTCAGCAAACCTCTGTTTGCATTATGCTTACTAACATCCCATCAGGACTGATGCTGAAGCTGAAACTCCAATACTTTGGCCACCTGATGTGAAGAACTGACTCATTGGAAGGACCCTGATGCTGGGAGAGACTGAAGGCAGGAGGAGAAGGGGACGACAGAGGAGGAGATAGTTGGATGGCATCACTGATGCAATGGACATGAGTTTGAGTAAGCTCTGGGAGTTGGTGATGGACAGGGAGGCCTGGCGAGCTGTGGCCCATGGGGTCGCAAAGAGTCAGACATGACTGAGTGAGTGAACTGAACTGAACATCCCATTAGCCAAAGCTTGACACCAGGCCCAGCTCAACGTAAATGCAGGAGAGGGCTACATAGGGCTTGAAGAAGCAGGCTAAGATCACTGGGGGCCTCAAAGATAAGTGCCTTCCATAGCTGACCTTGTGTTTGTGTGCTTTACTAGGAGAGAAGTGGACTCAGGTAGCAGGATTGGGAGGGTGAAGACCAGTATTTTCAGACGGATCCCATGGAAAATTTGAAGCTAAGTTTCAGGAGCGGGGGCCACAGGACTCTTACAACCAGATCAGTCAACTTTCAGCAGAGACTGGCTCTAGCCCTCAAGAAGGGAATACAGTGGTACAGTTCAGGGCAATTCTCTGCGAAATGGGGCACCTCTCAGTTATTATCAGCTAACCCTGAGAGCAGCCGAGGATCAAGGACACTGGATATTCACCTGCAGAACTTGGCTTTCTTTTTCTTCAGATACTGATTTCAGCACTCTTGATTCCATAAACACTTCTCCTTGTAAAACAGCCCTCCTTTCTACATTTTGACTTTCAAGACTTAAGAGCTACGTCCCTAATCACAGTTAAAGCATTCTCATGAAGTTGAGTCTTCTTATCAGAAAGAGCTAGTGTTTTCTCTCCCTACTCATATATGTGAATATTTTTATACCAGAGTAATTATTATATTTTCTCTCTACTGTTTATAAAATTTATATAAAGGAAGGCAAAACTAACTATGACATTCTTGTTTTTCTGTACTTTTGGAAAGAGGATCCTAATGAAGATCTCACTTAGCTAATACGTTATCTGCTGTGTGTTTAGTACACACCACGGTACAGTCACTGTATTCCACATAGATTTTGTATGTTCCATGTGTATGAAATTGTTAGGTTTTCACATCTTTGTGGGCTTTAAGGATGAAGGTATGAGAGGCTCATGAGAGGCTATGAGAGGTGATTCCACTGCTAAGGGGCAGATCTAGTATGTAAATTGTGGAAGGAAAACAAGCTATATCCATTATGGTACTTTCCCTCTCTAGGGAACTAGGGCTAGATATCTTTTTTAGTATTAGTGAGGGTCCAGTCAGGAGAGATTGTTCATGTACTTAAAAAGATACATCTGAGTAATTTAAAAAGAAGTGTTTAATATTAAGAATTAGTGAACTATCTTAGAAAAGTTAGTACAAAGATGTAAAGATGATTCTGACAGGTTTCCTATGGATGAGAAAGAACTTAAAAAAGGACAAAGTTGGAAGTGAAGCCCTCTCCCAAGGCAGAGGTTCTGACCTCATCGGAGAAGGTGTGATTTCTTTCCACCGTATGGCATAGATATGTACTGGTTTTCCCAGGCAGGTGTAAGCAAGAAAAAAACCTTCAGGGTGTAAGCAAGCCAAGCTCATGGGCAGCCCTGGAAGGGAGCTGGGCACTGTCATGATGTGAGAGCCGCAGTATGTGATACCCGCTCTGGGAGAGACAACAAACCTCTGGGCTGCAGGCAAGTGAGCCTGGCTGATCCAGCTCAAGGTGGGCCGGAGGACAGCTGCTTGGTGGGAGTTGGCAGCAGGTGCTGCTGCATTGGGAAGACCCACAGCGTTGTCCCAAGCTCTGGCTTAGGTTGTGAGGTCTTGGAGGAACAGTCCACCCTGGATGCAGAATGGGCAGGGCACCTCCACTCAGCTGCCTTACTGACTGAACAGGTACAGGGGCAGGAAAGAGCAAAATCAAACCCACTAGAACCAGGAAGGAAACAATCCGCTCCTTCCTGCCTTGTCTCTACTGTGCCCTCCTCTGACCGAGCTTTCCATCGTGGCCACTGTGTGAGAGAAACGGCTTAGAGTGGAACCGTTAGGGGCTGGTACTGAAGGTGAGTTTGTGGCTGAGATGCAGTAAAGACATCACTGGCGCAAGGCATGAAGCCACGGCTATTATAGAGCTGATTCACGCAGTTTAAAAGCCCTTTGAGAAGAGGTCTGCCATTATTTCAAGTGGTCTTTCAGGAGTAAGATTAGCATTTAAGAAATTGCATAGGCTCTCTAACAATACCTAACAAAATTCACAACCTAAATTGCCAGAAATGGTGTGTACCCCAAACCTATAAATCCCCGAACACTCCCAACTTCCTTCCAAACCACAAGTTTGTCCATGTAATTACTGAATAAATCACCTTCCTTGTCCATCTAAGGAATCGTTTCAGAATGAAGGGTTTCAGTCATATCCTAATAACAACACATTTCAAGTAATCAATACTTGTGACAACACTGCGAAATTCCTAGTATGAGTGCTTTCAACCATGGACGTATTTCATGGAAGATATACAAATTCACCAAGAAGAAAATTAAAAGAAAAGTTTACGATTTTCTATTATAATTGCCCTTTAGAACTGAAGGTGACCTTGGTCCATATCAGTTCAGTTCAGTTCAGTTCAGTCGCTCAGTCGTGTCCGACTCTTTGCAACCCCATGAATCACAGCACGCCAGGCCTCCCTGTCCATCACCATCTCCCGGAGTTCACTCAGACTCACGTCCATCGAGTCCGTGATGCCATCCAACCATCTCATCCTCTGTCGTCCCCTTCTCCTCCTGCCTCCAATCCCTCCCAGCATCAGAGTCTTTTCCAATGAGTCAACTCTTCGCATGAGGTGGCCAAAGTACTGGAGTTTCAGCTTTAGCATCATTCCTTCCAAAGAAAACTCAGGGCTGATCTCCTTCAGAATGAACTGGTCATATCACTCAAGTTCTATGCCTGTTTCAGGTTTATAAGATCTCAAACAGAATCCAGAAAATGTAAATGGTTGCACGTGACTAATTTCTATTATTAGCAACTAATCAAAAACTCATTTAGGTGCTCAGAGAGTAAAGTATCTGCCTGTAATGTGGGAGACCTGGGTTCCATCCCTGGATTGGGAAGATGCCCTGGAGAAGGGAATGGCAACCCACTCCAGTATTCCTGGAGTATTGCCTGGAGAATTACATTGTCAGAGGAGTCTGGCAGGCTACAGTCCGTGGGATCCCAAAGAGTCAGACATGACTTAGCAACTAATATTTCCATTTTTCTTTTTTTCACTGAACATGAAGAGAAAAATAATTTAATAACACATATTTAAAATAGTCATGAAAGAAATTAAATAGGATGCTGGGTTAGGAAGGGGTTGGTCAAGGTTTTTTCAAAGTTATTCTACAAGACCCTGCATCTCTAAGATATGTCTTTTTAAAAATGTTCTGTGCCCAATTAAATTTGAAAATTTTTGCATGGATTATCTGTCTCCTTATAGGCACGCTGGGCACAGTTACCAAAACAGGAAAACTGAATAAACCCATGGAGAAAACCTGAAATAAATAAATCTGCTTGTTGTTGAGATTCAAGTGTTTATCAAGCTCTCCCTTTGTTGTCTTTCCTTAGCTAATCATGGAACTCCTTTTCCTGGGAACAATATGGTGTTAAGCACGGCTCATTCTGCAAAGAGGTGGATTGTTCTAGTAAAAGGACTCTGTAGAATTTTGAGTTTGTGGGAAAGGATGAGTTTTGAGTTTGCAGAAAGGACATAAAAGGGGGGAAAAAAACACCCTTACCCTTTTTGGCAAGTTTCTTTCACCTGACTTGAATGAGAGTGTCTATTTTCATGCCTATTTCCCTACATAGATCAAGTAGAATAGTTCAGTAGCATCGGTAATGTAGTATAGCTCTAAAACTTCTTACAATCACCCAGAAGCTGGGAACCCACCTTGCTTTTCCCAACAAATCACAAGTTAACAAGAAAAAATAGGGGTTTCTAAAGATGACAAATGCAATTTGTGAATTCTTAACCATCAGCGCAAGCCTGAGGATAACTGGAATCTGGTTTCTGAGTACTTTGAAAAATCACAGTAAGTATTATATTTTAAAAAAATAATAGTATTTAAACATTAATTACAGAGGTAAACCCTTATGAAAATCCTCCATACCAGAGGTAATTTGAGGAGCTAGACATTGGAATACATATATTGGTGAATCATAACCACTGGGAATGTAGTAATATGTAACCTATCGCATACATACTTAGAATAGCAGAAAAAGGTAAGAATCCTAGATATTTAAAAGTGAGCAGAGCTTAAAGTGCTGAGAAACAGTTTTATCATACCAGAAATTTTATAGGAATTGTGCAAGGGTCTCTGGTATTGATGAGATAGACATCCGTCAGGCATCTTACATATTCCTGTTGCTTTTCCATTTCTGGGTCCCCATAGGTCCCTTGCACTTGTAGCACGAAACTCAGCAGAATTATTCCCCACAGTGAGCTGCAATCACAGCAGCATCCCATCAGACACAGGAACTTCAGGGACAATAGAGGTCACTGACTGACGTGTGGTTCCTGAGCAAAGAGCCTTTGTTCCACTGGTTGGGTGGTCAACCTTCTCTGGCCATGTTTTGTTATTCGAAGGCCTTTATACTTTAGATGACAGGTCATTTTGTCGAACATTTAAAATAAACCATCTCTCCTACACTCATAGAACGCCTAGACTCAGAGTTTAAGAATCAGCTGGTGGCAAAACAGAGGACGCTCAGAGGACACCTGTGAGATCCCACCTTGCTTTCTAGAATTCAGTTTCGCCACCTGTATTGTGAGAGAACTGAACAGCTGGACTCTGGATTCCCTTCACAACTCTAAAATGAGCAAGCAAGTCAACGAACAAGCAAAAACAAGCTATAATTTTATTGAAATAAGGCGTCTTGTTGGGAGAAGGAATACATTCCTCCACCGAGCAAGTGGATCCCTCAGTGGTACCCCGCCCCTTCTCCCTGGAAGAATTCTAGCTTCATTGTAACAGAGGATTCTTTACTGTCTGAGCCATCAGGGAAGCCCAACAGTCTAAATACTGGACACAAATTTCACTCAAATTAGCATTTTAAATGTTCTCATTTATTATGGACACTTAAGGAGCACTAAAGATCCTCTTTTCTTCACTTGACTGCTGAAAATAATAACATCAAGAGCAACGCTTTTGTAAGGAGCTGAATTTATTGAAGGAAAAGGAAAAAAACGAAGACAATGGGAAAACTTTTATTTCTCTCGAATACTCTGCATGGCCCCTATAAATAGATGTCAGGTAGCTACTAGAAGGATTTTTTTCTAAAAGGTGTGAAAATTTTACCTTCCAAAAGACAGGTAAAATTCCTCATGGAAAGCCAGTCTTCATTACCCAGAAGAAAAATACTTGATCAAAGTTTGTATCCTGAGATACAGTACAGCCAAACTATATAGGTCATAACTTCGTTTCATGCTGAATGTCCCAGATAAAGGCTGTGAGAGGGAAGGTTAGCTCATACGTTTCGCTTTCCAATCCTCTCAGTCAAGTCTAGATTCCCCTTCCCTGCCTTTCTTTCTGATACGACATCTCAGCATGAGCTTTACCAGTGACATCCCACAAACAAACAGAAGACCAAAGCACTACAGAGTGAGATTAATAAACAGCATTCTGTCAGACTTTCAAAGGTGAAGGACTATAATACATCGAAAAAAGCAGGTAAACTTGAAAGACAGCTGGAAGGTTAAGTGCATCATCAGTTGTGCAGGACAGGCACAAAATACTCGGAGATGAGTGCTTTGAATTAGGATAAATACGAAAGCTTAAGGCTGATTAACGGCTACTATATTCACCGACTTCTGAGAGGCATTTCTTGGAGCTGTGGACCAGAGTAGAATTGCAAACAGATTAATTAACAGTAATGTTTTTGTTTCCATTGCACCCAACCAAAGAGAATTAGCAAGTTCTACATGAACAAATATTATTTCCCAAGGAAACTGTGTTGCAAGATCTTAGTCACAGATCTTGCTTCTACTGGCCCATGCCCAGATGTCTGCCATCCCAAAGCTAGAAGGTGAAAACCACCAAGCACCTAACAAGGAAATCAGCCTAAAATCGAAGTCAGAGAGCTTTCCTTCCCTATACGCTGCTCCAGTCTTAGAAAGTTCTAGAAAGTTCCTACCTTATTTTGGAGTGGTGCGGTTCTGACAGTCAGATAACTAACCCAAGGTACTCTTCTTAGAAACTTTATTTTCTCCATGTCATTTCTCATCTTTAATGCTACTGAAGGATGTGGTGCCTGAAGAAATACAAATTTTCCAGCTTTCAGATGACATTATTAGTCATGGGGTTCAGTTGGAACCCTGCCAGAATTTCCGTTTTTTTTTTTTTTTTTTTTCCCTTCACTTATTTGCTTTCAGACCATGCTACGGTCATAGTGGATGATTTTCCATAAGCAGGACCAGAGGGTATGATATAAACGACAGTCAGTATTGCTCTTTCTCTTTCAAGCATGGTCACCATTAATATAAATACAGTAAGAAAGAATGAGAAAAAAAACTGTTATAATTCAAAACAATGCACTTCTTCCAAATCCATGTCTGAGTGTTCTGAGTATGGATACACTCAGACTGTCTTTTCACTCACTTGTTCCTTTTTTCTGCTATTGATTCATTGCTTCATGTTCAGTGACTCAATAGTCATTTATCACTTGCTTTTTAGGTTAATGATAAACACAATGCTATGGGCTAAGGAGAAATACAGATTTTCTCTTGTGCTGCTTTTCTTGAATGATGCTTCCAAAGGACAAGTAATAGGTTATCTTTAAGATGAATGTGTTGAAATCTGGTGGAATGATACTCTGCCTGCTGGAAGATCGGCACTCACAATTTTCCATGCATTTCATGGGTAATTTTTAGACTACGGTCAAGTACTACTTGACCTATGCTAATGCCTTGATTTCCCCAACAGCAAAATAAAATCAGTAATGCACAGCATTTACTTACTTTGTGGGAATATTTTGGATTTATGAAGAAAATGGTTTTTGCTATTTTAAAGGATTGTAAGATATCCTGACAAATCATTTTATCATATTGGGCAGATGAGGAAATATAAAAATGACAACATTTCAAATAAATCTTTTATACTTTAGACATTTTAATTGGAGCAGGAAAGTGCATGTGTCCGAATAACTATATTTTTATTATTTAGAGTTGCTTTTATATTAAGTACCTATACTCCATAGTACAGAAACACTTATTAACTATTACAGCCTGCAATGACAAAAAGAAACTAAATCAAAATAACTGTCATATTTGAAATTATTAAATCGCAAACACTCAAACTATAAAATAATAGTAGTTTAAGGAAAGATATTTATTTTGTGTTTGCTTCTTCTTAAGTGAATAACCTAGAAAAGATAATAGTAATCTAGAAAGTTTATCTCATGTCACCTTTAAATTGATATTTGAAAATGTATTAGCCTTTTCTAATGTAAGGGAAATAAATCAACATGGTTGTTTAACTTCCCAAATATCGTAATATAGGGTTGAATGTGATTGAAAAAGATTCCAAGTGAGTCTCTTGAAATCCACATACACTAAGTGGTCAGAGTGGCAATGTGATGAGACTACAGGCCATTTACATCACTACTGAAGTCCTGTACTGATCCTTTTATGATTATTCAAATGCACAGTGACTACATACAGAGTCAAACTCTCCTCTGTAGACATCTTACTATTTTGAGATAAGAAACCATATGCTAAGGCAAGAATTTGAATGAGGAATAAAAAAAAAAATTGCTTACTAGAGTTGTCATTAGTTTCCTCTTACATAAATAGAATATCTAAATCATAACATTTTAAGCTAAAACAGCAGTTTTGAAAGTTCAAATTCTCTTGATCTATAAAAGTAATTTATGACTGCACAGTAGGCAAAACAAAGGTTACCAATCCGTGGCCCAAATTAGTAAGCAGAAAAGACCAAGGTGGGCATAATTATTTTTACATTTCTGACAGATGCAATTTTTCACATGCTAGTACTTAGCTAATGATGGGAAGGTTTAGAAGAGGATGGTCACCCAAATATAGATGTACTTACAGAAATGCTTGGAGAAGGCAATGGCACCCCACACCAGTACTCTTGCCTGGAAAATCCCTTAGACAGAGGAGCCTGGTAGGCTGCAGTCCATGAGGTTGCGAAGAGTTGGACACAACTGAGCGACTTCACTTTCACATTTCACTTTCATGTATCGGAGAAGGAAATGGCAACCCACTCCAGTGCTCTTGCCTGGAGAATCCCAGGGACGGGGGAGCCTGGTGGGCTGCTGTCTATGGGGTCTCATAGAGTCGAACACGACTGAAGCAACTTAGCAGCAGCAACAGCAGCATAGAAATATTTGCTGGGAGGCAGGAACAAGGTTCAGTCTTTCACGGCAGCTCTCCATATAGAATATCCAGTGTGTAGTGCAGATCTGAGGAAAAAGTAACCCTTTCTGCTTGTTTTTACTTAAAATGACTTCTGGCCATACAGCTAAAGCTTGAAAACCTGTTTCAACAACAACAACAAAACCATTCCAACAAAAAGTACTTCTCAGCTCTGAGCAGTGTAGAGTTTGCAGGTCACTTCTACCCTATAGCTTTTTGTTCCAGAATCCATAAAGGGAAGAGGCTGGATTATATATCTTGGAGAAGGGAATGACTACCCACTCCAGTATTCTTGGGACTTCCCTGGTGGCTCAGACAGTAAAGAATTTGCCTGCAATTCGGGAGACCTGGGTTGATCACTGGGTCAGGAAGATCCCCTGGAGAAGTGAATGGCAACTCATTTCAGGATTCTTGCCTGGAGAATCCCATGGACAGAGGACCCTGGAGTGATACAGCCATGGGGACGCAAAGAGTCGGAAATGACTGAGTGACTGACGCTACTACTATACCATACACAGTTGAAGCTTGAAAATCTGTTTTCTGAAAAAGGCAACAAAATCGTTCCAAAAATGTAGTTTTCAGCTCTGAGCAGTGTAGAGTCTACAGTTCACTTTTACCTTGTGGCCTTTTGTTCCAGAATCCATAAAGGGAAGAGGCTAGATTCTATCACATTTAAGGTATTTTCAGATCTAAAATTTTATATCTTTATTAGAATGAAGTCTGGATGGATTGATAAAAGACACACATGTGATAAAGCAAGTATAATAAAATATTAAGTTAGTAGGTATATGGGATTTGATATATTAAAACTTCTTTGATGATAAAATGTTGAAAGTATAATTTTGACTAATATCCTGCAATTGTATATTGATATATAGTAATCAATGCATGCTTTCTCATACTTTAATATTTACAATGATATCTGGAGTATAATTGAGCTTTTTCAGTTCCATTTTATAGACGAAACTGAGAAAGGAAAGCACTTATCTAAGGTCACATAACTAGCTATGGGGAGAGTTTAACAGGCCCCTATTGGTGGAATTGAAGTTCGAATTAAGCATGAATATATATGGTCTTCATTAAGTAGGCATTGCTACTTATTAAATGTGTACAGCAGCACAATATGGACACTATAGCGTTTCATGAGACTTTACAAAGTAGAGTCACATACATTGCATCAATCAGCTGATAAAACAAAACTGTGAGATAGGTCGGCAGGAAATATTACCCGTGCCAGCAGCGAGGCCTCCCGAGCCACGGCCATGCCATGACTTGCTCAGGATAACAGACTCGGTAAAGAGGAAAGCAGATATGGGCTCAGAACTCTGACTGCCTATGTCCGGCTAGAAACACCAAGACTATGAAAGGCAAGACACAGACTTTACTTAGAAACAACTGACAATCAAATTGGTGAGATACATTTTATCAAGTAGCCGGAAAATAAATGAAAGCCATTAGCAAATGTTATCGTGTCTGTGTAAAAATATACCCAAAGGAACTTATTTCCTGAAGATTTTCAAATTAAGAGAAAGGAACTGCCTTTACTCTCAAGGGACTGAGCCTAGAATTTCGGTCATCAGTGTCAATTATGAAAAGTTTGAAAATAGAATTTTAGGCTTTAACTGGCATTTTGCCAGCTCTCTAGCAAATTGATAGTATAGTAATGATCATTTTAGTCTCTAAAAAGTGAATCTTGAGATAGTTCACTCATAAACTTAACTAATCTCCTTGTTTATACTTAAGACAATAAAAAAATGTTAATACTGGTACATGAAAAGATTTGTTGTATTAGTACATCATAATGACCTCAATCTGGTCAACCTGTTCTTGAAAGGAAAGTCCTCATGACTATATCTGTAGCAGTATATTTTGACTATTTAGGAATCTGGAGCAGCTTTGAACAATACAAAACTTATAACAACAGCATACAGAAAAAAAGATTTTTTTTTCAAGCACAACTGAAAAATGCTGTTTTTGGAAATGTTAGACTAAGGAAATTAAAAAGTTGCTTGACTATATTTTCTTCTGTTGCTATAACCTCAGATTGCCAAAACAAAATGCAAAGAAACTATATATGTGTGTATGTATATATATATATATATACATATATATATATATATTCCATTGTGCATTTTCATGGAGAAAAGGGAAAAATAAAAATAATAAAATTGAGTATGACAAACAAAATTATAAGGTTGATTTTAATTGATTTATTAACAAGATGGTATTATATTGTCATTGAACAATTTTCTAAAAAATGTGAATAAGTGACATTTCATTTGGTGCCTACATGCAGATTTGATTCTGCAAGTCAGCCATCTACCTATTTGCCAAAACAGGTAGCCTGTGTGATTATATCTCTATAAACATGGTATGCAATCTGTATAATAAGACATTCATAAAATAAGAATTCTAATGTAATTATAGATCATTAACACAATTTTTAACATGAACATAGAATTTAGAATATGATGCAATAAAAATTCTTTTAAAATTGAAGGGGACCTTCAGGTTCTAAAACTAATGATATTCTACATCTAGGGGACAATGATCCTACATAAAATCACTAGAATTTTCCTTTCCTCCTAATCTCTTCTCTAACCCATGGCAGAAGGTAGAATGTTGGCACCTTAAAAATCTTAAGTAAAGGCATTAGTTTCTTCATTCTCAATCCTTTTAATTGAATGTGTAGTGTGTATACAGAACTGTAATTCTGTTCAGAGGTTGCTTGTCAAGCCATGTTTTTATTGTAATTACCTGATTTGTTCAGCTTTAATCGTATTTACTTTTGAAGGTCAGCTGTCCTGCTCAGACATGGTTAGTTGAAGTAGGGAAAAATCTGTAACACCCAAAGGCAGAAAGCCTAAAAGAAAGAAACAGGGGTGGGAGTGCAGTCTTCCCATGTAGACCAAAACAAAAACAAGATTAAACTGTCCCCTACAAATTACTGTAGACCAGCAGACCACACTGCTCTCTTTCATTCGTTAAATACTCGCTTTTCACCATTTGATACTAACTTGTAACTTTGGGGGAAGAAGGTTTACAGCTCTGCTTGGAAAATTTAATTCCCTCTATTCCCATTAGATGCCAACAATGACAATTTTTTCACAGCACTTAGGAGGACGAGCCAAACAAATGGACGACCTCTTGTTTTCCGCTTAGAAAACTCCTTCTACGTGTTGTGAAGATCTTTCCAAATTCATACCTCTGGCTCTTGTTTAAACTTTGGTGGGAAAGAGAAATTTTAACACCATGGCTTCAATTCATGCCACAGATACTCAAGATTATTAGTCATTTGACAGTAACGGCAAATGCTTAGGAAGTGATGGATGTTAAACCCAACGTTATTGTCACGACCATTTTATAATGTGTAAGTCAAGTCATTATGCCATACACCTTAAACTTATATAATACCATGTGCCAATTATATCTCAATGTAACTGAAAAACAAAACAAAACAAAAAAATTAAATACTTTAGTTTCTTATGTGTTGACATAAATTAACACAGAGCAAACTACTTGATCACATCTTGAAATTTTTACCAGCAGGGAACCACCTAGCTAGAGGTTTCATTTTGGTATCAACCTCAAAATAACATTAATAGCATGAAGGAGAAGATAAAGAATAGTAAGTTGAAGGGAACTTGTACTACAAAGCAAAATTTAACAAGTATACAACAACATTTTTTAAAATTTTAAATTTATTTATTTCAATTGGAGGCTAATTACTTTATAATATTGTATTGGTTTTGCTATACATCAACATGAATCTGCCCCGGGTGTACACATGTTCCCCATCCTGAACGCCCCTTCCACCTCCCTCCCCATACCATCCCTCTGGGTCATCCCGGTGCACCAGCCCCAAGCATCCTGTATTTTGTATCGAACCTGGCCTGGCGATTCATTTCTTCTATGATATTATGCATGAACTTGTAGCAGGATTTCATGGGATTCATCTAAGGCAACTGGACATTTTTGTGCAAGGAAGCTCCAGCATTTACATTAAAATGTGAATAGTTCTCAATTTATTAAAATGTTGCCAATTTCTAGTTTCACTGCCCACCCCCCAGCCCCTGGAGTTCCATGCCTATTCTTTATTGTTACTAAGAACATCCTGAAGCAATTCTTTCACTGGTAAAAATCCCTTGTCTTACTATATCTGAAATATCTTTATGTAACACTCAGACTTGCAGGAGACTTTGCATCTGTATTTCCAAATCGATCTACTTGCTGTCTTCTGAATCGCCACAGGATTCTCCATGACCACACAGTTTTGAGAGTTATTGAAGGGTATGGCTACCCGCTCTAGTATTCTGGCCTGGACTCTACAGTTGATGGAATTCCCCAGGCCAGAATACTAGAGTGGGTAGCCATATCCTTCAATAGCTCTCAAAAATTCTTTGTTCAATTGGACACAACCGAGTGACTTTCACCTTTCACCTTTCACTTTTTCACTTTCTCCCTGCTTGACTTATAGGAATCTTACCTTATGAAACAAACTGTTTTGAAAAAGTTACCTAACGTTTGTAAGCCTCCCTCTCCAAATTTGTACAGTGGGATTAAGAAAAGTTTCTAGTTCATAGGGTTACTGTGAAAGTTAACAAGTTAATGTAAGTTAAAATCTCTTAGAACAATTGTTAACATGTAACAGTGAAAGGCACTCAGCCGTGTCTGACTCTTCGTGACCCCACGGACTGTACAGTCCATGATATCCTCTAGGCCAGAACACTGGAGTGGGCAGCCTTTCCCTTCTCCAGGGGATCTTCCCAACCCTGGTATATTTTCTGACACTCTTCACCTCACTGAGAACTCTTTCTGCTGCATGCAGGGCTGGATATTTCTCCTCTACTTCTGAGGATTATTTCTAAGAAGAGGGAACTCAGCTGGTTGTAAATCTTGTCCTCTTTGCTCTCTTACTCACATTGTGGAAGGGAATGTGGACTGACTCCTGCTTTTCCTCTTTGGATTCAGGTTGCAACAGAGAACACAATTTTTGCTTTGCTTGCGTAAGCAGTTCCTGCCTCTCTGGAGTGGTGGGAACAGACAGGGAATCCAGCCCTGGTCAGTTACCATAACTGGATAGATAAATCCATCAGACACTCAAGTTTCACACATCTGTTCCATTTGGCATTCACACTTAACTATGTCTACCAGTTTAACCTTCATCAGTAATAAAATTATATTTGGAGTACAGGTACCATGGTTCGTTTTACATCTCAGTGCATTCAAAACTCAGGAAGTGATAGGATTCTCCCCTTCAGAGACTCCACCACCTCAGCACCTTAATGAAAGTGTAGGTGCTAAATAATATTTGCTAGACCCAGTGACAACTGCCGTGGATCTGTACTAGATGAGAAGTATCGAACAGACTTGTATAAATTTAGTATAAAATTGTTCTTGATGAGATAAATAACACCTTACAGGGCCTATTATCACAAAATCAAACTTTAAGCTGAGAAATCTCCCTGAGTTATTGGGCAGCAATTAAGGACTTCAGAGATAGCTGGATAGCAGAGATTATCTGGTTTTAAAACAACCTCTCCATTAATAAAATATGATTAACTTATGCTTTTCACACCATCTAAATCACACCTCTCCAATCCTGAGGGAGAAAACAATGGGATATCAGATGAGATGCCAACTTGCCACGGAAGTAAAGGCACAGTGAGCTAGCACCGAGCTAACGAAATATGTACCTGAGTCCTCGGCAAACTACCTTTAACTGTGAGTTATCGTCCAGCCAAGGCTACGACTTACCCCATTCACCCTACTTGGGACCATGCTCAGTCCCTTCAGTCCTGTCCGACTCTGTGCAACCTACGGACTGTAGCCCGCCAGGCTCCTCTGTCCATGTGATTCTCCAGGCAAGAATACTGGGGTGAGTTGCCATTCCCTTCTCCAGGGTATCTTCCCGACCCAGGGATTGAACCCACATCTCGTGTGTCTTCTGCATGGAAGGCAAATTCTTTACCACTGAGGCACCTGGGAAGCCCCATTCACTCTCCTATGGCAGTGCAAAAGGAAGAGTATCAGCGTATTTCAGAAGTTTGCTTTTTTTAAAAAAATTATTTTTAATTGGGGGAAAACTGCTTTACAGCATCGTGTTGATCTCTGCTGTTCAGTTCAGTTCAGTTGCTCAGTCGTGTCTGACTCTTTGCGACCCCACGAACTGCAGCACGCCAGGCCTCCCTGTCCATCACCAACTCCCAGAGTTCACCCAAACATGTCCATCGAGTTGGTGATGCCATCCAGCCATCTCATCCTCTGTCATTCCCTTCTCTTCCTGCCCCCAATCCCTCCCAGCATCAGGGTCTTTTCCAGTGAGTCAACTCTTCCCATGAGGTGGCCAAAGTATTGAAGTTTTAGCTTTAGCATCATTCCTTCCAAAGAACACCCAGGACTGATCTCCTTTAGGATGAACTGGTCGGACCTTCCTGCAATCCAAGGGACTCGCAAGAGTCTTCTCCAACACCACAGTTCAAAAGCATCAATTCTTTGGTGCTCAGCCTTCTTCACAGTCCAACTCTCACATCCATACATGACCACAGGAAAAACCATAGCCTTGACTAGACGGACCTTTGTTGGCAAAGTAATGTCTCTGCTTTTGAATATGCTATCTAGGTTGGTCATAAGCCAAATCAGCTATAAGTATACATGTATCACGTCCCTCCTAAGCCTCCCTTCCCTGCCCCATCCCACCCCTCTGGGAAATCACAGAGCTCCATGCGAGCTCCCCGTGTCACATAGCACCTTCCCACCAGCTATCTATCTGACACATGGTAGTGTATACATGTTGACACTACTTTTTCCATTTGTCCCACTCTCTCCTTCCCCTACTGTGTCCACAAGTCAGTTCTCCATATCTGAGAGATCATTAGAGTTAATATGTCTATTTCTAACCTATTCAATGAGACATTCAAGAGAGCAAGGTTTTGATTTTGTTCCAATGTCGGAAGCACCTATTACTGTGCCTGGCCTCTAATTTTTGTGCATAATTAGCTAATGAGTGAGTAAACAATTAGATGAATGGTGGATGGGGTCCCACTGTGTGTGTGTGTGTGTGTGTGTGTGTGTGTGTGCATATCTGTTAGTCGCTCAGTTGTATCCAACTCTTTGCGACCCCATGGACTGTAGCCTGCCATGCCCCTCTATCCATGGCATTCTCCAGGCAAGAATACTGGCATGGGTCGCCATTCCCTTCTTCAGGGGATCTTCTTGACCCAGCGATTGAATCCAGGTCTCCTACATTGTAGGCAGGTTCTTTACCTTCTGAACCACCAGGGAAGCCCTAGGATCCCAGTGAAAGTGAAAGTGAAGTTGCTCAGTTGTGTCTGACTCTTCATGATCCCATGGATCGCAGCCTACCAGGCTCCTCCATCCATGGGATTTTCCAGGCAAGAGTACTGGAGTGGGGGTGCCGTTGCCTTCTCCGAGGATCCCAGTAGATCTTAGCAAATAATGAATGGTGACTTGCCTTGGCAGTTAAATGTTTCCACCACTATTCCAACTCCTCACTCCCCTCAATATTAATTTTAACAAAAATAATTAAATGATAGCAAAGAAGACAGAAATCCTTTCCATCCCCCACAGACTAACTTGACTAGAAAAAAAATAATAAACTATTTTAGGAACTAAGGAGGTTTAAGGAATGTATAATCTAGGTGAATATTTTGATTTATCTCAAACCAGTGTATTTTTTTCTTTCATGGACCAGCATGCATTAAAATGATCTGTATTTGGGTTAATATATTTAGCTACGTAGTTGAGTATGCATTACTTTTTTCTTAGAGTAACTATTCAGTAAGCCGATCACAAGTTGGTAGAAAGTTTTATGTATGTGTACTTTACTCTGACATAAAACTGAACCCATAAACTGCGTTGTTTATTTTCACTGAGTTAGCTGAGCTATTCTATACTAAGATAGTGTAGTTAATTCAGTATTTTGAAATTCTTCTTTTATTACTTACCCAATGCAATAACGTTAGATTACACAAATGAAACCCTAATGTTTGCCAATAAGCGAGATACTCTTTTTTTAAGACAACAGTCTAATTGGATGGGTAAGAAGTCCTATAAGAATTACTGAGTTTTATGACTGTTTGTTTGAAGGATGGAAGAAAGAGGCACAGCAAAAGCCTGATTATTACTCTTGGGCAACAAAATCCTCATGGACAGAAACCGTATAATATTTTTATTTTAGTCAATACATGTTTGAATTCATCATCTTGCTCACACTCCTTAAATTCAGTGAATAATCCATTGACACTTTCTTGTACCACCCTAGAAGGAAAATGTCAATGGGAATTTTTCATTTTTGAGAACTTGCTAGTACACTGGGCATTATTTTGGAAAGAAAGTCCAAAACAATATGTTTAATACTTTATGCCAGTACAAAACATTCTAAATTTTTAGGGTAATAAAATGCTTAAATAATTAATTAAAATCAAATAAATATGAATGAAAGTTTTGACAGTTTACAAAACCTTCAACTTCCATATCATATGCTACTATTCAGGGTAAATTTCAGCTGACACATAGCTTCTGCTTTAACATGATGATATTTCCCAGTGGTATTTTTATTTCTAAATTCACATTTTCTCTATTAAATTCTCAAGCCAATGCTATTTGCATCAACTATTGCACTGCCTCTGGAGATTTGTTTGCAGGGCTTTCTACTTTATCAACTCTCTGTTCCAAATTGATCTTATGAATTTCACCCTTAAGTCAAAAGATTTGGCAAAGGAAGACATTTCAGGATAAAATTTAAATAGTAATGACAAATATTTTGAAATACTGAACATTCAAAACTTTTTAGTCTTTTTTTTTCCCCAAACATATAAAGCAAGCAAACATACTTAAAACAACAACAGTAAAAATGCTTTGTACTAAATAGAGACAGTCAACAGCTGGTAGAAAATTGAATTGAACTTTGTCCAGAGACAATAGAAAAAGGAAATTAAAGGCTTCAAATTGCTTATAGCAGGCCAGAGTAAATCCAACTGCTTTTTGGGGTCATTAAAACATCTTGAACAATTTTCCAAAGATTTTTGGTTCAAGAAGCCCAATAAGATTTTGCCAAGCACTACTTTCCTCTTATTGTATTTCACAAGAAATTTAATCCATATGTTTCTGATTCATTTATACTTTAGTCATCAAACAGTTCTTGTGCAAGAGCTATTTGATTTCTAAGAAATCATTTGAATCTTTTATGTAAGTCTGCTTGTTTTCTTTGAAGTAAGTTTTGCAAAACTGCAAATACTTGATGTTCTAAATTGAGTTTTTAAGTTTTTGTACTATCAAAAAATCTTAGATATTAAATGCAATCTATCCCAACATTCAACCCAGAGTAGAATATCTCTTACCAATCTTTGGCTGAAAAAAATCTGGATGCTTCTTTACCATTTTCAGTGAAGGGAACTCGTTATTTCAGAAGAAATCTTCTTGCATGAAGCCTTATCATGTCCTCTCTGCTGTCACAATAGTCTGGCATTTATAACATAAGGAGAGCGTGTGGCTGTAGGTATGTATTAGGACTTGGTCCTCTTTCTCAAATGCCTCCTTGCACCTTAACCTTCTCTTCATTTTGATAATTTGAAGATTTATCTGATGTAGAGAAACTATCTTGAAACACTAGTTTGTCTCAGAAAATCTTATTATTCTTTTTGTTTAACTATGTAATAGATGTATAGATTTTACATGTTTCCATTTAATCCATGTTGCAGTCTGATAAGAAAGTACCACTGCCCCAATTTTTGAATGCAGAACCTAAATTTCAGAGAACCGATTGATTTAATTAAATCACATGACTGTTTAGTAGCTCATGTATTCAAATCCAAACCTTGTTGATTCCAAAGTCATGTACCTTTCCTCTGCATGGAACAGAATTTCCATAAAATTTCCTCAGAAGGTCTTTGTTGTCCAGAATAAGGTATAACAAAACAAATTGGTTTACTTACCTACTGTTTAACTTCTTCAGAACTATTTAGGTGTTTGGTACTGTTTTTATCAGTCAAAACTGTTCATTGTCTACAATTTTGATGACCCAGTTTAATACACAGGGCTTCCCTGTTGGCTCAGCTGGTGAAGAATCTGCCTGCAATGCAGGAGACCTGGGTTCGATCCTTGGGTTGGGAAGATCCCCTGAAGAAGGGAAAGGCTACCCACTCCAGTATTCTGGCCTGGAGAATTCCATGGACTGTATAGTCCATGGGGTTGCAAAAGAGTCAGACACGGCTGAGTTACTTTCACTTCAGTTCAGTTCAGTCGCTCAGTCCTGTCTGACTCTTTGGACTTACCTGTCCATTATCAACTCCCAGGGTTCACCCAACCTCATGTCTATCGAGTCGGTGATGCCATCCAGCCATCTCATCCTCTGTCGTCCCCTTCACCTCCTGTCCACAATCCCTCCCAGCATCAGGGTCTTTTACAATGAGTCAACTCTTCGCATGAGGTGGCCAAAGTATTGCAGTTTCAGCTTCAGCATCAGTCCTTCCAAAGAACACCCAGGGCTGATCTCCTTTAGAATGGACTGGTTGGATCTCCTTGCAGTCCAAGGGACTCCCAAGAGTCTTCTCCAATACCACAGTTCAAAAGCATCAATTCTTTGGCGCTCAGCTTTCTTTACAGTCCAACTCTCACATATATACATGACCACTGGTAAAACCATAGCCTTGACTAGACGGACCTTTGTTGGCAAGGTAGTATCTCTGCTTTTGAATATGCTATCTAGGTTGGTCATAACTTTCCTTCCAAGGAGTAAGCATCTTTTAATTTCATGGCTGCAATCACCATCTGCTGTGATTTTGGAGCCCAAAAAATAAAGTCTGACACTGTTTCCCCATCTATTTCCCATGAAGTGATGGGACTAGATGCCATGATCTTCGTTTTCTGAATGTTGAGCTTTAAGCCAACTTTTTCCCTCTCCTCTTTCACTTTCATCAACAGGCTTTTTAGTTCCTCTTCACTTTCTGCCATAAGGGTTTGTCATCTGCATATCTGAACTTATTGATATTTCTCCCGGCAATCTTGATTCCTGCTTATGCTTCTTCCAGCCCAGCCTTTCTCATGATGTACTCTGCATAGAAGTTAAATAAGCAAGGTGACAATATACAGCCTTGACGTACTCCTTTTCCTATTTGGAACCAGTCCGTTGTTCCATGTCCAGTTCTTACTGTTGCTTCCTGACCTGCATACAGGTTTCTCAAGAGGCAGATCAGGTGGTCTGGTATTCCCATCTCTTTCAGAATTTTCCACAGTTGATTGTGATCCACACAGTCAAAGGCTTTGGCATAGTCAATAAAGCAGAAATAGATGTTTTTTTCTGGAACTCTCTTGCTTTTCCATGATCCAGCGGATGCTGGCAACTTGATCTCTGGTTCCTCTGCCTTTTCTAAAATCAGCTTGAACATCTGGAAGTTCATGGTTCACGTATTGCTGAAGTCTGGCTTGGAGAATTTTGAGCATTACTTTAATATACAAATATTCTTGACTCCATATTTGCCTTAAGATTTGTAGTAGAAAATTTCAGGTAGGGCATACATAAACCCAGTAGGCTGATGAAACTGCTTGTATTAAAAACTGTTTAAAAAGAAAAGTTAAAGAAATAACAGACCTCTGTTTAATTGTAAATATTTAATTAAAAATTTAATGTCCCAAGGGGAGTGACTCCAGGAACCACCTTACAGCCCCCTCTCCACAGACTTGAAAATCTGAAGATGCCCAGATCCTGTATGTATTAATAAAATAACACACTACTTCAGGTTACTGGACACTGGAAGCAGAATCCCCCAGGAAAAGCGAAGTCCTCAGGAAAAGCAGAAATCCGGAAGCGGAGAATGGAGGCAGTCCAGCTGCAGGAGTAAGTACTTAACATATAATCAGATCAAGTGCAAATTATTAGGTGGATAACAAGCTTTTAATCCTTTCCCCTCTGAATTCACTTTACTTGTGCTAAACCCTGTGCCCAGTCCTTGAGACAAAAATGAATAATTCACTGGACTTCTTCGAAAAAAATTTTTAGTTTTTGACACAGGTTATTTTCTTTTGCATTATAGTTCAAGCATCTCACACCCTGACTTCCTGGCTCTATTTTTTCCCTTTCTTTTTTCAAAAAAGGTAAGAGTTTTAAAAACTTTCTTTTAATTCTCTTAATACTTGGGTGACCCAATGGTTTTCTAGTGGAAAATGTGACTTATCACAGCTCCTTTAAAAAAGCTTCTTTATAGTATTCTTGTTTTCTGTTTTCTTGAGAGCAGTAAAATCTTTCTGGCAGAAAGCCTTCTCCTTATAAGTAAACTCTGAATGCCAGTTTCAGAGTTAAATATATATTACTGCTCACATTATCTGATTAATCAGCAAACTTTATGCTGTTTTTACACCAATAATATCATTCTTCTTCCTTGTAATGAAATTTTCAAACAAAATATGTAAATATTAGAATATTTTAAAACAAGCCCTCTATTAGACAGCTGAAATTATTAAAATATTGATGTCGAAAAATAATTTAATCACAACATTCAACATTGAATGCTTACTTTATTAGGAACAGAAAAAAGTCACACTATAAATTTTGAGTCAGTCAAAGAACTACTTTTAGGGAGAAGAACCGGATAATATGAAAGAAAATCAGCCACAACAGAATGTATGCCTAACACATATACTTGTAGAGGTGGGTTTGATTTTTAAAATGATCATTATGATGAACAACAGGAATGGTCACAGTTGAAGGGAATAGGCTATAGCTTGGCAAAATGCAGAAATGGAGAATTTTGGTAGAGTGGGGCTTCCTGGGTGGCACAGTGGTAAGGAATTTGCCTGCCAGTGCAAGACACACAAAGGACATGGGTCTGATCCCTGGGCTGGGAAGATCTCCTAGAAAAGGAAATGGCAACCCACTCCAGTATTCTTGCCTGGAAAATGCCATGGACAGAGGAGCCTGGCAGGCTAAGTCCATGGGGTCGTGACGCGTAAGACATAACTAACACACACACACACACACACACACACACACACACACACAAATTATGGTGTGGATGTAGATATATTTTCTAGGCAGGGAATATGTGTTGAAGTATTGCAAGAGGCTGAAATAAAACATATAAATAGGAATTATAGAATAAAAAACTGGTGTAGAAGGTGCTTTAGAGATGACCTCATCCTGACATTAGGAAGTTACAGAGTTAATTCTCTGCTGGGACTGGATTCCATGAATTGGAAGTCCAAGTTCAATTTTTTTTTCTGTGATTTATTTTGAGTTGTTCACTGTGTGTTGGACGGAATAGAAGCTGAGGGCAAAATGGAGGCTTTGACAGTTTATACTACAAGTATATTCAGTAGTGAAATCCAAGTCATAGTACTATCTCTATCATATGTTGAATAGACATATGAAATCCTTAAGTAGAAATCTGCTCATGAATGTAAAAGTAGTATATTATCCATTCATTAAGATATTTCTATTTAAAAGGGAAATCCTAAATGAAATTTCACAACCAAAATCATAGTGCAATAAATTATGAGTTTAACTGGAAATCAAAATGTTTGTGGATCAAACAAGCTTAGTTTTCAGGCAAGAAAAAACCTGAAGCTGGGTGGAGTAAGTACAAAGTTTGGCAATGGTTATGTTATTGATCTTGAGTATTAAATTTAGATTGTGTTTATGAGTGCATATAATCTTAAACCAAATCAAGGGCAGTCTTATTTGTGAGACTGTAATTACTGTTCTTTTAATTTATGATATATTTTATGATATTAAGATGCTGAAGCTCATTAAAAAATAAAAAATGGAAGGATCATCATTTGGAAGCTTTGGAGAAGATGTCATAAGAATCATCACTATTGGTTTTAGACTTGGGACAGGAGTTAAAAGTTGGGCAAGTTCTCACAGGATCTTAGAGCTCGTTTTGTTTTTTTATTTAATCCTTCAATGGGTAAAGAAAGATAAAGTTAAGAAATATGACCTAAACAGGAAAGTCAGGTAGAAAATTAGTTTTATGTATGCCTGGGTAGGAAAAATCCCCTGGAGTAGGAAATGCCAACCCACTCCAGTATTTATGCCTGAAAAATTCCATGGACAGAGGGGCCTGGCAGGCTATAGTCCTTGGGACTATAAGAGCCACAAAGAGTCAAACATGACTGAGCAACTGACCATGCATAAATTGTTAAAATCACATAGAGTAGTCTCTTCCTTTATATCTTCCTTTTGTTAAAATTTATACATTCCCATCTTAAAATATGTATTTTTAAATAATGTTAAGTATGTCACAAGTTTCTTCATAGTCATGGCATAAGACTTTTTTGAGACAACTTATAAATCATGGAAGAAATTAAAGCATTGAGTTTATGGAGATTTATATTTCTTTTTATTGGGTTACAATTTACATATAATATTGTATTAGTGTCCTCTGTATTTCTTTATAGTTATTTATAAAGCCTCAAATACAAACTCTCTCAAGAATTTAGAATCCAGTGAAAAGCAGGACGAAAAGAGAAATAGTAGGAAAAAGAAAAGAAAAAAATAAATTGCTTTCCTTTAAATGATTCTGTTTCATTGTTAGCAATTATATCATTAGGAACCTAAAGACAAAGTAGGAGATAAATCCAACTTCTGGAAATTGATTGAAAGTCCTTTCACTTATATGGATAATTGAAGCCCAAATCCTTGTGATAAGCCATTAGGTAGATCTAGGCTAAAAAATCACTGCAAATGGTGACTGCAGACATGAAATTAAAAGACGCTTACTCCTTGGAAGAAAAGTTATGACCAACCTAGATAGCATATTCAAAAGCAGAGACATTACTTTGACAACAAAGGTCTGTCTAGTCAAGGCTATGGTTTTTCCAGTGGTCATGTATGGATATGAGAGTTGGACTGTGAAGAAGGCTGAGCACCGAAGAATTGATGCTTTTGAACTGCGGTGTTGGAGAAGACTCTTGGGAGTCCCTTGGACTGCAAGGAGATCCAACCAGTCCATTCTGAAGGAGATCAGTCCTGGGTGTTCTTTGGAAGGAATGATGCTAAAGCTGAAACTGCAATACTTTGGCCACCTCATGCGAAGAGTTGACTCACTGGAAAAGACCCTGATGCTGGGAGGGATTGTGGGCAGGAGGAGAAGGGGACGACAGAGGATGAGATGGCTGGATGGCATCACCGACTCGATGGACGTGAGTTTGAGTGAACTCCAGGAGATGGTGATGGACAGAGAGGCCTGGCGTGCTGCGATTCATGGGGCCGCAAAGAGTAGGACACAACTGAGTGACTGAACTGACTGAGCCTAAAACCCAGTTTCCAAAAACACAGATTTTAGGGCTCTTTTCACAAGTCTTTTTACTAGTACATTAATAGTGACTTTTAATGACAACAATTATAATTTGATTTGCTTTTGCAAATATAATGCGCATAGTTGCAACTACAGTATAATTAATGCTTTCAGGCGACTGTGAAGACCAGAGGGTCCCTTTAAGCTTGCATATTTGTATACATCTGATTATTATAAGTAGTAGAGATTTTGCCAAGATTTTCTTTTTTACAGATTTTCTTTTTTCTTCTTTACATATATTATTGCCTTATATTCTTTCTGGAGCCCTGTAAAACAGTGAAATAATGGTGAACATCAGGAAGACAAAGCTTTTCTCCTAAAGTTACAGAGTTAGAACTTGAACTCAAGCTTCCTGGAACCCAATTCTTTTAGTGTTTCAGCCACAAAATTTCAGGGGAAGTGACCCAAGAAGTACAGCATGTCTCTTAAGATTGCTTATTATCCATGTCTATATAATCCTGTCATTATAATGCTGAGAATAAAGAAAAACCATCTTCTCAGTTTGAATAGGCGAACATAAGTCTGGAGTCACATCTTTTTTATTGAAATGTGCAATTACTAGAGTATAAATGTATCGACACCAAAGTCACTCAATTTTACATATGAGTGCCTGATACTTTTTGGATCTACTTACTTGTACAGTAGGAATATTAAAGTGATCAGACTGATTTTTGTGTGAGCAAGAGGCTCAGACCTGGGAGTGATATGTCTAGGTGAGAAAACTAACGCTCTTAGACTGAGCCTGAATTTCCAAACCCCAGGTTGACAGTGATTCTGCTGCAAACATGTCCCAACAAGTAGAATACTAATATTACTTGTTTTTTCCCTTAAATACGGAGGAGCCTGGTAGGCTGCAGTCCATGAGGTCGCTAAGAGTCGGACACGACTGAGAGACTTCACTTTCACTTTCATGCTTTGGAGAAGGAAATGGCAACCCACTCCAGTGTTCTTGCCTGGAGAATCCCAGGGACAGATGAGCCTAGTAGGAGGCCATCTGTGGGGTCTCACAGAGTGGGACATGACTGAAGTGACTTAGCAGTAGCAGCAGCAGTATGTTTAATTATGTATTTACATGGAACTGATATATTTATGTAGTTCTTCCCATTGTTATATTACAGCCTTCTTTTAAAATATTGTTCCAGGCTCAGGAAACCCAGGAAGGCACGTGAGAAATACCTTACGAAAAAATAACAGTACTCGAATTTTGACTAAATAGTATTTGCCCAATTAAATATGGATGATAATGGGTGCTACAATAAGTATCTTTTTAAGTTACAAAATTTTTTTTTTCTTGAATGCAGAAATCCTATATCATGCAGCTATATCTTTTGGTTCTGGTGCAATGTAATTGACATACAATACTATATAAGTTTAAGGTGTGCAGCGTAATGATTTAACTTACATATATTGTGAAATGATTAAACTATAAATTCAGCTAACATTCATCACTTCAAAGATACAAAATAAAAGAAAAAAAATTTTTTTGAGATAATTCTCAGCATCTACTCTCTTAACAACCTTCGTATACCTCATACAGCAGAGTTAACTGAAGTCATCATATACCAAGCATCATAACACACATATTTACTTCTCGATTCATAAAGTACAAGTCTCATTTTAATTATGTTTTCAGCCATTACTTTATCGATGTGGCATTTTCTTGTATGTCTTCATCCAGAGGAGAACTATGTCTCAGGAGGTCCTCTTACCATCCTGTTCATGAATCGCTGTGACAGATGCTGCCACACTGATTCTCTACAGTTGACAGACTGTGCAGTACCATTTAAAAATTTTCCCTTAATCCTCTTTAAATATTCCCTTCACTCTTTCTCTTTTCTCTTTTTAATATTTGTATTTTCCCTTTCATTCCTCTAGTCAGAGTTTGCTGTACTCAATCCCATGATCCCCTATACAGCTTTCTCCATTAAGTTGCATTACACAGGGGTTTCTTGGATGACTCAGTGGTAAAGAATTTGGCTGCTAATGCAGGAGATATAAGAGATGCAGGTTCGATCCCTGGGTCAAGTAGATCTCCTGGAGTAGGAAATGGCAACCAACTCCAGCATTATTACATGGAGAATCCCATGGACAGGGAAGCCTGGAGGGCTACAGTCCCTGGGGTTGCAAAGGGTTGGACGTGACTGAGCACAGCACACACACACACACACACACATACGTACATGATACTACTGTGATTCTTTCTTAGATGTGGAAAGTTTAGGTGCCACAGATAATATTACCGCTCTGTGTTTTCTTAATAGATGCTAAGAATATATTCCCTTCAACTCAAGGCGTGGAGAGTTAACTGTAGGAGTTATTTTGGGAATCATCCACAAGGACCAAAATACACTTGTTTCCATTATAAGTTTGTTTGTGAAGTACTCTTATGCAACTCACATCTTGTGGGAAGCAAGAGAGTATTAAGAACATAATAATAGGCACAAAAATAGGGCCAATTTTCACATTACACAGCTAAATTGGAAAGGAAGGAAATAAAGACATCAGTGGATGAAATTAATGTAATTGGAGAATACTATAGTCAAAAAAGTTTGTTTGCTCTAATCTTGTACATGATATAAAAATGTTGTTGCAAATGGACCCCAGCTGCAAGTAATCACAGTCAGAGGCTAAGCAGATTCAACAATGATGATCTGGTGGAAGGGCAAGTGGCCATGCAGCTTTTCTTGGAGGAAAATAAAAAATCAACAGTCCGGAGATTAAGACACTGCAAAGTGTGCTACAACTCTGAAAGTTAATGCATATATCTGCTAAGGAGTTGAAATAGTGGGAAAACAATGTTTCCAGCTCCACACAATTATTTGTAAAGTATCCTTTGTATATATGGCATAGATGCCAACTTTACACCTATGGTAAACTCATCATCATTTAAGCCATTTAGGTATGAAAAGTCCTTTCAGTCTGTTTATACCAAAATGGAGTTGAGAATCACCCCCTCAGTGTCTCTTATGTCATATATGGTCTTAGTGTTATGTTTCAAAACATTGCTTATTTTCTGTCAAATTTTAGAGTCTTAAGGTATGTTCCTACTGCTTTGGCTATAGAAGGTTATATTAATTTAAGAATTGATTAGCTTTAGTTATGAACATCTTGCAAGGAAACGATTAAACCCATTCTTGTTCTATTAAAATCTTGTCTGTCCAGGAAAGGTCTTTGCACAATAGTAGAGGGTAGGGTGCACCCCTGCCAATAACTGGATACTCACGAGTCTCTTCTCAAATAGGTGCTCTTGCCTCTGACATAATGAGAATGAATACTTGAAGACCAGGATAAGCAATAGCTTCCTGGGTCCTCAATTTTATTCAGATATTTGAGGAGGAATTTGTCACTTTGATAGTAATTTGAAAATTTTTACTGTTGAAATAAATAGAGGGTGCCAACTTTGCATGGATATAAAATATAGCACAAAATGTGTATTATCTTTTTTAGGATTGTTTACCTTCACAATTCTTGGTGGTGGAAGTTTATTCTCACCTGCATCCAAACAACCTCTCTACAGATTGTTTCCCATCACGTCACTCTCCTTATTTCCTTCATAGAACGTCTCACAGTTTGAAACTGTCCTGGTATTTGAGTTATTTGATTATTATCAATAAACGACAATTTGATTAGAGAACTGACTTCAGCCTTGGTGTTTGCCACGTAAATCTGTTTGGGCTTATAAGTTACTTTTAAAATTTTTGGCTCTTTTTGCTTATAATAAACTGCTGAGAGAGGTCCGCCTATGGAAGGATGTAGAGGATGAGTAGCGACAAAACTGAAAGCAGAAGGAAAATGGGATAAACAGAGTTGACTCTGGTCTCTCCACTGGAGAGGATGCATTGAGCAGTGAATCTCTGGAGGAAGAGGGAAGAACCTGAGTTCTTAAAACTTTCATAGTCCTGTATTTTGTGTCTAGTTTCTTTTTAATTAAATTCCAGAAATCATTCCCTAATACTTAGCACTTTATCTTCAATTTAAATATCAGGATCAAGAAGAGTAAGAACCAAGACTATACCCCTTCTTCAAGTGTCAGGGAGCAATTGCTTTTCTTAATTTTCACAGCTGTGAAATGGGGCTGTAATATCTGGCTTGTAAGGACGCTTTGTACATTAACCGATGATTGTAAAACACTGTATAAATGCTAATTGCCCCGTGTTCCTAGTTGTGCCTGCATCTGGCCAAAGCGAGGTCCCATTCATGGTTTTGAGTAGCAGGGTTCCTTCACTGCCCCTCTGGGAATTGTGTTAGAGTTTCAAGCTGGACTCGTGGAGCGTAGCATGGCTAGGCTAACTTGGTTTTGAAAGGGATTTCACTGCTACTCACATGAGCTGTGATTATAGCACTACTAAAACACGTTTACATTCCACCGGAGACTATAAATCCTAATTCAAAGAATGAATATAGTATTTTGAGTACAAAGAGGAGACCTGATGAATTCCCCAATGAGAGGTAATGAAGTCCTGGGGTTTTTTGATTTTTTGTTTTTATCCTGAATTATCACCAATTTCCTGGTGGCTCAGATGGTAAAGAATCTGCCTGAAATACAGGAGACATGGGCTTGATCCCTGGATCAGAAAGATCACCTGGAGAAGGGAATGGCAACCCAACTCCAGTGTTCTTGCCTGGAGAATCCTATGGACAAAGCAGACTGGTGGGCTACAGTCCATGGGGTCACAAAGACTCAGAACACAACTGAGCTATTAATACTTTCACTTTCAATCAGCATTAATGATCAAGTCACTCAGCTCGTGAAAAGCAAATAAAATATTTCCATGCCCCAGAGTGATGTGATCACTGGGCATATACAGGAATTGGTAGTGTTTGTGTAGAGTCTTAAAATTCTTGACTGAAAGCAATTTTTTTTGGTCCTATACATAAAATAATAAGTGGAAGATTTAAAATGATATACTATGGTATGTGTGAAAAAGAATTTTAAAAGATATCTTCCAAAGAATTTCTGTATACTCTACAGTGAATAACAGAAGAATATTTACCTTAAACAGAAAGGAAAAATGTGGGACTTTCTTAAAAAGATTCTTAATGGAAAGAAAAAGTATAACCAGCTATTAGTATCTTGCAATCTGTCAAATAATGAGTTTGCCTTGACCTGTCTTGGCAGAAGCAAACTTGTATTTCAAGAAGATAGTTAGAAATAATAGGAAAACGCAATCTGTGGGCGTTATTGTATACACCTGTATCCAAAATATAGAGTTATGTGGTATGATCATTGGATGCGATTCTGAATAACCAAGGTGTGTTCCAAAACCCTTTTGTTTAATGTCTATGGTTTTGAAACTTGCCTTGCCAGCCATGTTTTCGCTTGTTCTCACTTGCCTTGGTACAGCAGGCAAGTGAGAGAAGTCTTGTGCCATCTGAAGTGGCAGGTCACACAGCCAACCTAAAATCTGCTCGATTTATTGATACCACTCAGTGCTATTGATTCAAAAATAATTGCTCAAAGTTTGATTCCGGTAGATGAATATATTTCTAGATTGCTCACAGCTTAAAATTACTCACATGAAGCAACTATACAGTTTCCATAAAAAGCAAAATAAATATTTGTTCCTTCAGCAGCTATATGGCATAAAGTGATACCTTTTCCCATATTTCCCTGAGATGCTATATATTTCTGTAGTCTTTCATCAACAATTTCCTTTGCAATTAGATATTTCTGTGATCTTCAAACCACATAATGTATTTTTCATGCAAATCAGGAGTCTCCAAAAGTTCTGATTGAGGAGAAACTTCACCACTGAATTAAGCAAAACTTGGAATCAGTTGGAAGTTGACATGTTAAATGTAAACATAACTTTAAAGTGTACACTACATAAATTGAATATTTCCTTGACTAACATGTCTAACTTTCTTGAATCTGTGGTTTCAAAACCTCACTATTCCCTCTCTAAATGCAAAAACCTTGCATAGTTAAAACCCAAAAATCTAGGGTAGGCATAGTCTACTGGATATAAATGACCATAATTTTGGGGGGGGGAATTCAAATTATATATATATAATCTATTTTATTTATTACTTATTCAATCAATATTATGGAGTATAAGATTGCTCTTTGGTAAAATTATCTCTTCAGATTCTGAAAGGCCAAAAGTGAAATTAATCCGAAGTTTTAAGTTATCAAGATTTTTTTGGGGGGTGTGCCTTGTGAGTATTCTTGCCTGGAGAATCCCATGGAGGGAAGAGCCTGGTAGCCTACCATCCACAGGGTCGCAAAGAATTGGACACGACTGAGTGACTTCATTTTCACTTTCACTATGACTTGCAGGATCTTGATTCCCCAACCAGGGATTGAACCCAGGAGCTCGGCAGTGAAAGTATGCCGTCCTGAAATTGGCCTGCTAGGAAAATTCCTAAGTTATATAACTTTATACATTACATTATTACTTACCTTTATCAGTATATAATGTAAGTTATAAAAAGCATCAGTAGTTACAATAGTCTCAGATATTTTCCACGTCTTCAGTACTGAGAGTACATCATCAAGCTGTCCGTGACTAGGTCATTGATTGCTAATCCCGGCCTTACACTTTCTCTGGACCCAAGGCTGCTTTTAGGTCCATCCAGTGATTTGGGCCACCTTTCTGTAGAATGACAGCTTCTCTGTATTATGTTGAGAAGGCAGTAATTTCAGATTCTGGCAGGCTCAGAATTTTATAGCTGAGATACAGATCAGAAATGTTCTAGACCAAAGGCAAACTTATCTGGTCCAGCTTTGTCGTTCCAAGAGATTAAACTGAAGGTGTAATGAGAATACATTTTGAAGATTTCAAGTTTTGAGTGTGAAGGTTTGAAGCTCTCCTGTGTCCTCTGCTATCTATGGTGCTCTGGACAGGTGTCTAGAACTCTTTAAACCTCAGTGAATTTTAAATGGGGAAAATAATATATGCATTGAAAGTGGCTGTGATGGTTAAATGAGATTATGGAGGGAAAAAAAAGCATCTGACACACAGTGGACTGGGTAAATCCAGGGCCGCTAACCATAATTTTAATACAAAGGGCCACGTTGCTATGAGGTGACAGAATCATGGCGATAATTCAGGCTTCTTGGCTTTCAGTTCATTATTCTTTTTTACTATTCCACATTATCCTACATTTATCTGGAGATAACAAATCATATGGGAGTGCTCAATTTTAAATCTCTGCTAGATGAGAGATGCGGTTTTCCTGAGCTCATACAAACCTCCATAACTATAAGCATATTTAAAAAGCCTCTTAGGGTAAAACGAGCAAACAAACAAAATAATGAGACTTTAGAAAAAATTTCTGGCAGCCTACAAAGTAGCATATAAAAATATAGTGTATTTCAATCCTGCAGATTTGAAAATACTTTGTGAAAAGTGTTTGTACCGAGAAAATTTTTTGTAAATTAGAAACTGACTTATTGAGATTTTAAAGCAATATTTCCTTAAGAGGAAAGAAGGCTTAGGTTTTCAGTGACACAGAAAATTCCTATCATTTTCACTTTGTTCCAAAATTGTATTAATGGAGTTTTTGTCATGGGAATAAATTGAAATGGGGCATACACCGTGTGGAACGTGATGGCATCTCCACACCCTGTGGTTTACAAGAAAACAATCTCGTTTAGATTATATCACTGACCAAGTGACCCACACGGGAGATCACCTGGAGTGCATGGGTTCATGCAGTAAGAAGCTTGTGATGTTTAACAGATTTCATTTAGAATTTCTCAGAAGAAGTTTATAAACAGATCACTTATATTTAGATTAGAATGGGCAATTCCTTGCAGCTATGCAAATTTCACACTGTATTTAAGTCCTATCGTTTTCTGCCAGAAATATCAGCTGAATGACAGTGACACACAAGAGAAAATGAGATGCCTTAATAATAAGAAAAAAGAAACCAGGACTTCAAATAGCATTTAAATATCAAAATATTCTAAGCTTTAGGAACTTCTGCCTACCCCTGTTGCTCTTAGATGTCTGACTTTCTCATGAAAAAGAGAAAATATACCATTATCCTAAGTCTCCTTGCAATTTAATAAGGGCAGTAAGAACCCACCTAAGAACAAATCACAGATCTGAACAAATCACAGAGGGTTATATGCAAGCTATATTAAAATATAAGAATTGGCATCAGATTATTTATTCATGTTTAATGACTTTATGGGCTTCCCTGGTAGCTCAGCTGGTAAAAAATTCCACCTGCAATTCAGGAGACCCCAGTTCAGCCCCTGGATGGGGAAGATCCCCCCGGCGAAGGGACAGACCACCCACTCCAGCTATTCACAGCTTCCCTGGTGGCTCAGACGGTAAAGAATGTGCCTGCAATGCAGGAAACCTGGGTTCAATCTCTGGTTGGGAAGATCCTCTGGAGGAGGGCCTGGCTACCCACTCCAGTATTCTTGCCTGGAGAATCCCCATGGACAGAGTCTTATGGGGTCGCAAAGAGTCAGACACAGCTGACTAAGCACAGCACAGCACAATGAGCTTATAACGACTTCCCTGGTGGTTCATAAAGTAAAGAATCTGCCTTTAATGCAGAAGACATAGGTTCGATCCCCGGGCCAGGAAAAGCCCCTGGAGAAGAGCAAGGCAATTCACTCCAGTATTCTTGTCTGGAAAATCCCCATGGACAGAGGAGCTTGGTAGCTATATAGTCCATGGGGTCTCAAAGAGTCAGACACGACTGAGTAACTCTCTCTCTCTCTCTCACACACACACACACGCACACACAGAGTAAGCTTATAAATGTTAAAAGAAGACATAAATGTTTGAAATATTTTGAGGATTTGGAAAGTTGCTTTAGTTTTTATTGTAGACATTTTCCCCTTGTAGTTCAAATAATGATGTGAATTTACACATATCAGACCAAAACACATCCCCAAATCCCAAAACTTACTTACTTAATGTACTGGTAATTTGTAATCTTGCAAAATTTGTCCTTTTCTTAAAGCATTAAAAAAAATAAGGCTAGAGAATAAACAAAAGTAACTATTGCTTTATCTAGTCTTTAATTATAATCTAACATTAAATTGACAAAAATTTTAATGAAAAAAAATCTGAAACTACATATTTATCACACCTTAATAAAATTCTAAATTTATTCATGGAGTGATGGGATGTAGTTGCAGGAAGAACCCAGGGGTAAAGGGAAAGTTTTTAATTAGCATCACTGTATTCAACAAGTTTCAGATTGATCTTTCCTCTGGTTCTGTGAAATATAGGCCTTTAGCTATAATGCTCCAATGGGCGCAGACCCCCCCCCACTGGGTGTAACAGCCAATATCCTTCTCTTCCATTTTTTCCTGCCTTTCCACCCACATTTCAAACTATAAAATTAACAGTTTTACAATTTCTTCTGGAAAAAAGTATTTATGGCCCAACAGTCATAGGAAGAGACCATCAGAATAGAGAAGAGTCAGGAAAAGAGGAGGCGGAAGAGAGATGCGGGACAGAAGAGTTTATAAATTTTAGCAAAAGGAACAATACGTTCTCAGAGTGAGTCGCAGAGGAAGGCGCACCAGCAAGGCAGTCAGCCAACTGCCATATGCCCTGACAAAGATACAGACAGCAGCAGCGAGCGCGGGGAGCTGGTTTATCATTAGCCCCTCACCCAGCAGTGGTGAAACTCATTTAGCCCCATGCTGGACTTTCATTAGGCCAGACTCGCATCAGATGGTCTCGGGTTTTGGCTCCGGAGCCGCGTGGTCCAGCGCTGGGGGAGGCTGCCGCATCTCAGCTCAGCTGGGAGCCCAGATTGGAGCCTTCCTCTCTGCCAGGTGCCAGGGCTCGGCGGAGGGAGCTGGCGACAAACGCTGGTGCACGGCTCCCCTTTACGTTGGTATTTTGTGACACGAAACTTTTGGAAAGGAAAAAGCAAAATTCCTGAACCCTTCAAGTTTGTTTTTAAACCTTCCTCCTACTGAAAATAAGATGGAAGGGGGAAAAAAAGAATTCAGGAAGCTGCAAGCGAAAATGAAATGCCAGTAATCTTCACTTGGAACCGTAGCAAAGAGCTGAGTTGACACGGGCATTTTTTTTTTTTTTTTAACCTCAGGACTGTAATAAAAAGTCAACCAAGCAAGGGATGTCAATATATTCTAATAATAAAGATGTGAAATTTCTAGGGCCTTTCTTCTTCCTCTTCAGGAAGTTATGTTAAAATAGACAGAAATATAGAGGGAGTATTAAAGTCAGACATACACACATAAGAAAGATATGTTTCTTAGAAAAAGAATCTGAAACTTCCCTAACAGCAAAGATAACACGCTGTGGTTTCAAGAAAGAAGGAACTTTCAAAATTGAATTTATTTCTTTTAAATCGGTAATAATTCTATCAAAAAATATAAAGGAAAGAAAGAAGACAGCTGACACTGATTTTTTTTTCTATTGGCCATTTCAAAAAGGAAAAATCATGCTCAATATTTGAATCGCTGATTATTTAAAAATCATATTATGTCACTATGCTTTATGTTATTTTGCTTTACTCTCTGAAAGTTTGAAAAAATGCAACAGAACCCAAAATGAATCCTTCTGTTAATTTTTTTATGTGTCTATGAATTACAAAATGAGCAACAGATGATCCAGGAGAAACAAAAATTTTATTTTCATTCTTTCATTCCACTCACTGTATTAGCTTGTTTCTATCAATTACAAACGTCATTACTTAATATATAAATTTAGTCTTATCAGTATTATATATTAAGTAATAATTGTGCATGTTATTTTATATTCACTAGTTCTGCCCAATATCCTGGCATGCATATTTCAATTAAATTTATATGAAAGCAGCATATTGAAAGGCAAAGAGTATAAAAAAGATGCAAGGGGTATTTTCCTGGTATCACCATGAAAGTGAAAGTGAAAGTCGCTCAGTCGTGTCCAACTCTCCAGGCCAGAATACTGGAGTGGGTAGACTTTCCCTTCTCCAGGGGATCTTCCCAGCCCAGGGGATCTTCCCAGCCCAGGGGTCGAACCCAGGTCTCCCGTATTGCAGGCAGATTCTTTACCAGCGGAGCCACAAGGGAAGTTTTCAGGGAAATGCTGTTTAATCTATATTTAGATTTCAAGCAAAGATTAGCAAAGTACACAGCAATCTAAAGCGCCTGTAATGATATTCTGACCTCTGAATGATGCACAACAAATCAAAGGGAGAAAACTGAATAGTCTTCAGTGTCCCATCTGTTTAGAGATGAGTGGGTAATTATTGCTAAACTATTCTATTCTCTCTCCTCATCTTCTCTTGGAATGAAGTTTTCAGATATCTTTAGGTCAGTGGACCATAGGGAGCTCTCTTGGTTCACTGAAGTTCCTTTCAGTACATTTCACTCCAGGTGTCTCTGTTCTTGTTTGTCAACAATACATGGTTTATCATCCATTTAATTACCCTGGTATACGTCAATTTATATATATGCTAAGAAGCATTACTGCAGATGGTTTCTTTAACTGAATTTTTTTTAAGTTGTCATTTCGCCCATCCTTTTACTTTTTTAAATGGTAGAATTATTTTAGAAAAGAAATACTTATTTTTTTTCTTAAGAATGAATGCTGCAAAAATATTTTTTAAGGAAAGATAATGACACACTTACATGAAAATGCGATATAAGCTAATAACCCCATCTAAAAGTAAATAAACACGTAGCTGAAATTACTGAAGTCCTATGGCAATTTAAAAATCATTTTTCTCTGGTTTTTAATTTTAGAAGTAGAGCTAGTATAGGTATGTATGAATATGTGTATGTGTGTGTGTGTCTGCGTGCATTAGTCTTAAAATAATTACCACGGATATACCCTAACAGTGCTTACTGCCTAGATGTTTCAGCTGCCTAGTTATTGCCGGAGACAACAATCTAGCTGTAATGAGAGCAAACTGGGCCAAACCTCTCGGATTCGCCGCAGGTACTGGGAAGTTGAGTACACAGGGATGCTCTGGAGCAGCTGGCTGTGTTGAAGCGCCACCTACTGAAACAGCGCGCTGCCCAGTCCTGCACGCCCAGAGTGGGCGTTTACTCCAGCCTTGGCAAAACTGGTTCAGGGGAAAAAAATGACAGGACAAATGAAATCCTATTTTTGGCAAGCAGGACTCTATAAGTGTGTCAGCCTCAAACTTTGCTGATCATACTAGTTTGTCTAAGCTAAGGCGTTTGTGATCTCCCTTTTCTAATGACGCATAAAAAGCAGGAAGAAGGATATAAACTGGCATGCTCTTAAACTGGGTCGTTCCTGGGTACATGGAAAAAAGCGGGCGGGGGGGAGGCGGGGGACGGGGGAAGGACAGGGAGGTTCTCAGTGCATGCTACACGCTGCCAGGTTACAGTCAGAGTGAAATGGACGTGAGTAAAGATCGTACGACCTCTCACACGCACAGCTATAATAGATTACATCATCCTGATGGAGATGATTAAATTTACACTAAAAGAGACTTAAAAGCTGCTCACTCTTATCTCGCCCAACCAACTCTCTACTCCCATATTTACATCAACAGGAAAAAAAAAGAAAAAAACAGTGCTCAGGAGGAACTGAATATATCATCTTACTTTATAAATGAGAATAAGAATGTTGTTCAGCCACATTGCAAACAGGACAGCTAATTTGTGACTGATCAGTGATGGATCTTCAGGTTGGTGAAGATGTTTAAAAAAAAATGGAGTATTACATTGCATCTTGCGGATAATGATGACGTAATGTTTTCTTTCTACAACTATTCCTCACCAATATAATGAAGTGTTTTCTTCTACAAGGTAGACTTGACCTTGATAGGGAAAGCCATTCAGCCTAAGAGCAAATGGGTTTCTGTTTATATAATGTAGAGGAGGGTAGGGTTTTCTTGTCTTCGGACCTGGATTTTTAACGTTATGTGAATAGCAAATACATTCTTCATAGAGGTTTAGACTATCTGTTTATATACTATATCACAGACTGATGCTGACAGTTTTAATTTTCTGAATAAAAATCATCTCTTTAGTGTATGTTTTAAAGTAACTGAAGCAGAAGCTCTCAGGTATGATATATTCTTAAAAGTCTCTATGATAAATTAATATTTGCAAGATATATGTAGGAGCTGTGCAGAAGTCTGTGTAGATAGGAAAGTCACTTATATACTTAACTAGCGTAGTAACACACTTATAGGGTTCCCTTCAAGATCCTTTAAGATTGTATTGACTTTTAGACTCATTAATTTCCAAAGTTACACCCTTGGTACTACTTACTCTTTCTTCCATAAATGACCACTGCCTTTACATTATAGAGTCTAATTGCCAAAGTCAAAATTAAATAATATAAGGGGTTGATATAAAGCCACAAAAGAGTGAATTTAACTTTAGAAAATTGCTTAATCCTCTCTTCAAGTATAGTTGTAACATTGTGCATTGTTTTCAATGTAAAAAAGAACTTGTAATTTAGAGATTTAAAACCTTTCCTCATATGTAATATTTTAGGAATTGTTCTAATTTATCTTTAGGCCATTGTCCATGAGAATTGAACACTGGATCCTTAGGAAGAATAGCCCTAGCAAGAACTGGGGCTCACCTTTCTGGCCTCAGAAAGGTGACAAAAAATGGGAGCCCTTTTTCCTATTATCCACAGAATACTGTTTCTCCCAGTAAAGCTATGAAAATAATGTCCTTATTTTTAACGTGTCATGTCAAAACCAAAATTTCGATACTTTGCTAAAAATGCAAATTTAACTTTAAGCTTAATTAATCCAAAGTGACATCTCAAGATATGTACTAATATTTATCCAAACATGCTTCTATCAGAAGGTTGGTCTCAAAAACAATCCTTTTACAAGTTTTGTGGAAATAACTGACTTTAACACTGCTGCCAGATTTAGAATTCCATATTATCAAAAAGCAAATGTAAAAGTATGCTTCATTAAAAGAAAGTTTGCATTTTGCAACAGAATTCTATTTTAAAGCTTTCCAAATAGCTATGAGAATAGAAAAGGAAAAGAAGGGCGTTCAACACCTGCAGCTCTGAAAGGCAAACCATCTCACTTTATAGATGGGAAAGAATAAATCCCACATGAGAAGAAAGTTTCTCTCCTTTAATGGAAGCATATGGTGTTTGAATCTGCCCTTGCAAAAGAACATAGTGATGAAAATAGGCAGGTTTCAGGTCATAACAAATAACACCTAAAATAACAAAGTCCAGAAGCACCAAGAGAATCATGAACATATTGATAAAATGGATTAGCCTTTGCTTTCTTCTGTGTCCCCAGCACCATATCATTTATTCAGTAGTCCAGCCCCCAGGCAGAATCCTGAATAAATAAGCAAGGACCTTACCCCACGCTCCAGAGTGAACACGTGCTTCCTTGGGCCAGTGGAGAGCACACTGCCCCGTTTGCTCTGAGTGGGATTGTGAGCCTCCAGGGTAACCTGTGCTTTGGGGCTGAGCACCATGCCTGCGCAATTCTGAAATAACACAAGTGCTTAAACCCATTCCATCCAGTTGATAAGCAGGGGTACATTTAGGTGGCTCTTTTCATTATAAGACTCTTATTTGAAATAATTGCGCTTTCTCAGCAAGTTGGCTTAATTTGTGTACTTTGCTGAAAGATCAGTATGTAATCAGTATCTTTAAGGAATGGTTCTAATTTAATGTATTCTGGATTTCATTTAAAGAAATCTGGAAGGACTTTCAAAGCAATGAGGCTTTTTCAGAGCAGATGAAAAGTGTATCTTAAATGGTATTTGGCAGCTTACATCCTCCTAACAACACCATCACCAACTTGATGTAAACTAAGATTCCCATTAACTGGGCAGAAGTGCCCAGTGTTCTCTCAAGAGGGTCCTGTGTTAAGCTCAGTGAATCAGCTGGTAGGGCAGAAGTCCATATAACACAGCGAGGCCCAAAGGTTAAGCATTTAAGCAGAAGATTCAGGGAAGACACACAGAGCGCCGATCAAACCTAATTATGTATGTGTTTTCAATATTCAATATAAATCAAAGCTCCTGGATATTGTTATAAGAAATTACTACTGGGAGGGCCTATTACTGTTGTGAATAGAATGCCATTTTCCTAATCAGGAAAATATAAATCTCTCTGTTGAGCATCTTTGTGTGCCAGATTTATATTAAGCCCTTTCATACATTATTAAATCATGAGGAAACTGATGCTTAGAGAAATCAAGTGTACTTAAAAATAAATAGCTACAAAATAACAGGGCTCTGAGTTAAATCCAGGTCTTTCTGATTCAAAATTCTGTGTTCCATCTATAACTGTTACACAGTCTTTAAGCATGGTACATAGACTGGATTATTTTGTACCCTATTGGTTAAAGATTCTTAATGTACATAATTTGATTATTATGTTTTAAAATCATGAACATTTACACGTTAGAATAAAATCATAAATACTTCTTTTTCAAGGGCAAATAGCTTATTCTCTCTATATATCTCAGTTTACTATGTTTGTTTTTTACAGATAAGATTTGGCTTTAAAAATATTACCACTTATCCTGAATACTGGCAAGAAATTATTTTTTATAAAATAACAAAATATATAGCTAATTGAAAATGAAACTTTTCTGTACTTAAAAACTAAGCAAGAGAGCTCTATAACCGCTGTTACTCAAAATACAGTATATATAAAAAAGAAAAACACACTAAAAAGTTGGTAATTAACCAAAATAAAAACCAACATGACATTCATTTGCACTTATTCATATTACTTTTCTAAACTTCAAAGCAGCAGCATCTAAATGTTTGTCCAGAGTTCCCAGTTTTAGTTTTAATTGTGGTTATTTAGTTTGTAAAGCACAATTCTGGCCTAATTCTCAAGCTCTAGACCTTATTAGTGAACAAATTTCTATATTTAGAACCGCATATTAATACTTGATTCCTCACATACCTAATTTTTAGTACCAAACCCCCGGTTTAGGTTCTTAAATGCATATTTCAAGCAGCCAACTATTTCTTGTTGTAATTGGATTAAGTTGTCAATGGTAGATCCTAAATTAGATAAGATATGCCAAAAATGTTTATATAAAAGTTTAAGACCATAAGTTAGCAGCATTTCATTTAACTTATTACCATAATCCTACAAAAACCCTGAAGTCATCATTAGTAATTGGTTAGGTTTATAAATTAGGTTACTAAATTAGCAGATCAAAAATGATGCCAGAGATTCTTTTTCTTCAATTAAGAAACCTTGTATTTATAATAATCTTACTAGATTTGCAGCATAAAAATTTGGCAACCACCCAAGCTATCTGATATGTAGGTATTTTACTTACAAAATGGCAGAACAGAAGGTAAGCTTAGGAAACTGCAAGCTGATATTATTTTATAAATGAATTCATGACTTGCTCAAGATCACACAGAAAACCTGATTTCTAGTCTCATAGGCCTGATGCTACCCTTGTTGCATTCAAGTTAAAGGTGGATAAAAACATCATTTGTGGTGACTTTCTCTAATAGAAGAGGGGACTCATTAGAAAAGACCCTGGTGCTTGGAAAGATTGAAGGCAGGAGGGGAAGGGGATGAAGGAGGAGGAGAAGGAGAGGATGAGATGGCTGATTGGCATCACCAACTCAATGGACATGAGTTTGAGCAAGCTCTGGGAGTTGGTGATGGACAGGGAAGCCTGGCATGCTGCAGTCCATGGTGGTGCAAAGAGTCAGATATGACTGAGTGACTGAACTGAACTAAAGTGAACTCGCTAATAGAACTATCTGTTGCTCAAAAGGTCCCTGAATTCCCAAATGCAACAGATGGGGCAGGGGTCCTTCGCCTAGAGCACATGCATGCTCCATCATGGGGGGAGTCAGGGAAAGGCCTCTAAGGGGATTTTTCACTAACACGGTATCAGAGAGAAAGCTGAGATGACTATTAAATTCAACAAGTTCTCCACTCAAAGTTAATTTTTGCTGTAAGCATGGGAGATTGGAAGTTTATTCACACACAAGGTACGTTCCCAAGGAAACTGTTTCTCTTACCTCTCACCTTTTAAAATATAGGGTGTTCCCATCTATAAGGCATTGGCTAGACACTCTAATTGTCACTTACAAGCCTGCCCCCAACTAACAGCATCTTGAGGGCACGCCATGTTTTTATCTCCCCGCTTCCCCGGTCACCGGCCCTGTCTGCCTGGAACAGCCATGCCTTTCCAAGTCCAGTCCCCACCTGAAATACACCTCCCTGATTCTCCTCTGTCATACGTGTGTTCTTTTGCTCCCCAACTCATGTGTCCCGAATAGGATTAACCACATTCCAACCTGTTCAGTGTGATTTTCCAGTACTTTCATAAACTTTTTAATATGGAGTCTGGCACCTATTAGGCAGCATTATAATATAGAATTTAGAACACAGTAGCCTGAAATAGTTACTAGATTTTTTTTTTTTTTGGTAACTCCTGACTTAATTATCTTGCAGTATCTCATATAGAATGTAATGGGTATTTAATAAAAACAGAACAAAATACAAATCAAATTGGGCACTTCCTTTTATTAATGCTTTTATTCTCCTAAGACCTCGGGATAAAAATGAGCTTTCTATATTCTATAGAAAATAGGAAGGAAAATATTAATAAATAAAAATATTTTAAAAGAAATCTTGCTTTCATCTATTACTTTTTGTCATTGTTCTTTACTAAAATGTTTTTTCAATGTTAAAGAATTATCAGTTACTAGAGGCTCTTTGGTGTTATAGAGGTCACATTCAGAAGGCAAAAAAATAGAATTAAAAAGATACACTATGATAACTCGCTTTAATGAAAATACTTGGATTAATTTGAGAGTAGCAACATTTTTTGTCAGTTGGTATGCAAATAAGATCTAAATGCTTTAGACAATGAAATTACAGGCACCCCTATTTTCAAAAAACATACGTTGCTTAAGGTTGCCTATGGCATGTTTATTTAACTAACATTTACCTGGTGTGTGATATATGCTAGTGATCTTTCAGAGCATTTTATCTGTCTGCTTCAGCTGAGGAAACAGGTACATAGAAATCAAGAGAGGTCTAAGACTGCATAGAAAGGGGCAGAGCAGGGCTTACAACCCAGCAGTCCGCCGGCAGAGTTAAACCATCATGCCAGGTAACGACTAGATAATGACTGAAAAAGAACTCCACATGGCCATTGGCTTAACTGGGAAATTAGAAAGAAGTATTATGTTGGCCAAAATACTCATTCAAGTATTTCCATAATATGTTACAGAACAGCTCAAACTTTGGGGCCAACCCAATATGTCTGAATAAAGGAAATTTCTCAGTCTCAGTTTAAAACTTTGATTGAGGAAATAATTAAGATGCATTCTTGGGGGCAAATGATGTTTTGGAGGAGTGCTGATCCAGAGCAACAATTTGCTTTCCCATAAGATATTGCCTCTGATCATAGTTAGAATGGAACTTAAAATCTGCTGGACACCTCACCTTAGCAAAACCACACGTCACTTAGTCAGCATCTCCAGCTGAAGCTCAACAGCATCCCCCATCAGCCCCAGATTCAGGGACCAGCACCCCCCAGGCCCCCAAACATGAACTGCAGAAACCTGCTTTGTCTTCTCGTCCACCTTCTTACCCAGCCCCTGTGATCAGTCACCCAGCCCTGTGCCTTTGGCTGCCTGACCACCCTTCATCTCCATTCTCATCTCCAGCGCCACGGGGGCAACCTTATTCCAGCTCCCAGGTCCACTCCCAGGCAGCTCTCAGGGTCTCTTACTCTGGGCCCATGAACATGAAAACACAAATCACAGGAGGTTACAAAAGCGTTAATGGCAGGGAGAGTATCTCAGCGACTCTTTGTGTCAACAAGGTACCCAGCCTTGTGCTGAGGGTGCTTTCACTGAATCATTCCTTCCTTCAACAAATGTTTTTTTGTGCTATAAACATGGCATTGGATTAAGAGTCTTAGAGAAAACAAATATAATGCATATGGCTATTTTAGTAAATTCTGGTTAAGGTGCTGTTAAGTGCTTAACAGTCCCGGAAATCCCAATGTAAACAAAACAGAATTTAAACCCCTAAGGATTTTACAATGAGAGGAGACACTAGAAATAGTAACAGTTAAGTGTATTGAGCAGTTGCTGTGTGGCAGGTATTGATTGAATTGATTAAATGTTTTTAAACATTAATTCATATATGCCCGCAAAACAATCAGTACTATGCCCAATTTACAGGTGAGAAAACTGAGGTACAATCAAAATTACATGGGTCTGTTAAAATACAAACAGAATATGATCAGCATTACAATAGAGTTTGGTACTGTAGCGAGGGGAGTTAATCTATAAAGTCTGAGGACTCTAACTTAAACCAAGCTGATTGATTGATTTCTTTGTTCTGCCTAGGTGACCATGGTCACTGAATGATTATGAAGGAAATACTTTTCTCTTCTTGCCTGATACTAACATCTTCATGTGATGAACCAATCACATTTTATTAGACATTCCCATTTTGTTTTATATAGATGTTCCCATTTTGTTAAAAACATCAAATCTCTCTTTGAAAATGACATTTAGGGCAATAGATTTCTGCACTGATAAAATTCCTGAAATCATTTAAATGCTGTCTTTATGTAACAGACTTGTAAAATCCTTCTCAAGTGTTCTTTTTTGGAGTGTCTCAAATAATCATTTGATTCATGCCAGCAGAACAGACATTCAGTGGTAAATAAAATCAAATGCAATCGCATGCCTGGGCATAATTTTATTGACAGGGAGGTGCAGGCTTAACCAGAGAGCTGAGGACAGCATTTTGGCCCTGGATTCGGTCAGATGCTTTTTTTATGATATTCTGCAGGCTTTGGAGGAGGCGGTGGTAGAAAGACAACAAGATATGAATTTAACCCCTGTACTCAAACCAATCAACAAAGAAAAAGAGAAAAACAGAGAGAGATAAACCATGTAATAAGGATAGACACAGTAGGGGGAAAATGCAACCTAACGTCTGCAGGGTGCTTTCAAGGCGATGGTAAAGAAAATCGTGCAAGTTTAGGGACTGTGGATCTAAAGTTGATTTATTAAAGAGTCAGAAGAATTTTTGCGCAATATACTCCTGTAAATGCATAAAAAACCTGCAGGACTTCTCTGGAAATGTTTCTGTATTGATTTCATCGTCGCTTGAGTCAGATATGGATGTTTTCCTTTTATGCAAAATGCTGATGTGTACCGATTTGCGACTGGGTTCGCGCCTTCAGGAATTCTCTGTAGGGCATGAAAGTAACCATATTGTAACAGCTTGAAATTGGAAAGAACCTCATTTTCCATGTATTTTCACTTACTCAGCAATAAACACTAAAGGCCAATGACAAAACTTCTCCTCATCTCATCCCCAAAGACAGAAAATAGCATGCATTCCTTCTTTTGACTCGTCATATACATTCCCAGGACCTTTTCTTCTTAACCTCATTCATTCATTCTTCTCTCTCCTGAATTCTGTCTAAAAATAACTGCTCTCTAGAGCCTTTTGTTTATTTAACACAAAACATCGTCTTCCAGGGAGGACAGTTACCAGGTGATGGTTCTGACATGTTTCTGGTGATATTGGTTTAAAATGTCCCATATGCAGTGCTCACCAGAGGGTTAAATAAAAGAGCAAGTTAAAATGTACCTTTGGATGAATTTATAATGCACTTGCAGATCCTTCATTTGAGGAAAGGCTTCTGCATCTTTCACTGATTTGTGCATGTTCAATTTCCAGGACCTATGTGGTCAGCATCGGTGTACATCTTTATGAAGGTGTTCCTGTGGCACCTGTGAGCATTTAGCTGATAAGACAATGCTGTTCTGATCATAAGTACAAATTTGTGAAGCCCAATGGACCTTGTCCTAGTTTTTGAAAGTGAATAGGTTGCGCTTTCAAGAAAGAGAATTTCAATGGCTGGTTGGTGCCCAAGTGCAGTTTGGGACTATTTAACTTATCAACTATAGGGGCTTCCCAGGTGGTGCAGTAGTAAAGAATCCGCCTGCCAAGGCAGGAGACGCAGGAGCTTCAGGTTCCATCTCTGGTTTAGAAAGATCCCCTGGAGAAGGAAATGGCAACCCACTCCAGTATTCTTGCCTGGAGAAACCCATGGACAGAGGAGCCTGGTGGGCTGCAGTCCACGGAGTCGCAGAGTCAGACATGACTGAGTGACTGAGCACACAGCTTATCAACTGTACAGCAGAATGTGGCTGAGCCCACTTTATTGGATGCTGGTGAGTTAGTTGAGTTTACTTGTGCTATGGACATGGGCTCATAACTCAGAGGTAGTTAATACCTCTGAGATATTAGAGCATAAAAAAAAGAAAAAACAAGAGAAAACAATACAGTAAGTGAACAGCCTGTAGGTTTCTAAGTAATAAATATATATATTATTATTGCTTAGAAATTATACATATATATATATATTCAGTTCAGTTCAGTCGCTCAGTCGTGTCCAATTCTTTGTGACCCCATGAATCGCAGCACACCAGGCCTCCCTGTCCATCACCAACTCCCAGAGTTCACTCAGATTCACGTCCATCGAGTCGGTGATGCCATCCAGCCATCTCATTGTCTGTCGTCCCCTTCTCCTCCTGCCCCCAATCCCTCCCAGCATCAGAGTCTTTTCCAATGAGTCAACTCTTCGCATGAGGTGGCCAAAGTATTGGAGTTTCGGCTTTAGCATCAGTCCTTCCAATGAACACCCAGGGCTGATCTCCTTTAGGATGGACTGGCTGAATCTCCTTGCAGTCCAAGGGACTCTCAAGAGTCTTCTCCAACACCACAGTTCAAAAGCATCAATTCTTCGGCACTCAGCTTTCTTCACAGTCCAACTCTCACATCCATACATGACCATGGGAAAAACCATAGCCTTGATTAGACAGACCTTTGTTGGCAAAGTAATGTCTCTGCTATTCAATATGCTATCTAGGTTGGTCATAACTTTCCTTCCAAGGAGTAAGCATCTTTTAATTTCATGGCTGCAATCACCATCTGCAGTGATATATTACTGTTTGTTAAATATTACAAGAGTTTGGCTTCATCTACTATCAGAGCAAAGGAGAACATGGTGGCAAAAAAAAAAAAAAAAAAGGAATACAACTGCAGAATATGATTATGGCCTTCTGGGTTTCACTGATCTCTTCACATGACTGTGCTCCTGGCTCCAAGCTCAGAGCTCCCTGCAGGAACAGGGTGCTCACGGGTGTGTTGGATTCTGTCTGCACAGGATGCTGAGACAAGGAGGTGAATGCAGGGCAAAATGGAGGTGGCACCTGCTTCCACACATTGTGATAAAGAGGTGAGGAATGTGATAGGCAGAAATTCCTAAACGGCTCCTGAGATATCCTCCCCCTGCCCTTGAGTACGGGCGGAGTCAAGGACTATACCAGGATAGCCACTCCCATGATCGCACTGTGTTATGTAAGACTCCATCTTAGCTGACCAGACAGAGACGCTGTTGCCAGCTTCCATGAAGGAAGCCTTCAAGTTACGAGCAGGCCACAGAGCTAGGAGCTGAGACAGGCCCTCAGCTGACAGCCCACAGGAAACGGTGACCTCGTTCCTGCCTCAAAGAGCTGAACTCTGCCAACAACCAGTGAGTTTGGAGGAGAGACCCTTGAGTTCCAGATGAGACCACAGTCCAGAAATCAACACCTTGACTTCAGCCTGGTGAGACCCTATGCAGAGGTCTACCCACCTGACCTCTACCTGGAGGTTTTGTTTTTTGCTCCTGACCCATGGAACCATGAGATAATAAATTTGTCTAAAGTGTCTGAATTGTGATAATTGGTTATGCAGTAGTATTAAACTACTAATATTAAGGAGAGAAAGCATCAACTATATTGATGATTGGCCTTGATGGGGGTCAGATTAAGTCATCTAAGTATTCACTCTTACTGTGCTACATTTAAACAGCACGTGTAAATGAGCCATTACCCACTATTCTAAACACAAAAGCAGCAGTATGCCAGCTTATACATTTTTATTTATTCAGCATAAAATTATATATTCTATGATGTACATACCCATATTTGCTGCTGTCTTAACTATTATAAGTTATGGGAAATGATGTTTTTGTTTTATTTCATAATCCAGTCATCCATCCTAAATCACTTCAGTAATGTCTGACTCTTTGTGATGCTGTGGATTGTAGCCTACCAGGCTCCTCCATCCATGGGAGTCTCCAGGCAAGAATATTAGAGTAAGTTGCAATTTCCTTCCTCAGGGGATCTTCCCAACCCAAGGATCAAACCCAGGTCCCCTAGGTCTCTGGCACTGGCAGGCAGGTTCTTTACCACTAACACCACCTGGGAAGCCCATTTTATAATAAAGAAGGTTTCATATGAAATGCAGTTTTTATTTTTAATATAATGGAAATTATTTCTGGGCTATAATACTAGACTTTGTTGACATTTTCATGGTCCTGTGTGTTATACCATTTTATAGATGAATGAATTAAACCATAGATTAGATGAACTAGTGATTGGCCATGTTAGACTGTGAACTCAGCTTTTCTGATTCCTGAGTTCAAGATTATTTTGATCATAGCACACCTACAAAAGGAAAACAAAAGAACGCAAAAATAAGTGCAATAGAAAAAGCTGAAGATGCTTGCCACACTAAGATAACTAAAATAATTCTCTGCTTAGAAGCGAAGATGTTCGTGAACGAGGTAACTATCTGGTTTCCTTCATAACATGGGAGCCTCAGGTACTTGGGATTGACTTTCAGAGCAGAGTCCCCTGGCTCCAACCCCTGATCATTCTCCAGAATAGATGTTTTTGACCTGTTTTGATACTGTTTTGATTTGATTTGCAGGCCTTGCTTCTTTGGGGCTTTTAGCCTTCTGCTCATCTTTGAATCTTCGAGTGGGTATTCTAGATTGTTCCTGGTATTTCTGAGTCTGTCCTTACATGCCTTACATGTGTCCGTGCCTTTGTTTTTTGCTTTGTTTCTGAGGCCCATACCGTGTGCCCCAGATCCTCCTGGAGGGTACCAAGTTCCTCTTGGGGTTTGCAATAGTCCTGTCTTGTCCAGGTCCAATTGTTCCCACTGAGAAGTGATATTTTGAACAAGTTAAACTGATGATCTATGTTCAGTATTTGTCTGTTACACATAAAGTATATAAAATAAATGACTTCGCATGTAGAATTGCTTGCTTATGAAATATTTTCTTCCAGTTTTATTGAGACACAATTGATATACAGCACTGTATAAGTTTAAACTTATAGCATAATGATTTGCTATATCATTATGACATTAAGACATGATTATCACAATAAGTTTAGCAAACATCTATCATCTCATATAGACACAAAATTAAAGAAAAAGGAAAAAAAGGTTTTTCTTGTGATGAGAACTCAGGATTTACTCTCTTAACTTTTGTATACAGCATTCGGCAGTGTTAACTATGCTGTGCTAATTAATTTTATTAACACTTGCTAAAAATTTTTATAAATTATGTATTTATTATGACTCCATTTGTTAAAAATAATTGAAGTAGCCTTATTATCAATCAGGTAAGAGGTATTTGTTACACAGATGTTTAGCCATTATATTTTCCATATTATGAAGGAAAATATAGGTCAGAAAATAATAGCAACACTTTTGTATTTTTCCATAAAAGAAGTGGATAGCAATACAGGACATAGTGTAATGTAAAATATTTTCTTTCATAATTACTTCAAGTAACTCTGGAAAAATGATTATTCATTTAAAGCGTCTATTTGGAAAAAAACAAAATGAAAGTTAAAAAGATCGGAAACCTTGAAAAATTTTGATTACTAGTCACTTAAATTTATTTTAGATGCAATGATCTAACAAACAGAAGCTAAAATAAAACATAATTATATAGGTTTTAACATATCAAGAAAATGCATTTCAAAGCACTATGCATAGAGTAGTAACAATTTAAAAATTCTTATGAATAAAAATGGGTTATTTTCCTATTTTTCTGTATGTTTAAATTATTTCACAAAAATAATGTGTATTCCAGTCACAGATAACTAAAAAAATAATATTCTAACATTTATAAGTTGTAGGCAAATATAAAATAAGAGATTTTGAAAGTTGTTAGTGTAGGATGCATTCTCCACAAATAGAGCCTGGATTCTAAGTCAGTGAGTTTCTGGCTTCTTTATTGATTTTTCTGCCTTTACCTTCAACCATATTCCTTTGTAATCTATCTTTATTTTTTATTGAGGTATAGTTCATTTACACTGTTTAGATATAATTCAAGTGTACAATATAGTGATTCAGTGTTTTTATAGACTATGCTCTAGTCTTTAGTTTCAAAGATATCTAGTGTCTTTTCCAAGTTCTGGCTTCGCCTTTTCTCTGTTTTTATATTGAAATATCAATGCCCTCTTTCTTAGTAAGCCCACATTCCTTAGTCTTCGTCTTTAACAGCTTAGCACCATTCCCCTCTACTAACCACCTTCTTACTGAAGCACCCTGCCCCTCCGGGCCCGCGCCAACACACCCTCCTGGTCTCCTCTGGCCGCTTTCTGGATCCCTTTGTCAGCTCAGTTCAGTTCAGTTCAGTCGCCCAGTCGTGTCCGACTCTTTGTGACCCCACGGACTACAGCAGGCCAGGCCTTCCTGTCCATCACCAACTCCCGGACCATTGAGTCAATGATAACTCATGAGTCAGTGACTCATGTCCATTGAGTCAGTGATGACACCCAACCATCTTATTCTCTGTCGTCCCCTTCTCTTCCCACCTTCAATCTTTCCCAGCATCAGGGTCTTTTCAAATGAGTAAGTTCTTCACATCAGGTGGCCAAAGTGTTGGAGCTTCAGCTTTAGCATCAGTCCTCCAATGAATATTCAGGACTGATTTCCTTTAGAATGGACTGGTTTGATCTCCTTGCAGTCCCAGGGACTCTCAAGAGACTTCTCCAACACCACAGTTCAAAAGCATTAATTCTTCAGCGCTCAGCTTTCTTTATAGTTCAATTCCCACATCCATACATGACTACTGGAAAAACCATAGCTTTGACTAGACGGAGCTTTGTTGGCAAAGTAATGCCTCTGCTTTTGAATATGCTGTCTACGTTGGTCATAACTTTTCTTCCAAGAAGCAAGCATCTTTTAATTTCATGGCTGCAGTCACCATCTGCAGTGATTTTGGAGCCCCCCCAAATAAAGTCTGTCACTGTTTCCCCATCTATTTGCCATGAAGTGATGAGACCAGATGCCATGATCTTCGTTTTCTGAACGTTGGATTTTAAGCCAACTTTTTCACTCTCCTCTTTCACTTTTATCAAGAGGTGAACTCTTTAGCTCTTCACTTTCTGCCGTAAGAGTGGTGTCATCTGCATATCTGAGGTTATTGATATTTCTCCCGGCAATCTTGATTCCAGCTTATGCTTCATCCTGCCCAGCGTTTCTCATGATGTACTCGGCACATAAGCTAAATAAGCAGGGTGACAATATACAGCCTTGACGTACTCCTTTCCCTATTTGAAGTCAGCCTATTGTTCCATGCCAAGTTCTAACTGTTGCTTCCTGACCTGCATATAGGTTTCTCAAGAGGCAGGTCAGGTGGTCTGGTATTCCCATCTCTTTAAGACTTTTCCAGAGTTTGTTGTGATTCACACAGTCAAAGACTTTGGCATAGTCAATAAGGCAGAAGTAGATATTTTTATGGAACTCTCTTGCTTTCTAGATGATCCAACAGACGTTGGTCATGGGATCTCTGGTTCCTCTGTCTTTTCTAAAACCAGCTTGAACATCTAGAATTCATGGTTCAGTTATTTTGTCAGTTATTTCTCTTATTTTCTTTTTATTTACTAAATTTATGTTTTCCTTCAGACTCTCACCTAAGCTCTTTACTTAATAAATACCTTATAATATCCTCCTGAGCATTCTCAAGACTTTAATACCTAAATGTTGCCAAAACCTAAGTTTTTATCATTTTGGGGAACCCATGACTTTTCTCATTAGCTCCAGACACACATAGATGGACCCCCTCAAGACCAGGAAGTCAAAAACAGAACTCTTCATCTTTTTCTCCGGTCCTGATTGTCTTCTTGTGTCCTGTATGCAGAAAATAGACTGTCTTCTACCTGTTGATTGCTTTGGATAGAAACTTGGGAGTCCTGTGTAGCTCCCTCCCCTCACTCTTCTCCCATGCTCTATTAATTACCAAAAGATATAAATTCTAGCTTTTAAGTCATTCTGGAATCTGTCCACTTGTAATTCTCTTCATCAGCTCCTTCATGGTTTAACCCAACATCAACTCTTTCCTCACCTAGTAATAAATTGGTTCCCCCACACCTATCCTTGATCTCCTCAAACTATAATTTACACTACAGCAATAGTTATCTTTATAAACACATAGTGTATGGAAATAGATTTCTATCATCCTGAAACAAACTCTCACTAAAACCTACAAGGCTATCTAGCCTCTGTGTAGTTTTTCCATTTCATTAACATATCTCCTCCTCTGTCCGTATAATTCAGTCACATTGGACTTTGTGCCTCAGGGTCTCGGCATCATCCTTCCCCTTATCCTCCTCTTGTTTGGTTTCCTAGTTTAATGTTTATTCTTATTTTAGTTCTCAGTTTTTTATGTCACTTATCCTAGAATCTCTACATTGATCCATACTTACCCTCAGACTAGGTCAGCTTGTCTTTACGTTCTTTTAAACTTCAGCAGCACGTGTTAGATCCTCAATGTCTGTCATCTCTTCTTGACTAGAGATTTAAGGAGGGCAAGAGCCTTGCTTGGTGTCAGTTTGCCCCTAGAACTGACCACAAGCGTGCCGCTATTACAATAGTGCAGTTGCATTGCAGACACCCAATACATGCGAAAGTCCTTCAGTCATGTCCAACTCTTTGTGACTCCATGGACTGTACAGTACATGGAATTCTCCGGGTCAGAATACTGGAGTGGGTAGCCTTTCCCTTCTCCAGGGGATCTTCCCAACCCAGGGATCAAACCCAGGTCTCCCACATTGCAGGTGGATTCTTTACCAGCTGAGCCACCAGGGAAGCCCTACCCAATACCTATATGTCAGCTAAGTCATGAATGGGGCTGCACTGGTTCCTGTGTATCAGCTCTCTCCCTGCATATGGCCAACTATTTGTAAGCCTGAGTCTTGCCTGCTTACAACAGAATATAGAGAATAGACAGAAAAATAACCTTCTATTCTTCTTTGTCCTGACATGCCCTGGACCTTGCTTTTTGTGTGTGTGTGTGTAACTTGATGAGCCATATTCATTTTGTGTGAGGAACAGAGTCGTTATTCTCACCACCCCAAGAAGATTTTGCTTTCTCTGTCTTCAAGAAGAGAATAGGCATGAATGTGTGTAATTGCTGGCTCTGGTCCTAATCAGAAGCTTAAAGAACCAAAAACCCATGACATATTGCTTGTCTTCTGTCTGAGAATTTTCTCATTGACATCAATCAGTGGTCAGCTGAAGAGCTGCAGACTGCGGAGTGGGGCTGGGAATGGAAAAAGGAATGTTCATGCTTCATCCAAAGCAAATTTCTCAACTGTTTGACAGTAGTTAAGCAATAAGAAAAGATGCAGTCAATTTGGATTTTTTTCTTTTTCACTTGTGACCCAAAGTCTTTGGCAATCTACCACACTAGTCAAGAGTGGTAGAAGAAACTTTGTTATAGTTTCTTGTTTAAAGTTTTAGAGTCTAATGAGCATACACTTAAGACACAAAGGTAATGTAAGATAAGGCATCTTGTTAATATTTAGGTATATCTCTACTTATATGTTAATGTAAAGCCACAAGACAGAATACTGAGCTGATTATGAAACAAAGCTCCAAAGATTATTGTTAAATGTTTAACATAATACAAAATATATTTTTGTAGTTTTAATTTTTCAGGATTTCTCATACCCCCAAGATATAGTTCAAAATCTTCATAGACAGAGTCAAGATCATCTGGCTTATGCTATAGGCCTGTTCTGTCAAATTGTTTATACAACTTTCTTCTGAGAGGCAGAAACTCTGAATGATCTCCAGGGTTACTCCTGGTGGAATATATACATGTGTGTATATATATATGTTTGTGTGTGTGTGTGTACACACACACCATGTAAACAAATTAAGGGAGACGGACTATGGAGAACTAACTGTGAGGTCTCAGAGATTTTTTTTCAAACTAACGAGTCAGCCTGCCATGGTTTCATGGATGCTGGCCCCAGACATGAGATTTCTGAGTCAGAAACAAAGGGCGTTATGACTCATGGCTCAGCAGGCACCTTGGGTGTCGTGTTTGTGCCGACTGCCCTTGCCTCCCAGATCCTACAGGACACTGGTGGGCCTTGCACACTTAAGGGTTTGTGTCATAGCTGAGGAACCCCAGACTTGGGCAATCTGAATGTTGTATGAGGGGCTGCAAGCACATCTACCCTGCCTGTCAGAGGAGAGAGCACTCTCTAATTTCCAAGGCTCAGAAGTGTAGCCCTCTGCTCATAAGCTACACGAAAAAGTGAGAGCATTAGATAATTGTCAAATAAAGGGAACAGGCTGAAAGTGGATTTTTCCTCCTTTTCTTCTGTCTTGCCTTTGACCTATAAAGTGAACACTTCAAATAAAACTAGATGTTTGTGTTATTACAGTTAACATCAATGATCAGGTATTTAGCTGTGTCTTTTTCTTCTTGTTCTCCTCTACCATGGCTCAGAGAAATATTTGTGTGGCCTCCAGTGAGGACTCATAACTGCTTATTACCTGTCTGAATGCTTAGGGAGGTGTAAAATAAGCACTGCCGCATCTCATCTCTAAAGAAGAAGGAGCAGGTCACCAACCACTGGCTCAGCCCTGCTCTGACCTCAAGCACACACCTTCAGTACTGAGTGCCATCCTGCTGTGGTTCAGAGATGCCGTCAAATATAAGAAACTACTGTTATTTTATATCTGCGTTACACTGGTGAAATTAAGCAATGCTGGGCAGGACCACTTATTTATGAATAGGAAGAAAAACAGTTCTATCAGAAATCCTCACATTCTTTGTGTGCGTCGTGATGCCAACTGTGAACAGCACTTTCTTTACCTATGGGGATCTGATAGCTCATAGCCATGTGGCCTTCTCCTGTGGAGTGTGAAGATTGGTAAATAAAGAACTCTCTGATAGAAAAATGTGCTCATCCCTGTGAGGTCAATGAGTCCTTTGAAGGCACTGTGGTTCTATTCAGTGCCCTGGAAGAGTTCATTAACCCCACGCAAGCAGACCATTTACTCCTACCTAGAGGATTCTGCTAATTAAATTGCTCTGTTTACCCACCTATGTCCCAATATTCTATGAATACATGAATGTCTTGAGTCTCATTCTCTGTTCTTTTGTGGAAGGCAGAGATGATTACAGACTAACACTCTTTAGGAAGTGCATGTATTTCTGCAGGGGATCAGTCCTGGGTGTTCATTGGAAGGACTGATGTTGAAGCTGAAACTCCAATACTTTGGCCACCTGATGTGAAAAGCTGACTCATTGGAAAAGACCCTGATGCTGAGAAAGATTGAGGGCAGAAGGGCAGAGGATGAGATGGCTGGATCACATCAGTGACTCAATGGACATGGGTTTGGGTAGACTCCAGGAGTTGGTGATGGACAGGGAGGCCTGGAGTGCTGCAGTTCATGGGGTTGCAAAGAGGTGGACACTACTGAGTGACCGAACTGAACTGAACTATATTTCTGCTATAGATCCTGGGCTTTGCTGAACTTTTTTCAAAACCAGTTTCTTAAAAGATTTATTTTTTGGTCTGGACCATTTTTCAAGTCTTTTGAATTCATTACAATATGGCTTCTGTATTATATTTTGGATTTTTGCCGTGAGGCATGTGGGATCCTAGCTCCCAGACCAGGGGTTGAACCTGCAATTCCTGCATTGGAAGGCGGAGTGCCAACAACTGGACCATCTAGAAAGTCCCTCAAAACCAATTTTGAAAAATTTATCACGATAGTGTTACACTTAGCAAGGGCAGCCCAGCTGGAAGAATGTTAATGTTTTATAAACGGCTATAAAAGTGTGATAAATGGCTATAAGAGTTATCTATGGACAAGTTTTATTATTATTTCATTTCCTTCTTGCAGAAATTCGAAATGGTCATTCCTCCTACCTAAGGCTAATTTCTACATCTGTGCCACTGACTTCATCCTTAGGGATCTGGAATTACAAGCAAGTCGTCTCTCTCTTATGTATTTGACTTCTTCTCTCTCTCGATCCTGGAACTCTCCCACTGGCTTTAAAAATTTTTTTTAATGTTCCTTTTTAAAAAATTATTTTATGTATTTTAATTGGAGGCTAATTACTTTACGATATTGTAGTGGCTTTCATTATACATCGATACAAATCAGCCATGGGTGTACATGTGTCCCCCATCCTGAACCCCCTCCCACCTCCCTTCCCATCCCATCCCTCAGGATCATCCCAGTGCACCAGCCCTGAGCACCCTGTCTCATGCATCGAACGTGGACTGGTGATCTATTTCACATATGGTAATATACATGTTTCAATGCTATTCTCCCAAATCATCCCACCCTCGCCTTATCCCACAGAGTCCAAAAGTCTGTTCTTTATCTCTGTATCTCTTTTGCCATCTCACCTATAGGGTCATTGTTACCATCTTTCTAAATTCTATATATATTCGTTAATATACTGCATGGGTGTTTTTCTTTCTGACTTACTTTAGTCTGTATAATAGGCTCCACTTTCATCCACCTCATTAGAACTGATTCAAATGTATTCTTTTTCATGGCTAAGTAATATTCCATCGTGTATGTGTACCACAGCTTTCTTATCCATTCATCTGCTGATGGACACCTAGGTTGCTTCCATGTCCTGGCTATTATAAACAGTGCTGCGATGAACATTGGGGTACATGTGTCTCTTTCAATTCTGGTTTCCTTGGTGTGTGTCCTCAGCAGTGGGATTGCTGGGTCGTATGGCAGTTCTATTTCTAGTTTTTAAGGAATCTCCACACTGTTCTCTATTGTGGCTGTACTAGTTTACATTCCCACCAACAGTGTCAGAGGGTCCCCTTTTCTCCACACCCTCTCCAGCATTTATTGTTTGTAGACTTTTTGATAGCAACCCTTCTGACCTGTGTGAAATGGCACCTCATTGTGGCTTTGATTTGCATTTCTCTGAGAGTGAATGATGTTGAACATCCCACTGGCTTTTAAATGTGCTGTTAGCTCCTTCATAAGACATCCAAAGTAACAAATAATTTCTAGGACCTCATCTTCTAGTAACCTCCCTCTCTAATTTTTCATCTTTGTGGCAAAACTTCTTAAAAACATTTCGTTTGTCATTGTCTCTACTTCCTCACTTTATTCCAGAATAGATTTGTCTATTTTATGGACTATTAAAATAATTTTCATTAAAGTTAATACTGATTCCTGTTCACAGAATATAAGAGCTATTTCCAGTCATATTTGTACAAGTCCCCTCAACTGCATTCAAATTTTTGACAATTGAAAAAATTTTTTTCTTCCCCTACTATCACTAGGTTTTGCTTCCTACTTCTCTGCTTCTCATTTCTATCTTCTTTTCAGGATCAACCTCGTCTACTTTGGACACAGCATACTGATCCTAAGTACTCTCTTATTCTTAGTGCGTATTTTCTTTTTTATTGATTTCAAGGATATCTGTGGTTTGAAGCAATATACTTATAGATGACTAACAAATATACAGCTTTAGCCCAGATATCCTCTGATTTCTGGACTCATATATATATATACACCTAATAGTTTATTTCAGAGACTTAAAAGCTTCTAAAACTAAAATTATCCAATTAGAACTCTTTTATATCCCCTTGACCCCCTTCTCCATGCTCCTCCTCCTCCAAAATATACCATCTATTTTATTATCCAAGCCAGAAATCTTGAGTCATCTTTGATACCTTCCTTTTCTAAATTCATCATTTTGTTTATTGTCCTCTACTTTACAAAGGGCTTTGAGCACGATGTATCAATTTATTGTCACAATCACCCAGTAAATCAGGTTAATATCACTGTGAACTTGGATTAGGAAACTTAAATGCCAAAAGGCCAGCTGACTTGCTCAATATCATTGTCTGTGAGTGGAATATGGAGCAGGAACATGAACAAACATTTCACTCAAAATTCAGTTTTTTCAAATGGTAATTGGAGAGGATTTTTTTAGAAGAAAAGAAGTTTGAGCATTCCTAAACGTTAAAAGAAAAAAAAGCTAAATTAGTAGTTTAATGAGGAAAGGAAGACATTAAGAATTCAACAAGATCTTATTAATGACTGTATATTTTTGTGACAACTTTAGGATTAAAAGAACAAACAAAAATAAGCTTTGTTTTTCTCATAATTATTATAATCCTATACTAATTATTCTGTTCTCAAGGCATTTTCTTAGAATTGTTAACTAATTTTAATAAGAAGCAGATATTCATTGTCTGGAAAGGACAAACACACGCACACAAACAGCCATGTGAAACTTACCTAATAATACGTCTGTTTCTAGTAAGGAATGGCTGAAAGTCTAAGAGCTATGAGAAGACTATATTATTCCTAGAAAACATATAGTGTCTTAATTAATGAACTTAGCCAAAGTTGAAAATTCCAAGTCAGGTTGAATTAGTATTAGTCACGCAGTCAGGTCCAACTCTTTGCAACCCCATGGACTGTAGCCCTCCAGGCTTCTCTGTCCATCGGATTCTTCAGGCAAGAATACTCTGGTGGGTTTCCATTTCCTTCTCCAGGGGACCATCCTGACGCAGGGATGGAACCCAGGTCTCCTGCATTGCCAGGCAGATTCTTTACCATCAGGTAAGGTTATTAATTGTCAAGTTTGTTTTGGAGAAATATCTGATTCTTAAATTTGGAAAATGATTTGGAAATCTCAGTTTTTCAGGAGCAAACACTGAACTTATTTTCATCCCTAAGCAATGGAAAATATTTCTCATAAATAGAACAAAATAGAGTAGTAATGTCCCAACTCAGGAAGCTAATTGGCACATTCTGTCAAGAAGGGAGAAAAGAGAGGAAAGATAAAGACAGAGATGTGCACTTTCAGAACCTCTACTTTGATAAAATTCTTTCCGTGGCATTAAAATCAATGACAATCCAAGAATTTTGCTTTACTGCTGCTATCATAATGATGATATGTTAGAAACAATTTTTAAAAGTAGATAGGATGAGACTAAAGGAAAAAAAGAAACACCAAAATTTAAATAGTGGGAAATGATATTCTTTTTGCTCTTAATATATTATTGTGACCTCCTTATCATCTACCTTAACTAATGTGCTTTAGCCCAGCCACGTTTCTCACATGCTGGCATTATCAATGAGTTTCCCTGATTAGAAAAAGTGTAATTCTCCCATTCAAGTGCTTGCAAATCCATTAACTCAAAGCTAGAGAAATCTTTGAAAAGGCCCACTATTCGGTGATAGGAGGAAACGAACAACTCTTAATTTGAACATTCTCTTTTTTAAAAAGTGAGTTTCAAACCTGCCTGCATGAGATACTCATCTCCCATCCTTCCTCTCATTATTGCACATGACAGGGTTTGCTAAAAGGAATCCATCCCAGAAAGCAGACCTATGTTGACAAAGTGACATTAGAAGAAATGAAAACGAAGAATCTAGGTTAAAATGGCAGAAGCAAAGTATCATCAGGGTATGCTGGAAATCAGACAGATACCCTGCTTCTTACAACCTAGAATCACAAAATCAATGCCCTCCTGTCTTCCTTTTTAAACTGTAGCTTCCTTGACTACAAACTGTCCTCTGTCTAGACATTAGTGATGCCTCTACAGAATTTATTTCCCTTTGGAGACAGGACAATGCAACAGTTGAGAGCCCACAGGTTATAAGCAGAACAGGATCAGTATTCTACCACCAGGCAGGTATCTTCAGGCAATCAGTTCAAACAAATGCCTTAGGCAATTGTTTTATCCTGTCTGATCCCCAGAGGCACATGCGCATCATATAGGAACACTGAGTGTATTAAATGAGATAAAATGTAGAAAACTCTCAAACTTTAGTTGCTAGTTAGTCCTGTTGAATTTTCAAAAACAGTAGCTCTCGTTAAAAAGAAGAAAGGTTGGGGGTGGGGGGAAGTGGGTTCCTTCATCGGAAACAATGTCCTATGAAACACAGTCACTTTGGATAAGGCATCCTGTGAGTCCGCTCGTGGTTGTAATGGCAAGAGGACTGTGCAGTCAACCCACTGAAGAGTCCACTGAGAACAGACTGTCCCTCTCTCCATGATGGAAGTGGTTCGGTGGAATCAAACTGTCCTCAGTTAGCTGGCTGATCCTCCAGGTGAATGGTGCAGGACTGAGGACCCCGTGCTCATCTCTGACACAGTGGGCTCTTAGCGGGAGTTGCAGCCAGTTCTGTCAAGCTCTTTGTCCTTTCAGATAAATGGCCAGGCGGACTGCATTTCTGCCTACTGGGAGGATTTTCCTCTACCACCTTGAAGAGTGTCCAAGGAAGGGGCTTCAGTGCTCTCCGTGTTTGTGGACTGCCTCGACTCTTTGATTGCGATTAGTTAGTTAGAATGATTGATAACCAGGGTGGATTTTCTCTTCCTGCATCACTTACTTGGTTGTAGGAAAATCTTGTGAAGCCATAAGTGCAGGCTGGGAGGAGACAGTCTAGCCGGAATGGGAACCATGGGCATCTGAGCATGCTCTTGCAGCTCACCTGTGCCTTAGGGCCCGTGGTTCTTAAAGAAGGACCCGCAAAATGAGAACATTCCACCAGAATTGCTGAGAGGAGGCTGGGAGTCAAATGATAAGAAATCGCACTGGGGGACTGATTATGAATAAAAATAATCCTTCTTTTCATATTTATTCATCTCACCTTCTTCCTGGGTATCCCTTTTCTTTGCAATCAAAGGCTGACCTTTGATCTTAAGGTCAGCCTACAGTGTCGACCAAGCCCATATATCCAGTTCCCATCTCCTGGGACAAATAGAGGATTTTTTTTTTTCCTACTAAAGAGCACCATGAGAGATGTTTTCCATTTAGAGCTGAAAATATCTATTTAACTCCATATTTTTCTGTCTTCTAAACATGTGCCAAACCACTGCTGTGGTTTAGAAATTGGCTCAACACTTTATTAATATCAGGCTGTGAAAAGGAAGTGTGAATATAATTAGAAACTTTCTTTCAATTTTTGTTTGTAAAAACTGTATGCCTTGAATAATTAGTAACTTTTTTTTCTTTCTCCATCCACGCATTTAATGCTGAATGATTCTCAGGTTAGCTCAGGGATGTTTGTGTTTTCCATTCCAAGCATGTAAAAAACTGTATATATTTAATATATACAATTCAGTATGTTTGAGGATAAGTACATACCCCTGAAAGCATCACCACTGTCAAAGTCGTAAATGTATCCATCACATCCCAAACTTCCGTCCTGCCTCTTTATCATTTTTATTAGTATTATTTGTGTGATGTGTGTGCAGGAGAGCATTTCTCAGTCATGTCCGACTCTTGCAGTTCCACAGCCTCTAGCCTACAAAGCTCCTCTGTCCGTGGGATTTTCCCAACAAGAATACCAGAGTGGGTTGCCATCTCCTTCTTCAGGGGATCTTCCTGACTAAGGGATTGAAACCACATCTCCTGTGTCTCCTGCATTGCAAATAGATTCTTTACCACTGAGCCACTGGGGATCAACCTACCCTCTTAACACTCTTTAAGTATACAATATAGTGTTAGCCACTGGTACTATGCTGCGGAATAGGTCTCCAGAACTTACTTATCTTACATCTTACATAGTTGAAGTTTTGTACTCTGACCATTACTTCCACACTTCCCCCTCCTATCTGCCCCTAGCAGCCACCATTGTCTGATTCTATGAGTTTGACTGATTTTTATTATTATAGCCTGTGCCTCGTGCTTTGTATTGGGAAAGTATACATTCTCCATTTTTTTTGTTTGTTTGTTTTTTCTCTTCTGAGTCCTTTGCTTTTCCACATAGTTATTAGAATCACTTTGTCAATTTCTACAAAAAGCCTAGTTGGATGTTAAGGATTTCAGAGAAAACCTCTAGATCAAGTTCAGGAGAATTACCATCTTGACAATATTGAGTCTTCCTGAACATAAAATGTCTCTCCTTAATTTAAATCTTATTTAGATATTCTTTAATTTTTCTATCAGTGTGGTATAGGCTTGCACTTTTTTGTTAAATTTACTCCTAGATGCTTTCATCCTTATTATCATTGTGCATTAAATTGTTTTCTTAATTTCATTTTCATACTCTTCATTGCTTGTACGTAGAAATACAGATATTTTTCTTATATTGCTCTTGTGTGCCTTGCTGAGCTCATTTATTAGTTCCAGCAGATATTTTGCAGGGAGAAAGGGAGTAGGAGAGGCTGTTCTTTGAGACTTTCTCTATATAGAATCAAGTTATCTGCAAATAAAACCAGTTCTGCTTCTTCTTTCCCATATGGATTTTTAAATTGACTTTTCATGTCTCATTGCACTGACCACAACTTCCAGCATAGGATTAAATACATACATGAGAATGGACATCCTTCTTTTGTTCCTGATCTGGGTAAAGGTTCATTTAATAGCATGTAATTATATATGTTCCTAGCCGTAGGGTTTCTTTGTAGATGCCCTTTATTAGATTTGGAGAAAGAAATGGCTACCCACTCCAGTATTCTGGCCTGGAGAATTCCATGGACTGTATAGTCCATGGGGTTGCAAAGATTCGGACACAACTGAGCGACTTTCACTTTCACTTTATCAGATTGAGGAAATTTCCTTCTTTTCTTCTTTTGTGAAAGTTTTTTTCCTAATGAATGGATATTGGATTTGTGTGTGTGGCGGTTGTAACTTTCATGGTGGCTTTTATCATTTATTAATAGAATATGTATTTTATTAATAGAATGTATTATGTTCATTGGGATTTTTATATTAAACCAAGTCTTGCATTTCTGATATGAATCACACTTTGTCAAGGATCATATTCCTTCCTCTGTGTTCCTAATATTTTGTTGAGGAGTTTTGTACCTGTACTCATGAGAGACATTGGGTTATAATTTGTAATTTGTTTGTCTCTAGTGTCAGAGTAATACTAATCTCACAGAATGAATTGGAAAGTCTGTTTTCCTTTATTTTTCTGAAAGAGTTTGTGATGAAATGTCATCTCTTTATTAAACATTTGACAGAACTTAGTGGTGAAACCATCTGAACTTGATTTTTTTTCTTTTCTTTCTTTTCTTTTCTTTCTCTGACATTGTTATTACTAACCCATTTTTAATTTATGTCTATTCAGATTTCTTGTTTTTTTTTTCTCGAATCAATTTTAGTAGAATGTGTCTTTCTAAGAATTTGTCATTCTATTCTAACTCAATTAACTTATTGATATAAAGTTGATTTTAGTGATCTTTTATAATTATTTTAATTTCTATAAGGTCTGTAGGAATGTTTGGGCTTCCAAGGTGGTGTTAGTGGTATGTTGGTTTTTGATGCCTGATTTTGGTAATTTATGTATTATCTTGTTATTTTCCTTGAGGAGTCTAGCTAAAGTGTTGTCATTTTTATTGATCTTGTTAATGAATCAACTCGGTCTCTTTAATGTTTTCTGTTCTTTTCTGCTTTCTATCTCATTGGTATTTGCTCTGGTCTTTATTATTCCCTTCTTTCTGAATGCTATACATGTAGTTTTCTATTCTGGTTTGATTTTTAAATTTCTTAAAGTGAAAGGGTAAGTGAAGTCGCTCAGTCGTGTCTGACTCTTTGTGACCCCATGGACTGTAGCCTACCATGCTCCTCCGTCCATGGGATTTTCCAGGCAAGAGTACTGGAGTGGGGTGCCATTTCCTTCTCCAGAGGATCTTCCCAACCCAGGGATCGAACCTGGGTCTCCTGCATTGTAGGCAGACGCTTTACCGTCTGAGCCACCAGGGAAGTGAAAGGGAAGGTTTCTAATATAAGTATTTAATGCTATAAATTTCACTCTAAGTACTACTTTAGCTTCATCCCATAAGTATTTACATATTTTTTGTGCTTTTTGTGGTTCAGTTAAGGCTATTTTTCTATTTTTCTTTGTAATCTGTGTTGACCCATGGATTGTTTAGAAGTGTGTTGCTTAATTTCCAAATATTGCCTAATATTTGTGGATATCCAAAATTATATTCTCTTGTTTTCTAATTTAATTTTATTGTGGTTATAGAATATGCATTCAGTTCTTTCAATTCTATTAAATTTATTGCTGCTCTTTCATAGCTTAACATACTATGGTAGCTGATCCTTATAACCTGAACAAATGTACCAATGGAGCTAGGCCAGTCGAAGTGGAGCCTCCCCAGTAAAACTCTAATCTGCTCATATTTGGAGAATCTTTAGTAGAGGTATTATCTGTCCACTACTTAAATTAAGGATAAACTCTCTGTAACAGAAGATCTTTAGTTAATCTAAAAATTGTAGTTCAGTAAATATTATTACAAAGAAAAGTTCTGGCCGAAAATAGTTATGTTGTCAGAAAAGATCTAGAAGAGAATATTTTGATTTAATTATTAAAAAATGTATCCTCCTAGTTATAAAATCGGGCCATCCTAGTTATAGAATCTGATGTGAGAACTGACTGTAAAGAAGGCTGAGTGCTGAAGAATGATTGATGCTTTTGAACTGTGGTGTTGGAGAAGACTCTTGAAAGTCCCTTGGACTGCAAGGAGCTCAAACCAGTCAATCCTAAAGGACATCAGTCCTGAATATTCACTTGAAGAACTGATGCTGAAGCTGAAGTGCCAATACTTTGGCCACTGATGTGAAGATCGACTCGTTGGAAAAGACTCTGATGCTGGTAAAGACTGAAGGCAGGAGGAGAAGGGGGCCACAGCGGATGAGACGGTTGGATGGCATCACTGACTGAATGGACATGAATTTGAGCAAACTCCAGGAGATAGTGGACAGGGAAGCCTGGTGTGCTGCAGTCCATGGAACTGCAGAGTCAGGCACTACTTAGAAACTGACCAACAAGTTACAGAATCAGAGACTCTCTTTGATTCTTACACAGGAATAAAATATATATATATTGACTTTGAAAAGAAAAGCTTGAAATGAATGGTTTAATCCAAACAAGATGCAATGGGTCCTGACCTGACTCTGGCTCTCTGCCAGATGCTGGATCCAAGTACCAGGGAGCTCAAGGCCATTGAAGAAGGTCTACTTGAATAGTACTCGAACATCGAATAGCACAAAGATATTTTAAAAAATACTTTAAAAATCAAGCTGTTACATTTTATCTGATTTTCTTCCACATATAGCAGGAATATAAGATACCAAAAAGTAAAAACAAAAACCCCTTCAAAAAGTATTAATAACTGAGACAGGATGTCTTACTAGTTTATTTGATTTAAAAAAAGAAAAAGAAAGAAAATGAGTGAATAAGTAACCAAAAAACACTGGCACCCTCCTCCCCATTTACCACCAAAATGTGAGCAAATTAAAATATTCTTCTGTATTGAATAAGAATCTAAAGCCAGGGGTTTTCTGTTCCCAGGAGAAAAATGACAGTAACACTGCTCGCTCTATTGTGTCCTCCCCTTCTTTCCTCTCCCCTCCCTCCCTCCCTTCCTTCCTTCTTTTTTCATTTCCTCCTTCTTCCTCCTCCTGTTTGCAAACTCCTCCCCCAAACTCCATCCTCACCTTTGCCTTCTCCTTGCTCTTGCTCTTTCTCCTTCTTCTTCCTTCTTTTTCTTCTCCCCTCTCCTGACCCCTCTCGCACTCCTCATTCTAATGTGAAAATAAAATGCTGATATCTTGAAATGAAGTACCTCTGACTTTAAATAAATGTAGTGGCTTAAAACTAATATCAGAGTTAAAAGATTCAGGACAAGATATGCACAAACTTTGACATTAAGTCTAGCCCAGAACGCAGGACTGAGACTACCTTATTTTTTAAGTTTAGAATTATAAGTTATGATTTCTATGTTAAATAAAATTCAAAAAAAGGTTTTATGAAAATGAAGCAAGGAAAGTAAAAAAGGTACTTCAATAAATCTTGGGTTTAAATAGATAGTAACATTAAATATTAGATGTAAATATTTCAACTTCTCTCCACTTTATTGTTTGATTAAAATTTTCTAAGTTTCACTAAAGTGATCCATTTAAAAAAAAAAAAAGACAAATCTTGAGTTTACATATATGCTATAGATCTGACGCAATACTACGTGTTGGGACAGGCGCAACATGTATAGGCTTTCAGTTCAGTTCAGTCACTCAGTCGTGTCTCACTCTTTGCGACCCCATGAATCGCAGCACGCCAGGCCTCCCTGTCCATCACCAACTCCCGGAGTTCACTCAGACTCACGTCCATCGAGTCCGTGATGCCATCCAGCCATCTCATCCTCGGTCGTCCCCTTCTCCTCCTGCCCCCAATCCCTCCCAGCATCAGAGTCTTTTCCAATGAGTCAACTCTTCACATGAGGTGGCCAAAGTACTGGAGCTTCAGCTTTAGTGCCCTGCTAACTATAGGAGCTAAAGATATGGTGAGGTGGCATTGCATGTGACCACAGATGGTAAGAAGCAAGTACATACAAAAAGTAGTGATAAATCATAGATAGATGAAATTTTTCCATTTGAGACAGTTGGAAATATTTACAGCTTGAAACAATAAAATTGATTTTATTTGCATTCATTGTAAGTGACGCTATTTTATGTTATTTCACTGTCCCCTGTTGTAAGGTGGGGGTGGGAATACTTGATATTCATGCCTTGGCTTCTTGGCATCTCTGATTCCATATGTCAAATCTAGCATCATTAATGTACATTTTAAAGCTTTCTAATTTTAGAATGTATTCAATTATTAGCCAAACTTCAGTTTGATATTCTATCAATTGCATATTTTCTGAAATTCAATTTTCATTTAGTTTTGAAACCAGAGTGCAATTTTAAGAAAAAATTAACCCATATGCTTTGATTCATCAACTCAAATTGTTAAAGTACATTGTTGTTTTTAATGGATATTTTATGTTCTAAAGACCTCTTTTGAGTTATTTCAATGACATTTTTATTTTCATTGTAAAACAAAGTGATTAATTTTTAGCCAGGACATTACAAAACTGTCTGGAAGGAAAAAAAAACCCTTCTCAGATCTTGCCTCTTTGCACGTCCACTCTCTAGAGTGTGTTGTTACTGTAGGCATCAGATCCTGAGTGCAACAGTATAAGGTAAGAAAGAGAGAAGAGCTGGACACAAACCAGAAAGGGCATTTGTGGAATAGCGTCATTTTCCATTTATGAACAAAGAGCACATTCAAGTTTATGATTAAGTCAAGCAGAGGTGTACAAAATCACTAGGGTTCTTCTACATCTACGGTGACTAAAGTGCAATCACTCAAGATGCATTTATTGATGAAATCACACCAAAATATATTTATAAAAAGAGACAGAGCTCCATTTAGTAAATTTGTGAGAGTGACTAAATGAGATGAGAACATTTATGGGTAACACTTTTTTTTTTTATGGGTAACACTCTTGTTTTCTTAGTCAAAAGAAGCCAGCTCAGACACCTTTCAGTGGCAATCCCAGTGCTTTCAGACTGAACCTTGACTCACCATCATGCACCTATCTGTTTAATCACCTACGACTGCTTACCCAGAGCAACAACCACAGGCGTGGAAGAGAAAAGGGAGAAAGGAACCAGGGGGACTGTGCTACACTCCTGTGAAATAGATAGTTCCAGCTGGTTTTAGAAAAGGCAGAGGAACCAGAGATCAAACTGCCAACATCCGCTGGATCATCGAAAAAGCAAGAGAGTTCCAGAAAAACATCTATTTCTGCTTTATTGACTATGCCAAAGCCTTTGACTGTGTGGATCACAAGAAACTGTGGAAAATTCTGAAAGAGATGGGAATACCAGACCACCTGAGCTGCCTCTTGAGAAACCTGTATGCAGGTCAGGAAGCAACAGTTAGAACTGGACATGGAACAACAGACTGGTTTCAAATAGGAAAAAAGGAGTACGTCAAGGCTGTATATTGTCACCCTGCTTGTTTAACTTATATGCAGAGTACATCATGAGAAACTCTGGGCTGGAAGAAACACAAGCTGGAATCAAGATTGCTGGGATAAATATAAATGACCTCAGATATGCAGATGACAACACCCTTATGGCAGAAAGTGAAGAGGAGCTAAAAAGCCTCTTGATGGAAGTGAAAGAGGAGAGTGAAAAAGTTGGCTTCAAGCTCAACATTCAGAAAATGAAGATCACGGCATCTGGTCCCATCACTTCATGGGAAATAGATGGGAAACAGTGGAAACAGTGTCAGACTTTATTTTTCTGGGCTCCAAAATCACTGCAGATGATGACTGCAGCCTTGAAATTAAAAGACGCTTACTCCTTGGAAGAAAAGTTATGACCAACCTAGATAGCATATTGAACAGCAGAGACATTACTTTGCCAACAAAGGTCTGTCTAGTCAAGGCTATGGTTTTTCCAGTAGTCATGTATGGATGTGAGAGTTGGACTGTGAAGAAAGCTGAGCACTGAAGAATTGATGCTTTTGAACTGTGGTGTTGGAGAAGACTCTTGAAAGTCCCTTGGACTGCAAGGAGATCCAACCAGTCCATTCTGAAGATCAGCCCTGGGATTTCTTTGGAAGGAATGATGCTAAAGCTAAAACTCCAGTACTTTGGCCACTTCATGCAAAGAGTTGACTCACTGGAAAAGACTTTGATGCTGGGAGGGATTGGGGGCAGGAGGAGAAGGGGACAACCGAGGATGAGATGGCTGGATGGCATCACGGACTCGATGGACGTGAGTCTGAGTGAACTCCGGGAGTTGGTGATGGACAAGGAGGCCTGGCGTGCTGCGATTCATGGGGTCACAAAGAGTCGGACATGACTGAGCGACTGAACTGAACTGAACTGAGTGACATCAGAGCATGGTTATCCCGAGACTGTTTTTATACAGTCTGTCACTGAAATCTGAAAATCCATGGTTAGGGATTTGTTTCTTTGCCTAAAAGAGTTGTTTTCTAAAACAATTCTAATTATCGCTTGAAAGGATGTATAATAGTCCTCAACCATTGAACATTAGTAATAAAGCTTATCAGATTCTTATCAGGAATTATAAGTTTTGACGGAGGAATATCGATTTTGCATTTTTTCAGAGTTTTGATTGGACTAGATACATTTGTAAGTGATTTTAAGAATGCACTTAATTTATCCAAGAACCCCCTGTGCAGATTAACTGAGTGAGACATAGTGGGAAGACATTTTCTACCAGGTTCATTGTCAATACCAAAAGCAATCTGTCAGAATTCTGCGGTTGGTTGAGTTATTTGTAATCCAATAAAAAGTCAAACAATATATTCTGGCAGGGTTCTTTTGGTGTGTATTTTCATGAGTATATTTCATGATTTTTTTTTTCCTCTGTTGAAAGACAAAAGAACCAGGAGCAGCTGGATTTTGATTCTGAGATAGACCTAGCTCTACTGAGATAGGTCAGTAGGATATGAAATGAAACTTTTCTGCCGAAGTTTTTTTTTTTTTTTTTTCCCTTTGATATTTGGGGTGTGAAACTTTTATTTTTTATTTTTTATTTTTTTATTTTTTTAATTTTAAAATCTTTACTTCTTACATGCATTCCCAAACATGAACCCCCTCCCACCTCCCTCCCCATAACATCTCTGTGGGTCATCCCCATGCACCAGCCCCAAGCATGCTGCATCCTGCGTCAGACATAGACTAGCGATTCAATTCACATGATAGTATACATGTTAGAATGTCATTCTCCCAAATCATCCCACCCTCTCCCTCTCCCTCTGAGTCCAAAAGTCCGTTATACACATCTGTGTCTCTTTCCCTGTCTTGCATACAGGGTCGTCATTGTCATCTTCCTAAATTCCATATATATGTGTTAGTATACTGTATTGGTGTTTTTCTTTCTGGCTTACTTCACTCTGTATAATCGGCTCCAGTTTCATCCATCTCATCAGAACTGATTCAAATGAATTCTTTTTAACGGCTGAGTAATACTCCATTGTGTATATGTACCACAGCTTTCTTATCCATTCATCTGCTGATGGACATCTAGGTTGTTTCCATGTCCTGGCTATTATAAACAGTGCTGCGATGAACATTGGGGTACATGTGTCTCTTTCAATTCTGGTTTCCTCGGTGTGTATGCCCAGAAGTGGGATTGCTGGGTCATAAGGTAGTTCTATTTGCAATTTTTTAAGGAATCTCCACACTGTTTTCCATAGTGGCTGTACGAGTTCTAATCTATAGAAAGTATGTGTGGCAAGCCCCATCTCTGGCTCATACTAAATGTATTATAGCAATAATGCCTGTTTTGTTTTTTAATTTTGAGATCTTTTCAAACCTTGTACTGTACTTCTATACTTTCTCATTTTATTATCACATCTGCATAAAGAAGTTATTATCAACAATTTTTACAGAAGTAATATCTGAGTCTTGGGTAATTATGTGAAAAGTCAAATCCTCAAAGGAAGGGGAAGTGTCTGGTTCTGGTCAATGACACTCTAGTTCTTCTTTCAGTCAGGCAACTATTTTTCTTCTTTTCAAAATGCGAGAACCATAGAGATCATTCAAAGTTTCCTTTAAGAAGATATTTCCATGCTTTTCATAATAAAGTATCTGAAGTCCATTCTAGGGCCAGGTACAAGGTCAAACTTGGGATATGTAAAGCTATTCATGGTCTCTAACATCTGATTAAGCTGACAAAGTCCCTTTTGCCCTTCTTTCTTACTGCGGTGGAAACGAACCAAAGTTGTAATTCTTGGAGAGTTTTGGAATGGTAAAAGCAGTTCAGACCTGGGTGCTCGCTGCTCTCTGCATGTTAAAACATAATTGAATAGGAGCAAGTCTAAGTGCAATGGATATGTAGGCTAGAGGCACTAAGTTGCAGCTTCAGAGAGGTCACACTGAAATGAATTTTTTAAAAGAACTATAAAATTGCATCTAAGATAGATGGGGAGCAAAAGCAATATTTAAATGAAATTGTTATGGATATAAGTCACTTTCCAGGCATTATAACTATTTCTAACATAAAATATGTTTTCACTTCATATATAAAACATTGTTATTATTCACATCTTATGACATGTTAACATATTAAAACTTAAATGTTTAATGCATATATTAAAATTTTGTGTCATCATTAACCCAGCTGATGAATTCTCTTTGAAAAAAAATAATGGGAAAGATATATCAAGAGAGATAATTTTTACAATTAGAATAAAAATATGTAACTTGAAGTGTGGTGAGATAAAAATGTCTAAGTCAGAGTTCCAAACCCCACTTTTTTTTTTTTTTTTTTTGCTCATGGGAATCATACTGCCATTTGTTTTCCTATTAAATGACATCTCAAATACTTTATTATAAACATAAATCACATCTCCTTTCAAGAAGGCAAATGACAAACTAAATTTGAGATCTGGCTTGCATTTCTATACCCTACCCAAGACTAAATAGATGAACAGTTGCTTTATAGATTGTATCTGAAGGATAAACAAAGAGAGACAGTAGATTACAGGAAACATGTCACTCGAAACTGACATCTGCCCTTTAATTCACAAGCATCATCCTAAACCCTGTCACTTTGGTTGACATCTGTTACACATCCTGATGCATGAGTTTCTGGAAAACTGCAATTTTATCTGCAGTCGGTTCGAAAAAATGTATATATACATCTATGTGTATGTGTGTACATATTTTAAAATGCTTTGCTATGTCTATAGATATGACTTCACCTTTATTAGTCTTTTAAAATGGTGAAAGAATGCTATTGTTCACCAGCTGATCCACTGGATTTAATAGTGGCTGCTGTTGGACACAATGAAAGTCCTATGTACCGAAACTGTACATCCTTTTCAATGTAGGAAACTTCCACCATTAATTTGACTTCTTTGAATTAAATTGTCTCAAGAAGGCCCTTGTTAGGTGTATGCATATAATTAATACCTGAGGTGAGTAAACCATGAATGTATTTACACTCAGTGTCACTGTTTATCACAATAATGGAGAAAATGCCCTTTGAAGTAGAGAGAAGAGGAACTCCAGCATGATGAAACAGTGAATGGAAGACGCACAGAGCCCTGCTCTTGTCCTTCCCTGCTCACCATGTGGTCATCCAACTGAGAGCATCAGCGGCACCTGGGAGGTTGTTAGAAACGCATGTTCTCAGGTTCCACCAACCCACAAACTGAACCAGAATACACTGGGGTCAGGGCCCAGGAGTCTGAATTATAACAGACTCTTGCAGTGATTCCAATGAGTGCTAAAGACACTTGTCAAGCACTAGTCTAATGCCGGGCTGGATGAAGCACAAGATGGAATCAAGATTGCCGGGAGAAATATCAGTAACCTCAGATATTCAGATGACACCACCCTTATGGCAGAAAGCAAAAAAGAGCCTCTCGATGAAAATTAAACAGGAGAGTGAGAAAGTTGGCTTAAAACTCAACATTCAGGAAACTAAGATCACGGCATCTGGTCCTATCACTTCATGGCAAATAGATGGGGAAACAATGGAAACAGTGACAGACTTTATTTTGGGGGGCTCCAAACTCACTGCAGATGGTGACTGCAGCCATGAAATTAAAAGACGCTTGCTCCTTGGAAGAAAAGCTATGACCAACCTAGATAGCATGTTAAAAAGCAGAGACGTTACTTTGCCGAGGGTGGGAGGTTGGGGGGTGGGCAGTGAGTGATGCACAAAACAAAAGCAAACAGTTTAAAAACTCTCTCCATGTGTATTAATTATTTCTATCTATGTGGATAGCAACATGAACATAGCAATAATTTATTCAATTGTTGAGGTATTTTTAGGCTGTTTCACTCTTTGACTATGTCAAGAGGGCTCCTAGAATGTGCTTCAGTTCAGTTCAGTCACTCAGTTGTGTCCGACTCTTTATGACCCTATGAACCAAAGCATGCCAGCCTCCCTGTCCATTCTGGAGTCCACCCAAACCCATGTCCATTGAGTCAGTGGTGCCATCTAACCATCTCATCCTCTGTCGTCCCCTTCTCCTGCTGCGCTCAATCTTTCCCAGCATCAGGGTCTTTTTATTGCAGTTACAACTTCAGCATCAGTCCTTCCAATGAATATTCAGGATCGCTCTCCTTTAGGATGGCCTGATTGGATCTCCTTGCAGTTCAAGGGACTCTCAAGAGTCCTCTCCAACACCACAGTTCAAAGCATCAGTTCCTCTGTGTCAGCTTTCGTTATAGTCCAACTCTCACATCCATACATGACTACTGGAAAAACCATAGCCTTGACTAGACAGACCTTTGCTTGTCTCTGCTTTTGAATATGCTGTCTAGGTTGATCATAACCTTCCCTCCAAGGAGTAAGGGTCTTTTAATTTCATGGCTGCAATCACCATCTGCAGTGATTTTGGAGCCCCCCAAAATAAAGTCTGACACTGTTTCCACTGTTCCCCCATCTATTTGCCATGAAGTGATGGGACTGGAAGCCATGATCTTAGTTTTCTGAATGTTGAGGTTTAAGCCAACTTTTTCACTCTCTTTCACTTTCATCAAGATGCTCTTTAGTTCTTCTTCACCTTATGCAAGAATGTGCCTGCATACTTTTATAAAGAGAACATAGGTATATATCTCTGCTGACAATACTTATGAGTGGAATTATTGAATCACAGGGTATACATATACTCAACTTTAGTAAATGCTATCAACAAATGATCCAATGTGATTGTAGAAATTTTGACTATCAGCAGTATGTATCTGCCATTTTTATGTTAGTTATTCTGAGTAGTAGTGTCTGACTGTGCATGTATGCATGTTGTAGTCTGATGATTAAAGAAGTTGATGGTTACCTTTCGGGGCTTTCTTTACTGAATATTCCTTTTAAATTTTATGATCTTGTTTTACTTCTGCTGACTCTGGATTTAGTGTGTGCTCTTTCTCTATCCATCCTCTTGAAAAGGAAAGTTGGGTCATTTGTTTTTAAACTTTATTCTTTTTCTAAATATTAATTTAAGGCTGTAAGTTTCCTTGTAAGGATTATTAGCTGCATTCCCAAAGGTTTGATATTTTATATTTTCCTTGTTATTTAGTTAAAATGTTGTCTAATTTCTATTCTTTAAAAAAAAAATTCATGCATTACTTAAAAGTTCATTGTTTAATTTCCAAGCAGTTGGGGAGAATTTCTAGTTTTTTTCTTTTTTATTGATTTCTAACTTAATTTTACTGTGGTCAGAAAATATACTTTGAATGTCTTAAAGACTTTGAAATTTGTTGAGGTTTGCTTTATGATCCAATATGTGGTCAATTTTGGTAAATATCCCTTGTACATTTTGTTGTCATTGGGTGAAGTATTTTGATGTCAGTTAGATCAGTTGGTTAATTGTGTTTGTGAAGGATATGCTCAAAGATGGCCTATGATTATCCTTGCCTTGAGATAATCAAACCCTTATGGTATCCCCTCCCCTGGTATTGGTAGGTCCCATGAGTTGCTTCTAACCAGTAGAGTATGATGGTTATATTACATAAGGTTGTACCATTAGCCTTGGGAGAATTTCTCTTGCCGTTTTTGATCAATAAGCAGCATGAGGAAGCCCCACATGACAAGAAACTGGGATTCTGATAACCAGCTGCAAAGTAAGAGTAATCTCTAGACAGTAGGCAGCAAACACTTGGGGTCCTTGGTCCAAATAACTGCAAGAAACAAAACTGCGCTAAGAAATTTGTGATCTTGAAAGCCGAGCCTCTAGGTCACGCCTTGAACTGAGAATGCAGTGCCAGGCAACACCTTGATTGCAGTTTTCACTGGAGACTCTGAGACAGAGACGATCCAATAAAGCTGTGCTAGACCCTTGACCCACAGAAATGTTGAGATTGAGTTGCATTGTTTAAGCCTAACTCTGCGGCATTGTGTTATGCAGGAACAGGTAACTAATCCAGTGTATTGCAACTCTATGTGCCGTGCTGTGTTGTACTTAAGTTGCGCAGTCGTGTCCAACTCTTTGCAACCCCATGGACTGTGGTCCGGTAGGCTCCTCTGTCCATGGGATTTCCATGGACAAGAGTACAGGAGTGGGTTTCTATTTCTTTCTCTTGGGGATCTCTCTGACCCAGGGATCAAACCCACCTCTCTTGCATCTTCTGAATTGGCTGGCAGATTCTTTACCACTGCACCACCTGGGAAGTCATAGGCCACCCAAATTTATCTTGGATTTTTAAATATAAGGAAGTATAGAAATCATCCTAATCAGTTCAGTTCAATCGTGTCCCAGTCTTTGTGATCCCATGGACTGCAGCACCCCAGCCTTCCCTGTCCATTACCAACTCCCAGAGCTTACTCAAATTCACGTCCATTGAGTCAGTGATGCCATCCAACCATCTCATCTTCCGTCATCCCCTTCTCCTCCTGCCTTCAATCTTTCCTAGAATCAGGGTATTTTCAAATGAGTCAGCTCTTCGCATCAAGTGGCTAAAGTATTGGAGTTTCAGCTTTGTGTTAGTCCTTCCCATGAATATTCAGGACTGATCTCCTTTAGGATGGACTGGTTGGATCTCCTTGCAGTCCAAGGGACTCTCAAGAGTCTTCTCCAACACCACAGTTCAAAAGCATCAATTCTTCAGTGCTCAGCTTTCTTTATAGTCCAGCTCTCACATCTATTCATGACTGCTGGAAAGACTATAGATTTGACAGACAGATCTTTGTTGGCCAAGTAATTTCTCTGCTTTTTAATATGCTGTCTAGGTTGGTCATAGCTTCTCTTCCTAATAGCTGTATTTTAACCTCCAGTGTATGCTTAATTAATTTTGACCCTTTTTATTTTAGCTGATGATTCCCTTAAACTTTACTCAGTCTTATCCTTAACCCAGGTCTTATTTCACATTTGCCTTTAAAAATTTTTCCCTATCATTGATATTCAACCCAGTGAATTTGGCTTTCTGATGCATCATTTGAGAAAACAATGTTACACTTTGTGAATCTTCGTCTAAGTGGGAGAGTCTGCTGCTGCTGCTGCTAACTCGCTTCAGTCGTGTCCGACTCTGTGTGACCCCATAGACGGCAGCCCACCAGGCTCCCCCATCCCTGGGATTCTCCAGGCAAGTGGGAAAGTCTAGATCATTTCTATTCTTTGCCACTCATGTTATATATTTTCCCTAATTTTGTGCTTCCTTGCTTTTTTTCCATTTCCGTAGTTTTGCTCTACATAAATATTTTTTTCGGCAGTCATCTTAAAAGCACGTATGTAATGTTCAATTCATATACCTAGCTATAGATTTTAAATTCTGGTGTTTTTTTTCCCCCATGAATCATTTATTGTATTGATGTGAGGAATGAAGGGAAATTGACAGAATGGCATATCCCACCTTTGCCATTTTCTTGTTTCTTTTTATGTAAACTGGGTCCTTTTAGACATTTGGGCATCGTTATAATCACTGATATTATATTTTTGTAATCCTGCATATCTGTCATCATATTACAGCTCATTTTAATTTCATTCTTCTGCATTTGGTGATTTTCACAGATTTGTCCTCCATATCCGTAGTTTAATACACAACAGTATTAATTCTATAGTTTATTCCTTCTATCTTTAGATCCAGGCTTACTTTTCAGATTTCCTTGAGGTCATTTATTACCTACTTCACTGTCCTCATTTTCCTTCTCCAAAACTGACTCCACCTATAATTTTTATGTGGCTTCCACGTTTTGCATTTCTTTGAAATACCAAGCAAGTACACTATAATTATTTTTTGTTTTTCTCATTCTGATACTTTCATCTGACTTTTGAAAATGCGCTCTTTCCTTGGTTCTTTGTTGTTGTTGTTGTTGTTGCTCCAACATTTTTTAACAAAACCCCATTCTGTCACCATTTTTTCTCCATGGTCTCTCCCCATTCTAACGTAGCTTGAATTGCTTTACCATGCTCATTACTCAAAACTCAGATTAAATAATGCTTTCTGTCACTACCCTCAGACAATTATAACCATTTCCCCCCTCTATTTTCCTGCAGTATTTTGCACATATCATATCAAATCTTAAAAGTTTGTTTTGTTTTGTTTTCTTTTAACATTTCTTTTTGTTCCTTTAGATTTTGACATTCTTGAGGGCAAGACCTTTGCCTTGCTCTTTGTGCCAGCAGCAAGCAATATACTGCCTGAAGCAGTGTGGGCGAAACATAAATATATAAATGGTCTGATGCTTCTGAGTCAGTATAAATCCATCATCACTTCAGAAAAAATGCCTAGGGTATATCCTTCAGATAGTGGGAAACAAATTTATTTTTCTATATAAAGGAAAAATAAAACTTTGTGGAGAATATTAAATATCTTGTTCCACTGAGGTATTTATGGGGTTTTTGAATTGAATTGAAATTCCTCTCTCGGTATAAATCCTAGATACAAGTCAAGTGTTCTTAGGGGACTGATACTAGAAAAAGAAACAAAAAGGAAACCAAACATTAGGTTTTAGTCTAAGAATTTGAGTGCTTTTTTAGACCCACCAAATATAATCAGATTTATATTTATTTTTGCAGAAATGTTTGCTCAACTAATGCATTCCTAATCAAATACTGGGTGTTCCATGATGGAAATTTCAAATAAAGTTCTTAGGGCTGTCAAAAAGTAAATAAGCTCACTAGAATTAAATTTCTTTGTTTCCCAGTGGGTCTCATAAATGCTTAGGAAGGGATATGGTGTGCTTAGAAACTGGCCAGTTTGATACTCAAATACCAGTCCTGTCAACATATTCTCCTCCATCCCTCACCCCCAACCAAGGATTTCACACTTACCTTCTGATGAGATATGTCCATTTATAAGCGACAGCGGCTTGCAAAAGATCTACCAAAAAACGTTAACAGGATACAATTTTAAAAATCCACAATTTGATTAACTAATCTACTTTGTATAAAAATATCGTGCATTCTGTATCTTCTCATTAACGTTATGTTGTTATGGCTACCCATATGAACTTTACCTGCATTAGTGTCAGTGAGGTCTGATGAATTTTTTAACTTAACATTAAGTACGCACAGGGACAATGCATATTGTTTAAATGTAACTTTAGATGATTTTGAGTCTGATTTTGAGTTTCCTTGTTGAATCTTCTGGAAGTCTTTGACATGATACATTGTGTCCACAAGGATTTTCCAACTCATATAAGCTCTTCTATTTTAACCCTTGTGACATGGGAATCACAGAGAACTTAGTAAAGCAGTCTTCTTGATGCAGAGACACAGAGAACAGACTTATGGACCCCGTGGGGGAAGGAGAGGCTGGGACAAACTGAGAGGGTAGCCCTGAGACATATACGTTACCATATGAAAAATAGAGAGTCAGTGGGAATTTGCTGTGTGACATAGGAAGCTCAAAACTGGTGCTCTTTGACAACCTAAAAGGGTTGGGATGGGGTGGGATGTGGGAAGGAGGTTCAAGAGGGAGGGGCCACATGTACACCTATAGATGATTCATGTTGATGTAAGATAGAAACGAACACAATATTATAAAGCAATTATCCACCAATTAAAAATGTAAATTTAAAAAATAAAGCACTCCTCTTGAATACCCAAGATTAGACACAGTAAACAACAGTCTATTACCCATGAGATATTCATGGAAAAACATGAAATTATTTTCAGTTTTGTGGTTTATAAGACATAAGTAATTAAATCAAGTTTTATGAGACATCGTTTTGAAAGATCTGTTTAAAATATATTTGGAAGCGTTGTAAAATGGCAAAAGTTCAGAGTGTCTGTGTTTACTCTTGTTTGAAACATCTCTCAATGGGAAGGATGAGAGCAGTGAGCTACAAGTTTAAGTTTTATGAGGCTGGGAATCAACTGTATTTGAAAAGAATTTGGTTCACACAGTGGAAGACACTATTGAGAAAAATGAGATTGCTGCCCTAAATGTTAGGACAATTGGCCAAAGAAGAAAATAGACAACAGGAGGTATCTTAGCTTTTTTATGCTAAGATAGAAAAGTTTTCAGGACTCTTAAGAAATCTCTGAGTTCTAAAAAATATAATATACATGTGCATGTATATATAGGGTTTTCCAGGTGGTACTAGTGGTAAAGAATCTGCTTGCCAGTGCAGGAGACATAAGAGACCTGGGTTTGATCCCTGGGTCAGGAAGATCCCCTGGAGCAGGAAATGGCAACCACTCCAATATTCTTGCCTGGGAAATCCCATGGACAGAGGGGCCTGCCAGGCTACAGCCCACGTGGTTGCAAAGAGTCAGACATGACTGAGTGACAGAAAACACAAGTATATGTATATACACATATTATAAATAGGGAAGAAAAAGTTATCCAAAGACAGTCCTTATACTCACTAGTCTTGAGTTTACAAAAGCTCCAGAGAAAATACACTTCTTGGATTAGTCACACTTGACCTGACTATTTTTCAGGAGCATTAGCAAGAACATTATCAAGGACTGAAACTTACTTTTAAGGAGCATTAGCTCAGTGATAGTACCTGCCTTCAGACTGTACCTCTCACATTCCAGTTCCTGAGATAGCCTTTTTATTTTATGTCATCCTCACAAGAGATCCAAATAACCTTATTTTTCCAGGAAGAGAACTGAGGAATTTGTTTACGGCTGCATCAGTGGGGACCAGAAGAAGTGAAATGTGAGTTCAGGCCCAAAGACTTTGACATTCTTAGGTTTAAAAAAAAAAAAATTAACCTCCTTCCTTTATATAGGAAAAAAATAGGAACTCACAGGATTGAAGTGGACAGAAACCAGTGGCACTCTGGAGACTGGACACCTGAGTCAGTAGAAGCTGGCTGTAGCATCCTTCACTCCAGGACAGGTGTCCATCTGGCTGGATGACAATGATGGAACAGCACCTCCCCTGGCAGAGCTGAACCATGGTGGGCTCCTGTGATGGGTCCTCAGCTCACCCTCCACCTTTGGTCACAGGCTCAGACTCAGTGAGCCAAGTCTTAGCCCCACAGTCACGTCATGGCTGTCAAAATATGGGAGAGGTGGCTTCCCTGGTGGCTTAGTTGGCAAATAATCTGCCTGCAATGCCGGAGACACCAGTTACAGAAGATCCCCTGGAGAAGGAAATGGCAATCCACTCCAGTATTCTTGTCTGGGAAATCTCATGGACAGAGGAGCCTGGCAGGCTACAGTTCATGGGGTTGCAAGAGCTGGACACGACTTAGTGATTAAACCACCAGCAAGAGTCAGTAACTCGGGTATGGCTGAAAAGGGCTTATTATATATAAAAAAAAAGACATTTCTATTGCTCAGGAGATTCCAGAAGTTTCTTGAAGCTCTGTGTCAAGAATGGGGACAAAGACCAGATATATTTTTTATTATAGTACAGGTATTTAATAAAATTTTGTCATATCCTGTAAAAGCAGAGTCTATGTTTTAGGAAAGAACAATTGTAATAACAAAGATAGGAAATGTAGAGACAGAGTGTGAAATGGTTGCATGTTAGTGTCTCAAAAAATGGATGCAAGTAGGGAAATTATATAAGAGGAATTACCAAAAAGGAAAAGTATACATATTTCTGATAGGTACTTGCTCATAACAAATAAATCCATATAATTATTATCCCAACATATTAACAACATATCTGGGTTGGTAGTAGAAATCTCATTGGAAATATTCATTTCACATGAATATTTAGTTTAAACACCCTTGAAGAAAAAATTTAATCTTTAGGTGGAATGAATTTAGCTTTCTCTGAATTTTTCTTATAATAGCAGCTGTTCATATCTATTTGCCTATTCCCCAGGTTCCCCTTACCAGTGCTCCAGAGAAATCTTCTCAGTAAATTCAATAAGAATCGTATTATTGAGAAACCCGTTTCTCATTTTATTATTTGTAAGTGACAATTAAGTGATGTCAGGACATTGCTATCTGTGATCCTACATACATACATGTGATCGTATCTGTGTTCTACCCTGTGTATCAAAGATGACATAGAAGAGTTAAAGGAAGCTGATGTGAGCAGCCAATGGTCAAGGTCATGTCCCTAGATGTGACGGTAATTTAACATGTAATTACATGGCAACCACCTAGCCTGTGTGAATTCGAATTTCCACGTTTGCTTGGTAAGTAGACATGCTAGATTCAAGGCTTAATATTCTTGGGCAAGAGTCATTTGTTTGTATCAAGTCCTAAAGGAACCTCTCAGCTGGTCAAGCACTGGGGGCCTCTGTGGGCATCTGTGAACTTTGCCCCATTCTTGATTCTCCTTCCTCAAGACCCTGTGATGGAAATCTCACTGTGAGAAGAGGAGAATCCACCCCCATTCTATGCTGCCCAAAGGTGGGGATTGAAAAGTGCAGAGTCCCCTCATCTCCATGGAGCACAGCTCAGTTTTCCATCTTCCTAGTTCTCATCCTTCTGGAAAGACACCTTCCGTCATGCGCTCATAGACTGACCTGGACAGTGGAAAGCAGTCAAAGATTGTCTTTAAGAAGCCCAGTACACGGGCTTAATTTTTTTAATTAGTTAAAAACTTTGAGAAGTAAATAAAAAGAATAGCAATTATTATTCTGCTGGCATATATAGGGGGAAGGAAAAAAAAAAACTTTCTGTGCTAGATCAACTACCCTTGTATTTCAAAATGGGAAATTCTTTGGCACGAGTCATCAATTTTTCCCTTTTCTGAGATTTCCCTGTGTACTTTCTTAAGGGTCTGAATTTGGAGATCCAAATACATCAGGGACTAAATTATTTAGAAATTACCCTGAATACCAGATTGGTGAGATTATCTAAAAATAACTGAGGTAATGTAATGCAGGAGGTAACTAATGACCTGTAAATGCAGGTTCCTCTATCACACTCCCTTCAGGGACTAGTTAATGCTTCTCAAATGGCTTCTTTGGGAACTGGATGGTTCAGAGGAATTGGTAATAAGAGATGATACAGTGATTTTGCCATTATGTCCTGACTTGAGCAGCATATAAACAAACCATCTTTCTAAACAAATATATTCATAAATGCTTAAGAAAGGCATCAGATGCTGAAAACAGCCTGGAACTCTACACTTTTGACCAGACTTCTCAGGCTTCCTTGTCAGAGTCTATTCTGCAGAACACGCCACACTCTTCCTTTGTTTTTCTACAGAAATAAGTGAGGCTATCACTCTAGTTTAAAACTTCCATTGCAAATGAAAAGTTAATCAGGGTTCTCTCTTCATTTGTACCTACTCCAGTTGGCCTTTATACAGATAATCAAGTAATTTAGGGACTAGCGCAGAGAATGGAAAACAAGAGGGTAAAGGAGCCTCTACTATAAAGTGCAAGGAGAAAAGCACGAGAAGGGAAAAATAGGCCTGAAATGGAATTTATCATTATTTATTGCCAAGTTCTTTATTTCGTAGATGTGCAAAATGAAGCAGAGATGGACACATTGACTTATTCCAGGCAAAGCACCTAAGAGGTTCAGTAGAGGTTCAGGTCTTACCCCCTCGCCTGTTGAGGGTTCTTTCCTCTAGAACACAGGGCCTCCCCTCAAAAGGCATTAGGAACTAGGCCACCGGATCTTACTGCAAATTGCTGAGACAGAAGATGTGATGAAAGCAAGCAGAATAATCACTACAATGCAGGTAGCAAATAAAGATTTTTTTAAAAAATAGACCAAGGCGGCCCCATTGTTTACACCCATCACTATACGACAGTAACTTGGAAGTGAAAAATTACAATCACCATCTCTATATTGTTTATTTTATCCAAGACTGTGCAGAAAAGAAAATGAGGAGAAAAGGAAAATAGCATTTCTAGCTAAAAATTCGATTATACTTGCCAATCAAACTGCTGCTCTGGCATGTTGTAATTGTAGAAATTTTAAGAGACATGTCTGAATAGATCATCAGACAGGTAAGTTCTGTGAATGAAAACTAAAGAGCAAGGCCAATGTGTATGGGTAGGAGAGAAGCTGTTACTGTCCCAAAGAAAAGCGCCTAGGATTATTCAGTCCTGCATTGTAGAAAAAATGCAGGCTTTGCAGTCATGTGAGCCTTGAGCTCTGCCTTTTGCCAGCTACACACTTCGACTCATCTGACTCGAGCAATCCCAGGCAGAAGATGGGACAAATAATTAATACCATCCTACTCACTGCCAGCATTAAATAAAGTCATATACTTAAAATTAGTGGCATAAAATAAATGTAGAGTAAAAGGCAATTATGATTATTTTCATATATTTTAAGAAGAAAATTTCAAATCTGTATAAACTGTGAAAGTGAAAGTGAAGTTGCCCAGTCGTGTCCTACTCTTAGCGACCCCATGGACTGCAGCCTACCAGACTCCTAATGTTTACCTATGAACCTACTACTCAGCTTCAGTGATTAAAAATGTATGGTCAATCTTGTTTGCTCCAAATCTACATCTGCTCCACCTCCTGTATCACTTGGAAGCAAGTCCTAGACGTTACTTTTCATCTTTTGTTGTTGTTCAGTTGCTAACTTGTGTCTGACTCTGATTCCATGCACCGCAGCACAACAGGCTTCCCTGTCCTTCACTGTCTCCCAGAGTTTGCTCAAACTCATATTCATTGAGTTGGTGATGCCATCCAACCATCTCGTCCTCTGTCACTGCCTTCTCCTCCTGCCTTCAATCTTTCCCATCATCAGGGTCATTTCCAGTGAGACAGCTCTTCGAATCTGGTGGCCAAAGTATTGGAGCTTCGGCTTCAGCATTAGTCTTTCTAATGAGTATTCAGGATTGATTTCCTTTAGGATGGACTGGTTTGATCTCTTTGTGGTCCAGGGAACTCTCAAGAGTCTTCAGCACCACAATGTGAAAGCATCAGTTCTTTGGCACTCAGACTTTATGGTCCAACTCTCACATTCAAACATGACTAAATACAAGAGATCTGGGCTGGTTCGATCCCTGGGTCAGGAAGATCCCCTGCAGAAGGGAAGAGCAACCCACTCCAGTATTCTTGCCTGAAGAATTCCATGGGCAGAGGAGGCTGGCAGGCTACACCCCATGGGGTCTCAAAGAGTTAGACATGGCTGAGTGACTAACAATTTGAATATGAGGACCTTTATCAGCAAAGTAATATCTCTGTTTTTCAATGTGCTGCCTAGCTTTGTCATAGCTTTCCATCCAAGGAGGAAGCATCTTTTAACTACATGGCTGCAGTCACCATCCACAGTGATTGTTCAATATGTATCTCTAGAAAATAAGGACTATTTTATATTCATAAGTTATTACCATGCCTCCCAAGTAGTAATAATCCTTGTTATTTAATATCAAGTCAGTGTTCAGACTTTTAAGCCGTCTTGTCAATACTATGTGGGGATTTTTTTCCTTTAGCTTATTTGAGTCAGGATCTTGATAAGTTTGGTTTGTAGTAATCACTGTGATGATGATGAAAAAAAGCTGCTGGGAGGAAGTCATTATTTTGGAATGGAAATAAACTTCATAAGTAATACTAGTCCTTGCTGCAGGAGATTAAAGAAGGTGCAAGAATATAATATATGACTCATAGATCAAGTCAAACCTCCCCTTTTTCTTACGCTTACTTCAAAGGAAGAATTAACTCAGTTGTCCTGGCAAACAGATGAATGAAGAAAACAGCCCTTGTTATTTCTGTATTATTCTATAAGTCATTAATTTGAACTTGTCTACAAATAGAATTCTTGAATATTTGCAATGGATCATGGATTAAAGCTTCAGTCCCTGATGAATAATAAGTATTATATGTGCTTAAATTAATGAAACCACTATGCAATTATGTTCCAGTTTCACTGAAGTTGATCCAGACCTGGTTAAATTAGGGTGTACATAAGGCATTATTTTAGGTCACACTATTGTTCAAACAAAGCTGAAAAGGATGGTTGTTCTCTTACACTTTGTATAACTGCAGTAAATCACATATTTTTTTAAAGGGAAGTGATCAACTTTGGATAGAAATATATTACCATACAATAATAATTTAATCATGAAGTTAAATGACTTTTATTTGGAAAATAAGCAGAATAATCAAATCTCAGGAAAGTCCTACTAGAATAAGAATTTAATCTTTTTTTTTTAAATATAGAGAGCAGTTTCTACTATATGGTGCTCCATAACGATTTTATCATGAATATACAAATTCATGTAGCCATGATCTTTCCTGACAACAACGGGCTTCCATTAACTGACCAGGGTTCTGGAGAATGGTACAAACAGGCCTCCAGTTTGGCAAGAGAAAACCGATAAGTCACCTGGAAAGACTTTCTCTCCCTCATTCCATATGCACCTCATCACTAGGTTCTGTGCAGTTCACACACTGCATGCTGACTGAGAGTTTTCTCACGGTCCAGTTTTGGGTTTTGTGGTTGCAGTTTAGTCCATAAGTCCTGTCCAACTCTTTTGTGACCCCCATGGACTATAGCCCACCAGTCCATGGGGTTTGCCAGGCAAGAATACTGGAATGAGTTGCTGTTTCCTTCTCCAGGGGATCTTCCTGACCCAGGGATCGAACCCAGGTGTCCTGCACTACAGGCAGACTCTTTACCGCCAGGTCACTTCAGTTGTGTCTGACTCTTTGTGACCCCGTGGACTGTAGCCTGCCGCCAGGCTCCTCTGTCCATGGGATTCTCCAGGCAAGAATACTGCAGTGGGTTGCCATGCCCTCCTCCAGGGGATCTTCCCAGCCCAGCGACGGAACCTGCATCCCTTACGTCTCCTACATTGGCAGGCAGGCTCTTTACAACCAATGCCACCTGGGAAGCCCTCCGGTTGGGTGTGTGAGTATAAATCATTTGGATGAGTGGCTTCCAGAGATGCTGGTTTCTCACACTTAGTCCACACTTTGCCTTCATCAATTCACTAGAAAATTCAGCTAACTTCATCTGTTGATGTATATTATTTGGAATCTGACCCAGATAAGAAATTGTTTGCTCTCTCTCTCTTCTTGGAGGTGCTCATCTTTTACTAGATTTTAAATTAGTTCTCTGCCCTGTAATTCCATTTTTTACAGTATGTTGTGATTTTTCTTCTTTTAATTATCTGTGTCTTCTTGTTGTAATCTTGGAAGAAAAGCTTTTCCAGCTTTCTACATCTTAAGCAGAAGCTACAAAGTCCCTGACATGTTTTAGCACATAAAAAAGATTTTAAAAATACATTCTTTGATTTTATTTAAAAATATGGGTGCAGAACAAATTGAATGATATCAGAAAACCTTATAAGCAAGTACACATGTAAATTAGTGATTACCAGTGAATTAAGAGGAAAGGCTACACACTACTGGGCAGGATCTGAGAATCTACATGATTCAAATGTATGAACAACTTATGTTCACCTCCTCAAGAGCAAGCATATTTTGTTAAAAATAGAATGCATAGTGGTCTGCAGTTTAACTGTTAGTTTCAACATCTATAAGCATGTTTGAGCAATAATAACCAGCAACACTGTGTTAAACTAGGCCACACATGTTTTTTCTTTCTTGTCCTTCAAAATAAAAGCAGCAATGAAAAATGAATAGGAAGACAGGGTGAACGAGACAGAATAAAAAGATTTCCATCCCCACAAATGTTGATTAATAAAGGATATGGAAGACATCAAGCTGTCCTACTAAGAGTGTTTCTGGAGAAGGAGTCTCAATAAGTAATATGGCTGCCATTATTCATTTGCAGAACATATACTGAACATTTCTAGTCATTCCAATATTGAGTACCAAACAATGGTCATTTCGGTAAGCAAAAAGTTTTGCCTTTGTTAAAGAGTTTCAAAGTCCTAAGTCAAGAATGAACTATTATTCATCATTCAGTTCCAGCAGCTCAAAGCATGTGGAAGAGGGAGAGAGCAAGCAAGCAAGTTATCTAGGTTTCTCATTCTACACGTATAAGCCAGTTATCAGAAATTCCATATTGGCAAAATCTTTATTTCACTGTAGGTCAATCCAGAAGAAAGAAAACATTTTTCTACAAAGGCATCTATGTTGCTGTCAGATGGCAGCACATTAAATTGTCCAAAAAATCCACATCCTGGCATGTGAGTATTTCTCAAAGCTAACTATTCATAAAATGTTGACATATCATTCCTGTAACTGTCAACAGACACGGATACTGGTAAGATCACATGAAATTCTCTTCTGAAGGAGACCAGCTATCACAAGACTATTCTAGGAATTTTCAGAATGGCTAATACTCAAAATAAGGAAATGGTCAGATTTATCTAAATTTATCTAGATTTATCCAAATATATAAAAATGTGATAAAAAGTAACAGTTTCAAAATAAGAAATTCTGAAATAGTCACAAAGTCAGGGATTCAAATAGTATTAGAAAGTGAAAGTGAAGTTGCTCAGTCGTGTCCGACTCTTTGTGACCCCATGGATTGTAGCCCACCAGGCTCCTCCCTCCATGGGATTCTCCAAGCAAGAGTACTGGAGTGGGTTGCCATTTCCTTCTCCATCAAATAGTATTAGAGGGGACCTATTAATTATATTTACCAAGCTTAGTTAGTAAAGCATACAGCTTTGGAGATGATTACACAGGGAGCAATTCCTTTTTAAATGTGAAAAGTTTATATAAAATCTGACTGCATTAATCATGGTTCAACACTGTGATATGCAAGGTCCTTTAATGATCTTGACATATGAAGCTTAGCCCAGTTGATTTATGCCATATTAAGGTAGAGATTTTAATGTTTGTTCTTAGACACATTCAGGGAATATAACTGGATGAAGAGCATAAATATAGAAATAAAACTCCCCTAGCTGTTATCCAGTGAGTGACTAGGAAAAAAAAATTAGCTCAGTATGTTTGAGATGTTTTCTTAAATTTCTTCAGTTCAGTTCAGTTGCTCGGTTGTATCCGACTCTTTGAGATCCCATGAATTGCAGCACGCCAGGCCTCCCTGTCCATCACCAACTCCCGGAGTTCAATCATGTCCATCGGGTTGTGATGCCATCCAGCCATCTCATCCTCTGTCGTCCCCTTCTCCTCCTGCCCCCAATCCCTCCCAGCATCAGAGTCTTTTCCAATGAGTCAACTCTTCACATAGAGGTGGCCAAAGTACTGGAGTTTCAGCTTTAGCATCAGTCCTTCCAAAGAACACCCAGGACTGATCTCCTTTAGAATGGACTGGTTGGATCTCCTTGAAGTCCAAGGGACTCTCAAGAGTCTTCTCCAACACCACAATTCAAAAGCATCAATTCTTCAGCGCTCAGCTTTCTTCACAGTCCAACTTTCACATCCATACGTGACTATTGGAAAAACCATAGCCTTGACTAGACAGACCTTTGTTGGCAAAGTAACGTCTCTGCGTTTGAATATGCTATCTAGGTTGCTCATAACTTTTCTTTCAAGGAGTAAGCATCTTTTAATTTCATGGCTGCAATCACCATCTGCAGTGATTTTGGAGCCCCCCCAAACTAAAGTCAGCCACTGTTTCCACTATTTCCCCATCTATTTGCCATGAAGTGATGGGACCAGATGCCATGATCTTAATTTTCTGAATGTTGAGCTTTTTTTTTTTTTAATTTTTATTTTTACTTTATTTTACTTTACAATACTATATTGGTTTTGCCATACATCGACACCAATCCACCACGGGTGTACATGAGTTCCCAAACATGACCCCCCTTCCCACCTCCCACCCCACACCATCCCTCTGGATCATCCCCGTGCACCAGCCCCAAGCATCCTGTATTCTGCATCAATGAATGTTGAGCTTTAAGCAACTTTTTCACTCTCCTTTTTCACTTTCATCAAGAGGCTTTTTAGTTCCTCTTCACTTTCTGCCATAAAGGTTTGTCATCTGCATATCTGAGGTTATTGATATTTCTCCCGGCAATCTTCTTCCAGCCTAGCATTTATCATGATGTACTCTGCATATAAGTTAAATAAGCAGGGTGACAATATACAGCCTTGACGTACTCCTTTTTCTATTTGAAACCAGTCTGTTGTTCCATGTCCAGTTCTAACTGTTGCTTCCTGACCTGCATATAGGTTTCTCAAGAGGCAGCTCAGGTGGTCTGGTATTGCCATCTCTTTCAGAATTTTCCATGGTTTATTGTGATCCACACAGTCAAAGGCTTTGGCATAGTCAATAAAGCAGAAATAGATGTTTTTCTAGAACTCTCTTCCTTTTTGCATGATCCAGTGGATGCTGGCAATTTGATCTCTGGTTCCTCTGCCTTCTCTAAAACCAGCTTGAACATCTGGAAGTTCACAGTTCATGTATTGCTGAAGCCTGGCTTGGAGAATTTTGAGCATTATTTTACTAGCTTGTGAGATGAGTGCAACTGTGCAGTAGTTTGAGCATTCTTTGGCATTGCCTTTTTTGGGGATTGGAATGAAAACTGACCTTTTCCAGTCCTGTGGCCACTGCTGAGTTTTCCAAATTTGCTGGCATATTGAGTGCAGTACTTTCACAGCATCATCTATCAGGATTTGAAATAGCTCAACTGGAATTCCATCACCTCCACTAGCTTTGTCCATAGTGATGCTTTCTAAGGCCCACTTCACTTCACATTCCAGGATGTCTGGCTCTAGGTGAGTGATTACACCATCCTGATTATCTTGGTTGTGAAGATTTTCTTTGTAAATATCTTCAACTAACTTTAAATGTCTTGTAAAATAATTAAAAATATCAAATATTTTAAAAATAAAATATTGACTGGATTAGATTAACAAAAGATCAAAGACAGCAAAAGAAAAGGTCGCTGAATGTAAAGTTGCATGAATTAGGTTCAGTTCAGTTCGGTCGCTCAATTGTGCCCGACCCTCTGCAACCCCATGGACTGCAGCACTTCAGGCTTCCCTGTCCATCATCAACTCCCGGAGCTTGCACAAACTCATGTCCATCAGTCAGTGATGCCACCCAACTATCTCATTCTCTGTTGCCCCCTTCTTCTCCTGCCTTCAATCTTTCCCAGCATCAGGGTCTTTTCCAATGGATCAATTCTTCACATCAGGTAGCCAAAGTATTGGAGTTTCAGCTTCAGCATCAGTCCTTCCAATGAATATTCAGGACTGATTTCCTTTAGGATTGGGTGATTTGATCTCCTTTCAGCCCAAGGGACTCTCAAAAGTCTTGAAGAAGGTACCCAATATGAAAACACAAGCTTAAAAGTATTAAAAATTAGACTTGCGTAACAGTTGTGGAATTCCAAAAAGAGAAGAGAGTTAAGGATACCTATTCTAATATCAAGAACAACAACTTAAAAAATAAATGCAAAAAGACACACCTAGAAATGAAGCAGGGAAATAAAATTTTAATGCTATTTTTTGATTATCCTAAAATAGGAAATTATAAATAGAGAAATAATAATAGCAACAGAGATAAATGGGACAAATAAATGGCCCATAGAAAAATGTTATAGATTTAAATTAATAATATCAGTTATTACATTAACTGTAAATGTATTTCCAGAAACATAGGTTGTTCAGTGTTAGTACATCCATTGTTATAGCAGGCATTTTAATACATTTAAAGAAATAAAAATCATATGACTGTATGTAAAAAACTGAAAACCCTTGACAAATTTCAAGATCTGCTGATGAAATTTTTTTTAATTAAAGAAATTTTCTGAATATATGTATATTTTAAAGAGTTTCCTCCAAAGTCAGTTTATTCATAATTGCCTGTAGTATTTCTTGGAGTGACTACTGACTTTTATTTATGCTTACTCTCTGGACAGTTTCCTTCCAACTGAAGTCATCCCATTAGAACTGATGATACAAGATTTGTCCTTGAATTTAAATGGTATGTTCAATGATACCATCTCATCCTTTCAAGGCATATAGGTCAGCTTCTACTCAGAGGTTGAGAGTTTTATGGATTATAGCATTGGCCCAGAATTCCTCCTTGTTTGCCAAGGTAGAATCTGTGAAGTTGCTAATACATCTTTCTCAATCTGGTTTAATTCTTTAGGTCAGGTGGTAAAGTCAGTGCAGAAATGGAAAAAGAAACCCACCTGGCTATCTGAGGTAGACTCTGCTGGTTTATAGGATTTGTTCAGTTAAAGTGAAAGTGAAGTCGCTCAGTCATGTCCGACTCTTTGCGACTCCATGGACTGTAGCCTACCAGGCTCCTCCCTCCATGGGATTCTCCAGGCAAGAGTACTGAAGTGGGTTGCCATTTCCTTCTCCAGGGTATCTTCCCAACCCAGGGATCGAACCCCAGTCTCTTGCATTTCAGGCAGACACTTTAACGTCTGAGCCACCAGATCTGAAACCCTATAGGAAGTGGCTAAAGTCAATGCTACAGGTTGCTCTCAACCTGCTGTTTGGAGTTCTGTTTCTTGTAGTCTTAATTAAATATTGCATGAGACAAATTGAATGGACTTGTCCCTAGCCTCTGTTGATAAGATTAGTCAGACTGGCTGATGGAGTGGTGTACTCATGTGTAATTTTGCCAGAAGGCAAAACGGAGCAAAGTTCAGGTAGGGGAACTTTGGTAGTGGACCATTAGGGGAAAAAGAACAAGAAAAGTCTTCCAGTTCTTTAAGCTCAGAGTTCCTCACTTGTGAAGGAAACCTGCATGCAAAATTAACTGAGGCCCTCTTCATGGCTTCTGTGAGACTTGGGGTGATGCTCACACTTCTTGCTGTGGTGTAAGAAATTAACAACTTTCTTAAGAACTGAGATTCATGTGTCTTCTACTAGCATCCATGAAACAATGGCAAAATAATTTACTACCTTGTAAGTGGGGCAGAATGTCAGATACTCCGTAGTTATTGATGCCAGGATATGGGGAAAGTCCGAAAATTGTATACAGACACAATGAACTGAACCATATATCAGATGGATAATATTACTACAGTTAAGGGATTAGGGAAGAACTACCCTGTCTTTAGGCTAAAGGCAAAAAAATAATTATTCTGTTTTTCTTTTCACAGAGCCAAGGGTTGGCATTTCTGAAACTACTTTCTGTGTATTTTATAATTGAGCAAACAAATAGATATATTATGGATAATAAGAGCCAGATTTCTGACTGTCAAAATAAGGATTTAAAAATTAAATGGGGAGTTGTTGAAATGGGGAGTGTGACTCATGGGTTTTAATATACAGATAATAGATAAATAGATATATACATGCATAGATACATAAATGAATACAGCTATGAGTGCTTATGTATGTGGAAATGTAGATATTTATGAACATGTATATGTGCTGTATCTTTTATTTCACAGACCAATTCAATGAGAGGATGAGGACACAGTGATACCCTAATAGCAGTGAACATACCTAGAACCCAGACATTGGTTTCTAAATGTACTTCTCCAAATTAAGACACAGGGATCCACAGTGTAATAATTAACACCAATTAATACATGTTGTCACAAATAGGAAGATTTTTTTTCATTTTTATGGTTGAATTATCTATTATGCATATTATATGTGTATATACAGATATATATTCCATTGTGTGGAATATATCACACATCTGTCATAATTTTTATCTATCCACCCATCGATGAATATTAGGTTGCATTTCAGCTACTGTAAATGATGCTGCTATGAACACAGAGGTGCATACATCTTTTTGAGTTAGTGTTCTTTTTTTCTTTCATTAGATACCCATACCCAGAAGTGGAATTGCCAGATCACATAGTAATTCTGTTTTTAATTTTGTGAGATGCCTCCATATGGTTTTGCACAGTGGCTGCACCAATTTACACTCCCACCAACAGTGCATGTTGTTGCTGTTGTACAGTCATTCAGTCATGTTTGACTCTTTGCAGCCCCATGGACTACAGCACACCAGGCCTCCCTCTCCTTCACCATCTCCCAGAGCCTGCTCAAACTCAGGTCAGTGATGCCTCCCAACCATTTCCCTTTTCTCCACATGTTCACCAACCCCTGTCATTTCTTGTGTTTTTGCCAATAGCGATTCTAACAGGTGTGAGATAATTTGTCACTGTGGTTGGGATTTGCCTTTCCTTCATGATTAGAGGTGTTGAGCACCTTTTCAGGTACCTTTAATCTTGCATGCTGGTCTCCTCCTCCTTGTCTCAGTGAGTCTGTCAGCTCAGTCTGCTGGTGCTTAATTCTCTCTGATCTACTTTTCTGTTGCCTTCCTGCCACATCAGTCCTTGGAGTTGTCTTTAGTTTTCTATCCTCCAGTTAGTACACTGATGAAATGATGGAGGTCATCGTTCTCATTTTCTTTCTCTAGGGGGTCAGCATCCTGTATTGCCAGTGATCCATTGTTTAAAATCCATAGTTTCACATACTTGCCCAGCTTAGCTTGTTGCTCAAAGTTAGCAGGTAAATCCAGTCCCTGATATTCCATATTGGTCAGAACAGAAACTACGGTACAACTACTATTGAAAAAATTTTCTCAGCTAAGCCAAATTTACTGAAACACTATGACCCAGCATTTTTACTCCTAGGTGTTTTCTTGAGATAAATGAAAATATATGCTTAAAAAAAGACTTGTAGGAGAATTTTCATGGCAGCTTCATCCATAGTAACCAACAGCTGAAACAGTTCAAATTCCAAATGACATGAAAATGTGTAAGCAAATTGTGGCATATCCATACAAGAAATATTATTAAACAATAAAGAGGAATAACTTGCTGATATATGCAACAACATGGATTTCTCTCACAGACATTATGCTCCCTTAAAGTCAAAGTGAAAGTCACTCAGTTGTGTCAGACTATGCGATCCCATGGGCTGTAGCCCATCAGGCTCCTCTGTCCATGGGATTTTCCAGGCAAGAATACTGGAGTGGGTATATGATTATCTCAATAGATGTAGAGAAAGCCTTTAACAAAATTCAGCATCCATTTATAATAAAAAAATCTCCAGAAAGCAGGCATAGAAGGAACATACCTCAGCATAATAAAAGCCATATATGATAAAGCCACAGCAAACATTAGCCTCAATAGTGAAAAACTGAAAGCATTTCCCCTAAAGGCAGGAACAAGACAAGGGTGCCCACTCTCACCACTACTATTCAACATAGTTTTGGAAGTTTTAGCCACGGCAATCAGAGAAGAAAAAGAAATAAAAGGAATCCAGCTTGGAAAAGAACTGACACTCTCACTGTTTGCAGATGACATGATCCTCTACATAGAAAACCCTAAAGACATCACCAGAAACTTACTAGAGCTAATCAATGAATATAGTAAAGTTGCAGGATATAAAATTAACACACAGAAATCCCTTGCATTTTTATACACTAGCAATGAGAAAACAGAAAGAGAAATCAAGGAAGCAATTCCATTCACCATTGCAACAAAAAGAATAAAATATTTAGAAATAAATCTACCTAAAGAAACAAAACACCTATATATATAAAACTATAAAGCACTGATGAAGAAATCAAAGATGACACAAATAGATGGAGAAATATACTAGGTTCATGGATCGGAAGAATCAATATAATAAAAATGGGTATATTACCCAAAGCAATCTATAAATTCAATGCAATCCCTATCAAGCTACCTGCAGTATTTTTCACAGAACTAGAACAAATAATTTCACAATTTGTATGGAAATACCGAAAACCTCTAGTAGCCAAAGCAATCTTGAGAAAGAAGAATGGAACTGGAAGAATCAACCTGCCTGACTTCAGGCTCTACTACAAAGCTACAGTCATCAAGACAGTATGGTACTGGCACAAAGACAGAAATATAGATCAATGGAACAAAATAGAAAGCCCAGAGATAAATCCACATGCCTATGGACACCTCATCTTTGACAAAGGAGGCAACAATATATAATGGAGAAAAGACAATCTCTTTAACAAATGCTGAGAAAACTGGTCAACTGCTTGTAAAAGAATGAAACTAGAACACTTTCTAACACCATACACAAAAATAAATTCAAAATGAATTAAAGATCTAAATGTAAGAACAGAAACTATAAAACTCCTAGAGGAAAACATAGGCAAAACACTCTCTGACATAGATCACAGGAGGATCCTCTATGACCCACCTCCCAGAGTAATGGAAATAAAAGCAAAAGTAAACAAATGGGACCTAATTAAACTTAAAAGCTTTTGCACAAAGAAGGAAACTATAAACAAGGTGAAAATACAGCCTTCAGAATGGGAGAAAATAATAGCAACCAAAGCAACTGACAAAAAGTTAATCTCAAAAATATACAAGCAGCTCATGCAGCTCAATGCTAGAGAACGACCCAATCAAAACATGGGCCAGAGAACTAAGCAGACATTTCTCCAAAGAAGACATGCAAATGGCTAAAAAACACATGAAAAGATGTTCAGCATCACTCATTATCAGAGAAATGCAAATAAAAACCACAATGAGGTATCATCTCACACCAGTCAGAATGGCTGCTATCCAAAAGTCTACAAGCAATGAATGCTGGAGAGGGTGTGGAGAAAAGGGAATCCTCTTACACTGTTGGTGGGGATGCAAACTAGTACAGCCACTATGGAGAAGAGTGTGGAGATTCCTTAAAAAACTGGAAATAGAACTGCCATACGACCCAGCAATCCCACTGCTGGGCATACACACTGAGGAAACCAGAATTGAAAGAGACACGTGTACCCCAGTGTTCATCACAGCACTGTTTACAATAGTTAGGATGTGAAAGCAACCTAGATGTCCATCGGCAGATAAATGGACAAGAAAGCTGTGGTACATATATAAAGTGGAGTATTACTCAGCTATTAGAAAGAATGCATTTGAATCAGTTCTAATGAGGTGGATGAAACTGGAGCCTATTATACAGAGTGAAGTAAGTCAGAAATTAAAAAAAAACGAACAAACACCCATACAGTATATTAATGCATATATGTGGAATTTAGAAAGATGGTAATGATGACCCTATATGCAAGACAGCAAAAGAGACACAGATATAAAGAACAGACTTTTGGACTCTTTGGGAGAAGGCAAGGGTGAGATGATTTGAGAGAATAGTATTGAAACATGTATATTACCATATGTGAAATAGATCACCAGTCCAAGTTTGATGAATGAAACAGGGCATTCAAAGCCGGTGCACTGGGACAACCCTGAGGGGCAGGATGGGGTTCATGATGGGGGACACATGTATACCCATGGCTGATTCATGTCAATGTATGGCAAAAACCACTACAATATTGTAAAGTAATTAGCCTCCAATTAAAATAATTAATTAAAAAAGAATTCTCTTGAGTATGAGCTGGCCACAGAACAACATTAATTATAACCAAAGAATTAAATAAGGATATGTATAGTTACACTGTTATCAATACATGGATGATTAAATACATAATTTAATAGAGTAGAAGGGAAAATTCTTCTGGAATTCTGAATTCTTCAGGCCAGAATACTGGAGTGAGTAGCCTTTCTCTTCTCCAGGGGATCTTCCCAACCCAGGGATCGAACCCAGGTCTCCCACATTGCAGCCAGATTCTTTATCAGCTGAGCCATAAGGGAAGCCCAAGAATACTGGAGTGAGTAGCCTATCCCTTCTCCAGCAGATCTTCCCAACCCAGGAATCGAACCAGGGTCTCCTGCACTGCAGGAGGATTCTTTACCAACTGAGCTATGAGGGAAGCAGGGGAAAATTCTTGCTTACACTTAAAGTTTAAGTAATAAATATAGAAGAAATGATGAAGGAGAAAACAATCAGTGGATGCTGAAGATGGTGAGGAAGGGCTTCAATTCAGTTCAGTTCAGTCGCTCAGTCGTGTCCGACTCTTTGCGACCCCATGAATTGCAGCATGCCAAGCCTCCCTGTCCATCACCAACTCCCGGAGTTCACTCAGACTCAAGTCCATTGAGTCAGTGATGCCATCCAGCCATCTCATCCTCTGTCGTCCCTTTTTCCTGTCCCCAATCCCTCCCAGCATCAGAGTCTTTTCCAATGAGTCAACTCTTTGCATGAGGTGGCCAAAGTACTGGAGTTTCAGCTTTAGCATCATTCCTTCCAAAGAAATCCCAGGGCTGATCTTCTTTAGAATGGACTGGTTGGATCTCCTTGCAGTCCAAGGGACTCTCTAGAGTCTTCTCCAACACCACAGTTTAAAAGCATCAATTCTTCAGCGCTCAGCCTTCTTCACAGTCCAACTCTCACATCCATACATGACCACAGGAAAAACCATAGCCTTGACTAGACGGACCTTAGTCGGCAAAGTAATGTCTCTGCTTTAGAATATGCTATCTAGGTTGGTCATAACTTTTCTTCCAAGGAGTTAGCGTCTTTTAATTTCATGGCTGCTGTCACCATCTGCAGTGATTTTGAAGTCCCCAAAAAATAAAGTCTGACATTGTTTCCACTGTTTCCCCATCTATTTCCCATGAAGTGATGGGACCGGATGCCATGATCTTCGTTTTCTGAATGTTGAGCTTTAAGCCAACTTTTTCACTCTCCTCTTTCACTTTCATCAAGAGGCTTTTTAGTTCCTCTTCACTTTCTGCCATAAGGGTGGTGTCATCTGCATATCTGAGGAAGGGTTTAACAAGGAGATGGAGACAATCTCAAATGCTCTAGAAATTATGTATTCATTACGTGTGAAGAAGAATGACTTCACACTAGAAAGTCCTGATGGATATCATTTTAAATAGTCAGTCTTAAGATCTGTAGAAATGGGGCAAGCTGATATCATATGCCTCTATTAGGATGCTCTAGGGAGGACCAAGATTTCATCTCTGTCGTACCTTCTGTATCAGTTTGAGATCTCCAGAGAAACAGAACCAATGGGATATATTTACATACAGAGAGAGATTTTAAGGAATTGGCTCATTCAGTTCTGGGGATGTTATTGCTGTTATTGTTTAATCACTAAGCTTTGTCCACTAAGCTTTGCCTCCCCATGGACTATAGCCCTCCAAGCGCCTCTGTCCATTGGATTTCCCAGGTAAGAATACTAGAGTGGGTTTCCATTTCCTACTCCAAGGGATCTTCCTGAACCAGGGATTGAACCTGCAACTTGTGTCTCCTGCATTGGCAGGCAGATTCTTTACCATTGAGCCACCAGGGAAGCCCCAGTTGTAGGAATAACAAGCCCAACATTTACCAGATAGGCTGGCAGACTAGAAACTCAGGCAGGATTTCTTCTATATTACAGTTTTGAGGCAGAATTCCTTCTTCTCCAGGAAACCAGAGTTTTGCTCTTATGGCCTTTGATTGATGAGATGAAGTCTACTCACCTTATCATGGATAATAGCCTTTATTTAAAGTTAACTGAATGTGGATGTCAATCACACCTACTGGATACATTCATAGCAACATCTAGATTAGCGTGTAACCAAATAACTGTGCACCATAGCCTAGCCATGAGGACACATAAAATTTAACCATTGCATCTGCCAAAAGTTCATAATCTGAATCCAGCCATGGAAAACTAGATAAATAAAAATGGAGATATTTAATAAAATAACAAGACTATAGAATCCAAAATACATCAAGTAAAGGACAGAAAAGAAGAAAGGCTAAGGAACTGATTTTGATTATGTTGACCAATGACACATGACCATTACATTTAAAGTGGGATCATGATGTCATACGGTAATGCATGCAGAGCATCGCTGGGGCAATTTGTGAAATTAGGTTTCAGAATGTGGATTAGACAGTGTTCTTATTTTGATAATTTTGTTGTGGCTATATAAGAGAAATTCCATCTTCTTAGGAAGTCCATGCTGAAATGGTAGAGATAGGGTGCACACCCTCTCCATTTTATTCTCTACACTAGGCAGAATAACGGTCCTCAAATGATGTCTGAATCCCAGCACCTGTAAATATGTTTCCATTTGTTGTTGTTTTTCTTTGAGAAGCACTCATGCTCACGCTTAGCGATGTCTGACACTTTATGATCCCATGGACTAGCCCACCCGACTCTTCTGTCCGTAGAATTCTCCAAGCAAGAACACTATAGTGGATTGCCATTTTCCTCCTCTGGGGATCTTCCAGACCTGGGATCAAACACTAGTCTCCTGTGTCTCCTGCATTGCAAGCAGATTCTTACTCTCTGAGCCATTGGGGGAAGCCGAATATATTTCCTTACAGGACAAAAAAAGATGTTGGATGTGTGATTAAGTTAAGGATCTTGAGATGAGGAGATTCTCCTGGATTATCACAGTGGGCCCAGTGTAATCACAACTGTTTTGCAAGTGAAAGAAGTTGGCAAGCGAATCAGAATGTGAGGAGGAGCAGTTAGGATGGTATAGAGCTCAGAGTGACCCAGCTACTAAGTAGCTTTAAAAATGGAGGAATGCCGCAGCCAAGGGACACAGGCAGCCCTTTAGAGGCTGGAAGACTCAGGGCAGCCTGTAGACACCAAAGAAGGCAAGGGCGATTCTCACAAGCCCCTCAGGAAGACTGCTGACATTCTGCTCTTATCTCCAGAAGATCCATTCTGACCTCGGAAGTCCAGAACCATAGGAAAATAAATCTGCGTTGTTTCAAAGAACTGACCTTATGGTGCTGTGCTGTGAGTGCTAAGTCACTTCTGTTGTGTCTGACTCTTTGTGACCCTATGGACAGCTGTCAGCCAGGCTCCTCTGTCCTTGGGATTCTCCTGGCATCAGTACTGGAGTGAGCCGCCATTTCCTTCTTCAGGGGATCTTCCCAACCCAGGGATCTAATATGTCTCCTGCATTCAGAGGCGGGTTCTTTATTACTAATGAGTGTGTTATAATAATCAAAGAAAACGAATATACCCTCAAGTAATTCAGAAAAAAAATCTGCATTTATTTGAAACTATGTACAGAGATGACATGTAATGAAACAAACATAAAACGTTAGCAAATTTTGCTTAAGAATCTCTAGCAGTTTTTTTTTTTTTTTGTATTACTGTTGGAAATTCTTTTGAAGTTTGAAACAGAACTTAAGATTGAAATGAAACTTAAATGAAATGAAAAGGAGCAAGAAAGTCACTGGGTTTTAAAGATATTTAAATATTATGAAATACTTCCAATTAAATGGCTGTATAGAATTTGCTTCAAATAAAACAGGGAGGAGGGAAGTGTGTGGGGGTATGAATAGGGCAGTGTTTACTGTGGATGAACGCTTGTTAGGAATGGGCAATGTGGAAAAAGTTTGTACTCTTTTATCTGCTTTAGCATGTGTTTCAAATTATTCTTAAAAAGTTAAAAAATAGGACGATGTTATCTAAAAATCTATGGAAGGGAAAATGATGCAATGCAAACATTCATGTATCAATCAGTCCATCTGGGGAGTAGCAGCCTCAGCTGGAAAATTTTCAAAAAAAAAAAAAAGGTCTAAATTCAGTCTGGTGCCATATCAGCTTAATATATTTTATTTACTTGAACAGATAAAGCAGGAAACGAGGCTTTCCTCTGAGTATGTCGGCCAGTCGACATTAGCCTTTCTCTATCGTCAGTGCTACTCTCTGCAGCCTCTACAGTTTGGTTCGCTTTTTGTTATAATTGCAGGCACTACCATGAGTGTTTGGTATGCTGTTGAAAATAGCAGTAGTGGAAGAAACTGGATGTCACTTAAGATATGGTCCTTGGATAAACATCACATGCTCCTGGCCTTCTCACAAAATGGGTAAGCACTGAGTCTCTTTTTGGCCGCCAAAGCCCCTCTTATTTTCCTGGAGCCTTCTAGTTAGCAGGTAGTTTGAAGAGACCATGGAAAGGGACAGACAGCACACATGTGAATTACTGTCTTCCTGGCCTTCACCTGTCCCTTCTTTTTGAACAAATAACAAATAAATATATGAAAGCACTAAGGATATTAAAAACAAAGTGAAGGTATTAGTCACTCAGCCGTGTCCGACTTTTTGAGACCGACCCTATAGACTGTAGCCCCCCAGGATCCTCATTCTCCAGGCAAGAATACTGGAGTGGGTTGTCATTCCCTTCTCCAGGGGATCTTCTTGACTCAGGGATTGAGCCTGGGTCTCCTGCATTGCAGGTGGATTCTTTACCATCTAAGCCACCATATTTGCATACAAGTGGGCTTCCCAGGCGGTGCTAGTGGTAAAGAACCCTCCTGCCAATGCAGGAGACAAGAGACTCCTGGATCCCTGGGTCAGGAAGATCCCTTGGAGTGGGGCACAGCAACCCACTCCAATATTCTTGCCTGGGAAATCCCATGGAGAGTGGCGCGTGGTGGGCTACAGTTCTTGGGGTCACAAAGAGTCAGATAAGACTGAAGTGACTTAGCACGGCAGACAGCAAAGAAGAAAAGAAAACTAAAACAGTCCAAATAGGGAACCTAACTTTTTGCCCTTTCCCCAATGCAAAAAACAAATGAGAGCCTGCATTTCTTGGCCAGATTCAACGAATTTAAATTCTCCATTAGCATATAATAGGTTTAGGTTTATAAATCCCTATGAGTGTGGGAATTACTGAGGGGAAAAAACAAAACAAAACAAAAAACACACCACTCTGCAAGCTATGGCTCAAATAAGCTCCAACGGTTATTTTAGAATCCACTGTGCCTGTAAAGAGAAACATAATCTGTTCGATGAGTGTCAATTTTTTTTTTTAAATAGCAAGATTTTTTTAAAAAGCCATTTCAATCTCCGAGAGATTGAATGACCATGTTTGATGACAAGCCAGATGGCAGCCGCTCTCTGGACCCGGTGCCAAGAAGCTTGACAGGGGCTGCAATTTACCTTCCGCGGTGAGGCTGGCCGCGGAGCACAGCACAGCTGCGGGCGCGCAGGCGGCTGCCGGAGGTGCGAGCACAGTTGGTTCCCTCCCAGTTTGGATGGAGCAGGTAAGGGGCTGAATCAGTACCCGGCAATTATGGAGTTGGCATGCGCTGCATTGTTTACTCACAGTAATATTCCTACTGGACTTTATTAAAACACCATCTGTTGTCAGGGCAGACAAAGAATTCAAACACAAATCCAGAGCAAGGCACAGACAGGGAGGGAAAGGGAGGGCACACGCGTGTGTGTCAGAGTCACGCTGCAGGATAGGGTTGTGTTTCCAAGAGGCCACCTTTGACCCCGAAGGTCATCTTGAACGCGATATTCCCCCTTTCCCAGATTTCTGTGTGTTGGTCTCCACCTTCAGTGAGGCCCACGCGATTTGTGATCCAAATGAAGTTGGCCAGTCAGGCTGGAATAGAAGGCAGTAAGTGCATGCGTCTGTGGTGGTGGGGGCAGGGGGGAGGTGGAATCCCAGTCACATTAGCACGACTACAAATTAAAACCAAAATGAGGGAAAGTAAAGTTGTCCCTCTGAACGATGCTCAGAGTACATTTCTCAGCTAATGTTTGGAATATAGGCTGACTAATAAAGGATATCTGCCAATCATAATACCTCCAGGGCACAAGGAAAGTGACTGTTTTTTACAATCAGCTGTTTTCTCTCACTTTTTCAAGTCCTGCAGATGGGGATCAGATATTTCTAATACACAGCTGGTCTCTACAAATGGCCAAGTGTAATTTTTCATCCACCAGCCTACAATTCCAGGTGAAATTAATTAGTCAGAATTCCTCATCGGATAATATACTAATAAAATGTGATGCAAGTAATTAAATATGCAAATATGAGAAAGACAGCATTAAAACTCTGATGTGTCATTTCAACTTCACAAAAAGACATCTGTCTGTTTGGATACTGAGTGCAGAAAAACAAACCCCACCAAACCTTAAAATGAAAGGGTAAACAAGCGCCAATTCATGTGGCAAAGTGAAACCTGCAGGAAAAAAAATGATCCTAAAACAGGCACTGACTACCTTCTGGGTGAAAGAGTTGGCTCACTGAAAATATAAATTCACATGTTATGGAGCAAATGAATTTGGAGCATTTGGGGGAAGCCAAAGGGAATGCTCACACAGTGTATGATGTCATAGTCCGCTTTGCCTAACACTCAGACCCTTGATATTCTTGCCAGGATAGGAGCAGTCATTTTCATTTACAGAAATGCTGTTTACCACTTTGCAAGCCGTACCAATATTTACAGAGAATTCAATGAATGAATGAAAAGAAACAGCTGCGATGCCTTCCACCTCATTGCCCACTTCATCTCTAACTCTCCTCCTCAGTACTGTCTTATTTATAGTCATTTGTTGAGCAATGGATTGGACTGGCAGCATTCAGCATGCCAGTGCAAGTTCACTAAATACTAAACAATCCCTGTTATGAATTTTCCCTTTCCTACATGTGTTCTGCAGAGAATGTTGTGATTGACTGACTATACTCTGGATTTATATTTTTAATAGGCTTTAAAAATGTTCAAATATGCCAGATATGTATTGTTTTCCTAAAACTGCTTTTAAGATGGTTTTAAGCTTGTCTCAAATATCATGGTTTTCTATTAATATTTTGTCTTTTGGTAATATATATATATGCCATAGTATCGGTTACTGTAGAGGATGTCTTAAAAAATACAAAAAGACACAATTCTTACCTTCTGGAATCTTAAAATTTAGTTCAGGAGATGACACATTAATACATGTTGAAACAACAGAAAACAGTATCAAGTTACACAAGATGAACAGGCTATATAAATAATTGAAGGCCCGAGTTTACCAAGAAAGAGTTAATGAGTGACTTGATTGTAACAACTGCAAAATATGGTTAAGAAAATGTTGCAGAATCTAAGTGCCCTTGTAAATTTGTTTCTGCTATGTGGGAAGAATTTTGTTTAGATGCTACACCAGTAACTGGATCAAACCAAGTGAGGCTTCACCTTTGGTGGTTACTGTGCCCCTAAATTGCGCTTCCCAGGTGGCACTAGAGGTAAAGAACCCACCTGCCAGTACAGAAGGCATAAGAGATGCAGGTTCGATCCCTGGGTCAGGAAGATCCCCTGGAGGAGGGCATGGCAACCCACTCCAGTATTCTTGCTTGGAGAATCCCATGGACAGAGGAGCCTGGTGGGCAACTGTCCATAAGGTCACAAAGAGTCAGACATGACTTAGTATGCATGCACGTGACCTAGGCTAGAACAGGTGGGCTTTTTATCAGGACAGCAGAATGGTAGATATTGAGCTTGAGCCATACTCAAAAGGAGGGAGTCCAAGGTCAAAGACAAAATAACTCTCTGTAGCATCAGGTCTGAGGATGAGATCTAACCATGCACAGAATGACAGTGTTGCAGGGTCTGAAGACAGGAAAAGCTGGAATAGGTTAAGAGCTGGCTTATGCGTGGACTGCGAACAAAGGCCAGGATGATTGTGTGACAATCAGAGCCTGGAACTTAGCTGGTACGAAGTAGGGACCCATAAAAATGTGTTGCTGTTTTATCCCATGGTATGTATTTAATACAGTTTTCTTAGTTTCAATATCAGTCCTTCCAGTGAATATTCAGGGTTGATTTCCTTTAGCGTTGACTGGTTGAAAGAGAAGTTAGTTCTCTTTCATACTGATAGAAATTGATCCTACTTTAAAAAAAGCAGAGGATCATGGTCTTTGAATTATTAATCACTATATCACTTCATTAGCATGAGAAGTTGAAAAATACATAGCCATCTACACAGAACCTAGACAGTGCATTAAAAAGAAGAGACATCACTGCCGACAAAGGCCCATCTAGTCAAAGCAATGGTTTTTCCAGGAGTCATGTATGGATGTGAGAGTCGGACCATAAAGAAGGCTGAACGCCGAAGAATTGTTGCTTTCAAACTGTGGTGCTGGAGAAGACTCTTGAGAGTCCTTGGATCTCAAAGAGATCAAACCAGTCAACCCTAAAGGAAATCAACCCTGAATATTCACTGGAAGGACTGATATTGAAACTGAAGCTCCAATACTTTAGACATTTAATGCGAAGTGCCGACTCATTAGAAAAGACACTGATGCTGGGAAAGATTGAAGGCAAAAGAAGAAGGTAGTGGCAGAGGATGAGATGGTTAGATAGTGTCACGGACTCAATGGACATGAATTTGAGCAGACTCAGGGAGACAGTGGAGAGCAGGGAAGCCTGGCGTGCTGCAGTCCATGGAGTCACAGAGTCAGACACAACTGAGCAACTGAACACCACCACCACCACCAAATGACTAGACAGGTTGAAAGAGACTTTTTGATAAAACATTACACAGAAGAGTTCTTTCTATATGATCATATTTAACCTGTCCCTCACTCTCATTTAACCTGTCCGCTCACTCTTCCTAATGTTTCGCCCCTGGAAAATCTGATGGCAGTCACTTCTCAGTTCAGTTCAGTTCAGTCGCTCAGTCGTGTCCGACTCTTTGCGACCCCATGAATCGCAGCACGCCAGGCCTCCCGTCCATCACCAGCTCCTGGAGTTCACTCAGATTCATGCCCATCGAGTCGGTGATGCCATCCAGCCATCTCATCCTCTGTCGTCCCCTTCTCCTCCTGCCCCCAATCCCTCCCAGCATCAGAGTCTTCATGAGGTGGCCAAAGTATTGGAGTTTCAGCTTTAGCATCATTCCTTCCAAAGAAATCCCAGGGCTGATCTCCTTCAGAATGGACTGGTTGGATCTCCTTGCAGTCCAAGGGACTCTCAAGAGTCTTCTCTAACACCACAGTTCAAAAGCATCAATTAATTCTTCGGCACTCAGCTTTCTTCACAGTCCAACTCTCACATCCATACATGACTACTGGAAAAACCATAGCCTTAACTAGATGGACCTTTGTTGGCAAAGTAATGTCTCTGCTTTTGAACATGCTATCTAGGTTAGTCATAACTTTCCTTCCAAGGAGTAAGCATCTTTTAATTTCATGGCTGCAATCACCATCTGCAGTGATTTTGAAGCCTCCCCCCCAAAATAAAGTCTGACACTGTTTCCACTGTTTCCCCATCTATTTGCCATGAAGTGATAGGACCAGATGCCATGATCTTCCTTTTCTGAATGTTGAGCTTTAAGCCAACTTTTTCACTCTCCTCTTTCACTTTCAAGAGGCTCTTTAGTTTTTCTTCACTTTCTGCCATAAGGGTTGTGTCATCTCCATATCTGAGGTTATTAATATTTTCTCCCAGAAATCTTGATTTCAGCTTGTGCTTCATCCAGCCCAGGATTTCTCATGATGTACTCTGCATAGAAGTTAAATAAGCAGGGTGACAATATACAGCCTTGATGTACTCCTTTCCCTATTTGGAACCAGTCTGTTGTTTTATGTCCAGTTCTAACTGTTGCTTCCTGACCTGCATATAGGTTTCTCAAGAGGCATGTCAGGTGGCCTGGTATTCCCATATCTTTCAGAATTTTCCACAGTTTATTGTGATCCACACAGTCAAAGGCTTTGGCATAGTCAATAGAGCAGAAATAGCTGTTTTTCTGGAACTCTCTTGCTTTTTCAATGATCCAGTGGATATTGGCAGTTTGATCTCTGGTTCCTCTGCCTTCTCTAAAACCAGCTTGAACATGCTTGGAGAAGAGCAGGAACAAAGAGCCCTGTTCCTTTTGCCTCCACAGTTCTTTTTTTCATCTACCGTACCAAACGTGGCCCCTCTTGACTAGAGTTGGTGTCTTCACACATAGAGCGTTGACTTTTGACATTTGTTCATAACACAGTTATTCTCTTGCTTCCCAGAAGGATTTAGTTTGAAAACTTGAGAAGGATCACAGGGTGGATTCTTAACCACTGGACCACCAGGGAGGCCCCCAAGATGGTGATTCTTTTTATTTTTAAAAAGATAGATTGATGATAATTATGGAGACTGTGACACAGGAAGGATGAAGGGGGGCTGGAAGGGAAAACTTGTGGACCTTTTAGCAGATATGAGTATCTTTTGACACAGTTCATTAACATATAATGACAGAAGCAATGACCTTAGGACTTAATGTTATCAATGAATGAATGAAAGTCACTCAGTCGTGTCTGACTCTTTGGAACACCATGGGATGGACCGTAGCCGACCAGGCTCCTCTGTCCATGGATTTTTCCAGGCCAGAATGCTGGAGTGGGTAGCCGTTCCCTTCTCCAGGGGTCTTCCAAAGCCAGGGATTGAACCCAGGTCTCCGACATTGCAGGCAGATTCTTTACCATCTGAGCCACCAGGGAAGCCCTGAGGTTAGCAGGTGAGCAGTTATTCATGGTGTTTGGAGACTCCCTGTTAAGAACTATGAACTGAGTCTATGCTGAATGACATGGCTAATTCAGAAGTAAACTGAGTCACTGGGGCAGTCCCAACAGGGAGTCGTCTTCAACATAAAAATACACTTCTTACATTTGGTGAGTTTTAGAGGAATCTCCTGGGTTATCTCTAGCCACTTTGAAGTCCGGGTTAGAAAACCCAAATATGTTTAAGCAACTTCAAATGGGATATTGTGAATTGGGAAAGAAAAGGGAAAAAGATGTAGAAATGAACCACTGACTATGAAGATGTAATCAAAGAACAGGATTTGTTTTTTGGGATTATGCCAGAATGATTGATTCTTGGCAAGGCTAAAACTAGCAAGAACAAGGAAGAGAATGACCAGACCACAAGACTCTTAAAATGAAAGTGTAAGTATAAGGAAATATTCTTGAGAAAACTTTAAGGCAAAGATGTGTGGAGAAGATATTCATAATTTTGTAGAAGCTATAGAAAGCGTCTACGTGAATGTACAGAGAATAAATAATTGGGGTTGAACTTCAGTGAAAAGAATTAAAGAAGACTCCAGAATTCAAGAGATAGGAGCTGAGGGAAGGCAGGGGGCTGGGGGTGGGGGGCTGGGGGTGGAGGGTGGGGAAATACCTTATTTGGAAAATAAACAGACCTAGAAAGTAGAATAAATCCCTTTATCAAGAAATTTGCATATGTGAAAAATCCTTAAATGTAGAAACCACATTAAAAAACAAATGGGCATGCTTGGGGCTGGTACATGGGGATGACCCAGAGAGATGTTATGGGGAGGGAGGTGGGAGGGGGGTTCATGTTTGGGAACGCATGTACACCCATGGTGGATTCATGTCAATGTATGGCAAAACCAATACAGTATTGTAAAGTAAAATAAAGTAAAAATAAAAATTAAAAAAAAAACAACTGGACAAAGATAAAAAGCGATAAAATGATTTTGGTAAGACATAGACTGTAGATCATCTTGTCTGATAGGATTATAGATAACATGTGGATTATGTTATAGATTTCCTATATATAGATTAAAACCTGACACAGATGCAGAATATATTTAGAATCAGCGACTCAACTGCTGGGCTGCTTGTTTATTCTTAGTCTTCTAAGAACAGATCATTTGAGAAACTCTTGTCTTGCCTACACTTCCTTAAGTCAGTAATAAAGGAAATTTTATTTTGAATTTAGTTCTAACCATCACTTAGTTAATTTGAAGCGATGGGAAATTCGGAGGAGACTGTCCATGTCATTTTCATTTTTAGTTATTAGGAAATAAACTAATGGTGGAGATTGTCACAGAAAATTCAGATATGATCAAGTTGGGATAGAATAATACGCCATGGGTTTTGACAAAAGATAAATCTGATTTTAAGCCTCCTGGGTTCAACTCTTTTCTATCTAAATGACCTTGGCCAAGTCAACACTTTTAATTTTTTTCTAATGAGTAGTTTACATATATCCAGAATACAGTTTTATTACTGTATGTTGCACTAGGCGAGAAAATTTAACTTCAGAAATTCTGTATTTCTTATACCAATAATGTCACTGAGTTAGAAAATTACTGCAATAATTCAAAATCTGGCAATTAACTATGTCTGCATATGGGAAGAGGGAAAATGGTCATACTGGGCTAGTTACTAAGCAACCACTTTGTAGCGCCCCATCTCTCCAGGCTGGGGAGAGAATAAAGAAATAATGCTTTCCTATGAGGCCCTATTAATCCCCTTTAAAGGGGCACAGAACCAGTGCAAAGATGACAACTCATTTCTCTAACAACTTGTTGGTAAATGAGGCTTTGCACATCTATGATTCTTCTTCCCATTTTCTGGAATTAAATTTTAACGTTTCTTGGGAGATAGGCTGTTTTGGGAATCATGAAATCTACAAAGAATGAAAGAATGAATGAATGAATGAATATATAAAAAGCCCAACAGATAGCTGTGCACAAATTATGACCTTGACAACCACTCATGGATCAAAACGTAAAACTAAACACAGATGCATATTATTACTGATTTTTTTAATGTTCACTCAAAGTCTAAAATATTTATGTATTAAAATATAAAGCATATATCAAAAGCCCAGGAAAATATGAGTGTTTACTAAAAAAAAAAAGGACACAAAATATTCCAAAAACTATTACGGGAAGGAATATTGCTATTGCCAAGACCTAATGGAGATATGGCGGCTATCCAGAACAGCATATTATTTTTGCCCACTTCTGTCTGAGAAGTAAATTAAACCCGTAATTTCAGAAAACGTTGACTACAATTCCTAGGTGAAGGTCAACATGTATTTTATAACTGAGAAGAAAAAAAATCTCTGCTTTAGAAGATCTATGGCTATTTTTCTTGAATGTTAATCTACAGCTACCTCATCAGAATTACCCAGGGCACTTTTTGAAATATGGATTCTGGACTTTTTATCATATCTATGAATCAGATTCTCTATGGTGATGTCTGTGAATGTTTGCTTTTTGATAAGCAACCTAGGTGATTCTTAGGCAGACTAAAGTTTGAGAATTGTTTTGCAGAGTCTTAAAAAAGTCTTCATTAAGAATTTTTTGGTATTTGCCCAAAGCTGCAAAGAAATATGAGCTTAACTTGTAGCCCAGTCCATAAAGAATCTGCCTGCAATACAGGAGACTGTTCGATTTCTGGGTCGGGAAGATCGCCTAGAGAAGGAAATGATAACCCACTCCAGTATTCTTGCCTGGAGAATCCCATGGACAGAGGAGCCTGGCAGGATACAATCCAGTGTCACAAGGAGTCAGACATGGCTGAGTGACTAAGCACACACACACACACACACACACACACAAAGCTAGAATCCTACAATGATGTGAAATTTCATTTTGTTAAATGAAACGTATTTCCAACCTGATTGCCCTATTTTTTGGTACAGAGACTTTTTATAGTTTTGACTGTATTGTCCACGGGAAATTGAAAGTGCTATAATCCGAAGGGGCATAAAACTACACCTATCTGATTGTCATCTTGTTCAGTTAATAAGAAATATTACCAATCATATCATCTTGGAAAGTGACGTGAAATGTGGTGATCATATTCATGTTGAGAGTTGAGCAGTAGGATCTCCAGAGATTATTTTCTGAGAAAAGCATAATATCCAAAGCTGAGTATTATTCAAACTTAATTTTTTTTTATAACCATAAGTACTGTGTAAGTCCAACAAAGCTTGAGATGCATCTTTCATTCAATTCTGATACAAAATGTATAAATGAATGGCATAGAGCACAATATACTTTTTCTCTTCTATATCACTTCAACTTTGCAGGTTTGCATTCTTTTACTTTCTTCCCAGAGATAGAATAACATGTGGAGGGGAGGTTTGAGAAAATAGAGCAAATACAATGAAGCTGGCAACTGTTCCAGAAAGGAATGTTTTTATGGTACAGGAGTCCATTAGGGATCCAATAGAGGCAAGTCAACTAATTACAAGAAGCTAAACTGTCCCCTGCCCCTAAGGATGGCATTTAGTATTGACCTGCTTAAAAGAATAGCCCAAACACATTCATTACCACAGAGGTCAGTGCTTTCTCCGTACTGAAACAATCCCAAAATCTGTTGGCACTGACTTCTCTTATCATGTGCTACCTGTACGGGAGCATCAGCGCCTCTGAGAACGGGTCCGTCACACTGTGCAATGCAAACATGCCGAAGCTGTATAACATTTGTGCCAGAACCTTCGCATCCTTATAAATCATTTCCCAGCTCTTGCTGGGGCAATGAAAAAGAAATTGCTGGCATATAAATGTAAATCATTGCATGTCCTCTGGAATAGAATCATAATCAAGTTGATTTACCAGCTATGCACAGTTCCCTGAGAAAGTTTGAGCGTGAGGAATGGTTTTAATGGGGGTGGACGGGTTGGCTTTTACGGAACCATGCACATATAATTCAAATCATAAGCAATCAGCGTTGTCTATCACCACCTTCTGGGTAGACATTTCCATCAATCCCTGCAAGTAGACTGGAGTGAAAAGGGGTAGAGAATGAATTCCACCCCCCCCCATGTTAGTATGGTGTCTGATATCGTCATGCCCCATTGTGGCCTAAATAAAAGCTTGTGATCTATGGCAGCAGAGCAGATATCAGATACCAGCAGTGGTGTGCTCCCTTCTTCTGTTCTATTTCTGGGAGTGGGGCAAGGGATAATGATGAGAAAAGCTCATTGTCTTGAGAAATGATGGTGTGAGGCTCAGATGGAAAGAAACACGTCTCTAAAAGTGAACAATTTCTCCATAATTTTGGGGCTCGTGCAAATCTAAATGTTTCTCATTCCTTTTGCTTCTCTTCCTTGCACCCTCCTTCCTTCCCTAATTCTTCTTCCTCTTCCTTTTCTCCTTTCCCTTCTGCTGAATGTCTCCAGGACTGTGCTTTGTGTTCAATTCAGTCCTAATGAGGAACAGGTAAATAACTCAGGAATGTGAACCACTGGCCCACCTTCAGCGTTAGGACGGTTCTGTCGATGGCACAGTGACAGGTGTGGTCATTCCAGAAAGCACTGATCTGAACACTAATTCCACCAACTAGGTAACAAGGGAACTACAAAATCCTGAATATCCTAGAAATTATAAGTTTAGGCTTATCATTTGACAAGCAACATTGGAATGATAGATGTAAATGAGAAGTGTATCCACAGTTCCCTAAAAGCTAGTGGAAATTCTAATTGATTTCTTTTCCAGAGGAGACAAAAAGGGAGGTATGACTTTTATAGGCCAATGAATAAAATTATTTTATGGATGAAAAAGCAATCTGACAGTCAGTCTTATAAACAGGATGCAATGTTTACAACTATGCCCAGAAATCTACTTTTTATACTCCCCTCCTAGAAATTGTGTATATATGTTTATTTATATATAATAAACACATTAATTTATTCATATAAATTGTGTTATATATATCTATATTTACTTATTTATTTCCTAAAATTCAGTCATCAGCTCAACAAAGTGGTAAAAATAGTTTGTAGGCTTTACAGTTCTTTGAAGGAACTATAGACCCAAAGGAACCATTAGACCTGTGACTAATTTACTCCCAAACTCAAATGTCTTACTTAAATGTATCATCTTTAGCAGGTTAAGTGAATTCACTTTTTTAAAAACCTTTTCTCCTTAAGTATATCCTCTGGAATTTTTAATAATATTCATGGATTTTATCTATCTACATATCTATCTATCTATCTATCTACATATGTATCTACATATACACATACACATATATAAATCTATCCATGTATATATAAACATGTTTTCATCACCTTTATGATTATTATTACTATTATTATACATTCTTAAATGCAATTCCATTGTTATACTTAAGAAGCGTTTGTTAAAGTTAGTTAACACTAAGCATTTCTGTTGTTTCCCTGCACAGATACAAGCATACAGTAGGATTGTCCATTAACATTTACTTCTGCTTAATTAGATTATGTATAACTAGATGAAGTGGCATACTTCCTGAATGAGCAATCAGTTAAACTTTCTGGAGAATAGATATTTACTATTTCTAATCATGGCTCTAGAAATATCTGCTGAAGTGTTTTCTTAGAGTATTTCCCTTAGGATAGCTTCTATGGTATGTGGCAAATATTATAATAGCTCCACTTTCCACAGTTTATCATGAGGAAAAATTCAGAAACATTAAAATAGTCCATGAAAAAGGCATTTTTTCAATAGTGGAAATCTTGAAACTGTCTAAATACTCAGCAACAGAGGGAAATAATAATGACATCATATTCAGTAACTATACAACCTCTAACAGAGTTTCACAATACTAATTTTGAGAACTAGATAGTAACTGGGAAAAGAAAGCCGGTGATATAACTGTTAAAAATAAGAGCAACAAGTGAAAGTGTATTTTTGCTGCGTTACACATGCTTGTAGTCGCAGAGTGCACAAACGGCAGGGGAAAGTGGCAGATTCCATGCGTGTGCTCGGCGGCTTCAACCGTGTCCGACTCTGCGACGTTACGGACTGTGGCCCGCCAGGCTCCTCTGTCCGTGGGATTCTCCAGGCAAGAATACTGGAGTGGGTTGCCATGTCCTCCTCCAGGGCATCTTCCCCACCCAGGGATCAAACCCACATCTCCCGCATCTTTTCCATCGCAGGCGGGTTCTTTACCGCTGAGTGGTTTTCACAGTTTTTAACTCCATAATTTTTAATTATATATAACCACATATATAATTATATATTACATGTATGTATATATGCATATATGTATATATAATGGGGCTTCCCAGGTGGCTCAGTGGTAAAGAATCTGCCTGCTAATGCGGGACATGCAGGACATGCGAGTTTGGTCCCTGGGTCAGGAAGATCCCCTAGAGCAGGAAATGGCAACTCACTCCAGTAGTCTTGCCCGAAAAATCCCGTGGACAGAGGAGCTTGGTGGACTACAGTCCATGGGGTTGCAAAGAGTCGGACACGAGTAAGCACACAGCGCTCACTCACTCACACACACACACACACACACACATAATACATATAATAAAAACTATTATTTGTATGTCATATATGTTATAATACACATAAACATTGTATTATAAAATTTATTGGGGTATAATAAAACTATTTAGAACTGTTTCTGAATATTAGGACATTACCCACTCCAGTACTCTTGCCTGGAAAATCCCATAGACAGAAGACCTTAGTAAGCTGCAGTCCATGGGGTCGCTAAGAGTTGGACACTACTGAGCGACTTCACTTTCACTTTTCACTTTTGTATATTGGAGAAGGAAATGGCAACCCACTCCAGTGCTCTTGCCTGGAGAATCCCAGGGACAGGGGAGCCTGGTGGGCTGCCGTCTATGGGGTTGCACAGAGTCGGACACAACTGAAGCGACTTAGCAGCAGCATAGCACCATTATGGCAGCCTTATGGCAGAAAGTGAAGAACAACCAAAGAGGCTCCTGATGAAAGTGAAAGAGGAGAGTGAAAAAGTTGGCTTAAAACTCAACATTCAGAAAACTAAAGACCATGCCATCTGATTCCATCACTTATGGCAAATAGATGGGGAAACAGTGAAAACAGTGGCAGACTTTATTTTGAGGGGCTCCAAAATCACTATAGATGGTGACTGCAGCCATGAGATTAAAAGACTCTTGCTCCTTGGAAGAAAAGTCATGATCAATCTAGACAGCATATTAAAAAGCAGAGACATTAATTTGCCAACAAGGGTCCCTCTAGTCAAAGCTATGGTTTTTCCAGTAGTCATGTCTGGATGTGAGAATTGGACTATAAAGAAAGCTGAGCGCTGAAGAACTGATCCTTTTGAATTGTGGTGTTGGAGAAGACTCTTGAGAGTCCCTTGGACAGCAAGGAGATCCAACCAGTCCATTCTAAAGGAAATTAGTCCCGGGTGTTCATTGGTAGGACTGATGCTGAAGCTGAAAGTCCAGTACTTTGGCCTCCTAATGTGAAGAACTGGCTCATTGGAAAAGACCCTGATGCTGGGAAAGATTGAAGGTGGGAGGAGAAGGGGGCAACAGAGGATGAGATGGTTGGATGGCATCATGACTTGATGGACATGAGTTTGAGCAAACTCTGGGAGATGGTGATAGACAGGGAGGCCTGGTGTGCTGCAGTCCATGGGGTCACAAAGAGTTGGTTATGATTGAGTGACTGAACTGAACTGATAGCACCATCATGGCATTTCTTTAGCATATTTCAGAGGCCATTATCTTTCTGAGCTTGTATAGTTTTTTCTTCAAATGCAGTTTTAATAGATGAAGTTGCACCTTCTTTTCTTTCTCGGCTCTGCCATTTATGCTTAGCAGCAGATTCCTTCTGTTTTGGGAGTTCCAAAGTATCACTTCTTCACCTCCTCACCCACCTCTATCCACAGTGGTGTCAGTGTACCTGGTAAAAGGAAGATAACCTCCATCAACCAGAGCTTCACACTGACATTCGCATCCTCATTGCTATATAATAAACTACTGCACGCTGAGGGGCTTCAAACACACATCTGTAGCACCTCACAGGTTCCCGAGGCCTGGAGTCTGGGCCTGGCTTAAATGGCCTTCAGTCCAGGGTCTCTTTGGGTTGAAATCGGTGCAGCAAGGCCACCCCACCCTCTCATCTGAGGTTCAGTGTCCTCTTTTGAGCCCACTCAGATTGCTGGAAGATTTGAGATTTGCAGTTGTTAGACTAAAGCTAGCTTTCTTGTCAGGCCTTGACCTGAGGCTGTTTTTAGCTCCTACCATTACTGCCCCCTTGTAGCTTCCCTTGTAGTCCAGTCGCTAAAGAATCTGCCCACTGTACAGGAGACCCAGGTTCGATCCCTGGGTTGGGAAGATCCCCTGGAAAAAAGGAAATGGCAACCCACTCCAGTATCATTGCCTGGAAAATCTCATGGACAGAGGAGCCTGTTGGGCTACAGTCCATGGGGTCACAAAGAGTCGGGCACAACTGAGTGACTAACACTTATTACCACCCCGTATCCTGGCTGCTACCCCGTGGCCCTCGGTTCAAGACCAGCAGGAGGAGTTCTTCGTCCTCCCACTGAGTCTTACATGACATAATGGCATGAGAGTGACTATCCCACCATCTTGCTCATAGAAAGTGAAAGTGAAGTCGTTTAGTCATGTCCGATTCTTTGTGACCCCATAGACTGTAGCCTACCAGGCTTCTCCGTCCACAGGATTTTCCAGGCAAGAGTACTGGACTGTGTTGCCATTTCCTTCTCCAGGGGATCTTCCCAACTCAGGAATCAAACCCAGATCTCAAACCAGGCCTCTCACGTTGCAGGCAGATGCTTTACCTTCCACCTTGCTCATTGCTGAAGGGGAGGGGATTCATGGGGGCAAGTGCACCAGCAGGTGGGAATCTGGGGTTTTCTCAGGATTCTGCTTACCACAGTACTCCTACCTAGGCTGGTAGGCAAAGACATTAAGAACTTTTCTTTCTAAGAGAAAGAAACAAACTATCACATAAGATCTGAAATTTATAAATTAGAAAATTATATAGTCTTTTGGGTTCCACAGAGCAAAAAGGAACAGAAGTGTAGAATAGTTTGAATGAGAAAGTGCAACATCTTTCTGTGATTTGTGGGGGGACCCTGCTCCCCTAGTGGAAAAGTAAGTCATGGCAGATTTCACTTTTATGAAGAATTTTCTTTTTTTAATTAAAGTAGAATTGATTTACAATGTTGGTTATTTTCAGGTGTACAACAAAGTGATTCAGTTATATAGATTATATACGTATAAGATATATACATATATTCTTTTCATATTCTTTTCTATTATGGTTTATTATAGGATATTGACTACAGTTCCTATGATATACAATAGGACCTTGTTGTTTATCCATTCTGTTGAACAGTTTGCATCTGCTAACCTCAAATTCCCAGTCCATCCCTACCATTAATCCCCACCTTGACGCTCACAAGTCTGTTCTCTATGTCTGTGAGTCTGTTTCATAGATAAATTCACTTGTGTTGTATTTTAGACCACACGTATAAGTGATATCATATGATGTTAGTCCTTCGCTGTCTGACTTACTTCACATCGCGCGATAATCTCAGTTCAGTTCAGTTCAGTCGCTCAGTCATGTCTGACTCTTTGTGCCCCTATGAATCGCAGCACGCCAGGCCTCCCTGTCCATCACCAACTCCTGGAGTTCACTCAGACTCACGTCCATCGAGTTGGTGATGCCATCCAGCCATCTCATCCTCTGTTGTCCCCTTCTCCTCCTGCCCCCAATCCCTCCCAGCATCAGAGTCTTTTCCAATGAGTCAGCTCTTCGCATGACTGGCCAAAGTACTGGAGTTTCAGCTTTAGGATCAGTCCTTCCAAAGAACATCCGGGACTGATCTCCTTTAGAATGGACTGGTTGGATCTCCTTGCAGTCGAAGGAACTCTCAAGAGTCTTCTCCAACTCAAGGCCCACCCAAATAACTGCAGATGGCATCATTTCATTCTCTCTATGGCTGAGTAATATTCCATTGTATATATACCACATCTTCTTTATCCAAAGAATACTTTTTCATTAAAAACATTAGATATTGGTTTTGCCAATAGAGAATTGTAAAGTAAAATAAAGTAAAAATTAAAATTAAAATTAAAAAATAAATAAATAAATAAAAACATTAGATAGCTAAGAGGATGATGTCTTATAAATGATGAATTGTTATTCTCCATCTTCAGTACCTTAGGCTGTGATCTGCTTGCCTTTTCTTATGGGTGAGTGTTTCGAATCAAGTTTATCTCCAGTTATATTTTGTATCTGAAAAATACATCAGGTGTAACACCCACATAGAAATGCATTGAGCTCCCCTTCAGATCTACTCTAGACACAGCATTTGTTAACATTTCTGTGCTAGCCCATTTACTCTTGATGCATACCAGGTTAATCAGCCCCGTGGGTTCAGCCATCAACAGGTAGTTATCTTTCTTCCATTGTGCAGGTGAAGTCAGGGAAACTGATACATTAACTGCACTTCCAGAGGCTTCATGGCTAATCAGTGATGTAACTGGGGTTGTAATTCAGCCTATAACCCTTCACTGTGGTGTGTCCACAGCCCCCATAAAGAAGACATTGAGCACTGGACTAAAAGTTTGAGTTATCAAAGGAATCTGAAAAAAAAGTTGAAGCAACAATATGAACTTCTCACTTAATTTCCCCAATAGTGTTTCTTTGAAGTTAAACAGGTCATACCATCAACTTGTTCTCAATAAATTTACTAAGTCTTTAGACACAAACGGGCTTCCCTTGTGGCTCAGATGGTAAAGAATCCATGTGCAGTGCAGGAGACCTGGATTCAGTCCCTGGATTGTGAAGATGCCCCGGAGAAGAGAATGGCTACCCAACCCAGTTTTCTTGCCTGGAGAATTCCATGGACAGAGAAACCGGGTAGACTGCAGTCCATGAGGTTGCAAAGAGTCAGACATGACTGAGACTTTCACACTTTGACACAAACACAGACACGTAAAGGCTTAATGCTCCCAGCTATCAAGTTTACTGTTTTAATTTCCATTTAGGAACATGATTTTGCAAATTCATTCTAGAATCAACTATAAACAGCTTTTCCAAGTTGACCTCTTCTAGAGACAGTAGGTCAACATCTGTACCCTTCAAGCAATGCAACTATCATTTAGGATAATTCCTTACTCTTCTATGACTTGTTAACAGCACCCTACACATCAAAACACGAAAAGTTTCAAACCCTTTCAGCTCATCTCTCTGCTAATGAAAATTTTAATCTGACCCCTGTAGACTAACACTGAACAAATACTTTTGGAAGTTTTCGTTTATTCAATTATTTTTGCTTCACTGCATGAAGTTTTCCTTGTTTGGCAGTTATTTATATTTTCCAAATTCAAATTAAAGTGGAATTCCATTGGATAAAGGGAAATAAGCATTTCCTCTCAGGAGTTAGCCCACGCTTTCTCAAAATGTTTCTTCTGCAGTATAAGTGGTGTTCGTCTTTTTATTGCCACTGTTCTTTTTATGTTGTTGATTTTAGACGGTAGGTAACTGTGCTTTTATTTTTTTTTTATTATTTCATCTTCCCCGTCCTGTTAGTAAGTTCTTTCAAAATGTCTCTAGAGAAATGTCTAATATCTTGGCATATAGAGATAGATCTGGGCGTATAATTATTTTCAACCATGATTAAATAACAACACCCGGTCAAATTGTTATATAAATTAAAGCCATTATGAAATATTGTGTTAGGAAAGATTCTGGGAATGTAGATTAAAAGTAAAATGTTCAGCTCATATATGCCTAATTAATGGCTTGGGCTGCAGCCTCATTAAGCCTCAGAGAAGAGCTGGGTCCTTACCTCCCACACTTAGGCGACCATCTCCACTGTCCTGAGTTTCTGCTCTAGGCCCACCTTCTCCATCTCTGGCCTCCCTGAGAGTTAGGTTCAATAAGTCTGAAAGCTTCATGATCCTTGTAAATTCTGAACATCACTGGGTAAGAGGCATTTTTTCATTGTTTTCATCTGTGAAGACATCTATGAAGATTTTTATTTCAAATGTTTTTCTTTTTGAGGTGTATTTTATGGAGAGTGGACAGATTGGCAGAGATTTACTATTATTTTCTATAAACAAAAGAATCACCATTACTGTGCAAACCCTAATTAGAGATATTATCTATTCAATTCCAGTGACATTCTTCAAGAGAAAATAGAAACTCTGCAAACTCTGACTACAAATGGCACTTATGCAAGTATTTTTTTATCCTATCATCTGTGTATCTACCTATCTATCTAATCTATTTGCCTGAAATTTGATTCGGGTAACCTTTCCAATAATGCTTATTTTAAAAAAGGACATTTATATAAGTGTTTGTATTTCTTTTATTTATTGATTTCCTAAAATCAGAAAAATACCATCAGCAATCCATCAATGTGGATTTCTTACCCTCAACACTATCCAACTCACAAGAGTTCCTGTTAATTATAAAGAGTGTGAGTTTGGTGACCTCACCCCAACTAATGATTTCATCCTATAACAGGCAGTTTCAAAAAGAAACACACTCAGCACACACACACACGCATATAATAGCAGAAATTCTCTCAGCCACCTAAGCAGACTAGTCTTTACAACGGTGTGATGCTTGTCTCTGTGAGTGATACAGCTTTGGAGGTGAATCTCCTTAGATATGAAAATAAGGAAATGGGTAAGAAGTATTTCAGAGGGTATCTTATCTATTCCATGCTAGGGCTTCACACTAAGTATGTATGGAGTAATTATAATTTCTGTTCAGGGTTTTATTAATAGGCATTGCTCAGATATACATAATTGACTGAAAGTCTGACCTTGTTCACACTAGTGAACTTGTTCTCCAGAGAAGAAAACTGATAACAGGCTTCTTTGTCATCAAAGGGTGAAGAAGTGTGACAATCTGGGAACTGGTTTTAGGGCCCCATCTGCTAAACCAGAGAGAAATCAAGATTTTACAGTTCTATAAATATTTTAGTGTATCCCATCATTTATGAACTGTGGCAGCTATCATAAAACGTCTCTGACTTTTGTTACAACTGCATATAAGGCCAGAAAATTGCATCTCGTGGTAAACCATAAAAACCTAAGTAAAAGCACCATTCCTTTCAGTATATTCTAAAAATATACAACCTCCCTGTCAGTACATGGCAGAGTAGTTACCACCCCAGGATGCCTGTTTCTTTCTCATTTTTTTATCTGATCTTACCCTGGTCTTTTCAAGCCCTTTTGTATTTCAGTATCTTTTTATGTTTCATAAATAATAGCCATCGCCATGTAACAGCTCAAATAGATTTTAGTTTGTCACAATATACTGTAAGCAAGAGCCACTGGATCATGATAATTCTGCCGTCCTGTAAGCTTTCATTCTTGATCCAGTGTCTAATTGCTCAAGCTGCCATTCTCCTTTTGTCTCCACTGAGTTTCTTTAGGTGGCGATCAGGAGAGCTGAATTAAGAAACAATCAGCAGCTTTCTAAGAGGCAGCTACTCCTCAGGAACTATACAGAAAAAAACACAAGTAAGACCAACTTGGCAGTGAGATTCAAATAGCGATTTGTGCGTTGCTCCATCCCTCTTTCCTACACACTCTTGTTCTCTGAGTTTTAAAAATGTTTTATGATACACCCACCAGATTTTATCTCTTGAATATGTTTTGATTCTTCTGATGGCCCCTCAAATATGTAACTGCTCTGAGGATCGTGTGACATTCCAAGGAGGACAGACTGTACAAATTGGCATCATTTGATCAGAGAGCAGAACATTCCTCTTCTTATTGGACTATAATTTGCTAGCCTCACTAACGTCAATAAGGTAGTAGACGCTAGAGTTTGCAGTCATTTGTGGGAGTCTGAGAGCTCTCACTGTATTCTGACATACATCTGATTCTATATGGATTCTATCTGGGGTGGCTGGGTAATAGTATTGCTTTTGTTCTTTATTTCTTCCACACAAGTGAACATGTGATTCTCAATGTCCAAGCCTGCCTGAACATTTATCATATAAGTCAAATCATTCCCAGCTTATATTTTAATGTTATTTCCACCCCCTTAAAATCCATCTTTCCACTCTAGCTTTCCTCCCTATAAATAAGCCATTTTCATTTGCAGTGAATAATGCCAGGCTAATACTTGGGATGGGGATGTGAGTTTGAGACAATGTGAGGGTGATTTATGGACCATGAATATAGTTTGGGCGCACTGAGATCCGTGATGGACTGCCCTGTGTGACTGTGTTCTCAGACATAAGTGGTGAAAATTAGGTCATATCCTGGACCTTTCTCCCATACTGTATAGATCCCACTTCTGACCTGGGGAAAAAACATTCAGACACAGGCAATCTGAGCAAAGGAAGACTGGATAGAACTCCAGGAGAACTCTGGAGGAGTCTGCAGGGCCTCGGTAGAAAGATTAGTGCCTTGCTGGTGAGGTTTGAGACCCCATTGCCTAGTACTGGAGCTCCTTTCTGGTACTACAGGACTCCACCCAATAATAATGAGGACAAGAAGATGTCGAATACCTGAGTCTTTAATGGCAGTGACAAAGGGAGGCAATGAAAACTGTGACCAAGAAGCTGGTTTTTTGAAACATTTAGCCCAGAGCTTTCAGGATACCCTGACTTGTACTATGACAGCCCATAGAATAAAATGCAAAAACTAAGAAAATCAGGGCTGAAAACCATAGTGCAAGACGGGCTTATCCTGACTGCAAAGTTAACACACACGGTGGTCTTGAGAAACAGCCCTGAAAGCTTTGCCACTTGCTATCCAAGGTGAGTTGATTTAATATCTCACATCCTCAGTTTCCTCTTCTGTGAAATGGGCTTCCTTGAGCTCCCAGGATAGTATACTGACAGGACCATAGTACTTATGGAATATTTTGAACAACATCCCTGTCTACTCATAATTATTATGACAATCAAAGTGTTTAAGATGACCCACCTCAGCGCCTGAACCAAGAGATAAATACTCAGTTACTGAGTAACTGAGCTCTTATTAATATCACGATATCAGTGTGTCTGACACATGGTGATGCTCAGCAGATTTTGGCTGAATTGAATTAAGTTGGACAGAGGTGTATGGAAGTGATATGTAGGGATACATTTCTACTCATTGAAAATAGTCTTGGACGGGGGTATTTCCACTTATAAAATAGGGATGAGTGAATTGAGTGAGTATCTAGTGATGCAAGTGGTCCTAAGCTCTGTGCAGTGTTTACTTTATAAAATTATCATTAAAATGCTGGAAGTTGGGCATTTTTCCACTTCAGTGATAAGGACATCACATTTCAAAGGGGGAAAGTGACTTCCTTATGGTTACACAACCAAATGGCAAAGCCAGGATTTGAATTCAGGTTATCTGGCTCAAAACCAGAAGACAAAGAGGAAAGACAATAGCAGACTGGAGATACTGAAAAGCTCCTGAGGCAGCATTCTGTCAGGACAGAAAAACGATATTAGAATGCTGAGCAACTGAAACAGTGTTGTTGTTGTTTTGTTGCTAAGTTATGCCGGATCCTTTTGTGACCCCATGGACTGTAGCCCACCAGTCTCCACTGTCCGTGAGATTTCCCAGGCAAGCATACTGGAGTGGGTTTGCCATTCCCTTTTCCAGGGGATCTTCCCAATCCGGGGAACAAACCCACGTCTACTGTGTTGGCAGGTGGATTCTTTACAGTCTAAGCCACCAGGGAAGTCCAATGTAAACAAGACACATGTTAATATTTTACCTAAAAATTCCTAAAAGAGCTCTCAAAGTGTTATGATTTGTGAATCCTATAGTAAGCTCTGTCACCTTAAAAAAATAACTTCTATCATTAGAGATTGGCAATTAACGAGTGCTCTGAATTTGTGCTCTTCCTCTCGACACCAAGTCCTGGTAGGGCTGGGGCATATGGTTGTGGTCTGGTGCAAGACTCCCCTTGCGTTCCAGGGAGAGAGTTCTCACCTGCTCCCACACAAATGAGCAGAAGGACCTTGCTGGAGCAGCCCACCAGTGCCTTCTTTAATTTGTCACAGAGGAATTGAACGTTATGCAAGACCTTATTTATTGTTGGTATGTTGTTGCTGCTGTTGTTTCACTTGAATTAAGACCAGTGAGAAGACTTGATAAGGAAGTAGATTTAAGTCCTATAAAAGAAAGACTTTTTCCAATCATTAGAGCAGTTGTCAAGCGTCATCTACTCTAGAAGAGATTTTAATAGTGAGCAGAAAATTCAACAAATGATGTCTACGCTGCCTTTTGACTGGAAATGCTGTGATTCTATTCGAGAAGCTATCTTGAAAGCAGATGTTTTTCCTTATTTGATAATCTTTCATTGTTTAATTGACAATCACATTTTTTAAAGAGAATAGGAAGTCCTTCTCTATGGCAGCATGGGAACTGTTAGTTGCATTATATGGAATCTAGTTCCCTGAAAAAGGATCGAACCCAGACCCCCTACATTGGGCGCATGGAGTCTTAGTCACTGGACCACCAGGGAAGTCCTGAAAATGAAGTCTTTTTAAAGAAAGACTTTTAAAGTAAAATGGAGAAGGCTGGTCGCAGATAAATTTGTTTAATCCTGTAATCTGGACTCACTGAGCACATTGTGTGTTTCAATCAAGGCAAACGTGGTTCCAGCCTTGTGAACCGCACAGAACAGTGGGATCTCATTGTTGACAATGATCCTGGTAGATTCTAACTGTATATACAAATAAGTGTCTGAAAATTTTGAAAGTTTAGCATTGCTGGCCTGCCAGGGAGGGCTGAAATTTCCATCAAAGAAGACTCTGACGTGTTTCCGAGGTCCCTTCATACGCTGTGTCTTTTGTCATCATTCTTGGTTGGGTGCAGCTGTCCAGTCTGAGTGCTGACAAGACTGCTCGTAAGGGCTCCAAGCTCCATGCCCAAGCTGCCCATGTATATCCAAAAGTACAAGCCCTCCTTTCTTTCGTCAGTTATGAGTGTACGACGGCCCTGATAGAGCGACTGTGGATGGTGGGAATTCATTTCCGAGGCAGGAAGTGAGACCAGGAGGAAGCACAACAAAGCCGATGCGTGTCTGTCGTGGTAACTAAATCCACGTCTGGGTTTAATCAGAGGGCAGTGGTGAGTCACGATACGGAGAGCAGGGGTCTTCATGGCACTAATCAGCAGCAGAAGCCCACATCCAAACGCAGCGTCCATGCTTGACTTCCTGCTCTCCATTGTTCCAGACAGACGTCCTTAGAGCAGAAGGTGCAGCAGAGACGGTCGTTGCTTTCAGTTCTTGTTTTCACGTTTCACAGCTTTCACAGGAGTGCATTCCCCTAAGCCACAGAGATGGGCCAGCACAATAGTATTTATCCCGAGAGCAATGACCTTGTTGGATCTGGATTCACAGTATCGATGCTTATCTGCAGCCTCCTGTTCCAGTAGCTCTGATTGGACCTACGGGAGAGGCTGCATCTCCCTCTTGTCCATGCTGGCATCTTGCCTGGCTAACGGGGTGTCCCTCCCTCGTGTGAGTTATCTCTCTCCCGAAGATCTCAAGGGGACTCCAAGGCAACTTCGCCTGGGGCTTTGTGTTTTGAAAGTCTGCCCCTAGAAAACGTTATCTTTCTGCAGCACATGGGCCTCTGCGGGAAGTGTTCTTCTAAGGAAAGCAAATCATTCTTATTCATCACTGTGTGCTGCCTCACATGCAGACTCGGAAGTGCGTTGCAGGCAAATTACTGTACATAGAGTAACAGAAGGAGGGTTAGAGCTCACATTCCGAGGCTACAAGCAGGAGGCTACATATAGTGTTACTGTTCTTTTAGAAAAAGAGCATAAGTGGAACAGAGGCTAGAAAAATCGCCATGTTAACTTCTAGGCCATTTTCCTATTCCATGAACTATATCTGTAATCAACATCAGTTTACACTCAGCTAGTACAGATGGATACTCTGTATACTCAGCAACTCAGCAAGTTGGAGAAGACTCATGAGATTCTCTTGGACTGTGAGGAGATCAAACCGGTCAATCCTAAAGGAAATCAGTCCCGAGTATTCATTGGAAGGACTGATGCTGAAGCTAAAGCTCCCTCCAATACTTTGGCCACCTGATGCGAAAAACTGACTCATTGAAAAAGACCCTGAAGCTGGGCAAGGTTGAAGGCAGGAGGAGAAGGGGATGACAGAGGATGATACGGTTGGATGGCATCACCTACTTGATGGACATGAGCTTGAGCAAGCTCCAGGAGGTGGTGATGGACAGGGAAGCCAGGTGTGCTGTAGTCCACGGAGTCACAGAGTTGAACACGACTGAGCAAGTGAACTGACTGATACTCAGCAAGTTTTGGTATTTGGAATAATATTATTTTTGCAAATAGCAAAAATTATTATTATTACAAATAGGTTGTCATGTCCTTACTCAAAATGAAGATTTCTGTGCCACTTTTGAATTCTGCCATGAATTTTAAATTATTTCTTTCATTACTTCATTTGGGATTTGAAATATGAGTTATTAGAGCTTTAAAATCTATTTAAATGCAGATATATCTGACTTTTTCCTTTATTTTCCATGCCCATTTATACGTGAGTGGTTTTCTACAATCAGAAAAAATATCATTGGTGTCTTAGTTAAATTGGTGATTTTATTTTCTATTTCCTAATGTATAAAAATTAATACATAGCAAATTAATAAACATTTAGTCAAAAGGGTCTATAATTCTTTACCCCCAGTATAACAGGATGGACTGAATAAGGCCTTTCTTCACTCTGAGACAAAATGCATTCCCTCGCCATTAACAGAAAGAATTTATACAACAAATCTAAAAGTTAACTCTTGATCAAATTCACATGTGAGGAGAGTTCACCCTTGAAATAATGACTGGTGACCTGGTGGCGAGTCACTTAGCGATCTTCAGCACAATGGGCAGTTTTTGTCCATAATTTAGGGCAGAAGTTCCATTCTTCTTAGGGAACATTCATTTCTGGAAGAAGAATGTCTTGTCAATGCAAGTCCTGAGGAGGAGTCATACAGACTTTTTGTAAAATATTGTTCTTCTTGTATAACAAAAGGGATCATCCTATGGATAGAGAAAGTTATTCTGAACAGGTGTGTCTCCTGGACGTTTGAAAGACAGCAGCTTTTCTACTCTACGGACATTTCATAAGCTCCTTGACACAGAGATGTTGGCAGAACCGTTTGCTTTTTCCTTGTTATATTATTTCTTGTTGGGCTCAACTTGTTGACTTGAGCAGAGCAACCCGATCTCGTAATTGCATCCAGAGGAAATACTCCTGTGACCCCCTAGGCTTCCAGGAGTTTACAGCATCCAGTTTTCACTACCTCTAGGAGGACCACCTTACTTCAAAGGGAAATGGAGAATGTTTTACTTTAGATACAGTCTCAAAACAAGACTCGGTGAAAAGCAACAGAAAGGAGGGCTAGTGAGGGAATATGAAAAAGTTCCCATTGCCTGTTCCCTTTCGTTCTCAACTTTCAGTGCCTTTTCTCACTGCAGACTTAAGCAACACAGTGGAAAATGGTGCTGCTCTCCCACGAAACTATAAGAATAGTTTTAGGTTAAGGAATTGATTTTGCCATGGCAGAAAAACAAACAAACACAAAAAAGTTTTGTGTTCTGGAAACTTCTGTTCTTGCCCATAATGCTGTCAGTGGTCCTTCATGCTCTGTGTAATGTCCCAGGGAGCAATCTCAGGGTGGCAGCGAGCATCATTAACCTAATGACTTGGAGTGCTTTGCCCTGGGCCACAATTTCCATTCTTACTTTCTCAGGACATAATCTGGTTTAGCCAGGACTTAATTTCTTTAGAGGCTTGAGCCCAGGGACCTCCAAAATAATTTCCATGTCCACAGCACTATGTTTTTGGTAGAAAAACATCCAGAAATAACCAATAGACATGCTATACCTGATTAATAAAATTTTAGACTGAGTGCCACTGACAATTTTATTCCACAACCGCTCCTTCCAACAGGCATTTCTACACTTGATAATTAGAGTTGTCATTGAAATGTAGAATAAATAAATAGCTAATAGGTAGATCCCTGGTAACTCAGTGGTAAAGAATCTGCCTGCAATGAAGGAGACACAGGAGACTCGGGTTCGATCCCTGAGTCAAGAAGATCCCGTGGAGAAGGAAATGAAAAGCCACTCCAGGATTCTTGTTGGGAAAATCCCATGCAGAGGAGTCCCATAGGCTACACTCCGTGGGGTCACAAAGAGTTGAACATGACTGAGCACATGTGTGCAAAAGCAATAACGATTTTACCTTCTCATTTTTGTGTTGGAGGTGCTCTATAAGGAAAAAAACTTCACAGTCGCAACCATCTACGTTTTGGAGTAACTTGTAGAGGAGTTTCTTCTGTGCCACTAAAGCACTGGCAGTAACACTATCTGTGCTTTTATTTTATATTATACAGTTCAAGTTCAGCTTGTCTTTTTATCAGGACTTTGGCCTGAGAGTAAAGGATTCCGGATCTGCGTTCCCTTAGACTGCGCACAGAACGTCTGAGAATGGCTTTCACATTCTGACAACCTCAGAATTTTATTTAAACAAATTCTTCTCCTCCAGTTCCCTACAGAGCAGCTATTGTGCCCTTTTGTTGACTGTAGTGGACACACTGCAGATCTCCGATTACGTCCCCATGGACCACCCACCACAAGGCGGTTTTGTCCCCCCAGAGCAGCAATGCTGTCAGGCTTATGCCTCCTGAGGACTGGAGAGAGCCTTCTATCCAGCCCCACTCTCCACTGGCCCCCAGTCTGTGCTTTTCCTGATGAATAACCTAATCAATTACCCCAAACCGCTTAGGAGTATGTACATCGTCTAACATAATAATCATTAGGTGGTGAAAAGAAAACATCTAATGTTCTTTTGGATGGGGAAGTTGACAGCTTCCAGACAACACAGAGCTTTGTCTGGCTGTGACGCTGTAGCACAGGAACAGTCAAGTTGCCTTTGAAAGCCTGTCTGTTCAGTCGCTCAGTTGTGGCTGACTCTTCTGTGACCCCATGGACTGTAGCAAACCAGGCTCCTCTGTCCATGGGATTCTCCAGGCAAGAATACTGGAGTGGGTTGCCATTTCCTCACCCAGGAGATCTTCCTGACCCAGGAATCGAACCCATGTCTCCTGCGCCTCCTACATCTCAGGAGGATTCTTTACCCACTTAGCCACCTGAGAAGCCCTGCCTTTGAAATTGCAACTAAATACAATATGACAGATGATTCCAAGTATTGTTATGAATCTCTGAGTATTTACAATCAATACCTTAAACCTAGCACTTCTTTTGTAATCTTATGAAGGAGGTAATTTGATTATTAAAATCTCTTGTTAGTAAACTAGCATTTGAAAATGTTCTTTGTATATTACTTGAGGCAACATATATCAAAGTACATTATGGGTTGAAAATGATGATGTGGTTCTGGGTAAATAATGTAGATTCTGATTCTTTGATTTAAATTCTTTTCCCAGGTAAGTCTGGTTTACATGAATATGATTTCTGGAATGATGTCTTACTCTATTCTGCTTTCTTCTTGGTATTTTTCCTGAAAAAATAAGGATACCTCCTTAAATTTGAATAAATCAGATGCTATTTCAATTGGTATGTAAAACTACTCTGAAAATATATTCCTATTGTTATAGTTACCTGCTGGAGCAGCCATGAAGAGATACCCCATGCCCAAGGTAAGAGAAATTCAAGTAAGATGGTAGGTGTTGCAAGAGGGCATCAGAGGGAAGACACACAAGTCGCTCAGTCGTGTCCGACTCTTTGCCACCCCGTGGACTGTAGCCCACCAGGCTCCTCCGTCCATGGGGTTCTCCAGGCAAGAATACTGCAGTGGGTTGCCATTTCCTTCTCCAGGGGATGTTCCGGACCCAGGAATCGAACCCACGTCTCCCGCATTGCAGGCAGATGCTTTAACCTCTGAGCCACCAGGGAAGCCCTCACTGAAACCATACTCACAGAAATCTAGTCAATCTAATCACACTAGGACCACAGCCTTGTCTAACTCAATGAAACTAAGCCATGCCTGTGGGGCAACCCAAGATGGGCGGATCATGGTAGAGGTCTGACAGATTGTGGTCCACTGGAGAAGGGAATGGCAAACCACTTCAGCATTCTTGCCTTGAGAACCCCATGAACAGTATCAAAAGGCAAAATGATAGGATACTGAAAGAGGAACTCCCCAGGTCATTAGGTGCCCAAATGCTACTGGAGGTCAGTGGAGAAATGACTCCAGAAAAAATGAAGGGCTGGAGCCAAAGCAAAAACAATACTCAGCTGTGGATGTGACTGGTGATAGAAGCAAGGTCCGATGCTGTAAAGAGCAATATTGCATAGGAACCTGGAATGTCAGGTCCATGAATCAAGGCAAATTGGAAGTGCTCAAAGAGGAGATGGCAAGGGTGAACGTCAACATTCTAGGAATCAGTGAACTAAAATGGACTGGAATGGGTAAGTTTAACCAGGACGACCATTATATCTACTACTGTGAGCAGGAATCCCTTAGAAGAAATGGAGTAGCCATCATGGTCAACAGAAGAGTCTGAAATGCAGTACTTGGATGCAGTCTCAAAAACAGCAGAATGATCTCTGTTCATTTCCAAGGCAAACCATTGAATATCACAGTTATCCAAGTCTATGCCCCAACTAGGAATGATGAAGAAGCTGAAGTTGAACGGTTCTATGAATACCTACAAGACCTTTTAGAACTAACACCCAAAAAAGATGTCTTTTTCATTATAGGGGACTGGAATGCAAAAGTAGGAAGTCAAGAAACACCTGGAGTAACCGGCAAATTTGGCCTTGGAATCCGGAATGAAGCAGGGCAAAGACTAATAGAGTTTTGCCAAGAAAATGCACTGGTCATAACAAACACCCTCTTCCAAAAACACAAGAGAAGACTCTACACATGGACATCACCAGATGGTCAACACCGAAATCAGATTGATTATATTCTTTGCAGCCAAACATGGAGAAGCTCAATACAGTCAACAAAAACAAGACCAGGAGCTGACTGTGGCTCAGATCATGAACTCCTTATTACGAAATTCAGACTCAAATTGAAGAAAACAGGGAAAACCACTAGACCATTCAGGTATAACCTAAATCAAATCCCTTATGATTATACAGTGGAAGTGAGAAATAGATTTAAGGGATTAGATCTGATAGATGGAGTGTCTGATGAACTATGGAATGAGGTTTGTGACATTGCACAGGAGACAGGGATCAAGACCATCCCCAGGGAAAAGAAAGGCAAAAAAGCAAACTGACTGTCTGGGGAAGCCTTACAAATAGCTGTGAAAAGAAGAGAGGTGAAAAGCAAAGGAGAAAAGGAAAGATATAAGCATCTGAATGCAGAGTTCCAAAGAATAGCAAGAAGAGATAAGAAAGTCTTCTTCAGAGATCAACGCAAAGAAATAGAGGAAAACAACAGAATGGGAAAGACTAGAAATCTCTTCAAGAAAATTAGAGATATCAAGGGAACATTTCATGCAAAGATGGGCTCGATAAAGGACATAAATGATCTGGATCTTACAGAAGCAGAATATATTAATATGAGGTGGCAAGAATACACAGAAGAACTGCACAAAAAGGATCTTCACGACCCTGATAATCATGATGGTGTGATCACTCATCTAGAGCCAGACATCTTGGAAAGTGAAGTCAAGTGGGCCTTAGAAAGCATCACTATGAACAAAGCTAGTGGAGGTGATGGAATTCCAGTTGAGCTATTTCAAATCCTGAAAGATGATGCTGTGAAAGTGCTGCACTCAATATGCCAGCAAATTTGGAAAACTTAGCAGTGGCCACAGAACTGAAAAAGGTCAGTTTTCATTCCAATCCCAAAGAAAGGCAATGCCAAAGAATGCTCAAACTACTGCACAATTGCACTCATCTCACATGCTAGTAAAGTAATGCTCAAAATTCTCCAAGCCAGGCTTCAGCAATTCGTGAACCGTGAACTTCCTGATGTTCAAGCTGGTTTTAGAAAAGGCAGAGGAACCAGAGATCAAATTGCCAACATCCCCTGGATCGTGGAAAAAGCAAGAGAGTTCCAGAAAAACATCTATTTCTGCTTTATTGACTATACCAAAGCCTTTGACTGTGTGGATTACAATAAACTGTGGAAAATTCTGAAAGAGATGGGATTACCAGACCACCTAACCTGCCCGTTGAGAAATCTGTATGCAGGTCAGGAAGCATCAGTTAGAACTGGACATGGAACAACAGACTGGTTCCAAATAGGAAAAGGAGTACATCAAGGCTGTATATTGTCACCCTGCTTATTTAATTTCTATGCAGAGTACATCATGAGAAATGCTGGACTGGAAGAAACACAAGCTGGAATCAAGATTGCCGGGAGAAATATCAATCACCTCAGATATGCAGATGATACCACCCTTATGGCAGAAAGTGAAGAGGAACTCAAAAGCCTCTTGATGAAAGTGAAAGAGGAGAGTGAAAAAGTTGGCTTAAAGCTCAACATTCAGATAATGAAGATCATGGCATCCAGTCCCATCACTTCATGGGAAATAGATGGGGAAACAGTGGAAACAGTGTCAGACTTTATTTTTTGGGTCTCCAAAATCACTGCAGATAGTGACTGCAGCCATGAAATTAAAAGACTCTTACTCCTTGGAAGAAAAGTTATGACCAACCTAGATAGCATATTCTAAAGCAGAGACATTATTACCAACTAAGTTCCATCTAGTCAAGGCTATGGTTTTTCCAGTGGTCACGTATGGATGTGAGAGTTGGACTGTGAAGAAGGCTGAGCACTGAAGAATTGATGCTTTTGAACAGTGGTGTTGGAGAAGACTCTTGAGAGTCCCTTGGACTGCAAGGAGATCCAACCAGTCCATTCTGAAGGAGATCAGCCCTGGAATTTCTTTGGAAGGAATGATACTAAAGCTAAAACTCCAGTACTTTGGCCACCTCATGCGAAGAGTTGACTCATTGGAAAAGACTCTGATGCTGGGAGAGATTGGGGGCAGGAGGAGAAGGGGACAGCAGAGGATGAGATGGCTGGATGGCATCACTGACTCGATGGACGCGAGTCTGAGTGAACTCTGGGAGTTGGTGATGGACAGGGATGCCTGGCGTGCTACGATTCATGGGGTCGCAAAAAGTTGGACACGACTGAGTGACTGAACTGTACTGAACTGAACTACCATACATTTGTAGCTCAAATTTTAAAAAAAGGAACAGCCCTTAAAATTTTATGAGATAATAGAGTAGCAGAATAAAAAGTAAAAGATTCAAATTTAGTTTTAATTTATTAGTTTGTCTTCACTAACGTCAGACAAAATTGTTCTATTATTCAATTTTTTCATTACTAGAAATATGCATAACCCTGGATTTATGTTTCAACACAGAAATGTGGAAAGAATTTTGGGTTTATATGTGAAAAATATTTTAGCTCTTTCAAATATATATTATTTAGTTTTTCTAAAAATGAATAGCAAAGAGCCGCAGTTAAAGATAAATATAAAATGTGTTAGCTGACTTCAACCATTCCTGCTTTTCATTATCACTCAAGAAACTTATTCCTTAGGAACTGCATCGTTATGAATCATCTACCCACAATTAGGATGGAAAATGCGAGGTTATCAAATTCATGCTCTTTTTAATTTATGGATCAGAATTAAGTATTGCTATTATGCATAGTAGAGACAAACTGATACCCGAATAGCTTTCCTCTTACATTTTGATCCTGCAGTCTTGCTCACCTCCAACACTGTGCATGCATGCACACACACACACACACACACACACACACACACACACACACACACACACACTTGCTCTCTCTCTCTCTCCAGGATCAGTTTTTGATCACGACTGATCAGTTTTTGATCAAGATTGCGATTTTTTTTTATTTTTTACCGTGCAGTGTTTGAAGACATTTATTATGGAACAATAAAAAAATGCTGGTGTTTTGTAGACTGGAAAAAATTGATGGTAGTGATAGGCCTGCACACATACCTGCAGGTGTGTATAGGAAGAGTTAGTCACTCAGTCGTGTCTGACTCTTTGGGACCCCATGGAGCCCACCAGGCTCCGCCGATCATGGGATTTTTCCAGGCACATGCAGGCTCCTCCAATCATGGGATTTTTCCAGGCGCATGCAGATAAATCCCTGATGGCTTAGCGATAAAAGAATCTGCTTGTATTGCAGGAGGCACAGGAGACGTGGGTTCAATCCCTGAATTGGGAAGATTCCCTGGAGGAAGAGATGGGAACCCTCTCCAGTATTCTTGTCAGGAAAACCCCGTGGACAGAGGAACCTGGCAGGCTACAGTCCATGGGGTCTCAAAGGGTTGAACACGACTGAGCAACGCACACACTAAGTGTTTATAATCACTTTTAGTAGGTCCTGCAAAGTGTTTTCCAGAATGTGTACCAATGTGTGCCAATGTGTACTCCTGTCTTCAGCTTCTGAGAGTTCTAGTTGCTGCTAATCCTCACCAGTGCCAACAATCTAATTTCACATCTTAGTCATTGTGATGTATGTGTGGTAGTATGACATTGTGTTTTGAAGTATTTCCTTCAAAACCAACATACTGATGATTTTACAGATATATTTGGTAGCTTTTGAAATCATTTTTATAGCAAAGTGCCTTTCAAGTAGTTTTCTGTCGTCTTGTTGGGCTGCGGGGTCTCTTTCTTCTCATCATGTAGGAGTTTGTTGTAGATTCAGAAGAGGAATCCTTTATTAGCAACAAACACTTCAAATACATTCTCCCTGACTAGAGTTTGCATTTTCCATCTCTTAGTGGTATTTGAGAAAAAGTAATTCTTAGGTTTAAAGAGTTTCAATGTCTCATATTTTCCCTTCAGAACTAGAAGTTTCCATGTCTTATTTAAGAAATCTTTGCTAAATCAAATAACATGAAGACAGTCTTTTGATTTTTTCTTCTAAAATTGGTACTGTTTCTACCTATCACATTGAGATCTAGAGTCTGTTTGAAAATTGGATTTGTGCTAGTGCGTATTTGTGCGAGATGAGGATTAAGAGGCATCATTTTTCCATGTGATTTCTAATGACTCAGTGTTATTAATTGAAAACGCTATTCTCTTACAGTATTCTTTTACTGTAATTTTGCTGCTTTTATTGTAAATCACATGACTGGATACCCATGATAGACAAGTAATCACTTGTCTGTCTTTCCACCAATACGCTATTTTCTATGACTCAAACATTTTAACATGGATTCTTGTTATGTCCTGACAATCCTCTGGCTTTATCCTTCTTATTTAAGACTGTCTTAGTTATTTTTGTTCCTTTGTATTGTCTCATAATTTTTAGTGTAAAAATTTCAACTTGTATCCGCACATACAAACACCTGAAGTTCTGTAGTATTACAGTCCTCCACCATATAGGTCTACCTTAATTTTCTCGGTAATGTTTTGAAATTCTCTGTGTAAAAATTCACCACTTATTTATTATTTTAGCTTAACTATCTGATGATATTTCATGTTCATGTAAGTGACATTTAAAATTTTTCACTTTCTATTGATTTATGCCAGTATATAGAAACGGTATTGGTTTCTCTAAATTGACCTTTTGTCATCTGATCTTTTGCTTAATCCACCGATTAGTTTTACTAGGTCATCTATAGATGATATATGTGCATCACGTCATCTTTATTTCTTCCTTTGTGATCGCTTTCTTTTCAGTTTCCTTTATTTTGTTTCCCAAGTTAGGTAGGATCTCCATTAAAATGTGAATGGAAGTAATAATAGTAGGTATCTTTGTTATGTTTTGAGCTTCTGGGAAATATATCAGTGTTGCATTATTAAACATTATTCTTCATACAATTTTGTTATAAATGCATTTATTAGGTTAGAGAAGTTTTTCTCTCCCTACTTTTCAAGATTGCTGTTATGATGAATCAGTCTTGAATTTAATCAATTTTTGGCATCTATTGTAATGGTATTTTCTTCTTTTCCTATTAATGTGATAAATTACTATGATTTTTTAAATGTTATGATAAACTTGTCTTCCTAGAAAAAAGAAAAAGGCTTAAATTGGTCATGATATATTGTCATTTTTGTGTATCTTTGCATTTGACTTTCTAAGATTTTAAGATTTTTTTATCTATAATAATGAGAGAGATTTTTTTCCTCATTATAATCTGTTTGGTTCTCATAGTCAAGTTATGCTGACTTCAGAAATACTGTGAGAAGTTTCACTTTTGCTTATTTTGAGAATTAACTGTAGAAGTGATCTGGGCTCAGCTTTTGCTTTATGAGAAGGTCTTTAACTATAGATTCAACCGCTTTAATTATGTAGAATAATTCAGCTTCTCCATTTTTTCTTATTATGTTACTTTTGAGACCTGTTTCTTATCTAGGAATCTTTCGGTGTGTTCTAAATTTGTAGATTATACTGATCCTAAAATTCTCATGAGGTTGCTTATAACTTGATACATAGGTTACTTAGAAATATTTTGGCTCATTTTCAAACTGCTGGGCATTTCCTAAAAGTTGTTTTGTTATTAATTTCTAGCTTCTTTCACTGGTCAAAAAAATATATGAATAGTTTTGGTCATTAGAAAAGCAATGAAGCCTACACTCTTTAGTTGCTAAGTTGTGTCCGACTCTTTGAGGCCCCGTGGACTGCAGCATGCCAGGCTTCCCTGCCCTTTAGATCTCCTGGAGTTTGCTCAGACTCATGTCCATTGAGTCCGTGATGCCATCCAACCATCTCATCCTCTGTTGCCCCCTTCTCTTTTTGCCCTCCATCTTTCCCAGCAGCAAGGTCTCTTCCAACGAGTCAGGTTTTGGCATCAGGTAGCCAAAGTACGGGACCTTCAGTTTCAGCATCAGTCCTTCCAGTGAATATTCAGGGTTGATTTCCTTTAGAATTGACTGGTTTGATCTCCTTGCTGTCCAAGGGACTTGCAAGAGTCTTCTCCAGCACCACAATTTGAAAGCATCAATTTTTCAGCACTCAGCCTTCTTTATGGTCCAACTTTCACATCTGTACATGACTGCGGGAAAAACCATAGCCTTGACTGTACATTAGTGTGCATTGCCACACCGCATGTGATTGGTCTGGATGAGATGCATGTGATCTTGAGATGTAAACTTTGTTTCCTGTTGTGCTCAGTTTTCTAGATATGTTATTTAGATCAAACTTGTTGATCATGACCAACTATATTCCTAATAGTATGTATCTGCTTCTACAATCAGCCTTTGGCAGGAATTACCACATTTAATTCACAAATAATCCTATAAGATCAGTATTTAAAGATGAGGTGTCTTATGTATGGAGTTTCATTAATTGAGCAAAAGCACTAAAGCCAGTGAATGGCAAAGCTGAGACCCAGACATAAGTTTCTTTGTCTGCAAAGTTTCGCTTCTCTTTCCTTCACACAGCACTGCCTCCTTGTATCACTAAGTAGATGTATTTTAGGATGTCTGTCTAGGCCATGATTCGCTCTATTCTCCTGAGAAATGCCTTTCTTCTATAAGGACTAACCTAGGGCAGCTACCTGTGTTCTTAACATACTCCAGACTTGTGGGTGGTTGGGAAAGAGATGAACAACACTTGACCAATGTTGGGCCCCCAAAATCAATCTCTTGGAATGTTTTGAGATAATTTGAGACTAATAGTTGGAAGTTATGTCAAATGATAGCACAGAGGCCAATCCATTTTTTTGCTACCCAGGTTTCCATGCTTCTTAATGTCTGTTTGCCTTTTCATTAGCTGATTTATAATGATTTGTTTCACTAGCAGCTAGATACTCTAATCTTGCTACAACGCTGCCCTCTAGGCATTTGCCAGTTTTTACCTGTGAACTGTGTTCATATACAGAATATATAAATAATTTCATAAGTCAATAACAAAAAAACACATTAATGGAAATACAGGCAAAAGACAATCAGCTGATGACGTGATGGTTGTATTCAGTTTCCAAAAATCTATCAAGCTATATGGAACAGCTAAGCCCATGTGCCACAACCACCGAGCCTGTGCTCTAAAGTCCACAAGTCACAGCTTCTGGGCTCGCAGCTACTGAAGCCCATGCACCCTAGAGCCTCTTCTCCACAAGAAACGCCACCACAACGAGGAACCCACACATTAGAACTAGAGATCCAGTTGCAGTTCTCACTCGCCACAGCTAGAGAAGAGCCCACGCATCAACGAAGACCCAAGACAGTCAAAAACTACTTAATAGTCTAACTGGAAGCTCAATGGATATCTTGCTCCAAGGTACCATCAAAATCTGATTAAGAAAAAAAGTCATTTTCATCACAGAAAATGAAAACATATACATTAACATTCACAGTTAAACATAAAGCATATAAATATACATTTTATTTTCGCTCATCTTTGAAATCATCTTTATTGGTCAGTTGATTAAATTTCCTCATATTTTCCTGTGACCTTTTGACCAAAACTGCACTCATGTTGTGTCCTTCCTAGTGCCCAGTTTTTGTCTTAATTGGATGGAGAGCATGAAGATACCACACCTGGAGGAAAAGCACTCGGAACAATGAAGACCCAGCACAGCCAATAAATAAATAAAATCATTTTTAAAAGATCGATCAAGCTGAATCCTGTGATTTGTGTACTTTTTTCTGAGTATTATATTTAAATATGAAAATATTCTTTAAAACTTTATAGGTACTTTCTAACGCATTTAATGGAGAAGGCGATGGCACCCCACTCCAGTACTCTTGCCTGGAAAATCCCATGGATGGAGGAGCCTGGTAGGCTGCAGTCCATGGGGTCGCGGAGAGTCGGACATGGCTGAGCGACTTCCCTTTCACTTTTCACTTTTCATACATTGGAGAAGGAAATGGCAACCCACTCCAGTGTTCTTGCCTGGAGAATCCCAGGGACAGTGGGCCCCTCTCTATGGGGTCGCACAGAGTCGGAAGCGACTGAAGCAACTTAGCAGCAGTAGCAGCAACGCATTTAAAATTACAGAAACATCTAACTTTCTCTCTTTCTCCATATCAAGCTCCATATGAGATGGTTTTCTTTGTCTCAGATACAACAAGTCTTTATGTTTTCTTCTTCAACAGTTCTGCCCATCTTGAAACAGTATTTGGTGCTGATACTGAAAAATAGGACATGGGTCCCTCCCAGGCATTTTAAAATGGAGGTTCCTCCCATATGCCTGTGACGTTGATGAACTACTCTATGAAGGAGGAGTATAAAGTTTAGAATCAGTTCCTTCACAGGCACTACTAGTCACCTCCTGCCACAAAGAAAGTATTGAAAGATCAAAAGAAACATACTTTTGCCACTCAAATGCCCCTGAGATCTTTCCCCAGCGCTATTACGTATGTATTAATAATAACTTTTAAACAGAAATTGACTCTTAAATAGAAATTTAAATAGTGAAGTTTTCACAAAGTGGAACAAACAGGCTTTGAAGCATTAATCACTTAGAAGAATAAGTATGAGAAACACAAAGAAAAATACCTAGTTCTTCCGAACACTGACCACTAGTTAGAATTGAATTTCCAAGAGCCCTGTTTTGAATCAAGTGAACCTGAATGGTTCTTCTTCAAAAGCAAAATGAAAGGACTGAAAGAAAAAAATAAAAGGAAAAAGGATGAAAGGAAGGAAAGGAGAAAGGAAAAAAGAAGGAATGAGGCCTCCGTACGAAAATGCACGTTACTACAATCCCAGCAGAATCTTAATAGTTTTACAACTACAGTCATAGCTGCTGATTAAATACGTAATTAATAATATCTGGCTCTGAACACTTCTTTTTTTTAATTTGAAGTATAGTTGATTTACAATGTTGTATTAGTTTCTGGTGTACAGCAAAGTGATATATATATATATATATATATATACACATGTGTGTGTGTGTGTGTGTGTGTGTATACGAATCACTTCAACACACAAAAAAAGAAATAAGTATACCATACACACATACAAAATGTGTGGACTTATGTATGTGAATCACTTATATACATGAATCACTTTTATCACACCACATTTTCTTTATCCATTCATCTATCAGTGGATATTTGAATAGCTTCCAAATGGAATTGCTTCCATGTCTTGGCCATTGTAAATAGTACTGCAGTGAACCCTGGGGGTGCAAGTATCTTTTCCAAATGAAGTTTTCTCCAGATCCATGTCCAGGAGTGGGATTGTAGGATCATGTAGGTAGCTCTATTTTTTTTTTTTTTTTTAAGGCCTCCATACTGTTCTCTGTACTGGTTGTATCAATTTACATTCCCACCAACAGTGCAGGAGGGTTCCTTTTTTTCCACACCCTTTCCAGCATTTATTGTTTGTAGACTTTTTGGTGTCAGCCATTCTGACTTCTGTGAAATGATACCTCATTGTAGTTTTGATTTGCATTTGTCTAATAATTGGGCTTCCCTTGTGGTTCAGCTGGTAATGTGGGGGATCTGGGTTCGATCTCTGGGTTGGGAAGATCCCTCGGGAAAGGGAATGGCTACCTACTCCAGTATCCTGGCCTGCAAAAACATAAAGCACAGCCATGCAGTGCATTAAGCTATAATTTAGAAAACTCCAAGTGGTTATTGAAAGCTGTGTTAGCTGGGATGTTCCATATAAACCACACTGGATGCTGAAACAAACAAAAGAATGTGCAAATAGACAAAATAGAAAGGTGAGGACAAATAATTGTGTAAAAATACTTTGAGAAAGGATAAGGCAGTTACGCATAAAGCAAAACATGTTTTGAATCACTCTATGTTAGCTTAGATTGGAAAAGGAGGGAACAACTTTGCTTCTTGGTAGAAAAGAAAGCCATTTCACTGTTCCTGGAATGATCAGACTCTACAATCGTCTGGAGTCACCCTGGAGACCAGAAGGATTGGAAGAGATATGTGAACAGATAGAGCCATGCTGAAAGAGTGCACAGATGAAATATAAATATGTATGGCAGTTTGCCACCAAGGGCGTCTTGATCGCAAGCAGACCTTACTGAAAAGCCCCTAGCCATTTTTTGCTTGTTTGTTTAAAAAAGCAAAACAACACACACACAAACAAAACAAAACATGGAATTATAAAGTAAAATATGACTGGGGTTGAGATCTACCTTTCAGAGGGATGAAAAAGAAATACAAAGCATGACCTCTAACTACAGACTTTTCAGTTTACTAAGGAGTTTTGTGGAAGCTTGTGTGAGAAACTCAGTAATAAATTAATAACTACTTATAGTAATAGATATGCTTAGAATACTTGAGTGCCTCTGAAGAAGCTTTGCTGGTGAAGTGGAAGAAAGCCAGTAAGTTATTTTTATGACAAAGTCTCCCGTGTGTCATCCTTGTTTCCATAGTGTCTATAACTATGAATCAAGAAAAAATATAATAATTTTAAATTTTGGATATACATTTATTTTGTATATTTGTAAAAAAATTTATATTGAATTAAATTTTGTAAGGACAGGTACAGCAGAGAATGGGGGCTTCCAAGGTGGTACTAGTGGTAAAGAATCCATCTGCCAATGCAGGAGACACAGCAGACCCAGGTTAGATTCCTGGGTCTGGAAGAAGGAAATGGAAACCCACCCTATTATTCTTGCCTGGGAAGTCTCATGGATAGAGGAGCCTGGCGGGCTACAGCCCATGGGGTCTCAAAAGAGTCAGACATATCTGAGCGCACACACAGAGGGCAGCAGAGGGTATAAAATATATGTGCCTTTTGAGTCAGGTTACTGCTGCTGCTAAATCACTTCAGTCGTGTCCGACTCTGTGCAACCCCGTAGACGGCAGCCCACCAGGCTCCGCCATCCCTGGGATTCTCAGGTTAACCTAGATTCAAATTCTAATCCGGCTATTGACCAGCTACATGACCTTGTACAAGAACAACCTCTCTGAGCCTCAGTTTCTTCTTCTCTAAAATGATGGAGATCACTCTTATTTGTACTTAAGGAAGCTTTGATGAAAATAGTGATCATCTTTACCAACAAGATAAGAAGAAAAATATTAGTCTCCTACAAAGTTTCAGATTGTTTTCTAAGTCAGTTGTTTCTTTGTCAGTAATTTCTTGGGGAAAAAATTTTTTTTTTTTAAATTTTTACTAACCCTATACTTTTCCAGCCAAAGCACAACAAAGCCTAAGAAACAGTTTACTTTTTTGGAAAAAAAAGAAAAAGTTGTACAAAATGTATGTACTGTTATATGTGGCGTACTTTATAGTTCTCATAACTCCTTAATTACCTTTTAGCTAGGGAATCACAGTGGAAAAAAGCTGAATTGAAATTAGACATTCATGACCCGTTTTATAATTTGAATAATAATGGCCTGTAGTTGAAGCAACACAGCACTATTCATTGGCAATTGGTAATAGCGAAACTTCTTCAGTATGTCTCTGGCTTCAGTACTTGGAACTGTTAGACCGTTTTATGCATGACCATTTTATAAACAAAACAAATATTTCTCCTCTGTATTTAAAGTAATTTTTTTTTTCCGCAGGCTGTGTGATTCCACTGGCAGAATGAGCTCAATGGTAAGACTGAATGAGCTGATTTTCCTTCAGTATGTGACGGCAACACTTAAGCACAGAGACTTATTTGTAAGTACGCAAACAAGGATTTTGTGTTACAGAAACAGTTTATAGATTTCTGCACCAGAGGCCATTGATGAGATGGCATAAGCAATGGAAAAGTAGTTGGGCAGCTGGAGAAATAACCTTGATTCAGCCCCCGCTGGCCATAGCCCTCTACATTAGTCATGTAACAACTTCTGGCCTTAGACTTCCTTCCTGACAAGGTCATGTGGACTGTGTGACCTCCAAGTGTTTCTTCGGGCCTCATGTAATCTATGAGTCATGATAGACAAACCCCAATGACCGGAAAGAATTAATTTTTCTTTTAAAATCCTGCCTCTAATATTTCAATCGCAAATAGCAATACCTTAACCAGTGTGGTGGTTACATAAGTTTTTTATAGTTACTCACTACGACCTACACTTTTATTTAATGTACTTTCTGTATCAATCTTTATATGTTTTTAAAGACTAAATAAGTACAGGAATGTGACAGTTAAAATTCATTTTTTTCTTATAGGGCAGTGCAAAATACAAACTTTTAAAATTTATTTGCTTTCTAAGCTGGTGTCCCCTTGACAGTCTTGTGATGGTCTATTGTTTTCCTGAACTATCTTCCTCAAACTTAATAACAAATGCACCAGATGTACTATAAACTAATTAGGCACAGAGATTTGGCAAGAAGTTCCATCTTCTCAAAAATCATTGTTATCACCTATGTAATGCTGTCCAAGAGTGCTTCCTAGGTGGCTCAGTGGTAAAGAACCTGCCTACAATGCAGACAACACAGGTTTGATCCATGGGTCAGGAAGATCCCCTAGAGAAGGAAATGGCAATCCAGTCCGATATTCTTGCCTGGACAATTCCATGGACAGAGGAGCAGCCCGTGGGGTCCCAAAGAGTCTTATAGAGCTGAGCAACTGAGCACACACCCACATACTGTCTAAGAGGCAGACTTTTACAGCTTATCAAGCTCTTCTGCTCATTCACACTTGTGATTGAAGTGTGTTTATTCTTATGCCTCCCCATGTGTATAGCAACACTCCTTCTCTTCGTGTTGGAAATAAGATGACCAAAAGCCTTTTGTTACCAGCCCCAGCACCCTCCTTAATGTAGGAGCAGTTTCGATCATGTTCTTCCAGGTGACTTCTTTTTGGTTTTTCCTTTCTTCTGTTCGGCTGTGGTCTCAAATCTATTTGAGTGTATATAATATTGAGCCAAATCCTCCAAACACTCTAAAATCCCCCCAGTGCTCACGAACTTTAACCACTTTGTTTTCACCACATGCTTTCCCAGCAACTGGAGATGTATACAGAGCCTAAGTTGCAAATCCTTTTATCCTTGATGAGAATACTGGAGGCCGCTGGGGAAATCCTAAAGTTTTATGATTTGTGGAAAACAGGCAGAACCGGAAAGGGTTACTTGAGACACCAAATAATGATATTTGTGTCCTTTTTTACATTTTGTTACCAAATTCTATGCCTACGACTTAGAAGTGGGATTTCTCTGTTCTTTCTACCATTGCCCTTTCCCATTGCCATCTCCAAACTTCTTTCCTTATGGCTTTTTTTTTTTTTTTTTTGCACTAAACATTAAGCTCATTGATTACCCGGATGGCACCAAGTGACCTAATGACGTGTCAGTCTTAATGAGAAAAGCAAGCGGCTGCCTGTGATGTGGCCGGGCTTGGCCACCCCCCACCGCGTCCCGGCATGTCAGACTTAGTCCCCTTTAGGAGAGGGGAGCATGGAAAATCAACAGAGACCCGCCCGGTGCCTCTTCACAGAATGGACATGGGCATGGCTATTTAGCCTGTAAAAGGGGGCGCATTTGCACAAATGGGAGTGAACATAAGGAGTCCTTCAGCAAAGAATGGGACCTTGGCAAATTTATAGACTCCCCTGAAAGAAAGTGATTACAGATCATTATCCAATTGAGGCAGATTGATGGGCTGGGGTCAAAGTAATATTGCAGATCTCACAGAGGGCACAATGGCTGCTTGTCACAGTGAAAGAAAAGAAAGGGCGGGGGCGGGGGTGGGGGAGACAGCCACACAGAGAGGCAAAGCTTAAGCTTTACCAACTGCTCTGAAAGGGCCTAGATGTGTATGCCGTTAGTTTTCTTGAGCACCATGTTTTATTTTATGTTGCAAAGGACACGCCATTGAGATCAAATTGGGCATTCAAACGTACCCCAATGAAGAACATACAAAGGCCCTTAAATATAGACCGCAGCACTCTTTTTTTTTTTCTTCCAAAAAGCACTAAAGCAACATAAATGGGGAAGAGGATGGACCACATAAAAGTGCTTAGTTCCTCCTTTCTCTCCCTCTTTCTCTCTCTCTCTCTCAAGCGGAACTATCTCATAAAATATGAATATGCAAAAAGAAATAATAGTAGACAGAAGGGCTTAATGTCTATAAGTGAAACTCCCTTAAGCTGACAGCCAAGGGATGAGCAGATCTGACTTTGAAACTTTGCAACATCTGTTCAGGCCCAACGTGGCAGTCCTGAAATGGAATACAACAGGGCGAGATGTGTCCCCACTGCTTCCTTTGTGTTGGTTCCTGAGTGTTTAAAAGTGCTTTGCATTCATGCGTTTTACAAAATGCGATACAAAAGACGGAAGAATAGCCAGCATGTCCAAGTGCATTCGCCTTTCATTTTGCAATAGGTTTTCGGGATCTAGAGAGTTAGAAGTATCAAGCAAACATGTATTCAGAGGAGATCCGGTTTTTAGCTACTTTGTTGGGGTCCAGAGAGTATTAGCAAGTAAAAAAGAACAGATTTATATTCTGAACTTATTTTACCAGGAAGAAGCATAGTCATTTTTTTCCCCACATAAAGACTGTTCTTAAACAATAAAGTTATTTGATTTCTCTAAGATATATATGGCTAGAATTTTAGGATAGATAGATGATAGAGAGACATAGATAAAATTGGAGGAAAAGAAAAGAAGGAAAGATAAACCTCAGTTGGGGAATAGAGGATTTTTTAGCTTTCTCCTTCATGATAAAATTAAAGTTATGAATTCAATCACTTGTGTCATCTTTTCTTATTAAGGCAAATCAGCTAAGCTATAACAAATGGTAATATTATTATTTTTTGTTTGTTTTTATAAGTATGTAAGTAGCTTACTTGCCTTTATCATTAGACATCACGGATGTGTTTCAAATTCTTGAGTTCAGAAATAATTGAGAACACTCACAAATGAAGATTTCTTTTTCTCAGCACTGCTCTTCCCTCCCCCCGCCCCCCCTTTCCCCTGATCACAAGGTCTTCACTGTTTCCTAATGAGCTCTTAATGAGCTGTCAATTGCTTATGTAAATAGAGAAGGAAACAGACACTGAGGGGATGCTGGATATTCAGTTAAAATTTGATACTGCCTAACCTCTCAAAGTTATTAAAAATGTAGATTGCTCCAACTTAATAGCTAGCCTCGACTCTCCCTTCCTTTTACTTTCCTACTTTCTGCGAGTATGCCATTTGAAAGTCTCAGAGATACCATCACTTTACTTCTAGATTATTAACTTTATATTTAAAAATACTGCGTACATAGTTAAAGTTTCATGTTGAATGCAATGTAGAGATGTAGGTTAAAAGAAAAAAAAGTGAAAGTTGTTTCATCTTATTTGTGATAATTAAGCTAAAAGACTGGGAGTATGTTTGCTGGATTGATAACAGCAGTTGTCTTTGGTGGGGAGAGAAATAGAAGCTGTAGCAGGACTTTTTTTTTTTTTTCCCAAATATGTACATATTGCTTGGATAAATTTAACAGAAATTAAAGATTTAATTAAAAACATTTCCCTGTCCCCGAAAATGATTTCCTGAAAATATCTGGGATTCATGAACATTTACAAAGACATTGAATTTTTAAGTCTATTTTCATTGTGTATTTTACTCCAGTTTTATTTCAGAGTCACTGATGTGTAAATCTGTGTTATGTCTTTTTCCTAAATGCGCTGCATTCATGCACATATTGAGACTCTGAAGGGTTTCTAGATAACTCCTTAGGAACTAGAGTTCTTCAGCGGAGATTGGAAGGGTAACTTGCAATGTGGATTATCACGCTGCAGATAAGACATGTCAGAACTGATGTTCAGGGCCTTCACGTATGCTGCAGGACGAGCTAACTGAGACCAGTGATTGAACTGAGCATCCTAAGTTAGGAGGGGGTTTGGGAGAATGTTGGGCAGTCATGGTGCTAATTAATTTGCTGCTGCTTCACACTGAGATAAGGGTTGGGCTAGTTTCATAGATGTCCCAAATTCCTTCCTGCAATACCAGCCCTGGGGTCTCAAATTTATTGGCAGTTGGGAATTATAGACCCAGAATGTGACATCTTTTCCCGAATGTCCAGACACCCGGAGTTCTCAAGGGGGCCCTGATTTCATTAAGTATCTAAGGGGAGAAAGGTTCTGAGGAAATACGGGGCAAGGAGAGATGGTGAGTGGGAGTTCCCAAAGGTAAAAGGACCCACTTTTCCATTTATCTGGGATGGATCCTGCCTTGAAACCAGGATCCATAAGATGCTTGATGCCCCTTCAGAAACAAAGATCTACCTGACAGTACACAACTGTCAGGTGAGTTCACTGAGATTGTAACTCTCATGGACTTGATTGCTCTTTTTCTTGTTTCATGAAATGGTAATGGAGAAAATCCGAGCCACTGTCGATAGGTCTGAAACCTGTTAGGGTTCTACACTGTATCCAGTAGGAGGTAAGCACAATTCAAGTTATCTTGGCACAAAAAGATTGGCACGTTTCTTTATAGCCTTGTATCCTCTTGGCAAGATTACTGTCTTCCTATAGGGGGCCTTTTATACACTGTGAGTTTCTGTAGTAAATCCAGAAATTATGCGACTTTCTGTGAAAGGCAGGCTGAATTCAGACATCAGTAGAAAGAACTAGGAATAGGGAACTGTGGAAAATTCTTAAAGAGATGGGAATACCAGACCACTTGACCTGCCTCCTACAAAACCTGTATGCAGGTCAAGAAGCAACACTTATAACTGGACATGGAACAATGGACTGGTTCTAATGGGAAAGGAGTACATCAAGGCTGTATATTGTCACCCTGCTTATTTAACTTCTAGGCAGAGTACATCATGCGAAATGCCAGGCTGGATGAAGCACAAGCTGGAATCAAGATTGCTGGGAAAAATATCAACAACCTCAGATATGCAGATGACACCACCCTTAGGGCAGAAAGCGAAGAGGAACTGAAGAGCCTCTTGATGAAAGTGAAAGAGGAGAGTGAAAAAGCTGGCTTAAAACTCAACATTCAGAAAACTAAGATCATGGCATCTGGTCCCTTCACTTCATGGGAATTAGATGGGGAAACAGTGGAAACAGTGACAGACTTTATTTTCTTGGGCTTCAAAATCACTGTGGACAGTGACTGCAGCCATGCAATTAAAAGACAGTTGCTCCTTGGAAGAAAAGCTATGACAAACCTAGACAGCATATTAAAAAGCAGGGGCATTACCTTGACAATCTGTATTGTCAAAGCTATGGTTTTTCCAGTAGCGACGTGTGGATGTGAGAGTTGGACAATAAAGAAGGCTGAGCACTAAAGAATTTATGCTTTTGAACTGTGGTGTTGGAGAAGACCCTTGAGAGTCCCTTGGTCTGCAAGGAGATCAAACTAGTTAATCTTAAAGGAAATCAATCCTGAATATACAATGGAGGAACTGATGCTGAGGCTGGAGATCCAATATTTTGGCCACCTGATGTGAAGAGCCGACTCCCTGGAAAAGACTCTGATGCTGGGAAAGATTGAAGGCAGGGGAAAAGGGAAAAACAGAGGATGAGATGGTTGTATGGCATCACCGACTCAATGGATATGAGTTTGAGCAGGCTTCAGGAGATGGTGATGGACAGGGAAGCCTGAGGCGCTGCAGCCCATGGGGTTGCAAAGAGTCAAACTCAACTGAGCAACTAAACAACAACAAATCAAAATGTAGATAAAGTTACCAACTTGAATATAGTTTTACTTTTCTCTTGTAAAAGATGCCTATTTAGATTGCTGTATTCAAGCCTATACTATGAGAGAATACTTACGGCTTACATAGTGTTCTCTAGAAATAGGCTGATTGTGAGTAATAAATCTTTGAGAGGATTGTAGCTAAATTGTTTAGGTTTCCGTACTATATGTGTTCAACTCAGTTAAGGTAACTCAGGTTTTACACGGGCAGACTGAGTAACTGTTTTGATAAAACAAAATGCATTTATTTACATAGATATTTTGTAAAGAAATTGGAAAAATCTTTTGGGAGGCTGTGATTACTTGTGACAAAGTAGAGAAAAAGATATAATTTTTATCAATCTGATGTATTTCTATAGCTAATCGGGATCATGCCAGTCTGTGAAGGGTATTTGGGGCCTGACTGATTTACTTCATATTTCTCCAGTTATCCATGATTGTCTAAAATACTGTCTAGAATGCCTTCAAGAATTTTGGAAAAATAGAAAGTGATGAATCCCTATATACTTCAGTTATTAATCTGAATTAAGGTGGAATAAATAACACTGTTTTCATGTTATAGTATTTGTTTATATGATATTTTTATCAAAATAGCCTAAGAATAAAATAGATTATCCCCCCTACACAAAGTATTTTAGGAGTATTCCAGCCAGTTTAAAAGAAATACCTCCCTAAACCGACCATTTTTCTCAGCTTTATTTGACTATTATTTATGTAGGAGATAGATTAGAGTATTGTGGTTAATTCTCATAAGTATCCCAAAATTCTTATCATCATAACAGCTTTGTTTTAAAGTGTTATAATTTCAAATATTATTTTTGATACATTTTATTTACTCTTTATAGAACATTATAGATGGCTTCAACAGTAACAAAACATAAACAATTTCTCAACAAAATACAGATGCTAAGGGAAATATAAACATAATGGGCTTCGTCGGTGACTCAGTGGTAAAGAAAATCTGCCGGCAATGCAGATGCCGCAAGTTCCATCCCTGGATCAGGAAGATTCCCTGGAGAAGGGAGTGGCTACCCACTCCAGTATTCTTGCCTGGGAAATCCCACGGACAGAGGAGCCTGGTGGGGGACAGTCCATGGGGTCACAATAGAGTCAGACACAACTTTGCGACTAAAGAACAACAACAACTTACCACCTTACTCAAAGCCTGAGTCTGTTAGATGACAACAGGCCACACACTGGAGTGGAGTTGGGTGCACTCATTCTTGGGGTGGCTTCTAGATCTCTACATTTGGAAGTCTGTATAGTTCCTCACAATTGCTCACGGTCCTGTCACATTGCAGCCATTAGGTGTTCCAGAGGTCTCTAAGTTGAAAATGAAGGACCACGGTTCAGCCTCTGGGCCCCTGTTTGCATCGTATTAGGTGAAAACAACTCAGTAAATGTGATGGAGGCCATTCTTTCGGACTCCAGAGATTAGCCCCTCCTAATAGATTCTAAATATCCAGGCCAAATTCAACTTTGTTGAAGCCAATGGAAAGCCATTTAATGCGCTTTCATTAGTCTGATAAAGCACGTCTTGAATATTAATTGTGTGCATTGCACTGGTAAGACAATTTTAAAGAAACTTAATAACTTCACACACAGTTTGGCCTAAAAGAATTAACGGAACTCCCAAGAAGTGAATCATTTGTTCCACAGAAGTAGTCTGGCACATTGAAAGATGTGCTTCACCCATTAGTGATAGAACAAAGTAGGATTTCTCCAGCATATTCTCCACATAACATAGGTAAACCTTACCAGTGTATAATTCTGCCCCAGTTCTCCTCCTCATGAAACTCCTGTGTCTAGTCACAGCTGTGGCATATTTATTTTTACATTTTCAAAATATGTCTTTTCCCCAAATTAGCCAAAACATTTATTCTCCTTCCCCTCCAAAATAAGTCTTCACAATAGAACATCAATTTTATTCATGCAGAATGTTATATTTTTCAGCCTTGAAAATTGTTTCACTTCTTTCTAAAGTCTTACATTAAACTTCAAAGCCTAACCACAAAATCTTTCCCAATCTTGCAGTACTACCAAACTTAGATTTTCCCCAAGTTTTGCCAGAAAATAAAATTTCTTTTGTGCCATAATTGTTTTTTCTAAGAAAGAAGTCTCCCTAGAGGTTAAGGAAAAAAACAAAAAACTAACCAATTGTACCATGTAAAAGACAGTATAACACAAGCAATGTGTGTCAAAAACGAAATGTACCAAAAGCGAAGTATCAGTTTATTGTGAAAAACTGATTATGCCATATGCCATCACAAGGTAGCTGATTGTTTATCAAAACGAACAAATTGGCTGTGCTTGGACCAGAGTAAATACATTAACTATTCTTTCCCGGAAAGGCTTTACTATAAAACCACCCTTGGGAGGCAGTTCTCCTTGAGTTTCTTACCCTTACTGATAATGAGTTTGACCAAATGTAAATAGAATGGTCTGGGTCTGGCACCCACCAGGCTCCTCTGTCCATTGCATTTTCCAGCCAAGAATACTGGAATGGATTGCCATGTCCTCCTCCAGGAGATCTTCCCAGCCCAGGGATCGAAGCTGCATCTCCTGTGTCCCCTGCATTGGCAGGTAAACACTTTACCACTGAGCCACCTGGGAAACCCACCCCAGGGTTAGAAATTGTAAGAATTTTCAGATGAGTCAGTGGTTCAGTAGCTCTGATTGCTTCTTGGCTTGACTAAGGATGTAATTCTAAATCTTCTAGAGAGACAGAGGTCCTCAGACTGGTACCCTCACCGCTCCACATCTCTCTGGAGCCTTCTGCAATGCTGAGGTCCTACATTTGGACCCTGACTAATTGAGCTGAATTTTCTGTGTTGCTGACCCTCTTTGCCCAGTAGTACGTCTTTGCGTTGTATTAGCTCTGGTTAATAATTGCATCAAGTCACTTAAGCATATCTCCTTGAAGCAGGAAAAATGCCTGGTTCTTCATTTGACATTTGGTCTCATCATTCACAGGGAGGTGGGCCAGGTCACTCTTAGGAGGTCATGGGCATTGAAAACTACTCTGCTTTGTAAGGGATCTGTGTTATGGATCTGATGAAATTTGTCCAAAAATCTGCCTTCAGATTTTGTTTGATTAGCAACTGGAAAACAAGCAAGAAAGCAAGATAGATGATCTAGCTTTTTAAAGTAAAGACAGTTCCTACACAATGGACAATTGATGCAATAGGGCCCTCCTGTGGACCCAGGGCAGGTCAGTCTTAAAGCTCCCAATTAATCTTCCTTGCTGGTGACGTCTGCTTTCTAATGCAAGTTCTTCAAGTGTTTTCAAGTACAGAAACGGCAACTAATAATTGCCATTTGCACCATGAGTTTAAAAAAAAAAAATTGTTTATATATTTCCACACAAGGAAAAGTTTATTTTGTCTCTTAAAATCTTGACATCAAGAATTATATTCTTAAATATAATAATGGTATCCAGACTTGAGATACTTTCTTTTGCTTGAGTTTTGTGAGAGTAAAAAGTTGGGAGGGTAAAGATACATCCTTAATATCCTAAAGGAAATCTAGGCGAAGTCACTCACCCAAATTATATTGACCATAAAGACTTCACGGGGCCGTTTCATTAGTTTATGAGGCAAAATTAAATAAAACGGGACCTTAAATGAATTATAACCAGCTTGTGGAATAACAAATAGATTGTGCATGAGAAAACTAGCTCCATGTGACTTGCACCGCCACCATATGTAAAAACGCCTATTATTTGTCCTGTCTCTTTGAAAATCATTTTATTGGAATGTATCAGCTAAAGCAAAACACATGACCATCTAGTTGGTACATGAAAGAAACCACTGAAGACAAGTTTCTGGCCCAGCCCCCACACCCAGCATGTGAGCACTCTGGGAAAACAGCCTGAAGGATTTCTTTTCTTTTCTTTCTCTTTTTATCGGCATCTATGTACCAGCAAGTGCATCACATGCCCCTCCACCATTAGCTGCCTCTGCCTAAAAAAATGTGGTCAACATTTAAGCATTCGCTTCATGAAAGGCTAGCCTATTGAAAGCTCTGTTGGCCAGAGGAGCGGCTTGGGTTCCTCTCTAACTTCCTGGATCCCTGTAAGTGCTGCTCGGTGGCTCATCCATGTGATCCTGCCCAGCCCCTGGACATCAAGACAACACTGTGATGTTGGAGCCCACACTGTCTGCTGTGGACCTCAGGCTTGATTTCTGAGACGCCCTTTGTTTGGCACACTGCAGCAGGTGGCACTTATTATTGAATGCACATCGCCAACTTGTGCCTGGAAAGTGCCCTCAGGTCGTCTTCTGGGAAAGGGGTGCAGCTATAATACAGCAAAGTGTCTAGGTTATCTGTAGGAATCTTCATCAGAGACAGTGCACCATGAATTTCTGTTTAAGGCTACCTCCTGCAGCAAATGCTAAGGGGCTGTTACCCGAACTTGCTTTTGAGGTTTGGTTGTATGGAAAGATTCAAACATGCACAAATGCCTGCTCAGTTGTGTCCAACTCTTTGCAACCCCACAGACTGTAGCCTGCCAGGCTTCTCTGTCCATGGAGTATTCCAGGCAGGAATACTGGAGTGGGTTGCTATTTTCTACTCCAAATGATAAATCCAACATAAAAGAAGTTCTTTGACCAACGAAGTTATGTCAACTTATTTCATTGTTTCCACAGTAGTAAGTGTAGCATGAGAACTTGATATTATCATATTTTACACAGAAAATGCATTCTGTAGATAACTGCTTACCCATTGTATGTTAACATCAGTCACAGATTGAAATAGCAGGTCCTGGACTGTTAATTTAGAAGGTCAGAGAGGACCACATTTGCTGAGTATACGCCTATGCAGTCATCACTGAGTCATCATTATTTTTAAGCAAATAATCTCATTTATTTATATTTAATAAAAAGATTTAAGTTCTAATTGGTCTTCATCATTAAAAATCTGTGTGATTGAATAAATAACATCACCTCCCTTGAGTCTTGAATTTTCATCTAAAAAATGAGGAGGCTGTTTTAGATCATCTTGAATTTCAAATTCATCATCTCAAATTTCCACACACACATTTCTCTCGACTCTATAACTGTTCTTTCATAGCTATTAAGAATTTCAGAAAGCAAATATACAGATAGCTAATAAACACATGAAAAAATGCTCAACATCTCTCATTATTAGAGAAATGCAACTCAAAACTATGATGAAGTATTGCCTCACACCAGTCAGAATGGCCATCACTGAAATGTCTGCAAACAACAAATGCTGGAGAGGGTGTGGAGCAAAGGGCAGCCTCTTGCACTGTTGGAATGTAAATTGATACAGCCACTATGGAGACAGTATGGAGATTCCTTAAAAAACTAAGAATAAAACTATCATATGACCCAGAAATCCCTCTGCTGGGCATATACCCTGAAAAAAGCCGTAACTGAAAAAGATGCATGCACCCCAATGTTCTCTGCAAGACTGTTTACAATAGCTAGAACTCGGAAGCAGCCTAGATGCCCACTGACAGATGAATGGATAAAGAAGCTGTGGTACATATACACATTGGAATATTACTCAGCCATAAAATGGAATGCATTTGAGTCAGTTGTAAAAAGGTGGATGAACCTAGAGCGTATTATACAGAGTAGTGTGGAATCTAGGAAAATGGCACTGATCATTCTGCAGGGCAGCAATGGAGACAGAGACATAAAGAACAGACTTGTGGTCACAGGGGAGGGAAGGAGAGGGTGGGGCAAATTGAGCGAGTAGCATTGAAACATACGCATGACCATGTGTAAAACACATGGGAATTTGCTGTATGACACAGGGAGCTCAGACCTGGTGCTCTGTGACAAACTAGAGCAGCAGAATGGGGAGGGAGGTGGGAGGGGGGTTCAGGAGGGAAGGGCGGGTATTTGTGGCTGTGTCTTGTTGATGTATGGCAGAGACCAACACAATATTGTAAAGCAATGATCCTCCTATTAAAAATAAATAAATTAAATAAAAATAAAAGAAATTCCAGACTTTTAGGACATATCATGTTTGTGTGTTTGGGGCCCTGAATTTAAGTATCATCAGTGCTAGCATTTTTCCACAGTAAACACACATGTAGATAAGCTCTTGGAGACACTGCTCTCCATCTAAGAAAGAACAGAAGCCCCTCTAGTCACCATCACCATCACCATCACCCATAGCTTCCCTTCCTCCAAGTCCTCTCCTGTGATCCTAGTCAGCAAGGGTTGTCGCTGTTATTTAATGAGATGTTGTTGTTCACACCATGGGCATTGAACGTCATCAAAGAAGCTTGTGCCTTGGTTTCTTCGAGAGCTGCCATCAAATAGCATTTATTTCAAAAGTATTATTGCCATATTTATCAGAATAATCAATTCTCTTTTCCCAAGTCCTGCCATTCAGATATAAGATCTTTTAAAATGTCCCATTTAGGGAGGTGGTATAGTGAATAGGAATAAAGACTTCAGAAGTAGACAGTCATCTGGGGTGATGAAGAATTTTGTTCATACTCATTTTTCTTAATGGCAAAATGAGATAACAATGGTATTTATCCCATTGCTTTGTTGAGAACATTAATTGAAGTTATATGCATAAAATTCTTAGAATACTGGTTACAAGTAGACAAATTATAAATAGCATATATTCAGTTTGTTGTTATGACTTTTAACTATTAGATTTGTTAATACAAATATTATTCTTACTTATCACTTTCTACAATAATTTAGATGGTTTAAAAATAAAAGTACTTGCCAATGAAAATAGGGAACACAAGTAAAAATACAACATTTGAGAAGATATTTCATTATTAAAGTCTGTTTAAATATAAGCAATTAATGCTAATATTTTTTATACAAACTTGTAAAAATATAGAGGCTCTCTTTATCCTGAATTGAATTGCTCCTTCTAGAACAGGAAAATCCTAAATTATAATTTTCTTAGTGAATTAATGTACCAATATAAATACATGTTATTAACTTAGACAATAATATCTTTATCCATCTATAATATGTAAATTAAGCACTTAACTAGTAATTAACATGACTTGTTAAATTATGACACATATTTCAGAAAAATCTTGATATTTTTCTTCTGTTACATGTAGCTGTCAAATCTGTTTTCAGGTTTTAGTAGCTTAATTTCTTTTAATGTTTCCATAGAAATATCGTTAACTAGATGATAGATTAGAGGCAATAACATGATATCCTTGACATGCAGTCAAATTTATCTTCATCACGTGTCTGATAATATCCTCTTATTGTGTAATGGACCCTGCTATTTGTATCTATCATATTTTTATTCATTCATCTTCTTAGCTCCTAAAAATAGAATTCTCATCCAGACTCTCACAGTCGCAGATTCACACGCCTCTATGTGTCCTCCGTTATTTGCGGTCATCTAATAAATTGGCTCTTTGTATACCAGATCAAGTGGCATAAGACTGGAATGCATGCCCATAAGATAATACAGAAACATTTTATATATCAGTAATCCCAGCTGAAGAAGAAATTATTGTAAGCAATTTTTTAGGCATGTTTGCAAAGTGTCAATAACTGCAAACACCTTTCTACTAAAAGCATGAACTAGGGAGAAAGTTGAGAGGAGGCATGAGAATGGGATGAAAGCTCTGCTGTCTACTTTGATACTCAGAACGGGAGTATCTGAGAACAGGAACCATGTCAAAAGCTTTCCTTTTCCCTGTCTCTTTTTGTCTTTAATCACTCACTATCTGTATTCTATCAATAGCTTTGCTCTTGGCTGGCGAAAAAATGGAGAAGAAAACAGAAAGTAGATTTGCTCGCTCTCTAGAATTTAAAGGGGCTTCCCTGGGGGTTCAGACAATAATCTGCCTGCAATGTAGGAGACCTGGGTTTTATCCCTGGGCCCAAAAGATCCTGTGGAGAAGGGAATGGCAACCCACTCTTGTATTCTTGCCTGGAGAATCACATGAACAGAGGATCCTGGCAGGATACAGTCCCTGGAGTTGCAAAGAGGCAGACGTGACTGAGAGACTAACACTTTCACTGGAATTTAAGATATAAGAATTGTCTAATTCTAAATTTGTCCCTGGTTGATATAGGCTTATTGTTTGTATCTTTTACCCTCAATGAAACACTGTTCCTCCATCTTTCACTGAAAGAGAGAACTAGACAGACACATATGAGGGACTAACTGTATCCCAAGAGATTTGTAAGTTTCTTGGAATAAAGTAACCAAAATACTTGACTCCCAACCTTCCTTGCGCCTATATTCTGTATATGGAACCAGATAGGGAAATCATTTTTACTCACTGGGGGAAGGAAAGAAACAAAAAGTACCTTGACAGGGAATGGGTGGGTGGACAGAGTTGCCCAAGGATGGCAAAACCTTGGAAACACAGGCTATATATCACATAACTTCATAGAAATTAAATTGGAGCCATAGGTGAAATGGATGTTTTTTGAGGAAAATGCAGTTTACCAAACTGACCTCAGAAGACATAGAAAGTTGAAACAGGCCAATTTCCTCCAGAAGAAATAGAGAAAGTTTACAAACCTACCCTTTCCTCCCACCAAAAATCACCAAGGAGCAGCTTTTACTGTGATAGAAGTTTATTCCCAGTGGCAAAGAATCTGCCTGCCAGGGAGGAGACGCAGGTTCGATCCCTGGATCAGGAAGATCCCCTGAAGAAGGTAAAGACAACCCACTCCAGTATTCTTGCCTGAGAAATCCAATGGACAGAGGAGCCTGGTGGGCTACAGTTCACAGGGTTGCAAAAGAGTCAGACGCAACTTAGTGACTAACAACAAAACATCAAGTTTATTCTACTTATGAAAAGAGCATGCAATCTTTAGAGAATCTATTGATGTAATTTATCATCAAAAGATCTAAAAATAATAATAATCAGCTTCATAGATGCTGTGTTCTGCTCATAACCCTTCATATATATGTATATATACATTACCATTTCTGAGTACCCTATTCACCCCCACAGTGTTTTCAGCAACCGGGAAATGCTGTTGATATTCACACTGCTGTCCTTAGGTTGCTGGAGCCACTTTGAACAGATACACAGAAAACTGAGTTTTTCTCCTCCCTCTCCCAACCATGATCCCTGTGGCTATTGACCAGTGATTGGAAAGTTTGGGGCATGAAAGTCAATGGCCTGCTCCTATTGGGACAACTCTGAGATGTAATTTACATTCCAGGGTGGCCCTGCAGGAAACGGCTGAAGCCCACCCTCTGCAGGACTCTTGCCTGCAATTGCACTCGGGTTTGCTGTGTCCCACTCTTCTGGCTTGCTCTTCCTCTTCCCTTACTGGTCTCTCCTGGGATCATTTCCTTAATAAACGACTTACTTATATGTGCTATCCTTAAGATCAACTTCAGGAGGACTTGTTCAGGGCAGACACTAAAAGTGTATTCAACATTAACTGATTGGTTTCTTTTTTCAGCCAATAAAGTAGAAACAAAAGGAAATTATCTTATCCATGTAAAATACAACTATCTCAGTCAAAAGCTAGCATCATACTTGATGGGAAATAGAAAAACCATTTCTGCTAAAGGCAGGAATTGGACAGGAATTCCTGCCCTAGTTTCCAGGTTCTACTTGTTCCTTACTACGGTAAATCTCAAGCTTGTTCCTAACATTTATAAATTGTTCTGAGATTCTTCTTCAGCAAGAGCAACCAACCCAGTTGTATTGTGAAATGCTGAATTTCTCAACTTATGTTGTAAAAGATATTAACATATAGAGCAAAGACTTTCTTTTAATTGAAATACAGTTGACTTAAAATGTTGGGTTAGTTTCATGTGTACAGAAAAGTGATTCAGATATGTGTGTGTGTGTGTGTAATTTTCCAGAGTTTTTCCGTTATACTTTATTACAAGATATTGAATATAGCTCTCTGTGCTATACAGTAGGTTCAGTTTTATATATGGTAGTGTATACCTGATGTGATCACTCACCTAGAGCCAGACATCCTGGAATTTGAAGTCAAGTGGGACTTAGGAATCATCACTATGAACAAAGTTAGTGGAGGTGATGGAATTCCAGTAGAGCTATTTCAAATCCTGAAAGTTGATGCTGTGAAAGTGCTGCACTCAGTAGGCCAGCAAATTTGGAAAACTCAGCAGTGGCCACGGGACTGGAAAAGGTCAGTTTTCATTCCAATCCCAAAGAAAGGCAATGCCAAAGAATGCTCAAACTACTGCACAATTGCACTCATCTCACATGCTAGTAAAGTAATGCTCAAAATTCTCCAAGCCAGGCTTCAACAGTATGTGAACTGTGAACTTTCAGATATTAAATCTGGTTTTAGAAAAGGCAGAGGAACCAGAGATCAAATTGCCAACATCCACTGGATCATCTAAAAAGCAAGAGAGTTCCAGAAAAACATCTATTTCTGCTTTACTGACTATGCAAAAACCTTTGGCTGTGTGGACCACAACAAACTCTGGAAAATTCTGAAAGAAAGGGAATACCGAACTATCTAACCTGCCTCTTGAGGAATCTGTATGCAGGTCAGGAAGCAACAGTTAGAACTGGACATGGAACAACAGACTTGTTGCAAATAGGAAAAGGAGTACATCAAGGCTGTATATTGTCACCCTGCTTATTGAACTTATATACAGAGTACATCATGAAAAATGCTGGACTGGAAGAAGCACAAGCTGGAATCAACATTGCCAGGAGAAATATCAACAACCTCAGATATGCAGATGACATCACCCTTATGGCAGAAAGTGAAGAGGGACTAAAGAGCGTCTTGAAAGTGAAAGAGAAGAGTGAAAAAGTTGGCTTAAAGCTCAATATTCAGAAAACTAAGATCATGGCATTCAGTCCCATCACTTCAAGGCAAATAGATGGGGAAACAGTGGAAACAGTGACAGACTTTATTTTGGGGGGCTCCAAAATCACTGCAGATGGTGACTGCAGCCATAAAATTAAAAGATGCTTGCTCCTTGGAAGAAAAGTTATGACCAACCTAGACAGCATATTAAAAAGCAGAGACATTACTTTGCCAACAAAGATCCATCTAGTCAAGGCTATGGTTTTTCCAGTGTCCATGTTTGGATGGGAGGGTTGGACTATAAAGAAAGCTGCTCACCAAAGAATTGATGCTTTTGAACTATGGTGCTGGAGAAGACTCTTGAGAGTCCCTAGGACTGCAAGGAGATCCAACCAGTCCATCCTGAAGGAAATCAATCCTGAATATTCATTGTAAGGACTGATGCTGAGGCTGAAACTCCAATCCTTTGGCCACCTGATGGGAAGAACTGACTCATTGGAAAAGACCCTGATGCTGGGAAAGACTGAAGGCGGGAGGAGACAGGGATGACAGGGGATGAGATGGTTGGATGGCATCACCGACTCAATGAGTTTGAGCAAGCTCTGGGAGTTGGTGATGGACAGGGAGGCCTGGTGTGCTGCAGTCCATGGGGGCGCAAAGACTGAGTGACTGAACTGAACTGAAATGTATACCTGCTAATCCAAAAGTGCTATTTATTTATTTATTTTTTATAATGTAAATTTTTTTTTTTTAGTTTTTTATTTTTTAAATTTTAAAATCTTTAATTCTTACATGCGTTCCCAAACATGTTAAAGCTCCACTCCCCTGCTTCCTTCTTTGGTAGCTATAAGTTTGTTTTCTCTATCAGTGAGTTTATTTTTGTTTTGTAAATAAGTTCATTTGTATCTTTTTTTTAGATTCCACATGTAAGTGACATTATATGGTGTTTGTCTTTTTCTGTCTCACATATCACCTAGTACGATAGTCTCTAGGTCTATCCATGTTGCTGCAAATGGCATTATTTCATTACCATTATGGCTG